>NW_026637190.1:1322500-1922500 GCF_028554395.1 Pezoporus wallicus | reverse complement strand
TTCCTATGGCGATTGTTTGCCTTGATTCAGCTGAGGAGCTTTACATTACCTGGGACCAGAGTGAGCTTTCTGCTAGTGTCGGGAGCAGAATGAGATTGCGGGGAAGGGAGGGCTGGCGCGGCCCCGTAGCGGAGCAGTGTGCCTGGAAAGGGCCTCGAGTATTTGTTCTGTTCATTGGCCACTTCAGTAATAGAAAACTTTCTCCTCCAGGAAATTCTCTCTTATTTATTTATATATATATGTGTGTGTTTATATATATATTTGAAGCGGATTATTATATAGGGAAAGTAAAATTTCTCTTTGGTTTCTTCGCTGCCTGCTGAGCCACCCAGCCTGTCCCTGTGCTTCCCCATGGGAAGCGCAATAGCACTTAGGGAGGGAATTTGCCCCCTGAGAGTGATGCTGGATCACCCAGCCCAAGGTTTTCCCTGTGCTCATCACCCAACAGTCACATTCCCCCATCACAGCCCCTCACGCCCAGGGTCCTGCAGCCCCACACGACCCCCCCTTACAAACCCCATCCTACACCCACAGCCAACTCACACCTCGCGCTTCAGCTACAGCCGCAGCGGCTTTACACCTAGCTTTATGTGTTCCGTAGGGGCTCTTCACCTGCCCCCATCCTGACATATCCCCATCACTTCCATACATCCATCCCTCTCTCCTCACAATGCACAGACACACATGGCACCTCCCTAAACACCCTCACACCCCCACGCATGCCCTACATCACCCCTAGGACCACAAATCCCAACCCAGGCTCTTGGCTCCCCCAGCCACCCCTGCCCTTTGCCCAAACACACTGTCTTTTGGGGCTTTGAGATCCACCTTTGGGTTGTCCCCCACACACAAACACAGTGTTGTCCTACCATCTGCATGCTACAGAATCCCCCTCTCCATGTCTTCAAAGCCCAACGCTCATTCAGGGTGCAGCATCCCATGTAAAACACGAAGGATCAAGCCCAAATGTAGATGCCACCAGAATACGTGCATTGCCCATGGACAAGGACACCCCCAGCCTAACCAGTGCCACCAGTAAACCCTCCACCAAGGCTTCCCATAACCCTCAACCACTCATCGTTGGTGCTGCCTTTCTGGGGCTCTCCAAGCATCAATCCCGCACCTCCACCCTCTTTCTATCCCCCTTTCCCTGTTTTCCTTTCTCCCGGGTTTATTTCCCCTTTCCTCCCATTCCTTCCCCCTTTTCCTTCCCTCCCCCCCACCACGTCCCCAGCCTCCCACACAAGTTTAAAGCCATCAGCCCAGCCAACGGTTAACCAAATCGCCTTGACCTCTCTGCTATTTGATATTCGCCTCCTTGACACTCATTTAGGAGCTCGCAGCGGTAAAGCAGACATTGGACAAGTCCAGCCTGAAACCAAAGCCCTATGAAAGGAGGAGAGAGATCAGAAGAACCTGATAGCTAGGAACTTGTTCTCTCCAAAGGCTTTCTGGACATTTTAGCCTGGATCAGGGGTCCGTGGAGCGCCAGTTCGTCGCCAAGCAGGGTGTAAACGTTAAATGTTAGCTATTTGTTCCAGAGATTGGCATGAAGATCGAGCCTTTCTGCCTCCTCTTCCCCCCTTAGCCCCCCTCCCGCAGTCTCTCCAGCCCGTCCAGAGTCTCACAGACACTCATTCATTAGCGGTTTAATAACCCTCCCGACGTGATAACATCCTTTACTCCCGGCTCTGCGAGCGGAGGTGACCCTGGAGGCGGGGGAATGATGCTACGGGAGGGGGGTCGGGGGGTACTGGGCAGCCGGTATGGGCTGAACCCCATGCAATTGCTGGGTGGAGAAAGCACACACAGCCCCCCCCAGGTTAGGCATATATATGTATACATATATACACACACCTATATATACACACGCTTATATATATTTGTATATATAAAACAAATAAACCCCAACTTATGTGTTTGAGTCCCTAAAAGTCCAAAGGGAGCCTCTCCCAGAGGTCCCCAAGCCCGGAGCGGGGGCAGACACACACACAATGGGGTGTCCCCCAGTCCGCGTGTCCTAAATCCCTGTATCCCCAACCTCCTGTATCCCCAACCCCGTGTTCCCAACCCCCGTCGCCCTTCCAGGGTGATGCCCAGATGCGGGCGGTACCTCCCCCGATTAAGCCCTTATATCCTTTTAAATCTCTCTAATTCCCACATTTATCACGTTTGCCCCATAACTGCGGATCCAGGGATCTGAAGCAACCTTTGGAAACTCCGATTAGTTCGGCTTCGTTCTGTGCCTTTTTCCTCCTTCTCCTTTCTCCCTGTTTTTGGTTGCCTTTTTTTTTTTTACCCCCCCCTTTCTGCCCGGCTTTCATGCGCTCCAGATAAGATATAAAATACTCTATCGGGATACTGTAATATTAAAGATCAAAAGTGGCATCAATTGAAAACCAAACGCGCGGAAAACAAAGGGGAAGGCTGAGAGATGTTCATCAGCTAATTACAACTGCAAATATTATGCAAATTTATCTTGGCACAGCAATGGAGAAAGCGAGTTTAAGTGCGGAGATAATGCTGGAATATTGAATGTTCAGCTAAGGGTGGGACGTGGTCCAATAAATTCATCTGAGGGAGAACGGGTATTATATATGTGTATATTCCTATCAAATCATCTACACTCCAAACTGGGGGGGGGATATCAAAAATTTCGGTTATAATTGATACTTGAAATTCCTGGACAAATATTGCAGGGAATAGACGGTGGAGGGAGAGCAGGGAAGCGGAGATTACCGTTTGGATGGGATTTGGGAAGCACCGCATAGAAAACGATGGACCTATAGCAGGGAGACGTGCAACACGCACACGGGTGGTGGTGGGGAAGGTCCCCCCCAGTCCAGATCCCTGGTGGGAGCTTTTCCCTTTAGGCAAAGGGGAAAACCGAGTTATTTTTCAACCTTGTTTCAGAAACCTCTCCCGCTTCCTGGAGAGAAAATAGAAAAGGACCGCGCTGGAGGTGGTTAACGATTAAACACCGTCGTTGTGGCGGCAGAGCCAAGAAGGGACGGGAGGGAGGCAGGGAAACTTAAAGCAAGGTAGAGAATAGGGCTGGCAGCACCTGTCCTCGGGAATATTAGGTTCGGGAATGTCCGTACACGAACTGGGGGCGGGGGTGGGAGTGGGGGGTAGAAATAAAGGGGAAAAGATTAAAATAAAGGGACGCAAAGGAGGGGAAAATAAGAGAAAGAAGAAAAAGGAAAAAGAGGGTGAGGAAAATAAAGGAAAAATAAAAGGAGGGAAAAAAAAAAAACAACCCCCAAATCCGAGGTGCAGCAAATTGACCACGGAAAGGATTTTAGGCACCATTTTCTGGTCACTGCTGTCTAAAGGAAGAAGAGGGGATGCTCTAACGCGGGGGGTGAGGAGCACCCCCAGCCCTGCGCAGGGTGGGGTTTGGGGGTGTTTGAGCCGTTACCGGTGGTTCTGTGGAGGAGTACTTTCGGGCTGCGTTGGGACTTTCCCCCCTTTTCCTACCCCATCCCTCAGAGCGCAGCAAAGGGGGTTATTCCCCGCAGGAAATAGTTCAAATCCATCTTTCCCCCCCGCACAGGTGAGGAGGCAGAGCCCGGCTGCTCCTTCCCTCCCTGGATTCAAACGAATCCATCCTAATCCAGCATAAATATCAGCAGATCTTCCCCTCCTCAGGCACACGAATATCAATAATTTCGGGTGAATCCCACCCCTTAACCCCCTCCCTTTTTATTTCTGCAGCCAGAAAGCCGGAGCAGCGTTCCATTTACATACAAAGCAACGCTCGGAGTTTCTTCGGTCTATAAGAAATACCTTAAAAGAAAAGGAGGCAGAGACACGGGGAGAGAAAGGGGAGAGACTCCTTTAGCAGGAACCTTATCGATTCTTTGCTGTGCATGTATTTATTTGACAACGGGGCGGGGAGAAAAATTGAACATTATTGGCAGCCCTCCCTTAAGAGAAAAAAGAAGAAGGGGAGAGAAAAACTAAGATGCAAATTGTGTTTTATCTTCACCCGGCTCCGTGCTTTAGCCCGTGTTTATGATGCATTATCTCCCCCTTGAATAAAATATAAATCATGTAAAATTAGGATCTCACAGCCAGCGAGAGGAGAAGCTCCGGTCGATTTTCCTAATTTCAGGCTGAAAGTGACACATTAATTAAAGCTCCTCTTCCCCTCCCCATTTATTATGATTATTATCAGATTTACCTTATATTTCCCCAATTCTTAGATAATAATAATAAAACAAATCAGTTTCGCTGCCCCTCTGTTTAAAGCTCAACTAAAATAAGGACTCACGCTTTGGGTTGGGGTTTTTTCCTGCCCCCCCGCCCCCCCCCCCCCAACGCTGCCCATCGCTTTCCGCCATCAGATTCATTGTGATGTATTAGATGCAATAAATTATCCCATGTAACAAAACATTGGGAGCTGAAAGGGTGATAATCTGGAAAGCAGAGATAAGGATTCATTATTCCGAATCATTATGAATCCAACGTTGCCTCTGACTTCTTTCTTAATCAGCTCCTCTGATCCTGGATATGTGAGCAGCTCAGATAAGGAAAGAGTCATTTATAATTCTGTACCTCGTCTAATATTTAGGGAAAAAAAAAAAAGAAGAGAGAGAAAAGTCAGAGGCAAGAAAACGCCATAAAACACAAGCAAGAGGCGGGCTCGGAATGAAATATCACTTCCATGCTGTTAGGGCCGCAGTGAGATTTAATTAAAATCCCCCACTTCCACGTGTTGGATGTGTTCTTATAAATACATTTTGCACCTTGGCTCTAGTGGATGGGAATTTGCAACCGGGGCGACTTGCTGGGGTCTGGCTTTGATTTCACTCCCGAGTCCCTCGTTTAGGGGAATTTTAGGGGTGTGCATGTGTATAATTCCTGAGGTTCCCCCCCATCCCCTCTGTCCCTCCCCACCGTTCACACAAAGTCATTAGGTCGAGCCTACCCGAATGCGGGAGGTTGCGTTTAATAGAAATCGTTTTAAAGCGAATTGAATACACCCCGCGCACACAAAGCCCAGGATCAATGCCAAAGCAGTGCCAAAGCGGCTCGTTTGGAGCGAGCAAGACGAAGGGAGCGTTCTACCCCTCCTTGGAAATGAAGATTACGAGGATGATATTAAATATAACCTGTCTGAGAACGTTTCACAGCCGGGGAGGGGGGAATTATTGATCATTGACGCTTTTGCTCCGTGCTGGGGGCAGAGAAAGGTGGGCTTTCTGTCAGAGCAGTTTAATTATAGCAAATAACCCGTCCCCAACCTCCTCCCTGCAGCCGCCGGAGCGGTTCTCACTAACAATACCGCGCGGATCGTATTTATGGAAGGTCCGACTGCAAATCTGGGTTCAGGCGGAGCCTGATCGATTCTCTGTGTGTGTGTTTAGGTATTTATTTCGAGGTATAAGACGGCTAAATGTGTGCCAAGAGGAGAGCGAGAGGTGGGATTAGCCACATGCGCTGGGAGAGCCACAGGCTCACCATGGACGTTGGAAAACACACGGGGGGAGAAAGTATATATAATGTATACAAGATATATATTTTTTCATCTATTGTAGAAAAAAGCATATAATATATTATACGTGTGTAGTGTAGAATATATACAATATATTAATATACTGTATGTGGAGTATATTAATATATTACATATGTGGAATATATGAGATATATAATATATACGGAATATATATACACACGCGCACACCAATGTATAAATTCCACACAAGGAAAAAATATATGTGTGTGTGAATAAATAAATAAATACATACACAAACAAATATATATATACACGCATATATATGCATGTATGTATTTAAATAACCTCTGGCTACCTGGCTATTGCTTTTAATGTATATTGGGACCTAAACCGCAGGCATCAGGGAAGGTCTGCGATATCGCTGATAAACCCCGGGTGCCATTTAAAGCCTCATTAGTTATGTTTAACCTTTGAATCACCGGCCCTCAGAGCTGGAAATGAACTTGGCGGTGCGGGGTGAATGCAGAGACTGGGGGGGGGTTTGGGGGGTGTGGTGTGCTGTGTGGATGCGCCTGCGCCTGTGCCCAAATTCCCTCTTACCCTCCTCCCCACGCCGGGGGAATAGGGATTCCATCTCCATGGCCTTCCCAAGAGGTTTTTGCAGGAGGATCCTTGATTTTTCGTTTCCCCAGTTTCTACAGTGCGCTCAGATATCCCAGATCCAGTTCCCTCTCTCTCACCCCCCCCCTTTCTTTCATTTATTATGTATTTCTGGGCATTTTGTGGGGAATCCGACATATTCCCCGTTGATCCCCCCTCCCTCCCGCAGAGCTGTTTTTGGGGAGCAGATTTCCCAGGGATTTTCCCTGCCCGGTGATGTAGAATACACACCCTGCCTAGTTTTAGCTGTATTCTCCTTTATATTTTATCCCATACCCCGTCATGATTTAGCCCCGGCTCCTCCAGCCGGCTTCGTACAATCCGCTCAAGCTTCTCGGCTTTAAAACCCTGGTTTTCGAACCTTTTTCCTAGCAAAAAGCACGGGTTTAGAGGGGGTAGATGGGCTCAACCGCCCTGCCCAGGGGTGCCCGAGCTGGCTCCATAGGGGCTTCGTGGTGGGAAGGCTCCGGTCGCAGTTCTAATGAGCTTTAAGTTATTACCTTAATTGAATGGGTTTTCTAAAGATAGAATTGGGAGGCGATCGCGTTACCTTTCACCTCACAGGGAGTCACTCTAGAATCAGAGATAGCAACTCCCAGCGTCAGCAGAAAAAACCCAGCCCAACAATATCCCTCCGGGAGCAGGATTGTAATTATATATATGTATAATATGAATAATATTATCCAGAACTAATTATATATATATAATTATTATTGTTTTCCCTAAATTATCGATTTTCGACCCACTTTCTGAAGCCCCACGCACCCTCCTTAGTCCTGGGAACAAAACATTCCTCGTTTATTCCCATGGAAGCATTTTATGCCAGTGGTGGAAGTGGAGTGTAATGTTAAATTGGGGTAAGGGAGGTGTTTTTCTCCCCTTTCTTCCCACTTTTTCCCCCTTCCATCCCGGTAAGCGCCTGCCCACGCCAGTAGGTCAGTGTGGGCGCTCCGGGACGTGTTTTCCATGGGGAAGTTCCCCCCCAAGCTGCCACTGCTGGGTTTTGCTGACAGGATCCCCCCTTCCCCACGAAGTGCATTGCAGAAATGAGCACAAATCCTAATAGTAAAACAAGAGCATCACCAAGGTGGAAGTTTGCTCGGTGGGGGAACACTGGGGCTGCAGCATTAGGTTTTGGGCACAAACACGAGTTGAGGGGCGTTAAAAGCTTCGTCTCTATCTCCTCTTAGCTGCAAGAATTGGGGCATCCCACGAAGCCTGTGGTGGCCCTACAGCATTTTGGGGGGATAGGGAGGATCTTCCCTTCCCAGCCCCCGAAAGCCCCCAGGTCTTCGGGGAAAGCGGCTGATCGGGACAGGAGACTGCAGTTCCTCCAGTTCATTCTGCAAGATCGGCCCTGGCTTCGAGCCCATCCAGCTCTGGAAGCACAGACTGGGATAGTGGGGGGACACACAGACCCTCGGGCTGGAACCGACCCCCGAGGTCGGTGTCTCCTGCAGAGGAGCCTTCCTCGTCCCGTTGAAGAGGAGGGGGGACAGGGCAACAGACCCCCCTGAGCTTTCCAAATGCCAGGGGGTGAGTGTGGATCGGAATTCTGGGTTTAGGGTGGTGGTTTTTTTATGTCGAAATCCAGGAGCCTTGCACCAACGTATATTTAAGAATTAATAATAATTAAAAATAAATAAATAAATAAAGGAAAACAGGAGCAATAAAAGTCCCTCCCGAAGAAAAGGGGGGACAGAGGAGGAGAAACAGCCCATAACAGCTAATTTCACCGCTTTTCCTCAAAAGCTTTCGAGGCAAGTGGAGCGGGCTCCGGCGTTATTTCTGTCACCGTCAGCTTAGTATTTGCTTCCCTCCCTCTTCCCCCCCCAGTCTCTGTCTGTCCCCAGGCACTGAAGGCTCCCGGCAGTGACAGTCGCTCCCGGGACAGGTCGCATCACGCTCACACCGCTGCTAGCCCCGGTACCTGGCCCTGCCCCTATCCGTCCCCCCCCCTTCTTTTCCCGCCCCCTGTGATTCCCGGGAGGGGTGTGTAAAGAACCGGCCCATCATATTCCTCTCACTCCTTCTCTGCCCTTTCCCAACCCGGAAGAGCTCTGATCTTCAGCCCAGCCCGGAGGAGGAGGAGGAGGAGGAGGGTGGGCTTTTGGAGGATGCGGCTCCCCCAGGTTTTCCCCCTCGGAGGGAGCTTGCGACATGCCAGCGCTGCTCCTGCGCTCCTGCCCTGAGAGCTCCACCGGAGCGGGACTCCAGGAACCGCCTCTGCCCAGGTCAGTGAATGCCCTAACCCGGGTGCCTGCATCTCCACCCCCCACCCCTTTCCTTTCTTTAATTCTCATTTTCTTTATTTTTTATTATTTTAATTCCTTCTTTGCCTCCTTTCACTCCTTCGCCACGTGGAGATCGGGATGGGGATCTCGGCTCGAGGGCTTGAAACCCAACTCGTCGCCTCCCCCCCCCCCTTTTCCTTATTCCTTAGGGGGAGAGTTGGGTTTTCCCGGTGACCTTGGAGAAAGGCACCCCCCGGCTAGGGAAAGACAGGAAATTTGGGAAGCGGGTGAGAAAAAGCTGGTTTTTTTTTTCCCCGGGTGTTAGGGAAGGAGCGAGGCTGGGATGGTCGCGGTGGGAGCCGGGACGCGTCACTGTCATCGCTGGATTGGGAAATGCCGATCTGAGGACGGGAAGGGAATGATCTGTGCCTGGCTCCCTACCTATGTGCAGATCCCTCCGTATGTACAGCCCCGAGGCCCCTATGAGCGCAGTGATGTCCGTGCGGGCAGGATTCCGCTCTTCCGCGCTCTCCCCGCGGTTCATACTCAGCGATGTTGATTTGATCACGCTAGCTCTCTTTGTGCTGTAAAGGGCAGAATTTATACAATATTTTTAGTACTATCTATATTCGCTTTAAAAATATCTACTAGATAATAGACAACGCTCGTCCTACGCTTCTAATAGGCTCTAATTAGGGCGATCTTCCGCCCCGCTCTGCTCATATTCCTTCTTATGCCTTATAAACCTAAGCCCCAGCCGCGGAGGGCAGATGCGCTGTTAAGGAGGATGAGATGAGGAAGAGGGGCCTCGGCCTGAGGCCAGAACCCGTCCCCGTACCCCTCGGGGGTACCCCCGGGCCGGGCCAGGCCGGGCTCCGGCAGAACCCGGAGGACGAGGGGAGAGTTTCGCCTCTTTCCAGGCTCTCCTGGATTTAGGTCTTGCTTTTCTTTATCCTCTTGTAGGAACATTTGCAACCCTCCAGGTTGAGCAGGGAGTATTCCGGGATAGAGCTTGGAAATGGCTTGGGCTGCCCAGAAACGCGCGTTAACGTCCTTGGGCGCCTTTAAAACAGAAAGGGGAGAAAATACTTTATCTATCATCTATATCTATCTATCTATCTATCTATCTATCTATCTATCTATCTATCTATCTATCTATCTATCTATCTATCTATCTATCTATCCATCCATCCATCCATCCATCCATCCATCCATCCATCCATCCATGCACGCATTCACCCATTCATCCATCCACCCATCCCAGCTCCTCTTACCTTCTCTTCTCAGTACACAAGCAGCGGGCTCGGGGTGACGGATTTGAATGCAACCGGATAATTAACAACCACCGGCCCAGCTTGTTTTACTCCATTAGGAAGGTCCGTCCTCCCTCCCGGCACTTTGCTCCTGGCTGGGGCAAAACGCTTCCTTATCCCGGGGATTTTATTATTATTGTTATTATTTTGCTTTAATTTGACTGCAGACACGAGGGTTTGAGGTTTAGTTTTTAATTTCAAGTGTGAAAAAGAGACGAGGAAGGGCTTCCTGCTGGGGCAGGTAGAGAGCGGGGTAATGCAGGGAAAACAGGGCTCCGGTCCCCCCCCGGGATGCAGGCAGCACCTCCGCTGCACTGGGAGAGGGCGGTAATTGCCTATATGGGCCCTTCAGGGGAATTTGGGGTGAAATATTCCCCTCCTCAGAGAGAAATCCCGCAGATTTCACCACGATGCTCGTACAACCTGGATTTGGGAGCATGGGATGGTAAACGTGAAGCACTGTGCGAGGCGGCCGTGCCGGGTTACACCTGGAGGGATGGTTCTGTGGACAAGGGGGGTTATTTGGGGGTGCAGGGACAGCTCTAAAGTAGCTGGAGCAGGACGCTTCCAGGAGTAAATGACTCCGGTTTCAATCCCGGGAGGCTGAGATATGCCCCTGCTCCTGGCCAAGGAAGTGGGGGGTGGTAAATCAGCCTCCTCCTTTCACACCAACCGCACGGCGATCCGTGTTTTCTGCTGTCTCTAAATCGCAGCGTGATTCCTGCTTTTGGGGAAATAATAGGAAAATTTAGAAGAAAAGCCATTAAACCCGACGCCAGCTTCACCTTTTCGGTTGGGTGCGAGGGGAACCGCGCAAGATCGGGTTTAAAGCGAGATGCTTTTTGCCTTCGCTTCAAATCTATCGCTGGCAAAAAATGATGAAGCAAACCCGAAAATAAACCGACCCTTCTTACATATATAAATATATACATATGTAACTTTTATTTTAAATGCTAATTTCCTCAATCTCCCCTTAATTTGGAGTGGATTTCTAGGGATTTTCCTGCTTTTTCTTGTCCCGTTTGTGAGCTCACCGTGCGATCGCCTCTACAGGAGCGCTGCCCAAGCTCAGCCCCGGGCAGGCAGGAGCAGCAGCAGAGACCCGCGCAGCGCAGCGCGGAGGGGTGCGGAGCTTCTCCGCGCAGCTGGGAAAGAGGGGAATAGGGGGGAAAATAGAGGGGAAAATTCAAGTAAGAAGGAGAACGCCGTTCTAAACAACACCTTTGGTGTCTGAGAAAGGGAAAGGGTGGCCGGGGGAGCAAAGGGACTTACCGTGTTGAGCTGGAAACTACGGAGGGAGGCACGGGAAGAGGAAAGGAGAGTGGGAAGGGAGCAGGAATCTGCCTCCCGTCCCGGAGCAGGACGGGGCACCGGCGGCATGGGGGAACACGGAGGTTTTCCCCCCTTCTCCTCCTCTTTCTCTCCCCTTGCCTTTGCCTCCGCCGCGCAGTTCGGGGAATGTGTCGGGGGCGAGAAGCCGCCTCTGGGACCTGCGGAGCCGGTTTTTGATCTCTCTCAGCCTCTATTTTTTTTAGCAGTGTCCCGGGGCAGTCGCCCTCCCCTCAGCTTCAAAGGGAGAGGGGGGGGAGGGAGGCAGAGGAGGGGAAAGAAAAGTCCCAGTTTCTCTCCTCCCAATTTTAATTCTCCGAGTTTCTCCGGCAGAACAGGGTCGCCCCCATCCCCACCCCATAAAATAACATCATTTCTGCTGGAAAATAAAGTGTGTCTGGAGCGGGGGTTTGGTGCACGAAGGGGGAAAAGCGTTGGACCCGGTGCAATGAGCCGCTGGTTTGCTCCCGCTCCGGATTTGCATGGCTCCGGCGCTGCTTTGTGTGTGCGTGTGTTCGTGTTTCCTCCCCATCTTCGCGGAGGGGAGAGAGATGAATAACGAGAACGGAAATATGCATGTAGATATTAAAAGAAAAGGAAAAGATAAAACAAAAAGGAAGAAAAACCACCCATGTGGCTGGTTTCAGAGCAGGGGGAGGTTGCATGGGGTGCGAAAGGGGAAATGCAGAAATGCGGGTGTAGTGTCTCCGTCTCTTTTTCTCTCAGATGATGATGATGATGATTATTATTATTATCATCATCATCATTATTATCATTATTATTATTGCCAGCCCCTATCTGCAAGGATGGTGATTATTCTTTTCTACTGATAAAGAGGAGGAGGGGGGGTTGGCCGTGGGGAAACAGCTCCTAATTCCTGCCTGGATCGAGAAGGAAAAAGAAAAAGGGAAAATCTATTCCTTCTTTGTTTAACCCCAGATTATCTCAGCCGCATTAACAGGGCCCGGCGGGGGGGAGGTCCAAAACCGGGTCCTTTTTCCTCGGAGCCAGTTGCTGTACACAGACAACAAAAATATTCGATAATACAAGTAAAAAAATGAAGTAACAATCTTGGGAGCTCTGCCCTGGGCCGTGTCCTCTCCGTAACCCCCCGATTCCTCGCTCCCGGCTGTTTGTACAGCTTTACCTGTCCTGTTCTGGTACCCTGGAAAAAACCAGCCCGGCAAACGTAACTTAATCCGCTTTCAGTCAATTGTCGTCTAAAAGAGGGTAAAAGAGGGAGTGGGGGGGGGTGTTTGTCTGCCTATTCGAGCCCCGAGGTGCCACTCGCAGCGATGGGCACCGATGGGGACAGAGGCAGCGGGTGGCCCCGGGTCCCGGCACCAGAAAATGCTCCCTAAAAACCTATTTTAATAGGGAGACCTGGAGGAAAAATGGGGGGGGCTAAGGCAGCTTTAGTGCCCTTTGGTCATTTTTAAGGCAGGGGGAGGCTGGGTAACTGCCCCATCTCCCCCAGTTTGGGTGGGTTTGATTATTGTATTTAATTGTCGTTGATTTGATTTATTTCATCATTTATTTCCCCTCTTTTGGGGGACTTTCAGTTATTTTTGGTCAAAAGCGTTTCCTCCTGACTTTTTTAGCACCAGAACTGGCCCCATTTTCTTCGCACACCCCGCCATCACTCCCCTATCTAGGAGGGATGTTGGCTTCCCCCCCCCCATTACCCCCGGCAGAATTAACCCCCGAGCCCCCGGGCCTTATCTGGCTGCTGGTGGCCAGCTTGGGGCTAATTGCTCCCACAATGGGCTCCTCTGAAGGCCGAGCTGTCACTGGAAACCCTGAGGGGGGGGGTTGAGGGGTGGGCCGAGGGGCTGGAGCTGCAGCCACAGCCTAGGAAAAGGACGGTCAATGCCAGCGCTCCTCGGGATCACAGATTAATACGGGGGGGAATGATGGGATTGCTTTTCTCTTTCTCTTTATTTCCTCTTTTCCACCCACTTTTTCTTTTTATGAAGGGGGTGGTTTTGCCCTCCCCATCGCTCTTTCACCCCCGGCTGGGGAGGGGATAGGAGCATCGCGTCTGTTAGCGTGATAACGCAGAGAAAACGACAAGCGCAGGAAACCAGATGTGAAAGCGAGTGTTGTCCCCCCAGATTTGGGGCTAGGGCTGCGAGAGGCAGGCGGTGCGCAGGGTCCCGCAATGCCACCCTTTAACCCCCCGCCCGTCGGGGCAGGACGGGGCCCTCGGCGCCGTTCCCACTTCTTCCTCCTTCGCCATTGATCAGACTTGGTGTAGCTATATGTGTTTTAATTATATATATATATTATTATTTATTTTATTACGTTTTATTATTTTATTTTATTTCTTATTCCCTTAAAATTCATTATTTCATTTCATTCTCTTATATTTTGACATAATTCATTTTACCTCGCATTAAACATTCCGTACCCACCAAAGAGCTGAAGGAAAACGGTTTTTCCCTACCCCCGGACAGGGGAAAGGCACATTTCTTCGCTGCTTCAGCAATTTTGTGACCTCCAGAAGGAAATTCCTCTCGTGTGGTCCCACGGCTGGAGGTCCCAGGGCTGTAACTGCGGATGGAGGGGGATTTGGGAATCTCAGCTCACCTGGCCCAAAATTCCAGCTTGGCACTAAGAACACCCCCCCCCCCGTACCCATATGTTAAAAGAGATTTCTTTTTAAAGCGAATTTCCCAAGTGCTGGAGACCACCCTCGCCCGCAGGGTCTGCGTGGGAGCTGGGGAAGTTTGGGAAGCGGGGATAAAGAGGCAAATCCCAGGGAGACGCTTCGTCCTCCCGGCCATAAAACGCTTAAATCTGGGGTCGGGGAGCGGAAAGGTTGCGCTCTTGCCTGCAAAAAAATCCATTTCTCCTCTCCCGTGCGCCCTAAGAACTGGAGGGGATCACCCTGAATTTTACGACTTCTAATACAATGGATACATAAAGGTGCATCCCCACGGAGGAGCGCTATCCCTCAGCGCTCTGTCCCTACGGACGGCCAGTACCGGGGGCTTAAAACCGGTTTAAAAGCCGGCTTTAGGGCGCAGGGACCGGAGCTCCCTTCTGGCTGCTCCCCTCCGCCGCCCGTCGGGGCTGAGCCCAGCCTGGCGCTGGCCCCGCCGACCGGACACCGTGAGCGGACACCGGGGAGCGGCAGCTTCGCGGAGCCCGGTTCCTAATTAGCTCCCCCCGTATAAAGATTCCAGGGAGATGCTTTCCCCGCAGCCAGGCAGACGTGAGCAGACACGGCGCGTAAAGGCACCGTGAGTGATTTTGTCTAATCCCTTGTACTTGTTTTCCCTCTAATCATTATCATTCCCCCCCTTTTATTTCTCCCCCCTTCTTCTCCCCCTTTTTTCTTCTTTTCCTTTTTCTTTTTACTTTTCCTCTCCCGCCTTTTTAATTTTTTCTTTATTTTTTTTTCATTTTCTTTAGTCTTTCATTTTCGTTAGTCTTCCTTTCCTCCTTTCCTTTCCTTTCCTTTCCTACCCCTTCCCTTCCTTTCCTTTCATTTGCTTAGGTTTTCCTTTCATTTTCTTTAGTTTTTCCTTTCCTTTTCTTTAGTCTTTCCTTTTCTTTAGCCTTTCCTTTCCTTTCCTTTCCTTCTTTCCCTTTCCTTTCCTTTCCTTTCCTTTCCTTTCCTTTCCTTTCCTTTCCTTTCCTTTCCTTTCCTTTCCTTTCCTTTCCTTTCCTTTCCTTTCCTTTCCTTTCCTTTCCTTTCCTTTCCTTTCCTTTCCTTTCCTTTCCTTTCCTTTCCCTCCTCTTCTTGTTCTTCTCTTCTTCTTTTTCCCTCCTCCTTCTCTTCTTTTTCTCTTCTTTTTCTTCTCCTCTGTCGTTCTCCCCTTCCCTGTCATTATTTCCTCCCTCCTCCCCCCTTTCCCCTCTTCTCCCCCCTCCTCTCTCCCCGTTTCCCTCTCCCGTCTCCGGTCCCGTTCCCCCCTCCTCAGCCCCGCTGCCGCTGCCCGGTGCCGCCGGGGCCGCTAGGGGATGCCCTGGCTCAACGCAGCGCCCGGCCCGGCCGGCGGGGCTCGGGCCCGCAGCCAATCAGCGCCTCCCGGGGCCGGCTCCCCAGGTCCTGCTCGCCCCCCATTGGCTGCGGGCGCGGCGGCTGCGGCCCCTGCTGGGAGGTGGCGGGGCCGGGACCGGGGCCGGGACCGGGGTTGGGACCGGGGTAGGGACCGGGGTTGGGACCGGTTCCCCCCAGTCTCCTCCGCCCACCTCGGGGCTCAGCTCCCGCTCCCCTTCCCCAGCTCCTCGCCTTGTCCCGCATTGGGATCTCCTGCAACACGTGAAAGAACCCCCCCCAAACGGCCCCAAAACCCGTGTTATCCCCACACGCCGCCGTTCCCTGCGCGGATGTCCTCACTAATAACAATTAAACCCTTGACGAGACGGAGCCGCTCTAAACCCGTCCCGGAGGTCCTGCACCTGCCGGTACATCCCGACTCATCCCGGCTGCTCCGGGGGGTCTCCGCTCTGTCCTGCCCCTGCCCGGGATGTTTGCAGAAGAGACCCGGTCCCGTCCCCACCGGGGCGGGCATTGGCAGAGTTTGCCGGCGAGGGGGAAAACTTTTCCTCCTTAGAAAAGGGGGAAAATTAATTAATTAAAGAGAAAAGGGGCGGGGGGGGGGGGGGAAGACTCAAGGTTGGTCCAAAGGGGTTCCGGAGGGGGCGGCCGGTGCGTCCCGCCGGTCCCCTCCTCGGGCGGGGACAGGCTCCGCCTCCCCCGGGCTTATGACACTGGAACCTCCTTAAGTTGCGTCTCGCCGCAGCTGTCTGTAAGCGCTGAGCCGGCTGGCGCCATCCTGCTCCTTTCCGAAAGAATGCCTGCCCTGTGAAAAAAAAAAAAAAAAAAAAAAGGAAAAAAAATGAGTGAGAGAGGGAGGAAAAAAAAATAGGGAAAAAAAAAATAGGGCGAGCGAGGGAGCACAATCTGATCTGATCGAGCACTTTCAGCTTCATCCCTCCCGGGTCACACACTGCTTCTCCGCCAAGGTTTGTGCGCAATTTCTTTAGCAACTTGTCGCTTTTTTCCTCTCCCCCCCCCGCCCCCCTTCCCCCGTTCTCCTTTTCTCCTGCACCCACACCCCCTTTCTGCATCGCTTCCCCCCCGTTGCATTCCCCCCTTCTCCTTTCTCTTTTCCCCCTTCTTTCCCCCTTTCTCGGTTGCATAATAATTAATGAGCAATCAAAGCGACTGCGGAGCAGAGAAGGGCACAAGTTCTGACCAGCTTGAGCCGCTGGCGCTTCTCAGGTGCAAATGGAGCAAATAAACACATAAACAAACAACCGCGATGGCAAGAGAAAGGGAGAGAACCCCCCAAAACCCACCCCCAGTAACCCAGCGAGAGCAGGAGGAGGGCGGCGAGAGCTGCTCCGGGCAGCGAGAGAGCGAAAGAGAAAGAGGCGCTGGGAGAGGTGGGTCCAGGGCAGAGCAGGCGCTTCCCAGGGATGGCTGCCGAGGGATGGGATGGGTTTTCTCCTGCCTAAAAAGTCAGGTGCTAAAGTTCAGAACTTCTCAAGCACGTTTCTCTCTCTCGCCTCTCCCTCCTCTCTCTCTTTCTGCTCCTTCCCTTTCCTCTTTCTCGTTACAGGTGATCAAAGAAGAGAAACATCTGCAAAAGAGCGGAAGATACCGAGGGGATCTCACTTCGTAGAGATTTTTATCCCCTAAGTTTGTTTTCTTTTTTCTTTTTATTTTTTACGTTATTTTTTCTTCTTTTTTCTTTTTCTTTTCTTTTTTTTTTTTTACTTTTTTTTTTTTTTTTTTGGAACCGACCTTTTCTCACCATACCCCCCCTCCCCTCCACTTCCAACCAAACTTAACCAGAAAGCATCCCCAAACTCGCCGAGCACTTCCCCCCCGCCCCGCTCCCAATAACTCCGGCAGCGTCTCTCCCTCCGTTCCTTGCTGAGGAGGAGGAAGAGAGGAAGAGCAGCGGCGGAGCAGCGGGCGCGGAAGATGGAGGTCTCCACGGACCAGCCGCGGTGGGTGAGCCACCACCACCCTGCCGTGCTCAATGGGCAGCACCCGGACTCACACCACCCCACGCTTGGCCATACCTACATGGACCCCACGCAGTATCCTCTCGCCGAGGAAGTGGATGTACTTTTTAATATCGATGGACAAGGCAACCCCGTCCCGCCCTATTACGGCAACTCCGTGAGAGCCACCGTGCAGAGATACCCCACGGCCCATCACGGTGAGTGCCCCGCAGACACCGAGAGCCCGGCCCCGGCAGCGGGGAAACGACGTCAAGGGTGGATTTTGGGGTTGGCTTGTTGGAAATAAACCCAAATCCAGGCTGTGCTCCTCCCTTCCCTCCTTTCCCTTTCTTTACCTGTTTCTTGTTCAAATATTCTTTTTCTCTCTTTCTTTATATTTCTTTTATTCTCTCATCTCTTTTCCTCTTTTCTATTTCTTTTTCTTTCCCTTCTTTCACCTCTTTCCCCTCTTTCTCTCTGTCTTTACCGTTTCCCTTCTTTCTCCCCTTCTTTACCCCTTTCCCTTTTCTTTCTCTTTCCCTCTTTTCTTTATGCTTCTTTCCCTTTCTTTATCTTGCTCTCTTTTGCTCCTCTCTTGCCTCCTTCCCTTCCCCCCTTTCTCTCCCTCTCCTTCCTTCTCTTTCTCTCCCTTTCATCTTTCTATTGCTTTATTCCTCTTCCCCTCTTTCCAGCCCCCGCCCCGCTTCAATTAGGTGAACAGTCCGGGTTTTCATGCGGTGTTTAGTTTTTGCACGATTAAGCTGCTCTGGGGCAGAAAAGCCGGCTGGGGAGCAGGGGTGTGAAGATGACCCCGCTGTCTTCACGCTTGGCTTATTCCATTGGCACTCGGGAAGCTTGCTAGGGCTTGGGTCGAAACTTTCACACATGCACCCAGGGCCTCACCACGGCGTGCGCTCAAAATAAGAGAGAAAGGCAAAATATAAGTGTCGTTGCTGTCGTTAGGTATCAGCCCGGTTGTGTTTTCCTGAGGGTCCTGCAGGAAGGTGATGATCCACAGTGTGAGTTTAGTTCCTGGGTCACAGCTTTTAGAAAGGAGGTGAAATACCTGGCGCCGATGGGGCCCGGGTCCACAGAGGGATGAGCGCTTTGGGGCCATCTTTTAGGAGGAATTGGAGAGATGCAGTGTTTGTAGCTGGAGTTTACCTGTGCGGTTAAGAAAATAGGGAAAAGGGTTCAAACAAGAAAAGGAGGGAAAAAACAGACGGTGATTTGTGAAGCCGGGCAGTGGCCTCCGTCCTGTCGAAATCTAAATACCTGAGGTTTGCAGTGGAAATCACCCAAAATCAAGGAGCAGAAAGCGGGATAAGTGAGCAGAGATGGAGGCAAGCCGGTTAGGGGGCTGCTCCCGGCCCTCAGCTACTTGTTGAGCGCGGGTCTGCATTAGGCTCCGCTCAGTAACCGCATTGTTCTGCTATTAGACCCTTTAAAACAATTATTTCTAAGGATCAGCAGCCTTTGTCCGTTCTTTCTGTGCATTTCTCTCTCTCTTTTTTTTTCCCCCAATATATCAGCAGAAAGTGGAAATGCGGTCTCTCTGATCTCGCCTGAATATTATTTACTATGTTACTTCCTGGAGAAGATAATGAATCTTGACCCTTTCTATTCGTATAACCCACCTTCCCTTCCTTTCGAGCAGTTACTTTCAGTATTGTTCACAAGTGCCTGGTACGGTGCAAAAGTAGCTTGGAGATTTTCTAGACACTCACAAGCTCCCATGCAAACATACGTGGCCACACTGCACCGGCTCCTTAACTCTCCCTGGCTCTGTAGATCTCTGTTTGCATCTCTCCTTCTGTGTGTTTAGCAGCCTTTGCACACATATCACGATACCTACAGAGGCTGAGGCTCTCTAGATGTCAAATCCTTTTCCAGGGCTCTATTAGCAGGCACAAACTTGCTCTTTTCCAGTTGAGTAACTGTGGTTTTCAGCTTATAGCCGTTTGCACGAGTTGCTGGGGATTTTGGGTAGATTTGATTTTTTGGGGGGATATAGTTTTATTTCTTACAGCGAGGGCAAAGATGAATTTAAAACATTAGGTACCATCTCTTAAGAACATTTATAACCCAAGAAGAAAAATAGGTTTGACTGCATAAGTCTAGCCTAGTAAATCTATTCTGTGTTTATTTCAAAGCCCAGGTCTGTCTGTTAAAATACAAGTGAAGGATCTCCTGTCATAAGAAAGGGATGAGCAGTTTTCTTCGGGGTAGTGGGTGCCCTGTTCTTGTGCCATATCGCCATGAAAAAACGCCGCTTGACATTTATGTGCAGCCTCACGGAAAAGGGGGGACAGAAAAGAGACAAACCGAGCAGTTTACAAAGTTTATCGGCTCTGTTGGGAAGGTTGTTGTCAAGTTTGATGGCACCTTCTGGTCTCCTTCGTTTGGCAAGAATATTCCCAGGTTTTATGGCCCAAGGCAGCGTGCGGGAAATTATTTCCCAGCTAAGAAAAATCAAATGAATTCTGCAGCGGGGTCTTGGCAATTTCAGGCAGGATCTTCGCTCCAGAGGCTGGGAAGGGGAGACAGTGAAGCCAAATTCCACGTCCCGGGGGGCGGGGGGGGAACACGTCCACGAGAGGGACCGGGGCTGTTACCTCTTTTAACTGTGATTTTTTAAAGGGGAGCGGGGTTTTACAACCGATGTCATTTGGGATGCAGAGACCTTTGGGGGGGGGGGGGTGTAAGTGGGTAACTGGAAGTGGGGTCCAGCCTGGTCCCCCCTGTGTCCGTGGGGCGAGGGGAGTGTGACCGGTGTGCGGCTGTGCTCTCTCTGCGCAGGGAGCCAGGTCTGCCGCCCGCCGCTGCTGCACGGCTCTCTGCCCTGGCTGGACGGGAGCAAGGCGCTAGGCAGCCACCACAGCGCTTCCCCATGGAACCTCAGCCCTTTCCCCAAGACCTCCATCCATCACAGCTCACCGGGACCCCTCTCCGTTTACCCACCCGCCTCCTCTTCTACCTTATCCGCCGGCCACTCCAGCCCGCACCTCTTCACCTTCCCGCCGACCCCTCCGAAAGATGTGTCCCCGGATCCGTCCATCTCCACACCCGGCTCCACCGGCTCCACCCGGCAGGACGAGAAGGAATGCATCAAATACCAGGTGTCCCTGGCCGATACCATGAAGCTGGAGTCCTCTCACTCCCGGAGCAGCATGGCCTCTTTAGGAGGAGCCACCTCCTCTGCTCATCACCCCATCACGACCTACCCGCCGTATGTCCCAGAATATGGCTCTGGACTTTTTCCCCCCAGTAGCCTCCTAGGAGGATCGCCTACCGGGTTTGGGTGTAAATCGCGACCGAAAGCACGGTCAAGCACAGGTAGGGCTTTTGGCTTCTTCATGCCCATTGCTCGGGAGAGGAAGTTATGTGGGAAAGCGGGAGGGCAAAAGGACAAGGGCTACCCCCCATCCTTCCCGTGCAGAGGGATGCGCACAAGCATCCGTGTGATGAAAACCCCAGGACTGGGGGGTCAACATTTCACCTTTCCCTGGTTTATAACCCAGCTCCCCCTTGGGCAGCCCGGGCTCGGGGTGCAGCCCCAGGCCTGTCGGGCATCCCCCCAGCTCCTCAGGGCTCCTGCCCGGGGGATGCTCCGGTCCGTCCCCCCCACTCCTCCCCAGTCGCCCCCGGTGCGCTCAGCTCCGGCGCCTGGGGAGGAAGCGAAACCCAAGGAACCGCAGCATTAGTGTATCTCTGTATTTCAATCATGGTACTAAATCCCGGCCAACTTCCCCTGCCTGCCCTCTCCGCCTCGCTTTTCCCATGGCCTCTTCCCCAGAGATATGGGGAGGGTTTTTCCTTGGGGGAGCATGCGAGCACCCCGAGGCATCCCCTAGCCCCATCCACCTCCATGCCAGGGCTTTGCCCACCTGAGCCCCATCCATTTCCATCGGAGGACTTTGCCCATACCTAACGCCCCACCTCAAAGCTGACCGCAGGGCTCGGGCTGGGGGGACCCGGGGTGTCCCAGCCCTCTGCGCACCCCGCGGAGTGCGGGAGTTGCGCGGCTGCGGGTCCCGACGGCTGAACTTGTGTGCAGCGAGGGGGGTGTATGTGTGTGTGTGCAGAGGAAAGGGCCGTTAGTCAAAACTCTCTTTTTCTCTCTCTATTTCTTTTTCCGAGGAGGCTGCTGCAGGGTTGCCTGGCATGAATGAGATCAGTTTTCAGGGTTTTTCCAGGGTGACATTTACTCTGTCTGTCTGAGCAGGGACTGTCTCTATTTAGCTGATACGTTTGAGCTAATCCAATTATTTTCAGACTGCTGCACGCGACAGTTGCATTGTTTATCCAGCGCCAGGAACTTTAATAGAGTCCGGATGCGGTTAGAGTGACAAAAAAACCCAGACCTGTATGTTTTGTACATGAAAGCAGGGGAGAGAGAGAGATGGAGTGAAACAAAAGAGAGGGACAGAGGCTCAAACAGCCCCGGAGCGGCTGCCCCTGTTTAACCGGAGGGGGACAAAACGACCTGGGTATTAACGGGAGCGGCTCGCAGCCTGGCCCGGGCGCGGACCGGGTGCTGTGTCGGGGTAGGGACCGGTTGATGCCGGGACGGGCCGAGCTCCCCCGGCCGCCCGCAGGGGCACCGGCTGCGCGGTATTTTCAAACCGTCTTCCCCCCCCCACCCCGCTCCACCCCCCTCGTTGTTTTCCTTTTGCCTCTTTCTGTTACTTTACCTTCTAGAGAGACATCTGCGGCTTGTGATAACCCAGCCCCAGCAGCAGCACCTGAGTTTGTTCCTTTCTTTTAAAGTTCATTTTAGCGAGCGGGGAAGCTCGCAGACAAAGAGGGCTGGAGCTGGAGGGAAACGGGAGGGAATGGGCTGGTTTTGCAGGATGAAAGAGGGAGAAACGGCTGAAAAAGTGGAGGTTTTTTTGTTGTTGTTGTGTTTTGGAAGGGTGGTGAGAGGAGAGGGGTTCAGTGCAAAGGCTCTGGAAAAACGGTTGCCGTTTGTGGTTAGGGCGCGGATGTCTCTTGCTTGAATGCAGCGCAGGCTGGGGCAGCGGGGAGCCGGCTCTGAGCTGGGTTAGCTCTGCTCTGGCCGGCTCAGGTCTTCTGCTGCTCTCACATGGGCCAAGAGTGCCATTAGGTGCAAAGAAACCAGCCCAAACATACCAAACGCCCAACAAAAATATTCTTCCAACTCCTGAAAGTATCTGAGCTGCATTCCCGCACCCCCTCTCAATTCTGTTATCCAAGCTGGGGCTGCGGGAGACCCCCCAGTAAGTGGGGAGAGGATAGAGAGGTGGCAAAAAGGAGGAGAAGAAGGAGGGAAAGACCCTAATTAGGGTCTTTTGGGATCCCAAATATTGGGGATCGACCAGCAGGCTGAGGATGCAGTCGGAGGCCAGAGAGGTTTCCACAAGTTGAGTGGTGGAAGCTTCATTGCAAATTAATCAATAGCAGATATTGGCAGAGTGGTTGTGTATTGACTGGGGGCAAGAGGTGTTTTGGTTGTTGAGATGAGATTATTTTGGGGGCCTTGATGAGGTTTGACCTGAGGCCAAAGGTAGATTCTCCCTTACCAGGCTCATGGGAGCTGAGGCAGTGCTCCAGGAGTGACCCTGGGGTCCTTGGAAAGGGGGGTATGGACTTACATTGGCTATCCATCCATCCTGGGGGAAAGGGATGGAGGCCCCTTGCAAAGCCTGCCAAGGTTTGCCTGTCCCATGTGGCAACATAGGGGCTGGAGGGCTGTAGAATCCCTAAATCCAGAGGTGTGGGGGGAATTGTCATCCCACCACAAAGGAGCCCCTTGAGCCACCATGGGGTTTGGGTTGTCACTGTCACCATCCCTCTTCTGCTGGGACATGGGCTTGATGCTGCCTGTGGGGTGACGCTGGGGAGGCGGACGGGATGCCAGGGATGTTGCTCAGCCGTGGCCTTGGAACCTTGCTTGGACGTCCTGAATTTGGACAGGTCTGACAAGGCCTGACAGGGCTGCAGCTTGTATGGGTTTGTTTTATTTTGGGGGAGGCCTTTTCCCAGCCTATTTTACCTCTGCTTTCCCTAAGTGAACTATGTGCTCTCTTGTTTCCAGAAGGCAGGGAGTGTGTAAATTGTGGGGCTACCTCAACCCCTCTGTGGAGAAGAGACGGCACCGGGCACTATTTGTGTAACGCCTGTGGACTCTATCACAAAATGAACGGGCAGAACCGGCCCCTGATCAAACCCAAGAGAAGGCTGGTGAGTTTCCTCCCATTTCCGTCTTTCTTTGCCTTCTTCTGCAACTTTTGCTTCTTGTCTGCAGCTCGGGATGGACAGGGAAGCTCAGCCAGCTCCAAAATCTGTTTCTGCTACATCAGAGGGCTGGGAGATGGGGATGCTCGGAGTGATGCTCCTAGCTGCTGTGGGCCTCAGCTGTTTGGCCCTCTTGCAATGTGAAAAACAGGTTAAAAAAATCAAGACTGAGAGCTTCTTGTAAACCAGGACTGAATTTTCTCCCAGGTCGCAATGGGGCAGATGCCTCCCCAGCGCTCTTTGGGATGGTGACCCAAGGACAATGGGGACAATGGCTCTTTCCATGGGTTAAGGGCAAAGTAATGATTTCCTTGTGACCAAAGAGATTAGTATCAGGAGAGCAGGGTTCCTCCAGGGCTTTCCACACTGCTGTCTGTCCCTTTCCAAGTGTGTTTCCATCCCCTTTGGTTGGCTGTGTCGTTGAAAGGGGACTTAAGATAGGTATCGGGTACCGCTAGGCCATCACCTGGACTTTGGTCCTGCAAGATTCTTGGCTGATGCTCCTGGTGCCACGCGTGGTCATTTGCACCTCAACCGTGTGGGTCTAAAATCATGTCATTCCTCTCCGAGCTGGTGTGAGCAAGAACACAAGGAAGGGGCTGGCAAAGGCTGGTGAGTGTGTAAAGCTGAATGTGTACCTGGGGTCAGAAAAGCTGGAGGAAGACAAAATGCATAGCTGTATTTGAAGTCCTACTTGCAAGCCTCAGGACTGTACAGTGTACAGGCAATAAGTTACAGCATCCCCAGTGATCTACTTACGAATTTCCCTGGAAGCCACAAAATGGTCTGGAAGCTGTGGGCATGGGTAATAAATGCATTGCCATAGATTTGGCAAATAATCAGACAAACCACAAGGGGAAAAGATGCATCAAAGTGGGGGGAAAAATAAGTTCCCTGCTTGTGAAGTTATTGAATGTTTTGAATTGGGGCACGTTTGGTTTCGTTATTGTTCAGAATGTGGATGGGCTCCTGGAGGCCACTCAAAATGTGGAGGAAAAGCAGATCTTCCCTCTCCATGGAGTTTCTGAGGTGATGGATGGATCCGGCCTTGCATAAGGCTTGTGCCTGGCATGGCTGGATCCTGCGGGAAGGAGAGTGGGGGTACAAGGTTTATTCCCCATGAAGGTGCTCAGGGTTTCCGAGGGGCAACTCTTAGGCATGGATTCAGCTTCCTCACCTGCAAAACTGGACTGGCTTTACTGGACCAGCTTTCTTCCCATAGGCGCTGGGAAGTGTTTGCAGGATACGGCCGCAGGAGGGGTTGCACTGCGAGGGGCAGTGGTGACGGCTCTGCCTGGCCGTGTGGGTCTGGGTTTGCTCCTCTACCCCCAGACTTCCCGCAGATGAAACTTCTCCTATACGGGAAAAGCCTGCATAGGAAAACGTTGGTTTCCTTCATCTTTCACAGCCTTGTTAGAAAAAAGGAAAAGCTTTCTAGGGAGGGAAGTAGAGGCTGGGATTTTGATTCTTTTGGGCAGCTCTTTTGCTGCCTTCTCCTCCTCCCCCCGGCCCTTGTGTCTTAAACACACCCCCCTTCGTTTTCTTTTTCCTTTCCTTTTTTTTCCCTCCTCCTCGTTCCCTCTTTATGTGTAAAGTGAACTTCCTAGGAAAAAGCTGCCGGATATCTGAGCCCTGGAGATAACTCCTAAACAACGGCTCTGTTTCCCCAGCCCAAACACACAGGAGCTTGAGCGTATCCAAACAAGCGGAGGGGGAGGCAGAATAGGAAAGCGGCTGGAAAGAGACAGGGGGGAGAGCTTTCAAACACTGTCTGATGGAGCCACGAAAGAATGTCCCGAGTCACCCTCAGCCCGGCACATGTAAAATGAACTGTATAAATAAATACGTTGTAAAAGGTCATACTTGGGGGGAAAAAAAATAGGAAAGGGAAAGAAAAAAAAGTAAGGAGAGACCTTGCCTTGCATAACCACTCCAACCTTGTGCGTTTCAGTTAAAGTTAAAGAAAGTTCCCGTTCTTTAAACATGGTCTTTGCTAAATGGGAACTTTTGCATTTTCTATATATATTTTTTATTCAGCACTGCCTGGGGAGAAAAAAAACAAGAGAAACATTCCTGATACTGTTTGTATCTCTATTTATCTCCCCCAGAAGACACAAAAGCTGGGCCTGCATTTGCTTTTCACGTGCATTGACGCTGATGTGTATCTGCAGCTTGACTTGATCTTTCCTCACTTGTGAAGGCGAGGGGGCTGAGGAAGGTGACATGTGATGGAGGGCCAGGCTGGGGATCCAGTGTGTGCTCCTCTCCCTCTGCCACAAATTTCCTGCGTGACCTTGGCCTGGTTTCGTAGGCTCTGATCCCAGGCACGCTAAAGCTAATGAAAGGACTCCAATGGGTGGGAGAGAGAAGGCAAATAAATCATTTAGATGCTGAGAACCCAGCCCAAGGTTTATTAAATTCAATGGGTGTCTTTGTAAGGGCTTCCTTTAGGGAAGATGGATTGAGTTTTGTTGGCTGAGGGGGCCTAGACAGCTCTGCTTCATCTTGGAGGGAAGATCTGGAGATGTTGCAGGAACAGGATTGTAGTCCCACACCACTGCAGTCTGTAGACAGGGTCTATAGCCCTCTTGGAGACCATTCCCATCCCTGTCGAAGCCAATGGCAGTCCTGCCACTGCTGTTTCTGAGATAAAACCTTCCTTTAGATTTTCTTCCTTTTCCTTTCCATGTGGATGCAGAGGTTTCCATTTCTGTGTCCAGTCAAGCTGGTTTTTGAAGGATTATAGCCAGTTTCTCAGAAGGCCCCTGTACACGCAGCCACATTTAGCTGATGCTTGCAGTGTTGTGGGTACCCCATGCAAATCCAGACACTGAATATGCCCCTTAATTAAGCATCTTTATCAGTGCGTGGTTCTTCCCACATCATCCTAAATTCCACCTTCTCATCACTAACAGCACTTCCAAAGTTGTGCCCTCGCTCACACGCAGCTGGGCCATGGGGTATGGTCCTGCAGGTGATATGGGGCACCCTGTTAGTCATCCCACTACTTGCAAGACCAAGCTGGGGTCGGTGATTAGCATCAGTGGATGCCATTGCTAGGAGCTTTTACAATAAATAGTGTTATTATTCATTGTTTCCTGCTTGCTGCTGGTGTCTCCGGCAAAAGTCGGTACAGCATAAAAGGTACAGCCTGAGACCAAAAGAGCACCGGGTTTAAAACATGCAGCTAATGATGCTGTATTTTTGTAGGGGAAACATGGCAGATGGAAGAGGTTTCAGAGAAGACAGTGGATGTTGTGATTTATTTGCTTATTTAATGTCAAGAGTTTGTTTGAAGGTAGCAAGGTGGTGACCAGGCATGTCTTTTAAATATGCTTGCCATAAGAGAAATTATGGCGAGCGCCGTGTAGAAACCCCAAATATCTTCAAAGGGGATGTTTCCCCTGTGTGGGCTGAGTCAAATATCACTGGTTTTCAGAAATTTCCCTAGGCTTGATTTTTGGGTCTGATAAGGGCAAAGCTGCCATCGAGAGACTCAATCCAGCCACTGAGCCACCCGTGCTGGTGGGAGCCGATGGGGCAAAGACCTCCAGACTTGTCCCCAGGGTCTCAGTGAGAGCCCGGCTCTGCAGCTGGCTGTGTCTGTGCTGCATTTGATGCATTTGATGTGTGTGTATTAACCTGGTGATTTTGATGGGAACCAAATTTGGTGCCGTGGCATGGTCTGGAGGAGGAGAGGACAGAGGTGGGGCCCTGATGTTGGTGGTGGGATGCTTCAGCTTCTGCTGGCGTTGGGATTTTTGCAACCAAAGACCCATGTGCTATTCCCAGCTCCTGCTTGTCATCAGCATGGAAAAGTCAGCTGAAGGCCTCCTCAGGCTTGAGATCGGCTCATTTCAGCGTGGTTTATGGTCAGGCAAAATGGAATTGTCCCCATGGGAGGCAGTGAGAGTACTTTGCTGTCAGATCCGGGGCTCTGTAATGCTTCCTAATGCTCATGGGCATTGCGTTATTTATTTTTTAGGCAGTCCTTTTTGTCTAATTAAAAGGGGGGAAAAAAAAGAAAACTTCTCTATCTAAAACAAAACCAACCCGTCCTCTCTCCACCTACGCCGCATTCAATTATGATTAAAATTGCAACATGACCTAACAAGAGCTGGTATAAACGCTTGCGCTGTGCCAGTGTCCGTGTTTGCATTTTGGGTTTGTTGTATGGGATCCAAAGATGCGTTATTTTTTCTTTTAAACGTTGGATGTGCTACAGTGTGCGGCTGTGTGGGGTGAGGGGTAAATTTGAAACAGTAAGAGCACAAAAGGGAGCATTAAAGGCTCAGTTCTGCAAGGTGCCAGGCATTGCTATGATCTGGCAAATCGCTTAAGCACATGTTTTAACTTTAAGCACATGAGCAGTCCCATTGAAAGCGACGCATCGGGATGAAATCAGAGCTCTGGGAGTGTGTCATATTGATGAAGAAAAGAGAGGATGGGGATCTAAAGGTCTCTTTTTTTTAGGAGCTGTAGGCACTTGCACACACGCGAACATGCATAGGCATTCACATGGAAGTCTGCAAACTCCTTTTCCTCCTTCAGTGGCAGAAGGACAATTTGTTTGCTGAAGTTACAGTTTTGAAATGATAAGCACGAATTCATGCATGTGAAAGGAGAGCGACTTGGCTAAATTTGGCTTCTCTAAATCATTATCACAGCTAACAAAATGCTTCTGTATACACTTTGACACGTAGACTTTTTTTTTTCCCCTTGTTCTTCCCCCTTTATGAAATGGTAAATTCTTCTTTCAGGCTCATTACCAATCCTTAAATAAACATGAAGGTTTAGGCTGCAAGAGGGTGTAATTAAAAAGTTGTGATTCTCGCTCTTCGCCACGGTGTTATTTCCGCTCTGGAGCCCGTATCCTTTGAAGCCGAGTTGAATTGACGGGACAGAGCTGTGCTTGCGGTTGGACCAGGCGAGCAGCTGCCCACCATGCCCAGTGCGGGTCTTGCCCAGTGCTCACTGGAGCCAGCGTGACTCATGCCATTGACTTCAGCAACTGTTGGTTCAGGCCCTGACTACAGAATTAGACCCCTGGGGGGTCTGGGAGAATTAAGATGGAAAGACATGTTGGCATTAACATAAAATTTTCCCCTCTGGAATGGGCTGTGCCAGCGCTGCTAATTTTGATGAGTTCTATCAGAGGTTTAGCACTCACTTTTAGGATGCCCTTTGGCACCTGATTCAGTTCATATATAATTTGGGTTTAAAGTACCTTGGGGATTTTTTCCTTTCTTTTGCAGAATGACTGTTTGTTCTCACAAGCTGGTTTCTGGAGGTCCCTGTCAACGCGCGTCAGTCTTGCAGGGCTGATGCTTTCTTTCTTGGAGATTTTGCTGATGGCATCTTTTTTCTTTCTCTTTTTAATATGATTTTTTTTTAACACGGGTATTTTTCTCTTCTTCCCTTCCCCTTCTCTCTCCCCCTCCTTCCCCGCAGTCTGCAGCCAGGAGGGCGGGCACGTCCTGCGCGAACTGTCAGACCACCACTACCACCCTGTGGAGGAGAAATGCCAACGGCGATCCCGTCTGTAACGCCTGCGGGCTCTACTACAAGCTGCACAATGTAAGTGTGACTGTAACGCTCCATAACGGGGCCTCAGTTGTGGTGCTCGATGCACCATACTCGTCCCTGACTTAAGGTTTTCCAGTCGCAGGTAGTGCTGATGCCTCCTTTATCCCCCTGGGGACATTAGGGGTTGGAGTGATGGGCCGGCATCCCCTCAAACATAGCTGATCTGACTAGGGGAGGTATAAAACAGGGCTGTCCGTGGGTAATGTTAGAGCTTTCCCATGCCTGAGCCAAGAAAGGAGGGGTGGATCAACACAGAGAGACATTATCCGCTGCTGATTGGGCTCAGTGTGTTGGAAAAGACAACACGCCGTCCTGCAAGCTGATACCCCTTCTAGGCATAGCTTGGTTCCTCCAGCAAATACCAACTCTGGAAAAAAAGCAAAATGTGCCAGCAACTATTTAGATTTTTCTTGGGTTTGCGGCTGCCTTTGTCCCGTCCCTCCGCCCGTCCCCAAAGATGATTTATTTAGGTCTTGTGTTTTGCCCTGGTTGACGCAAGTGATTCCTAAACCAAAAAGGACTTCATTTAGTTAGTGGGTTGCAGAGTCTGCTCAACCTGTGATGTGAATTTTAAAGCATCTGTCATGGAAGGGAAGGAAAACTGAAATGAAATGGCTGGCAGATTTAATCTAATGTCTCCATGCAAAGCCAGCTTGCAGGAACCAGGGATATGTGCCCCAGGGAAGGAGCTAAAGAGATCTGAAAATTCTTCTACTGAATAATACTGCTAATAAAGGAGTCTTAAGGCTACTCCTGTTACTCTCACTCCACATGTGGCATTAGAATAATTAGTATTTCAGAAGAAGGGAAGACTTTCAATTTCTTTGCTTTGATCGATCTTATATTTTTTTCTTCCTAGTGGTCATTTGCTTTATGTTGGGCCTAGAAATCTCAGGCTATGTTTTGCCCTTCTGTCCACCCATGCAAACACATCAAAGACGGATTGGGTTTCCCAGAGCACCCAACCCTTGTGGTGTCTTAGTCCGCTGCATTTGTTATTTCAAGCTCTTTGGTTTCCTGTGAGGAGTAAACAAGTTTGGATTAAGTAGGACAAAAAAAGAAAACCCAACTGCCTACCAGGCTAATTTTCACCTGTTTTGTGAGGGGCATCTCTCTTGGAAAACAGGAAAACGTGTTTACCCTGTAGTGAGCAGGCGTCTCAGCACGTTTCCAGTCCCATGTAGCAAGCAAAGCTTGTCATCAAACTCTCAGTGTGGTCACTGCAAACAAAGGGGGTGGACCCAGAGTGAAAGCTCTGAGCCTACCACAAGAAAGTATTCTGTTTGCTATTTCCATGGCAAGAAGGGAGAAAGGTCAGCCAGATTCACTGGAGGAGTCTGTGCTTGTGTTTTCATTTTGGCCTTGTAGCCACCAGTAGTAGGACTTATATAGACTGGGAGACAGACAGGGAGACCTATACCTGGGCTGCTCCCCTTGTACCTTGGCAAAGCCCTTTGAAAAAGATAGGCTATTCCCAGGTTGGACCTGATGCAGGTGCCCTTGTTTGGATGAGAGGACTTTTACACTTGAAGAAGGTGTAGTTTCTCCCTACAACTGTACAAGGTGGCAGGATGATGGGCTCAGATGTGTTACCTGCGTTGTAGACATCTGACTGGAAGAATCCCCTTTAAGGTGTCTAGAATGGTGCCTGGATGCTGAGGTTCTCCAGAAATGTGCTGCAAGAGCGCATCCTGTTCTTTTTCATGCTAACTCTGTGATCCCAGTTGTCCTGAATTGACCCCCTAGACCCACTGTTTAGGGAAACTCTGATCCAGCTGTGAAATCTGTGACATGGGGCAGGCCTTGAGCACTTTGGAATTGTTTTCATACTCATTAAAAACACTGACAGCTGCTTAAAAGCTCAGCATAGCTACTTAGCAAAGTCAAGTAGTACCTTGCCTTAGGAGAAGCTCCATTAATGGGGCCTGCTTAAATGAAACCCCTAGAGGACTGAGATGCTGTGTGAACAGTATAACTAGACAAGGATACTAAAGACTGGCTGTGTGTGGGTAGATCCTTTGATTTTACTTTTTTAAGATGATGCTTAGTGATCTCAGTTAGGTCCATTATGGCAGGGCATTGGAACACTATTCTGCAGCCCAGCTTGCTTTAGAGGTTGTGACTCTGAAGGGCACATTACGCTTCAGGAGCCAAATATTTCAGGAGTAAGATTTTTGTGAGCAGTGGTAAGGCTGGGATAGCCTCATGGGGGTGCCTTCTCATTATGGCTGTTGCGAGGCAGGACCTAGGGATCTGAGCTAACTGCCTGGTGAATGGCACCAGCGTCATCCTTTAGTCAACTCCAGGCAGGGAGGAAGTCTGGTGGTTGCACATGAACAAGGCTCCTTGGCTGGAGCAAATTGGTCTGGTCTGTTCAAGTGCAAGACCCCTTTATGCAGGCTGTGGTTCTGATCTCTGTATGTACCTTATCTGCATCGGTTCTCCATCAGGAGAGGTGTCAGAAATAGAGATGCTCAGTGTAGCTTGTCCATCCCAAACACCTGAGTGTCTGCACAGGTATTGCATCAATGACAGTGAAAGGTCTTTATATGCTTGTGAGATAGTTTAACCCTGTTTCAGGCTACATTACAGTAAACTCATGGCTGTTTTTTATCTTCCTTCTGCCCATTTTGTTTTTTCTTTGGGTTTAATGAATTTTTCTTGGGCCTTCAGATCTTTATGGTATTTTAATGGATTGATCTGAATGTGAAACTCACCCAGTTTTTAAGTCCACAAGGGGAACATTTGCAGTGAAAAGGCTATTTTTTTGTTACAGGGGTATTTTTTTTCATGGGACTTTATCCGTTTGTTTTACTGTTGATTCCCACAGCTTAACCAAACCCATTTGCCAGTGCGATATAAGCAACAATCATAATAGTCTCGGGGTGCATTTAGTGAAGCTGCTGGTGTTTCTCCCAACAAGAACAAACTCCATTAACACCAGTATTAACAATGACTAATATTTCATGTTGATACAGTGCCTTTCAGCCTGTGGCATCCCAGAGTGCTTTCTCTGATACAGCCAGTCTGGAAGATTAACCCCACATTGGAATGACTTTGTCTGAAGGATAAATCCGCACCAATGACAGGCCTTTATTGAGGTCAATGTCAAAATCCCATTGTCTTCAGTCAGAGCAAGATCAGACTATCCCCTGGGTTTGATCTGTTGAATATGAGGTTCTCATTGTTGTTGTTTTAGTCCTTCTTAGAAGCAGGATGAGCCTTCACTCACTTTAGGGATGGGGGAAGGAACCTTGTTGGAGGTGCACATCAGGCTGGCCTGGGCCCGTAGGAATGAGTGAGCTGCCGTTGTTTTTGGTACAAGTCCTCAGAAAAGACCTCTTTCACAATATCCTAAAGTAGGGCTGTGCATCCCAAGAGCAGAGCAGTTGGTGTTTTGCATTTGATAAAACAAAGAGCATAATCCATGCCCATAATTAATTGGCTCCATCTGAAATTAATGAATTTCATATACATGTGCTGGGCTGGTTTAATTTTAATTTAGCATGTGTTTGTCATTTTTATCACAATGGATTTCATGGAGAAGGTCTTCCCTCTGGGTCTCTTGTTTCTCTACCTCAGAAACAGAGACGAGGCCACGGCTTTGATGTTTTGGGGACTACTTTAATTCTACTGTGACTGACCTTTGAAGTCACTGGAAGATATTCCAGCTTGCTGCTGTGACTGTGCTGGTCTTACTCCTGACATTTATCTGAGTCCTTATCTGCTTGGCACTTGGGTCAGGTACCTGCTAGGAGGGTGAGACCACGTACACCAGGATGATGTGTCCAGCTAACAGCTTGGATGCCATTTCTGCCTCTAAGTGCTGGCCATGGCTTTGCCACCATCCTGGGCAAAACCGATATTCCCATCCGTAAGTTTCCCATCAAATCATGGTCTGGGCCAATCTGCTCTTAGCATTTGAGTGAGACACGAGAGATGCCACTTTGGGGAAGTGCTCACTGTCCTGCAGGTCACAACACCAAGCAACACAGGGTCAGGACCCTGTGTGTGCTCAAAGAGCCAGCACAGCCCCAGTCCCAGCACCAGGCTGGTGTCACTTAGCCAGCACGACCTCCTGAGCTTGCACCTTTGCTGCTTCACCTTTAGAAACCAATTCTAGCTGCTCTTGAGTCTGCGTGTCATGATGTGAATTCACACTGGGAGCTGGGGAGGTTAAAGTGTGCCTACCCAAATCTGAGCTGGGTTCATCAGGGATTGGGACTTCCAGGTCTCCTCTAACGTTGCTGCCTGATGGGGCTCACTTGGGGCTTCCTCCCAGCTCTGAACGTGGGCAGCATATCCCTGCTCTCTGGCTTAAAACAGGCCAGGCATATATTTCCCATCCCAACCCTACAGCTGGAGCAAAGGGCTTTCCTTGTATGTGTATCCCCATTTGCTTGTCTAGAACAGGAAGCCAGGGAGAAGGATGAGGTCGTATTTAAAGCCCATGACATATGAGGCTTTTGCTTGTTGCTGCCCCAGGGCTGTTGGGCTGCGCATGGGCAGATTCCTCCTTCCTACATTCAGATGCTGGCAAGGAGGGCTGCTTCCTCTGGTTCCCTTTATCCATAGGTAGAGGAATAAGCCTATTTTTTGGACAAGATGAAGTTTCCCATCATTGCTGATACAGAGAGCCTGAGGTCACTAATTCAGATGGGGATGAAAAACTTTGGGATGCTTAAATTGGAGAAGATGAGCCCAGTCCTTTCTTTCCCAGTGCCTGCATCCCCACATACGGCAGGAAGCTATTGTATCCTTGTCTCCTCAGTGAGAGAAATCCGTGAATGATTCCCATGCAGCGGGTAAAGGCATTAGGTAGTGGCTGATGAGCAACAAGTGAAACTTTGCTGTGATCTGGAAGAAGAGAGGGCTTTGTCCCTTGTGCTGATTTAAGATCTTACGGGTGAAGAACTGCTCAGGACTCTTACAGGGACATCTTTTCATTGTCCTTCACTGGGGCTGAGAGAGTAGCTCCTGGTGGATAGCAGATCCATTCTTTCTCCCTTTTCTCCCTTTGCAGAATATCCATCAGCACTGTTGTGTGCTCACTTTTAGTATGAAAAGTAGTGTTCAGCCCTGGGGTGATGGATGGGCTCTACTGCCTTCTGCTGTGGGTGAAATTCTGCAGAGGAGCTAGTGCAATACCTACACAGTGTCTCATGTAGACCCTCATGTTTATATTTTAGGTTGTTTTCGGATATTGGATGCATAAAGCCCCTTCCAAGAGTGGCCTTTGGGGCTTTCATGGCGCCTGTGCTAGTGCATGTTGTGATGCTGGCTCTCTATGCAGTAGTAAGAGTTTCTTACAAGAGTTACAACAGACCTTGCTACCGTTTCCTAACCCTGATATGTGTGCAGATGGCCATTGCTGCTGTGTCTATTCGTGCAGGAGAATTGAATGCTTAGCTTTCTTACAGATACGTCTGCAAGCAAGTAGAGAACGCTTTGCTGGGCAGCACAGATATGTGTTTCAACCTCCCTCAAAGAACCTGAAAGGCTTTAGAAATAGAACCAGGTCAGCTAATGTAAACCTGAAAAGATGGTTGAAGCAAAACCTTTCAAAAGAAGAAAATTAAGATGAAAATAAGACAAAAAGAAAAAAAAAAGGCAAAAAAAGATAAAAAAAATATAGAGAAACTCTTTACAACTCTTTTGTGTTTGCCCATCTCTTTAATGCCGCTGTGAAAGTCTGAGATCCCTCATAGCACTGAAATCCCAGCAGCTAGCTATTGCCACTAATGGTTTTAGATCAGTCAGGAAGCCTCGGGGTGAGATGGTGTCTGCAGGGGATATCTTAAGGTGATAATGACTAAATCCCTAAACACGGTGCACTTACCTAATGTGGAGACAGCTGAATATTTTCGGGTATGTTTTGCTCCAGTGAGGCTCTGCCAGCAATTTTCTGTCACCTTGTCTTCAAAGACGTCAACCAAAATTGGGATTTCCTGGTGGGATCTGAACTTTGGGTTAGGGGGGGAGAAGTTGTGCAGCCACAGTGCGTGGGGTTTACAAAGGAAAGAGAGGGGCTGCTGGCTGTTGGGGTGGTGCTGGGCACATGAATCCCCTGGTGATGCAGGGAAAAGGGATGGAAGCACACAAAAAAAAAATAACTGGTTTTTGTTTAGATTAACAGACCCCTGACTATGAAGAAAGAAGGAATTCAGACCAGAAACCGGAAAATGTCTAGCAAATCCAAAAAGTGCAAAAAGGTCCATGACAACCTTGAAGACTTTCCCAAGAGCAGCTCCTTTAACCCCGCCGCCCTCTCCAGACACATGTCCTCCATCAGCCACATTTCACCTTTCAGTCACTCCAGCCACATGCTGACTACACCGACACCGATGCATCCTCCATCCAGCCTCTCCTTCGGACCTCACCATCCTTCCAGTATGGTCACTGCCATGGGTTAGCAAGAGACTCCCCTGCTGAATGCTTACGGTCTCAAAGTGAGATTTACTTTATATACTTGCATTTTTGCAGGCGTGTGGTTATGGGTCTGACGTCCCGAATCAAATGGGAGGGGGAAAAATAGGAATATTAAAAAAAAAAAAAGATTATTTGAAGGCGTAAGAGAGAAAAAAAAAATTAAAAAAACCCACAAAAAAATACAAAAAAAAAAAAAAAACAAAACCAAAAAGGAAAAAAAAAAAAACGAAAAAAAGAGAGAAAAAATTAAAAAAAAGTTTTAGAAAAATGATGTTTGCCACTTTTTAAAGGGACTCATTATGGCTTCTATGTATCCTTACCCACTGAATCTGGATCCCATTTGTGAATAAGCCATTCAGAACTTGCATTCCCTATTGGACAGGATCTCTAGTGCTGTGAAAAAAAAAAGAATAATATGAAATAAAATAAAGTAAAAAACGCTGAACATTGCATATAACTTATATTGTAAGAAATACTGTACATTGAGGAAGACTTTATTGCATCTGGAGAGCTGTAAAGACAAAGAAAAAGGCATGAAGGACTTCGAGAGATTTTTTTCTTTTTTTTTTTTTTAAAGGAAAACATACAAAAAAATAAAGAGCAATGGAGGACAATTGAAAAAACCAGACAAACAAACAATGCTGACCAAGAGGAAACGCGGTCTTATGAACAAATGGACCAACTGCCAGTCATGTCTTCTCCTTTGATTTGATTTTATTTGTTGGTTTTGGTTTGGTTTCTTTTCATTTGGTTGCCGGGGAAGGGGGAGGGGGCTGGCTAGAACGGTTGTTGGATGATGCAGTAACTAACTAATGAAATAAATAACTAAATCAATAAAAACCTATAGGGAGATCATTCATTTTGGGCCACGGGCCCTTTTACATAGGAAGTACCAATGGTGTCAGGCAATCAGTGTTACCATGCGGACATTGCCAACAAGGGGTTTTCAGATAGCCATTCTCCAGGTCTATATGCATTGTGAACAAGTTCCTGTAATTGTTGTTTGTATGTATAATTCAACGCACCAAAATAAGGAAGATGTAGATTTATTTCATCCTATTATACAGACTGAATGGTTGTACAAATTTATTTACTGCTAGTGATAAGACCTGCTTTTTTTTTTTTGTTTTTTTTTTGTTTTCATATTTTTCTTCCTTTTTTTTTTTTTGAGAATAAACTAGATTAAATTCTGTTGACTTAAAAGTGTTTTGTGCTTGGGGAAAGGGAATATGTTTCTTTATTATTATTCTTCTTTTTGTTTTAAAGTTGGTTTGATGGTATTTATTCCATAGTTACCATGGATATGGGAATGTGCGTCTCTGTGCTCATGCTGACAGCCAAAGCAGTGTTTGTAGTGGCTTGAGAATAAGAAAAAACACAGAACAAAGGAAGGAAAAAACCCCTCACAAATAAATAGATTGCATGTTAGTGTAACCCCACTGTCCAGTGTGTGCTCCCTGTCCCTTGAATCTCAGCCCAGCTGCTGCTGGCATCTAATGTGAGGCTCCCACATGGAATGGGTCCCTTTTGGTTTCAGTGAACCATGGCTACCAAGGTGGCAAACCTGCGTTGAGGACAATTTGGGACTGGGATAAGTACAAAGATATGGCAGGGTCCTTATGGTCCTGGATACGTTTTGGGCAGTACTAGGAAAGACCCTGAGACTATGGACAGGAACTGGAAAAGCACTTTCTGCTCTGCCCATTGGGTACTCAGTGATATAATTTGGTGGTCTACAGTTGAGATCTTGATGTGAAACCAAGATGGGTGGTCCAGACCCTATCTCTGTGCTTGGAGGAATGGGCAGAACCTGAGACAAAAGGCTGGATTTGATGGTAGACAGAGGTCAATTCCCCAAATTTCAAAGGCCCTCAGGCAGCCCCTTCCTGCAAGAATCTTATTTGAAATAATGCAATTTATATTAATATTATTATTGTGGATAGCAAAGTTTGGCTCTTTTAATTTGATTTCTGATGGTTTAATCCTTAGATAATTGGTCCTCCTCTTCAGCATTTACTCTTTCAGATTCTTTATGCTATCATTAGGGTTAGGCATTTACTTTCCAAATGAAAGGTTAAATTTCTTATCACCCCGCTCCATTTGGAGATTTAAGCATGGTGTGATAAGACAGAGGTTGCCACAGCTGTGAGAAAATGCTTAAAACCCCCCAAACAACATAAAGACCTCAATGGACATGACTTGCAAATGGCTTATTTATTTATTTGCTTATTTAGCTATGGAATGAAATAACTGAGTTCTTTCACCCAGAAATATGTGTACTCCTGTGTTTCTGTGCCAGGTGGATAGAAAAAATATCACCGCATGTGTCAGATGCTATTTTGAACCCACTTTCCCTGAGGTGATAACTGGAGGGGGTTAACACTGGCCTGGTCTAATCTTCTTCTGCAGGATGGCTCACATGAGTAAGGATGTTTCACATAAGGAAGACCACGTCAAAACTTTCAGGATGATTATACAGAGGCCAAATAGTCATTTGATTTTGGAATGGAGGAGAAGGAGAAGAGTATTGATCTTTATCTGTGCTTCTCTTCCCCTGTTTCAAAATGAACCCAGTTCATTAACAATGAGCTGTTAAACTATGTCTACGATAAAGGAGGATTTAGCAGTTGTAAGCGGAACAGACAGTGATTGTTTTGTAATGTTGTATATTCTTTCCTTTCTTCTCTGTTGATAAAAAACATGTAAAAAAAGTCAGAACAAATAGCACACATTTAAAATATTATGTTAATCACCTTTCTGCTTACTCAATGAGTATTTTAAGCATAAAGACCACATGTCGAAATAAAACAGAGCGAAGAATTACTGAGATGCAAATGGAGATCTTGTTGGCTCCTAATTAATCATCTGCAAACTGTAAAGCTATTTCCACTTAGTCTGACAAATCAAAGGAAATAATCATCTTTGCTATTAAGCTTGAGAGATTATTATTTTTTAATTCGTGATGCTACAACCTTTCCTTCCTTTTGCTCATCAACAGTTTGCAGTTGGACTAAGATACTGATTCCAGTATTCGCAGTGGTGTGCTCATCTATTATTGTGTTTTTATCTTTCAGTTTGCTTTAGAGGGAACTGGCTCCTGAGTTTCTTGCTCTAACTTCTTCCTAAAACCCAAAAACACCTTCTTGCAGTTTCCTTCTGATGTTGTTTCATAGGTCTTAGGGATATTGAGTGAGATGATGCAGGAGCTCAGATAATGAGCATCCTGAAAAGGACACAAATGGAGACGCTGTGTCTGCATATACTCTAAGAAACACGCACAGTTTGTCTAGAGAGTTCTTACATCATTTATCTTATGTACTGATGTCAGGAGCAGGATGAATAGGAGCTCACACCATGTACCCTTGATTACTGGCCAAGAGGCAAAATTAACATGAGTCTACCAGTTTCTCAGTTACGTCTTCTTTTTCTTTTCTTCGAGAGTAGATATTCTATATTTTTAATGTGTTGAAGGGCTTTGGTTTTTGGTTGGTTTTGTTCTGGTGTTTTATTATTTGCTTTGCTTTGTTTACTTCCTTCCCTTTAACACCTGAGAAAAGTCTGGTTTAGAGAAAAGGCAGAGAGCTGCTGCTTTTAGGCAAACAACTTGTGAATGGCTACTCCTCCTTTCTTCACTTCTGAAACTGCAGGGAAGAGCTGATGGTAGGCAGGCTGGAGCAGGAAAGCCCTCTGAGTCACAGCTCTACTTTGGTAATCTATATTATGAAGAAAACACCATGGAAATCATTAGTGGGGTCAAATCTTGTGGTCTTTTTGCAGGCAAAATGCCTTCTGGGAGTTTGAGTAATAGCTGCTGTGCTGGTGTGACGGTGGTAACTGCATTCTACTCATGATCCAAGCAAAAGTCCACTGGCATTAGTGGAAAGACTCCCGATGAGTAACGCAGTAAGACTTGAATCGAGACCTCCCAATTAATTTCAGTGTTATCACCTTGATTTATCTGCCTTAGTTAACTTTTCAGCTGCATCGGTCTTGTGTCAGTACACAAGACATACATGAGATACTGAAGATAACCAAGCTCCATGCTTCAAGGTGGAAGAAGTGAGAAATGTTTTTTACAGTCTGATTTTTCTTGTGTGCATTTGACTTGTGAATTGTTTTAGGAAGCATCGAAACTTGTATTTAGGTTCAGATTAGCAGTGTGTTTTTGAAGTGATTTCCCAGTAGTTCCACCTTAGGGTGATGAAATTTTACCTTGGCTGATGACGTGTGGTTTCCTTGTAACCCCACCTAACATGCTACCGCACTAATGGGAGCTCAGGCCAAAGATCCAGGCTAAAATTACCCTGAAGCAACCCCTCAAAATATGTCCTTTGTGTCCTCAGCATGGATTGCTTGTTCCCCCCAGTATCACCCCTATTGTTAGTGCACACATCACCTTAAAACACATGTTTTCCTGCTCCATTTTGGTCACTGAGACTTCTGATCCACTCAGGACTGGTTGTCGTCTGGGGAAGAGCCCGGGTGGGTGATGATGGGACTAGAGGGGATGAACCTGTCTTGTTTCTTGCAGAGTTTGGGAGGTGTTTGGGACAACAGACCAGAAGTTCTTATGGAAAGAACCCTGTAAATGAAGCCTTAAAAATGTCATATTTAACCTTTCCTCTTTCATAGATCTTCTATGTGGCATTGGGAAACTCACATGAGGACAGCCACTGATAATGTGATCATCCCTTTTGGTGATGCCTAATTGCACACACTAAAGTTTGCTTTGCAGAAATGTTCAGTGGTTTCTTAAGCCAAAGGATCTCATGCTTGTATTAATCCTGCAGAATACAGTAAATATTAAAAATACTGCAAATCCAGTGCTTCATTTCTTCCACCTCCTCCCATCCCCAAATCTCGAGAGCAGACAGTAACTCCTTCTCTCCTCAAAGATGTGTTGGGCAGATAAATCCGTCACTTGTGAAGTGCTTGGATGAGCACCATGGAAAACCCACCAGCTTCAGCAGGTCTGCAGGAAAGAAGGCTTGAGGAGTGAGCAGAATACAGGTCCACTGCTCATGAAGGTCAACATCCTCCCTGTGTCCTCAATGATGCAAAGGAAAAATACTTGGTGTGATTGTCCTGTGCAGAAGGAGGAGTGGAGGTGGAGGAAGGGTGAATAATTCAATCCTGTGTTTCCTAACATTTCAGTGGTTGATTTTCTAATCTTCATGCTGTTTTCTTAATGCATTCTTTTGGGTTCATTCCTCCATAAAGATATACATGTGCAGGTACAGACAGGTGCTCATTGGTGGCACGGACTCTACCTTGTCAACAAAGGAAACATGACGTGTGTCAAGCCTATGTGTGAGTATGTCTACACCCAGAGAACTGGAGGGCGCCTGTTGTCACCCGTCTGTCTTTGCTGGTTGTATGATGTTCTGTGTGCACCTGTGTGGATATATCTAAGCTACAGCTCTATGGAAAGCGACGCACAACACAAATGTATAGCAAATTTATACCTGTTTCACACAATTCCTTGAGGCTATGCAGACTCCCGGGTGGATGTTGGAGCACTCTATCTTAGAAGTATATTTCCCTTGTTATAAGTTTAAATTAAGGCTTTGACCTGAAGCTAAACTCATTTTTTTTTCTCTCAAGGTACAAAACACCTGGTTATTTAACCTGTCCTTTTACATTTCCACTCTCGGTTACTGTCAACTCCAGAGGCACTGAAATAATTCATGCAAACTTGTCCTTTGGGAAGACAGAAGTGACTGAAATGCTCAGGGGAAGCTTGTTCGTGAGCCTCACAGGCTGGTGTTCATGTTAACATGGAAAATTAAACCTCTGCATGAGTATTTAGGCTTAGCCCATGAACTGTTTTAGTTCCCAATTAATACTCTATTGCAATATTATAGTGCAATCATTCACATAACTATTTCTATGTTAGAACCACAGTAATCTTCTTACACTACTTGACTGGATAACTCTTTTCTTGCTAAGACACAAATCAACCAGTGTGTAGATTGGGGTGGTCCCAGTGGCTGCAGGGAGCACTGCTGTCCACAGGTTCAGGTCAGGACACAATCCTTCAGCTTCAATTCTGCTTTTAATTACAGTCTCCCCTCATATTCACCAGCCACAGAAGAGATTCCTTTCTCAGCTGCAATCATTATGAATAATTAAGAAGTCAGAAGAAACCAGGATTAGGGTTCATGAAAGCAATACGAACTTCTGTGAATGGTGGTTGAGGGCCACAAAGATGCTCCAAGGGCTGGAGCACCTATGACGATGGGCTTGTTGGGAGCTGGGCTTGTTCAGCCTGGAGAAGAGAAGGCTCCTTAAGGGGAGACCTGAGAGCTGTAAAATATGTAAAGAGGCCTAAAAAAAAGCTGGAGAGGGACTTTTTGCAAGGGCCAATAGGGATGAGACAAGGGCCAGTGGCTTTAAACTGAAAGAGGGTAGACTTAGATTAGATATAAGGAAGAAGCTCTTCCCTGTGAGGCTGCTGAGGCGCTGGCACAGGGTGCCCAGAGAAGCTGTGGCTGCCCCATCCCTGGCAGTGCTCAAGGGCAGGTTGGACACAGGGGCTTGGAGCAAGCTGCTCCAGTGGAAGGGGTCCCTGCCTGTGGCAGGGGTTGGAACTGGATGAGCTTTAAGGTCCCTTCCAACCCAAACCATTCTATGATTCTATGACTCTTGGCTTCTTGAGACTCTTGGTTTCTTTCCCCATGTACCAAGATTGCCCATGGCCAGGGAGACCAGAGGTGCCCTCTGCGTAAGAGGTGAAGTTTTCTCACCTGCAAAACCTCAAGCTAGTTGCAGAAGGTCATCCCTTTTCTGCATGCATGCAGAGATGATCACTGATGAATTTACTTCCTGTGGAGTTGCACTGGAGCAGATTTATAGATTCTGTGATAAATCTAAAACTATATTTAGGGACTCTGAGGAAACAGCAATGAATAGACACAGGTCCTGAACTGTGATCCTTGATTGCAGCTGCTTCATAATAGACTTCTTTTAAAAGTACCAGTATGGGACAGGAAGTGGTGGTGAATATAAAAATCTGCTGAGCCTGGGGAGAGGAGGATCCTTGAGTAAGAACTGAACAGGACCCATGGGAAAGCCAAAAATGAGGAAGGAGAGACTGACCCTATGATGGATTTCTGAACAGTCAACCCAGGGTCTTTCCATTAATAGCAGGCAGGATGTTTTCCTTTATGAAAACCCGATAAAGTTTGTCAGGTACTGATAACCTTTCTATAGGAGTTTTCATACTGCCTGTACCATATATAGTAATATGTATATATGTATATATGCATATATATATGTATAATAGGGATATTGCTGTCTATTAATTTCCATAGAGTGTCTTTTCTATAAAATCCTGAAGAACAAAAAAGAGTTATGCTTGGAGATGGGCCTGTCAACCTTGTTTTATTTAGTAGACCTTTACCGAAAAGGTCATGGGAGAGGAAGGTGGAAGCCTATGGATTTGATGACATCTATCTGTTCCTATTGTGTATGCATCAGTACTTCATGGATGTCACACAGGAACAGCTGTGAAGTTTGCTTTACAGAGTTGTCCTTTTGCATGTAAAAGCGATGTGCAGGCTCTGGTAAGGACACGTCTCCGTATCACTTCATTGGCAGATTGCCTTGAAGCTTTATCACACAAACCCCGAGCATCAAATTCATCATCTTTGCCCTGAGTTGGTGTTTCAGAGTGTTCCTCCTCTCTGCTCTTGTCCTAATAGTGATCAACACCCATGTTTTTCTTGGCTTCTGGCTTTAGCAGCGTGTCTCAGGTTTCTCTCCTTCATGGTGCAGAGGAAATCTGCTCAAACCGCTCCTGCCCTGTTTAAGGGGAAGTAGCTGGTCTCTGGGTTTGTTTGTATTTTGGAGGGGGAGAATTAAGTTGGGAGACCAGCTTTCCAAGCCTTCAAATGGTATCTTCATGCCTCCTGCCTTCTTGAAGACCTCAGGTTGGTCAAGCACTTGAGTGCTTGCTTTACTTGAGTATGATGGATCAGCACAGTGTGTGTTGGCAGCTCAGACATGATTTATGATGCTTGGAGAGATGAGGAAATCCTATGTTTTCACCAAATTTTCTTTCCATTCCCTCTGGTCTACTTGATCCACATTTCTGACGTGATGTCATGCATCTTTACTGTGGATGTAGAGTGAATAACCCTTCAACTCAAAACTGCCTTCAGACTTTGAGGATCAGGCATTCATCCCAGTGCTGCTAAAATAAATAGTCTCATTCTCCTCTCACTCCCAGAAATTGCTGGGTTCCTTTGACAAAGTTCTCCCTTCAGACCACTGGATACCCAAATTTTCTCCCTTCTCTGCCATAAATCTGCTCGGTTAGAAATGTAAGCCATTCTTCCTTTAAGGCATTGGGAAGTCTGTAGTCAATGAGAACCCAGGGGCATGGAAAGGAAAACATCTACCATAACTATAGGAGTTTATTGATTTTGATAAGTGCCTGGGCTAAGATCAATCCAGATAAACATATTCCTGCTGTTGCAGGATAATCACAAAGATTTCTAGGTGTGTTTAGGTAGTTCTGTAACATATTTTAGATGATGATACTTTTTTTTCCAGCTTGGGACTGACTGTGGCTCAGGAACTGCATTACCTAAATGGGGGATGTGCCCCTTTATGGCTCTTGGGTTTAGGGACATTTGTGTCCACACTAGCTGCAGTAATGGGTCAGGAGCAGAGATATGTAAGATAGACTCACAGGCCTGCATGTGCTCTAAGACATCTCAGCAAATCAGTGTATATCAGGTGGATAAGCACCCAGAAATGTCATTCTTCAGATTGACCTGCAACATAGTTTATTTAGCATCCCTTCTGCTAAGCCAAAGCCAAACTTTGCCGTTGTATAAAAATGTATGATCTCATTTCAGAAAAGATATGTATGTGTCTGCTCATTCATTTCTGAGACCATTCCCCTCTCTTATGTACTCCATCCTTAAGACTTTTCCATGACCTCTAGCCTTTGCTCAAATAATGATTTGCTGACTCTCTTCTTTGCATTCAGCAACGCAGAGGCAACTTGCAGCAGTAAGTGCAGCAAGATTGATTCAGTTGATACAGCACCTGATTCAGAAATAGGAATCAACTCTGATCCTGATCTTCTGGAAGACGTTGCTTCTGAAAAGGCCCTTTCCTCTCCCTTGAGAGAGCCACTGGTGCTATAGAAAGCCTCATGCCTCATTTGTCAGCTTTGGATCAGTCAGCCCTGAACAAGGGTCAGATGTTGAATTTCCTGGCCTGTCAGCTGTTCTTGGTCCTCAAAGGAACAGACAAGCTGTCAGAGGTGATCAATACATGCCATTGCCTGTCCTGGAGTGTGGGCCTTTTCAAAAGAAACTCCCAAGAGCAGATTCAGGCACAGGGTGTAATCTTGACCACACTCAGCTGATATTCAGTGAGGGGTAGTTACGATGGTGGTAGTCTTCCTCTGAAATGTTCACAGCACGTGTCCTTGGGCAATGAAAAAAGAGATAGGGAAGAGGTTGCCTGATCCTTCTCTGGCACTGCTGTTCTCATACCGGTATCATTTATATCTCCTTATAACTACGGAAGGCAGAATTTCATCATATTTATAGTGGACTGGGGTCAGCACTTGGGCTGGGTCCTTTACTTTTTTAGGTGGTCAGGAAAAGTCCATCTCTGCCCTCAAGTACATCAGCGTGATTGATTTTGGTGGTGTTAGAGCTGTGAAACTAAGGCTGGAATGAAACCAAAGAATGAAGTTATATTCTGGATTATACCCATCAGTTGAGTGAAATAGGAACATCTGTGTTCAGACCTTCATTATAGCAAATATCCAGGAACAGTGCTCCTGTTTCTGAATAATGACATTTATTTAGAGTCCTCTGATCTATAAGCCTGCATCAGTGTTTGTGGGAGCTGGCCAATGACTCACTGTCGACTCAGAAAATAACTGAATTTTCCCCCTGAGGTCTCTTATGACAGGTTTCTGACTGTGCCTGCTGTGTTACCTGGCTCATTTTCCATGTTTCTCTACCTCCTCATGCTTAGACTTAGGTCCTTAGATTAGGCTAAATATTCAGCTGGAGAAATGGCCTTTTTCAGGTATATCTAGTCAACTATCACGCATCTTCAGGCTTGGGGCTCTTCCCAGACAACTTTGGACATTACAGAGAAAAGGTTTACTTGCAGATAGTTGTCTGGAGTTTCTCAACAATAAGTGGAGAGGAAAAGGCACTTCTTTGAATCTTATACATATTTTAGACAGTAATTTTAAGACGTCATCCACATCCCGGGACTGCCTATTTCTTTCCACTGAGTAGCTCTACTCTAGCTATGGGCTTTGCCAGTACCTGGTGGAAGGAGAGGTTAAGTCCCACCTCAGTCATTAGAGCAAAATGGGTGAAGAACTTATTAATGTAAGGCAATGGTGATTTTGCTGGCCTTTGACTTTTGCACAGAGGATTCTGTGGTTGGTTTGGAATTGGCCTGGCACTACTTGCTAGCAAGGAATTTTCCAGGGAATACAGTAGGTAGAGTAGGAAGGAGACCTGCATCGCTCCTCACCTAAAACCTCCTCCTAAAATGACATCCCAGCAAAGCCTGAGGGTCAAACCTTTCCAGATTTGGGCATCTTCATTTTTATACCAGTGTTGCACTCGGTGCTGTGGTGATTCTTCCTTAGCTTTATTATGATCTACTAATTTGCATGAATTAGGTTTTCTTTTTGGTCTTAGACGTGGTATCAAAAGGGCTTCTGGCAGCAGCAGCAATAATTATAGACACAAATTATTTTAATATTTATCTTATCTAACATCTGAGCATGTATTTGGAGGGCACCCAGACACAGCAATGAAGTTAAAGGAGCTTGAAATGCCATTGTATAAGTAAATAAACAAACACATAAATACTTTGATTCTCAGCTACATAAAATTAATGCTTCACACATCTTAAGGGGGTGTTATTTCACTGTTAAAGCATTAAAATCAAGTCCAGACTCCTGAGTCTTATTTTAATTTGTGCATTTAACCCATCACAAATTTATGGTTACATGAACACAAATCTATGACTTGAACCTTAACTAATTATATTTATTTTTTACCTTACCCAAATTAGCTTTCAGGACTTTACCTGGGATGGTGGAAGTGAGGTTTAGGCTTCAATGCCTATTTCTGTAAATTGTTAGGTTCTCACCTTTTTGTACATCTGAAAACTGAGGGTAAGTAGCCTCATGTCATCAAAAACTGTGAAAGCATTTGAGATGCAAGGTATATCTCCTTCTCTATGCAAGAATAACAAAATGAGTCTGAGTGTGATGTTAAAACCTCCTAAGTTAAAAGAAAATAATAAAATGGCCACCATAATGGTACAGACCCCATCTAAATCCTAATTGGAGTGACCTCAGAGAAGCCAAACCCCCTTTGCAAAACGCCTACCTAATATTACAGTACTTTGCCATGGAGGGAGCTAAGCGATGCTCTGAGGAATACAGTTCTCTGAGGTTAAAGTCCTGATAGATCTAAACCTACAAGCATGCCACCCCACAAAGCATGGCTGTTGACTCATTGGGTTGCTTCAGCTGCCAATCTTAAACAGATAAGAATAATGACATGAAAAATAACTCTGGCTACCAAAGATGGTGTTAGATTGCGACACTGCTTTGGTTTCTTCTCACAGGAGCTGAGATCTTGGTGGAGCAAACAAGTTTGCAGTCTCCCTGCAGCAGGGTATATTTTTGAGTTAGATTTTCTTAAATATAGCATGAGAAAGGGATGGAGACTCATTGCAAAAACTGAGCTTGAACTTGACTGAAAAAGCTGTGGCGAAATTAGTCCCCAGATGTTTAATTTCCACATTTGCAAAATGTTTCTCTTTTGGAAATGTATTTGCTTTCATGTTTCTGAAGCAAAACGATTTTCCATTTCAAAAAAAGTCATTCTTCATGAAAATCTGACTTACCTTAAGAAATAATAGAAATGAGAAAAAGAAATTAATAAGGCAAACGAATGTAAAAATTAGAGGGTCAAGTTGAACACAATATTTTGCCTTGACTTATAGTTAATTAAAAAAAAAGGTGCAAAATTAAAAATGAATGTTAACTCTCCTTAAATTTTTATTCAGTTTCTGATCAGAACCCCTCTTCTTATTCTAGCAAAGCGTGACATATATGTCTTCAGATCATTCTTGGGCTTAATATTCTCTATTTGTGATCAAAAATCAAGCCCAGGCCAACACAGCCTGACTTCAGAAATCCCACCATTAATGGGGATGGTGACATTTTGTTGCTCTCTTTAGAGACCCTATAGAGATATCTGGTGTAAGAAAAGCTTTATTTTATCTGAGAGTGACATATTGATCAGCAGCCATGAATGAGAAGATTGCACATTTCTGTCCAGTCAGAACGATGGACAGCAATAATGATGCTGTGTAAAAACAGCATGTATTTACACACAAGCACAGAGAGCGAAAAGCTGGACTTCTTGACTGGGCATATAAATCTAAAGGCTTTAACTACGTAGTTATCAGTTCAGGTATGAAATGATTGTACTACTTCCCATAGGACTTTTGGTGTAAAGATCTCTGAGGCTGTCTTGCCTGAAGGTCACTAACAAGTAGAGGAGGTAAGAGTTTGTCTCTCCTCTCCTCTCCTCTCCTCTCCTCTCCTCTCCTCTCCTCTCCTCTCCTCTCCTCTCCTCTCCTCTCCTCTCCTCTCCTCTCCTCTCCTCTCCTCTCTCCTTTCCCTTCCATCCTGAAGGGTATCTTGGTGCATTTATGGGTTGAGCATTGTTTTAGTCTGCTAGAACAGGTGTATGGAAGGCTGCTAAGGCATGATGATGCATTGGATTCTTCTGAGGCATCGGGTACTGGTGGGGGAATAGGAGTGGGTTTAGATGAGCCAAAGTTTTGTATTTTCACAAGTCCTTCAGCTGCTCCCCTATAATCCATGAATGTAGGGGTGTAAATCCCAATCTAATATCTTAGTTATGTTTGATCTACTGCTAATAATAGCTCCACCTACTTGCCACGGGGCATAACTCACTGACATTTGTAAGGCCATCTGGGTCTCAAAAGTAAGATACAGCATGAATCGAACATGTTGTAATAAAAACAGTGCTGACATTGCCATTTCATGTCATATTTTTGCTAATAGGGACCTGGAACTGAGGGTTCATCCTATAAGAACCCCAGCAGAGACCCACAGGAATCATTTTATCATGTTGCATTTATATCCCATTTCTAGAGATACAGAAGAAAATAACTTCCATGGAACATACCCGTGATGTGCCCAGGGTTTGGTTTAAGGGGGGATCAAGGGAAATGGTTAACTGCAGCAGTGCTCAGTTACCTCTGGGTGACCTTCCTAGCAAACATGGATGGGAGTCTCTCAGCATTGCCGCAGATGCTGGATGACTCTGCTGGCGCTGTTGAAAGACAGAGGTGATAAATAGCATTCGAGCCACGTTTCTGCCCTCCTTCAGGCAGACTCTCAGGTATACAGCCTTGGGAGAGTGATTCACGAGGTACCACTCACACCGGGCTTCCTCTGAGGGAGAAAGCTGACACTTCCAGGACACTGACCTCGAGCCTATGCGCGTTTTAAATGTTTCAGCACCCTCAGGAAAACCACAATTAGAGGTTGCCTCCCTGTGTTTAACACTCAGAAACGAGCAAAGCAAGCGGCTGGGGAATGAATGTTTGAAAAACAATGTCAGAAAAGCCAAAAAAATGAAGCAAATTTTGCTGTTTTTTTTTTTTTCCCCTAAATCTCTCTGACACCGCCTGGGTGAATTTGAGCTCGTTTGGAAGTGAGCTGAATACCTTTTTGCACCTCCCCGCATAATCACCTGGCAGAAAAACAACCCCTCAGCCAAGAAAACAAAAAGGCAAACCCACACTGATTTTGCACTCTGTGGAGGCAAGACATTACTTCGGATTTGCCTGCGTTATACAACTGTCTGGCCAGGCTGAGCCTTGAATCCGCTCCTCATGCCTTCGCCTCCTGTGCAGCACACGAGCTCTAGATGCTGGCAGCTGAGTGTAGGCAGGATCTCAGATATCATAGCAATATAAATAAATGGAGAAGGATGAGATAAAATATACAGGCAGATGGAGGTGCTGATAACGAGATGATAGGCTGATAGGGTGGTCAGGGTAACTGTGCTTCAGCACATGCATAAATACGTGGGTTGTGCCCCTTTACCCTAGGGGCAAAATATCCAGCATCCAACATGACACACACGTGGCCATTCAGACAAAAGTACTCCAAAGCATGTAGTAAGAATAAACCTGCTCTTGGGCAGCACATTTAGAGTAACAGCATTTTCTATGAAAAACGAATCTGTTTTTAATAGCATATATTCCTAAGTGGGACAGGTCTAATTTGATGCCAAGATTTAAAGAAAATGTTAAAAAAACCCCAAAGTCCAATATTTCCCCTACCCACCACCACCCCTTCAGGCAGGCAAATACCCAGGTACTAAGCTGAGAGCTGCTTCTATTAGGGGAAATGTCCAAATGGCCATGGGAGGAGTGATTTTTGTGACATTTCCCAACTTTTTGCTATAAGGACCACTAGGGAAAATGAGGGTCTTGAGCTGTAGCCTTTTTCTTGACACTTGACCAGCTTTTCAGTGTGCAAACATCACTGTAGATCCATACAAGCTCAGCGGTGATCCTGAATTTCTGCCTGGGGACATTATGTGGTCTGTGAGCCCCTTCCCAAGGATAATGGCTACAAAACTCACTCTTGTTATGGCCTGGTTTGATATGGAGCCTGTTACTTGCTGGGTATTTTTACCAGAGCACTAGTGATGGTTTGGAACAATGTCTTGTCTCATGCTTACAGAATAATTCAGCTTTTGGTAATGAGGAATTAGCATTTGATACTGAATGATGTGGAGGGGAATGAATATATTTTTAATGAATAACACAGATATACCAGGGTCCAAATTCACTGGTTGAACCAAAATAAATAACAGAAGTATTTTAAAATCATAACATGTAGGTATTTTTAGGGTAAAATGTTTTCTTTATGGAAATAACAATTTGATTTGATGTCTTTTAAACTGAAACATTTAGTATTTTTTGTTTCCAAATGACATTTTCTTTGAAGGATTGACCTAATCTAGAAATGTAAGGAAGATAAGAAAGGTTTTAAATGAGTTCCAAATGATACTCAGCATTTCACTTTCAGATGAAGAAAATGTTTTGGGCTGACTCAAATGATTCATTTTTTTGGGGGTGTTTGCTTCATTAAAACCAAATGAAAACCTTCAAGCTTCCCATTTTGCTTTGCTTTGACTCTTGGAAGCTTTTTTCCCCCTCCACACTTATTATGCTTGGCCACGCTGCTGGAAAATGCAGTAATTCACTGAAGTGAATCACCACTGGTGACCTCTTTGAAAATACTTCTGGTGATACACCTCAAACATCTCTAATCTTTCATGTCTTTCCTCAGGTCTAAGCATTTGTTAATTAAGCATTGCCACACAGTGCTGAGGGGAAAAAGCTATTGCCATGAAATGAATGCAGGTTTTTATGTGACCTGACTGGAGATATCAGGACCATCAGTTTTCCAAGCAAGGAGAAAACATGAGATTCTTGGGGTGTTTCCTCCTCAAACTGTGGCAGGCAATTCTGCACCACTGCTGGAGTTATCTGTCCTTGTGAAGTGGTCAAGAACACAGCCACTGCCAACAAACAGGTAACTTTGGCTCAGAAATGATGTTTTTTTTTTTGTTCCTATGGATAAACGACACGTTCCAAGCCCAAAATGGGACATTTTACAGGAGGTAATCAGGCACTGTGGCGCAAAAAAACAGAGAAAAGGCTGAACTTTGTGTGGATGGGCAATGCAAATGAAAGTACAGCTTTGCCTTCCCCACCCTTGCACCAAAACTATGCTGAGGTTTTGGAAAGTGCGTTCACATTTTCGTTTTCACTCCTCCAAGGTAGGACAAGAAGCAGGATGTGCTGAAATACCACAACGGGCCGTCTGGTCTGGGTAGGTTTCCAGCACGCTTCTGCAGAGCTCAGGAAGGGGGAGTTTGGAGATGGGGCTGAAACCTTTATCGAGGCATGCCATCTGAAGTGCAAAAACTGAGTCTTCCTTGTGGGTGACTGAGAATGATCCTGGGTCATAGATGTAAAAGGGGAAAGATAAAATCTTCACTACTGAACTAATTTTATAGTTGAGCCCTGTCACCCTATTGTGCCTTCATTGAAATCAGGGTGATGTGGTCTAGTGGTGAGCACTGCATTCCTTGGGTGATGGTTGGACTTGATGATCGTAAAGGTCTTTTCCAACCTTGTTGATTCTATGATTCTTTGATAGGGTGAATTTTACCTCTACCTTGAAAAAGAGCAGAGGTCGGCCATCAGACAGGGACTGGCAGTCAGGGAGAATATAGCAAGATTATTTAATAGAATTACAGTCTTTTATTTGCATTGTTTCTTTTCCCTAGCTCCAAGCTTTGCATAACACTTTGTTAAAACATCGTGTTGGGCTATGGTATTAGATTGACAAAAAGGCATTTATGTCAGGGTTTAATGCAGCCCAGAAACAAGGTAGAGGTGCTATAAATGAAAATGAAGGGTAGGCAGCCTCCTGAGAGCTCGAAGTTTAAACAAATTACAAGAAGTATTTCTCAGGTGAAATTGGAAAGGGTGCTCTGTGATGCAGAAGAGTGGCCATGAGTCCTCTGTGTTCACACCGTCTTGGGTATTGTAAGGAGCTTTCTTGTGAAACTGTTTGCCAAACCAGAAGACCTAAATTGAAATGTGTTGACAGAAAGAATCTTACTACTTATTTATAATTTAAATACATCTTGAGGCAGGCTATGAGATGATGCGGGTAAGTCATAATCCACCCTCCTTCCTTCTCCCCCGTGTCCTGGAGCTCCTTCCAGCACTGGCCGGGGCATTTTTGGGTGCTGATACTGATGGGCATCATCCCTTCACCCTGCATTTCAGAGCAGGCAGAAAGAGTGCTGGGAACTTGGCAGGATCGGGCCCTTCACCTCATGCAATCCTATGACCCTGAGGGAGCCCACACACAGATTTGTTCCATAACACATAACAAACAACTTCGTTTTACTTAAAGGGAGGGAGATGAGCACTTTGAACAAATGATGCATTAAATCAGGGCTGCCAACTGCACCTTGATGCGAGTGCTTAATGCCAAGATCTGTCTATCTATCTATATAATCTTTTATATTCCCAGCAATTCCTGCTCATCTATCTATCCATCTCTCTCACTTTCTCTCTGTATGCATCTTCCTTATTTCAAACTTTCTGTCTATCTGTCAGTTAATCTATCTGCTTATTTTGATGGCTGTCATCAGAATAGCACCTATTATGGTGTTTTAACTGTGCTGGCAAAGGACGCATTACAATTCCCTTGACAAAATTACTGCTGCATGGAAATCAGGCCCCACTTTAACTTGACTGAAATCAAGTGAAAACAGCAGGTTTTATTGTCCAGTGGTCAGTCTGAAGCTGGGGTTTAGGGGCCGTAGGATGTGAGGTCTGCAGGTCTGCTGTGGCATCATCTCCTTGCAATCTTGTTCCTCCCTTCGTAAAGTTTTTCCCCTTTTTTCCCATTCCTACCGTCTCCAGGCCTGCTATGGACACCATAAAGAGGTTGCTATCTTTTCCACTTAGAAAACTGTCCCATGGGCTTTATAGCATGTGCAGATTGGTGCTTAGGGACATGGTTTAGTGGGATTTATCAGTCTTAGGTTTATGATTAGACTTAATGATCTTAAAGGTCCTTTCCAACCTAAACCATCCTATGAGTCTATGATCTCAAGGTGCATTTGAAAAGAAATAACATCTTGTTTTCCACATGCTCTGCCCTCACATGTGAGAGGTACCCTACTCATCTAGGGTGGGAACTGCCATTCTGCATTTCAGCTCAGTGCAGGCAATTATTTGTACTCTCTCTTCTAAAAACCAATAAAATTTAAAGCTTTCCCCCCCCCCCCCCTTATTTTTTCTTTTCTCTTATCTGAAAAACTGAATCTGACCCTTTCCTTTCTCCCCTCACCCCTTCTCTCTCTGTTGTCCCCATGTTTTACTCTCTGTGTAGAGTAAAACACGTGCTTAGCTTACTTGGATTGTATTCACATGCATTAACCTCTACAGCCTGCAGCTAACAATGAAAACCCATCTTAGCAGGGAAATAACAGTAGCTGTGCATTGGCTGGTAGAGGCAGAGGAAGAGTTTCAATGTACACAAGGAAATCGAACCTCTGATTTGCATAAGACTAGGCTGTGCTAATTTGTTAAGTGAATAGATAGATGAGAAACAAAAACATGCCTTAAAGCATCCACGGGTAGTTACTGCAGAAACCAGTACCCAAAATGGGTCAGATCCAAAAAGGAAGCCGGCAGAGCCCACTGGCTGCTGCTGGAGTTGGTCTTGATCAAAGGGTGAATAAAAAGCAAATATTCATCCTCTCCATGAAACCACAGCCCTTGCCTTTGAAAGGCAGCAGGGAGCCACCTGGCTCTAAGGGATGCTCCAGATGCGATGGTGCATCCAGGGATGTGTGCAGGAATTTCCAGGTCTCCCAGGAACCTAGGATCATGATTTCTGTCAGGATTTAACATCCATATCAGCCTTCCCAGAGTTTGGCAGCGAAGTTTTGGTGGAGAAGCATAGAGTAAGGCAGATGGGAACACAATCTCATTTCCTCTCCTTTCCCAGTGAAGTGCTTGCCACTCTTGCAGTCAAAACTTAGATTTCCCAAGGGAAAAGAAATCAATGGAAGTCTCTGGGACTTTCCCTCGTTGTTACCTATGAGAGAGACAATCTTTAGGTCTGCACTCAAGAAACACGATCACCTCCAGCAGCAGAGAGAGACTCAATATTAGCCATTGCATGAATGTGCATGCCCTTATAGATGTGTGTGTATATACATATGTGTATATATATATGTGTGTGTGTATATATGCGTATATATATAAAAATCCAGCTGAGTAGTTTTTCCATGTTGAATAAATACCTGGGATCCCCAGGATCAGACAGTTTGATGAAATACACTTTTGCTAAGCATTTGCTATTTTCTCCACCAATTTGATTTATTTAACTAACAATAAAGAGTGATCTCTGAGCAAGAACAAAAACAATCATTTCTCGATGCAAAAAAGCTCTAAAATAATAAATGCCAAGAACACGCTGAGATGAAAGACCTGAAGGTGGTTGTTCTGGAGGAAGGGAAGCTGCTTTGTGGAAGTGCAATAATATTTTCCTTGCCTTAAGACTATGAAGGCTTTTCTGTTCAAGGTTTCCCCTGGAGCTTTAGTAGGATACGGCTGTGTTATTACACCTTTGATAGCGCACAGCCGGGCGATAGCTGCATTAGCAGGTGTGTTAGGGTTTCTGGTGAAACTTTACAGTCAGGGCTTGTTTTCAGGAATCCATTCGATTATGTCTTTAAACAGCACAGCTACATGGCAAGAGACTGCAGCAAACCGGTCCCCATAGACAAGGTCCTGGGTGGCTCAGAAACATTGCAACAATCCCGGTTGGAGGTTGTGTGAGCCTCCAGGTTGCTGAGCTGGGTATCTATGAGGGCTACTGCCTCTGCTGCCTGCTTTTGCCTTGTTCCTGGGTGATGCCACTGAACGGGCAGATGCTGGTTACGATCCTTCCAGCATTACTGAAAGGTGTCTGAAGACCTCCAGAGAGAGGTGGTATTGGGACCTATAGAGAGCAGAATGGAAGTAAGCATAATGTTTTCCTGGAAAAGTAGCAAATGCAGTCCATGGCTTTACTTGGCGAATGAAGATTTGGGAAGGGCTTTACCCACGCTTACTACAAGTAAATAGCATGGGAAGGAACCTCAGGGTCAGAGAGAAGTCAATCATCTCTTGCTCTGACGCCAAGGTTTCTGAAGGCAGGTTCAACTCTATTCCTTATGGGCTGATATTTGTCAGCGGTTCTTGAAACTACCTGCGATTAATGCACTCACCATTAGAAATAATTTCTCTTGTCTTGTCTAATGTCTCCAAGGAAAAAGCCAAGACTTCACAGTATCCCTAAACCACCAATTACTTATTAGCTACATGGTAAGCCCAGAAGAGTACGAGTTGCCCCTCGGGCAAACAGCCGTTACCCATTATGGAAAATAACAATCTGATTTTTGGATAACTGAAAGGGGAGGATCATGGACGAGGCGCTCAATTTGTCAGAGAACTGGCAACCATTTTATAGGTGGGAATGGTATCTCTTTAGCTGGCAAAACACAAGGGAAAAATATGCAGCTATCAAAGGGGTTCATGAACCTAGATACATCACTGGGGTTGCTGTTTTTCCACTGGGCATTGGCAGCTCTCTGGTCTTCTACTGTATGGGATATCCAAGGAGGGGCAATGAAATGGCCCTGAATGTGCTCTGAATGTGGGTGTTGGCTGAGTGAGGACTTGGATCTTCAATGGAAAGAACTATAAGACTTGCCCTGTCGACAGGTCTATGGATATTGTTTTAGGCTCCTCATAATCTTTGCCCTGTCGACAAGTCTATGGATATTGGTTTAGGCTCTTCATAATCATATTTACCAGATTTATTAACTGTGTAAAAGAAGCTAAAACAGGCAACTTTGCTCTTGCAGACCCATGTTATCCAAGAGCCATGAGTGTCTCCCAGCTTGTCAGTGACTTTCTTCATATCCCTCCTGCCCAGGACCTCCCAAGGAGAGGTGGCTTGCTCACTTGCTTGTTTTTCTTCTGGATGTGATGGTGGTGTATTGTCCTCCTCACCATGATGTGAACATGTGCAGTGGGAAAACCCAAATTAACTGATTTTAATATATTACATGGATATCCCTGTTGACATTTCTGATTCTTTGGAGTAATTCCTAAATTAACTACTAATGAACGCAGCAGGACTCAGTAGAGTTGTAACCCCTTTTATAGTATATTATCCAAAATCCCCTTCAAGTCTCACGGAAAATCCTTGATGGGTCTGGATGGGAACCTGTGTCTCTGCAACGCCTGTTTCTCATTAAGGGATGACCCTGCTTAGCTCTGATGAGACTGTATCTTCACTGTCTTTCTTCTGTTCCCCAGTCCACCTCTTCAGCTGAATTGTTTATCCTTCTTTGAGTGCTCCTATTCCCCTTTGTGCAGCCTTGCTTTCCTTTGGGACAGAAAGCTACTGCTGACTCTTAGCAGTGTGAAAAATGTAGCTGTATATTTATGGGGGTATTTGGAGTCAGAGTTTTTGTGCATTAACTGGCTTCATCATGGGATGGCCACTCCAGGTTTTGTTGCTAAGCTGTATCTGTGGTGGATGAATGTGCAAGAGACAATGAGTTCTTGTGGCCATGGTCACTTCTTGTCTGTCCATCCACCTAGGCCTTGTCACACTGTCTCAGAAACCCCAATGGGTCAAATGCCCAAATAACTGAGGTCCTACTGCACCCCTTCTCCAAAAATGTCCTGCTAACTCCAGTCTTCCCCAGGCTCTTGCTACAGCACCGAGGTTGGCAAAGTCCTGCAAGCCATTTTGTAGATCTTAACGATTGTACAGCCCTCATTTTGAAGGCTCCCCAGTGTTTGTTTCAGGTATGCCAAAAAGAGAGGGTGCGGTACAGGCTTCGGTGAGTTGGCAGCCACTGACTTGAGTCAGTCATTTCAAGCCCTCAATTTTGCAGACGGTGGAACCTGGAGCACTGGCTCTGCTCATAGTCTTCCTCCTTCTCCTCCTTCTTCCTCTCTTCATCTGGAAGCTGGTGCATGCGAGCATGGAGCGCTGATGGGAGCCATTGTGATGGAGACCGTCTTGGTTGGCAGGGTGAGATACAAGTGAGACACCCAGATAACAAGAAGAGCCCGGTGCTCCTCACAGCACTGGGATGGCCACTGGATCATGCAAGGCCCTCAACTTTGAGAGGACATAGTGGGCTTGAATTCTACCACTTGACTAGAAGGTATTGCCACTTTCCAAGTGTGACATGATAACTATCTAGAGCTGTCTACATGTGCAGGGTTATCTTTGGCAATACAAAATGTGGAACCAACAGGAGTGAGATAACAGTGCCATGGCTATGTTTATAACAGCTAGCGATGGGGCAAAGTTGAGCTCAGGTTAAACTTACATATCAGAAAGGACCTTCTTTGCTGTGAGAGCTTGTGGGCAGTGAAGCAGCTACCATAGAACACTGAGGGCTATGTCATATAGAGTGCTTAAGGCTGGGAACATACCAATCCCACCTCATTGGTCTGCCTGACCCAGCATGCCTTTTTCCTTTTCCTAACATATTAACTCATCTGAGATCACCCAGATCTCAGTGACAGTAGATCGGGGAGGCCATGCAACCTTGGCCTCCAACCAAAGCAAGATTCTTCCACCTGCCCTACCTATACCACACACAACAAAGAGATGGCTGCTAGTTCACAGTCATTCCCCCCCTCCCTCCCTAATTTTTAATCCTGAAGTAAACATGATGCAGCTACAGGAGGGGTGGTATGCAGACATCGGGCCAGGGCTGGCTTCCACCATGGTGGTAGGAACGGGAATTTCACTGCAGGCTAAGGGGAAGGGAGAGCCCTCCAAGCTAACGTGATGTGGGAGGTCTAATTCCTACCATCCCAGGCCTGACTTGTAGGCAACAGATTATTTCACTTGCTTTCACGATGGTTTTTATATCCTAGGTTTGTTTTTTTTTTGATTTTTTTTCTTTCTTTTTTACATGAAAGCAGGAGTGTGTGGATTTTTGCAGGGAAATTATAATGAAAGCTGATGGGTGCTTGTGTAGGCTTGTAGAGGGTTTGCGCACAGAAAGCAAGCAGGGGCTGGAGGGAATAGCTGAATGCCCAGGGAAAGTTTAATTAACATATAGAGAAAAATCTAAAGGTTATACCTAGCCCCGATTCAGTGAAAGACAAAAACCGACTGTTCTCAGAACATACCTCAGCAGCAAACCCTGTCGCACCTGATGCAATGCTTCCCTTCTGGGCCACCCACCTCCAAGACATGATTATGCAGTGAGAAAGGAGCAGCGCTTTGCACTTTCTGTTATCATGGTCTTTCTTAATTATACATGCATAAGCGTTCAGACACGGCCGCAACGAGCATGGTACACATCCAGGGGAAGTGAGATTCATCTGAGAATCTCCTACTGCTTGGCAAGCACTTCTTAACTCAGCTTCCCGACACCCCCGTGAGGAAAAATGTGTCGAAACCCATTTTCAGTATTAATTTAAAGAAACAAAAAGCCCAACAACCTTAAGCAAGCAAAGTGATTTGCTCAAAGCCAAACAGCAGGTTGGTGTGAAAGAGCTTGCCTTAAAAACCCAGAAGAAGGGATTTTGCCCTTCGTCTCTTCACACGAGGCCACGTTCCCACGTTGCTCTGTGTTTCTACAGAAACTACAACAGGGGGGTCCTGCTCTGTGACTCAGGGGCTTGGTTCAGATCCAGAGAGCTGTGTTTCCATGATTACTCCTCCTTTATGTAAAATGGCCCTTGTATGGGCTCATCTTGCTCAGCTGTTTGGCGCTGTTCCTGGGCTTGACTGCTGCCATGGGGTAGGACTGCAGGATCACATTTCCATTTTGTTAGGAGATGCACTTTCTCAGGATGTGTGGAGGCCTGGTTAATTTCAATAGGAAGTCTGCTTGAACCAGAGCTGCAAGCTTAGAACTACTGTACTATTATTATTAACATTAATATTCATTGCAGTAGTGCATCGGATTCCTAATCAGTGATCAGAGCTAGGAAACAGTAATCGTCCTCAGAGATTTCAGGTCTAGATCCACCAGAGTTTAACTTCTAATTGAGTACTAATGTCCATAGGGTTTTTATTGAAGAAGATCTAAGTTGGGAACAAAACTAGCTTTGCAGGCCTTGGCTGAAATCTCTGCAGTACAGCACCCTTCCTTAACACCCTGATGAAAACTGCTCTCCAGTGAAGAGCAGTGAGAAGCCGCCATCCTGTGCTCGCTTCATATGGCAGGATCAAGGCCTCTATTAATGACAAGGCTTGACAATGGGATGAGACCTACAAAGACAGGGAGAAGAAGGTGCTGAGGGTGTCCTGTGATTATGCTGTTAGCGTGTGTTTCTCCAACGTGCAACAAAAAGGGAAAGAAAACCAGCTAGACTACAACAGTCATCTTTGTGCAGCCTCCAAACTGCAGCGTCATTTACAGCCTCACTTGGAAACCCTCACAAAGTTTTATTAACGTCTGCTTCTCCATGAATAGTGATATTTTATGCACAGAAACTCAGCTTCACCTCCCTCTTCTACCTTCTCCTTTCTTGTGTGTATGCTGATTCTGTCCTTTTTTTTCCCCTCTTTTTTCTTCATGGTTGCCTAGTAGCTCGCAGTTGCATTCTGCCTTATCAGATTGTGCCTAGTTACAATCTTTCTCTATGTGCCGAGGGCAACCCACCATAAGAACATATGGAATACTTTAGTGTGCATTGTTGTTTTTTTTTTCCCCTTTCTTTTTTTTTAATAATTTTAATAAACTTCAGTTTTGTTCCCAGTTTTGTTGCCATTCCTATTGTCTTTTGTCTCTGGTAAAAGCTGACATCCACAACCTGGGAGCTATCAAAAGAATGAGGTGAACTGAGGAAGGTTGTAAGGTTTGAGGCCTTTGGGGCCCTTTTCAGATGAAAAAAACCAACAAACCACAATCTGAGCTGGATTTAACACTCCCTCCTTCTGACCTCTGACTGGGAAGCCTGTGCTCAGCCCATGTAATATCTAAATTGCCTTTTGGAGGTGCCTACATTGCTCCTAACTGAAAACAGAGAGAGCCTCCAAAACACAGCCACATGAACAGCAAAAAGCCACACATTCAGCATGCTCTTCCAGTTCTGTTTTACCATGCTGGCTTTGCTGGATGGGACAAAAAGGGAAAGTCAATGACACCTCTTGATTCAATCTAGACTCTTCCTTGAGCAGTGACAAAGGAAAGCATGCTGCTTTTGGAAAGGCATGAAGCAAGGGCTAAATGAGGGCTGTTGGGCTGCCTGCTGCTGGGCTCTTTGCAAAGTCCAATTTCCAGTGTGGGTGCAGATCAGGGTTTCACATGGGATGCGAGCAAGGGGGGAGTTGGCCACATTGGTCTCCTTAAGCCTCCTTTCCAATGGAAATCTGGCTCATGCTTTATGTCTAGATGTGTGTGCCTGATTGTGTGTCTGTCTGCCTGGTAACTTCGGAAGCCATTAGCCAAATTCAATCACATTTGACAGCAGGAGTAGAGATTTAAAGATATGCAGCTCCTGTAAGTTGTAGGAAACAGGGAACAGACTTGAGCTGGAGGTTTCGTTGAAAGGTAGCAATGTGAGGTCCGCCCTTGTTAGATATTAGAGAATCCCCACAGGAAAGATGTTTTGAATGCCCTACCTGCAGGAACAGCTTTAATAAGTTTATGCCCAATCAAACACCACAGAAATCACAGCCTGCTTCTGTTTCTCTGTGCATCTAAGAAGTCACAAACAGATGCTTAACCTTTCCTTTCCTTTCCTTTCCTTTCCTTTCCTTTCCTTTCCTTTCCTTTCCTTTCCTTTCCTTTCCTTTCCTTTCCTTTCCTTTCCTTTCCTTTCCTTTCCTTCTTTCCTTTCCTCTCCTTTCCCTTCCTTTCTTTTTACTTTCTTTTCTTTCTCTCCTATGACTAACAAGGGAGCTCCTGCTGCAACCTTAGTTCTACCTTATTAGAAGTTAATCAGTCATCAGACAGAAATCATTTGGAGACAAGTTCCATGAGACCTGCTGTCCACTTGCTATTTTTTCCCTCTTCCTTGTCTTGGAAAGGGAGTTCCAGAAGCTGGAAGAGACACGAGCTTATTATTTGAGGTAAATCTAATCAGCAGGTGATTTATCATAATGACATTTCTCTGAACATAAGAGGAGAAAAAGCCTGGGGACATAGTGGTGATAAGTTTCCCACCCAAGACAAACCAAGGTGAGCCCTACTGGGTCAGAGCATGACTGATCACTGTGGTCGTACCCTGTCACATACCTTGCAAGGAAGCTCACATCTTCTTGTGGGTAGGTTAGTACTGTTTCTCATTATTAATATGGCTCTGTAGGTGTGCCAGGCCTTTTCCAGACTAATTAAATAAAAGGTCTCTGCCCCAAGGAACTAACCCAGCAAGGGATGACAATAAACAACAAGAGGAAGAGGGTTACGCAAGTGAAAGATCATGAGATACATCTCATGTTGTACCAGTATGTTGGGCCAAATCCTCAAGTAATTACATAAAGCCCAATTTTGCCAAGTTGTTCATTGTTAAGTTACTCCACCCTCATATAAGAAATCCCACTGAATTCACTTAATAAGAAAAAGACATGGAGCTGTACTGAGAGGTGAACAATCACACCTTGCAACCCAAGAGAGTGGATCTGGTTGTGAAGAAAGGCCCCACGCATCAGGTGACAAAGCATACAATTGAGTTTTAAGCTGTCATCTGCTCAAAATATGGATATTTTGTTTTATTAAGCACTGCAATATGGTAGAACAAATTTCCCTTGAAATGAATTCTTTGTTGTTTCAGTCATTATGACTGGTTCCTATGAGGTACTTAGGTATCAATGGTAAACGAGTGCCAATGAGAACCTACCTTCATATCATTAAAACGATCTTCTGCATCATCTATCAATTCCTATCTCTCCCTCAGAAAAACCTTGTCTGAGAGGTTCCCTCCTTCCTGAAGCCACAATGACTCACACTTACAGTTGACATTCAAGGAACAAAGAAGTCTTCAGCATCTATCTTGATGTTCATTTGGGCCAAGATGGCAAGTCACAATCTGCTTTGCTTTGAGCTTGGAAAGAGAGGGGCTGATGCTATAAAGATCAAAGGAGGTCCAGATTCCCCTGACATTATTCTGCTTAAATGAAGGGTTTAGGGATAATTCCCAGTGCTAGTTCCAGGGAAACCTCCTAACTTTCAGCTGCGAGTCTCGGTCTACCAAGGAAGCGAAACGCTCCTGCTCCAAAAGAATCCAGGTCTATGGCAAACAATGGCACTGGTGATGGGAGGTCTTTTTTTCTGCACTGGATCCAGGCCATCTACAGCTGGAATATAATTCTGAGAAGTGGGCAAACAACTGCAGGGAGGGAATAGCTGGGAGTGGGACTGTGTTCAGATACGTAGGTTGAAGGCAAAGTAAACTTTGTATATGTTGGCTCTGAAGCCATGTGAGGTAGAGGGTGGTACAGAGAAGAATTCAGACGGTAGCTCACCTCCTTCTTCCCCTGGAGGCAAATGCCTTCTTTTCAGTTAGGAATGGATACACAATAAAAGAGCCAGCTCTGTAGCAGTCATGATGCAGAACCTGGCAGTGCCTGTTTCAGAATGCTGGCTTAAGCATAAACAAGACCACATGAGAACAGGGAGAATGATGATGGACCCAAAATTTGTTAAACTGCTTGTAGAGCACACGTTTTTCCCATGCTTTGATAATCAGGCCTCTTCCAGAGGTTCCTTGAGTCCATGTGCTCCCAGGGGACTTGCTGCTCTCACTCAGCAAAGTGAGAAGGATGCTGTAGCTGCATTGTTCCCTTTTGACCAAGGCCAGCTGGCAAAGAAGGAGCAGGACGCCACGGTTCCTAGCAAGAACATCAAGCTAATGTGGTACCCTGTGAAAAGTAGGGACTTACATTTGTCAGACCACTGCCACCACTTGTCCCTGCTCCTGACCAATGCTGTTCAGTCACATCCAGCCCTGACAGGGTATATATATGTGTTCCCAGGAAGCACAGATGGATGCCTGCTCAGCAGCATCAGGGACTTGAGTTACCCTAGTCTCCTGTTTGTGCTGCCTCTCAGAAATGAAACAACACGATGTCTCAGGCAGGCTACTCGGAAAGGAAACTGATACAGAGCAGTTAATACAACACCAGTCCTTTACACTGAGGATGAGCCAGTCACTTCTGAGCAACATAAGAAACCCACTCCAGCTGAAGAGCATATGTTTCTTTTCTCTTTACAGCAAAGCTCCCGTTTCAGGCACAGGTATCATTTGTTTCTTGAAATCCCCTTTCCTGTGTCTGCTTCACTGACTCGATCATCTGAGAGCCCTGAGAGTGGTAGTTATCCCTTCCTGCTATTGTTTGCTCTCCAGACCAGTTTGGAAGTGCTGTGTGCATGTGTGTTTGCTTTGTTTCTCTTGTTAGTTGTTGAGTATTTTTTTCTTTCTCTTTTCTCCAGGCTTAGATGTACACAAATGCAACAAAGAAATCAGAAGCGGGAGGACTGTGGCATGCAAATCTGTCAGTGTGCTATTCAATTAGTGTATTGTTACAAGTGAAACACCAGCAGCCTAGTGAGAAAAAGGAAGTACCAGGTGCTAACAGGACAACCATGAAGTCTTCTGTATAACATACCAGACAGGTTTTTCCCTCTTCAGAAAGTTTACTTGTTCTTTCTCTCATACAGACCTGTAATACTGGAGGGCACCTCTTGAGTCTGTAAATCCTGTCTCTTCTCCTGTTTAATCTCTTCCATGAGCTGAAAAGAGTTCAAGGAAGTTTCTTGTCTGTTTTTGCTAAGTGGATGTTGAAGATCCTTCACCCTAGTCTTTCTTCCACTACCCTGTGTTTATTTACCTTCAATTTGTGCCATTTGTGGTGCCCATGATGTTTTTTAGTTTAAGTAGTATTTTCCGCCCTCCTCCCCTGATATATTTATATAAATCATTACTGTCATCTCAGTCTTCACTTTGTTCAGCCAAACGAGCCAAGAGGTATATTCTTTTCCCAGGATATGGGTTCACCATTTCCTGATGGATCCCAGTACTTCAGCTTTGTACTCTGAGTTTGTCTCCCCTAAATATAGGTAAGCAGGTTTTTCCATACCCTGCAGTTGTTCTGGTGCTTTGGAAGTTGTCTGTGTGTTTTGTGGAGATCAAGACATTTCCCTGTCCGTATTGGCACTGGTGAGGCTGCACCTCGAATCCCTTGTTCAGTTCTGGGCCCCTCACCACAAGAGAGACATTGAGATGCTGGAGAGGGGCCATGCATTGTACAGGCTGCCCAGGGCAGTTGTTGAGTCACAGTCCCAGGAGGTATTTAAAAGACGTGCAGATGTGGCACTTAGGGACATGGTATAGTGGTGGAAGTGGCAGTGCTGGATTAGTGGTTGGACTCAATGATCTTAAAGGTCTTTTCCAACTTAAGCAATTCCATGATGTGTCTACTGCTTCTCTTTTACATCCGTGTCTTCAATTATTCTTTAGTGCTGAAGGTGTTTCAGTCCCACTTTTTGCTGATGTCAGTCCACACTTTCTGGATCAACTTCTTCAACGTAGGACTTGATAGACCTCTTAAAACTGTTCCCAGTCAGACTTTACGCCTGTTTTTAGAAAAGCAAATAAAGCGGTCCAGGGCTTATTCTCTGATTCTAAAGGCAAATGGCAGGGCATGGCTTCAGATGGTACAACATCCACCTCTCCACCGAAAAAGAGTGGTCCCGTGGGTATTGTGTATGAGGACTGATGCCTGACACATGATGTCTGCTGAACCATGCTTCAGCATACCAGGACAAAACTGGCTAGGAACTCAGCTAAGAGCAGGGCAATCACATGCCATGGCCTCGTTTAATATACTAGTATAGGCAAAACTAATATTTCTCTGTGCATTTTCTCTCAGACCTCGGTAGGGAGATTATGTAGTTTTCCCTTGAGCTGATGGCAATTTCAAGGAGACGTTTCCTATTCCCATCCACTCTTTCCCATTAGCCTTTATGCCTCTAAGCCCATGTTCAGTATTCGCATCGTTTACTGGAAACTTCAGTGATTTGTTTGAATTTCCTTTGCAAATTCCAAGTTTTCTGACTCGTGGCTATTCTCCCACTTGATGCATTTGTTTCAGCCATCAAAAAGCCCAGTGCCCCATCTGAGATGGCACAAAGCTGTCTCCACAGTGCATGGATGACATGAAACACTGACCTCCATTCTGATCCCTTAAAAGTTGGGTGAGATAAGTCTTATCCTATGAAACTTCTCTCTTTATCTCTCTCACTCTTATTCTTGCTACAATGAGCTAACCAGAATATTTAACATTATAGGTAAGGTCTTCAGTGCCCATAAATCTAAAGCCGGCTCTGTTGGCTCAATGGTGAGACCTGCGCTCGCATCTTTCCCTGGTGAACCAGGGCGAGGACGGTTTGATGCCATTTTTTCCTACACAAGTCAGACAGAAACGAGATTGTTGCTCCCATGCAGTTTTTTCCTCCCCACCCCTGTGACGTGAAACGTAAGGCTGCACATTTCAGCTATTTTTTGGATGGAGGCAATAATTTCTTAATTTGCCCTGAAGGGGCACGCGCATAAATGGGGAGGGAAAAAAAAAAGAGCTTGTGGAATTGATTGGAGCAGAGATGCATCTTGTTCAAACTAGAAGTGAAAATATATTCCAAAGAAGAAATCATTAGCATTTTCATTAAATGCCAAAGAGTGTGACTATTAGACCTACCTCAGGCAACCCTGGGGTTGAAAACTTTTCAACAAGATTTAATTGATCCAGATGGGTTGAGGTTGTTTTTGTTTTTACCGCTTTCCACCCTTCTACCCCCTGCCTCAATCTCTGCGCTCCATCACATGTGAGAAAACCCCAAACCCAACCAAATTAAAATAAATAAACAACGCCTTCAGCCCACGCCCTGGACTGAAAACTGCAGTGTAATATGAAATGTGTCCTGATCGTCTTGTTATGGAGCCCGGTGACTCACCAACTGCTACAATTGGGGTTAGATAAAATAAAGGCACTATAATTAAGGAGGCAGCAGGAGGATGTTAACTGGGCAGTCAGATGGAAGAAGGCCCATTGCAGATCCGGGTGTGCTGGGGTTTTGCTTGGCCTTTGTGCAGGGCTGCCAGGCATGCATGGACACGGGGCTTGGCTGGGTGATTCGCAGCAGAGGGTCTGCTTGAAAATACACAAGAGGGGCAAGTTTGGCTGGGTCAATCCAGCATATGAGGAGGAGGACCCCCAGGTCTCATTTAGTGTTCTGTAGGTGTCCCCCCAAAGTGCCCAGTTCCTGGATAATGTGAAGATGGGAGGTGAAGTACTCATTTTCCAGTCCTGGTCAAAGGAACCCGTGAGGCCCTTGCTGCAGTTGTGTGAAGACTGGACAGTTTATGGGCAGTAGTTAGACCATGAACCTTGATGTAGGACCCTCTTTCCCCTGAAAAGAAATCTGAACTAGCCCTCTGGACCCAGCACTGACTATCAGTAGGGCCATTGTAGGCACCATCCTCCATGGCAGCAGGGAGCACAGGGCTTTGCTTGTGATGGGGAGAAAACAACAGCTTGGTGACACATGAGTATTAGGATTAGAAGAAACTTGGCACAGTGATGGTAGTATTTTAACCTCTTGGATACAAGGTCATGCAGCAAGTAGACAGGTTGAGTCTTCCAATGTTTATCATATCAATAGAGCTGTTTTTTCTCTTCCTCTTCCCAGCTTGCTTTGCCTCTTCTTTGCCTCCTGAAGGAAAGTGACTGCAGAAATAATTCTGTTGACCTCCTGTGTATTTAGCATCTTACTCCCAGCAGCCTGAGTGAGCTGGCCTCAACATCCCATCGACAGGTGGCTCATACAATGGTGTTTCGCATGTCAGCATGCCAGAGCAGTGCCACAAACGACCTATGGCCAGTGAAAATGCATCTTAGGTAGGCCCATGCAAACCATTTGTAGGGGTGCGAGTCACCTAATGCTTCAGTTCGGGTTAGCTTGATACATCCAGTAATTATCTGAAGGAGTCCTAAACATTATAATGGTTAACTATCAGGTTGGAACTGGACTTTGAGATGGAATCTGTGCAAAAGAAATCATGTTTGGAAAGGGCTGCAGGAGTCATCTGGGCCTGTGACTGCACTATCAGAGTATCTTGGAAGGAAAGCTGCAATGACTTCTCTAGTGAAAACTATACTGGCAGCTTTGTTAGGATGCTTTGTACCACTCTGCAGCATGTAGATTTGCCAGAACATGGGAATTCATGTGCCTGAACACAATGTTTCCCCAATGGAGTCAATAGAAGGTTGAGCCCAAAGCTGTGCTCCAAACCTTTACCCCTGGATCAGCCACACATCTGTCCCTGTTTCCTCATGCTCCTCTGTTTGTCCGTATCTTTCTGCTGTCACTCATCTGACAATTGCCCTGGAAATGCCCTGGGGCTGGCATCCCCTTTTTGTTCTCTTGCACAATGAGCCCTGTGGTAATATGGCCAAACAATTGTTAAGGGTGAAACATCGCTAGGTTATAGATGGCAAACCCAGTCCACAGGACTGGCTGTGTAATGGAATAACAAAAACAAATTCACAGTAATAATGGCAGGAATAATGAATGAGTATATTCAAATATTAGCTAGCTAGAGCTCACCACTTGCCGTTTCTGCAGCTCTTATAAAAATCATTCTCCTTGCTGAACATGTATTTGCCTGCACTGCCAATGTGCTAATTCTGCTCCTCACCATTTTTCCATTTGCCTTGCTGTATCTTTCTCAGTTTTAAAAAAAGAAATAAAAATCAAATCACATGGCATCAAAGGGCTACATCAGGAGGTCATTGCATCAAATGCTGCCGCTAGTTTAATAAAGGAACTGACTAATATACTCATTAGTGGTGCTTGTTGCTAATGCCCGATCAGATAATGAAATTGAAATATCATGTTTTAGGGTGTAATCAGGATCCCTGCAGGTGCTGGGATGGAATTGCCCCATAGGTACAGCATTACACAGTTAACTAGGTGTGTTACTCGACGGGGGTGTTTCAGCTTCCCAAGCCTGCGGGTAGGAAGAGATGAGCAGGTCTATCAGCTAGTGAGAATGGGGAATGGGGTTGGAAACAAGGGAAAAGAGCTGAGGTGACCTGGCTTGAAGGGGATGGAGGCAGATGGGAGCAAATAGTAGGTATCAAACCACCTATGAGATCAGTCAGGACCAGGTGGATGTGTGGAGGCAATGGTGCTGGTCCATTGGGAGGACATGTCAAGCTGCCTGTGGATGAGGAGCTCCCTGGGTTGCCTAAGCACTGTGGGTGTGTGCAGAGAAGAGCACTGAAGCAGGGCTCCTGGGAACATCAAAGGCTTTGTTGCCTCGCTGGCCTTTGGAATGTAGAGAAGAAAAGACTAATGTGGGTGCAAAAAAGCCAGGCTTGGAGTTGGAGGTAGAGGGGACCTCTTAGATCACCCCTGAATAGGGATGCTGAGATGTTTTTAGAGCTGGCTGTAGCCTAAAGGCAAAGCCCTTGTTTAGAAGGGATGCACCTTGCTTCCATCTGAAGTGTCACGTGCACAAGGCTTTTAATCCCCAGAGTCCTGGGGGAGCTGTAATTGCAATTTCATTGTCCCAGTATGACAGAAGAGCGTATCAGAAGCCCAGCACCAGCTTTCTCTTCGTCAACTCAAACATCTGCCGTCTATGTTTTCCAGCAAGAGACTAAGTCCAAAGAAGTTAGCAGCTCTCTTTTGCCTTTTTATTTTAACAGAAAAAATGAAAACACATTAAAAAAATTCAAACCCAAGCCCAGCCTAATCAATGCTACCAGACTTTGGGTAACCTGGGCTGAAGGACATGAGTTTTCCAGAGGAATTTGTTCTGTGTGGAAGTTAACTTTAAATGCTTTTCTTCGTTGCCAGATGATTTAACACTGGATGAGCCAATGAAAGACAAAACACTTCAGAGACACTCAGATTACTTCCCAAGTTGCTCACAGAATATGTTCTGCTGAGACAACACCAGGCTAGAGACTTCAGTGGGATTAGCAGTAAAGCAAAGTTTTGCTTCACTGCAGTATTTTATATTGCCTTCCAATCTTTATTTCTCTTGTATTTTTCTACCTCCTGCTCCAAATTGCTTAATAATGATACTAATTTATATGTCAGTAAGAAGCCTTCCTGGCTAATTGCCTCTCAACCCTTTCTATTTGTCCTCTTCTTCCTTCCAGACCTTCCTCCTTCCACTTTTTTGCATGCACTTCCCTGGAATGACATTTCAAATGCCTTCAGAAGGAGTGAGCTCACCCAGCACTTACACGTCCACTGTGAGGCCCTTCAGAAGAGGGATAAAAGAGGTGGGGAATAGGAAACTCCTGCCCCTTTCTTGAGTTTTTGAGAGAAAAGTCTTTGCTTAACTCCAGGAGAGGGGTCAAGGCCATTTATCCTCTAGGAAGAGAGATGTCCTTTTGCCGCACAGAGTATGGCACCTACATCCTAAAGGGAGGCAGGATCTAAAACATATCAGTTTTTCTCTTTCCCCTTTGCTGTTCTCTATTGGTTAGTTTAGGCAGTCTCCTGAGCCATGCACAGGCTGCTATGAAACCTGTTTTCTAAGGGCAGATCCATGGGAATTAGGTCCCTAAATAATTACACTTAAAAACCTAAAGCTATGGCTGTGTTGATAAACTAAACAAGGCCAGGGCTCAATCCCAGGTGCTGGCACATGTTCTCCCAAACTATCCAACCTTTAGCATCCCTGACAATGGTTTTGTCCTGTTCCAACTAGCACTCTTCCAGACAATGCCTGGGCATGGTCCAGGGACAGCCAGGGCCAAGGAGCATCACCACAGGCAGTTCAGATGCAGCCCCCTGGTTTTGGAAGCAAAGACGCTTATCAGCACGGACGTGGGTTGGTCCATGCCAATTGGCCTCTGGGCCCAAGAACAGCCCCATGCATGTTTTATTTACTAGGATAGATGAAGTTAAATGCTTTCAAGAATGTAGCCTGAGATGCTAAACAGGGACTTAGGAGCATAGCTGGGATCCTAGTGCTGAAAAAGAAAGGGGGATAAAAGTGATGCTTGTTTTATCCAGCTATTAACTCATTCCTCCCACAGATCTGCTTTGCACAGCTTTGTTTCCAGGAGCCCCAGAAGGGACCAGATTCCTCATTGCCCTTTTCTGCTGCTGCTATTATCTTGAACACTCATAACCCACTTGTGGTCACTTCCCAGATCTCCCAACAGTATGAAAGTCTTGAAGATGAACAGCTAGGGCAGCAAGTCAGTGTTATTTCCTACTGGAATGGAAGTGAAGCTTTTAGCAGGAGCAAGGTGTTCTGGTGTTTTCCTTAGGTAATTGTCTGATGTCTCTGTCATAACTTGGTGGATTGAGATTTTTTCTCCCTCTAGTCTGTGCCAGTGCAATATTTGGTGGAAGGTGGTAATGAGACATCAGCATTTATGGCTGGTGAGAATAAATCAGTGGAGATGACGCTGTCTCGTTCTCACAGCACAGAATGAAAGCTGGCATCTCTGCATCCCTTGCCATGAGCACTCAGCCGTCTGGGCGAACAATAGAGCCTGTGTTTGTGCAGCACCTCGTGGAGGGGTGTCCTTGTCCCAAGCCAGCTCGCCAAGCAACATGATACTGCAAGCATTAAAACCCAGAAGAGCATCCACATGCTTCAAACTGGGGGGCTCTCTACATGCTGCTTGAAACTGTTTGTGGCAGTGTCCTGGGTTCAGCAGTAGCAGTCATTTTTCTCCTCTGTGGTAGCTGGTGCAGTGTTGTGTTTTGACTTCCAGCCTGGGAACAGTCGTCTTGGCATTAACATTTAGGGTTGCTTTGCAGCCCACTGATATTTTGATGAGTTAGACAAAATAGTTACGAAAGGGGAAAAAATATATATTTTAAGTAGAAGGATTTAAATTCTGACTTTGAAACATATTTTGACTTAATACACTCCAATCTCTGCCTATAGAAAAATCTAAGTTTCTTGCATTAGAAATTAGATGTCTATTATACATGCTCATATGTGCATGAATTACAAGCAGCGGTATGTGTAATAGATACGTATGTGTATTCTTTATCCCTGGATGGATAATTAATGTTATAATCCCTGATTCCTGTGGCAATAGAGACCCTGTTTAAAATGATGGTCCTGCTGGGCTAGATGTTGCTCAGAGACCAGTGCTCAGGTGTCAGCATCCATCTAGCCTGAGGGGTGAAGGATTAGTCTCACAGTCTCTTCTCATGGATCCTGCTTCCTCATGGACATTTCATATCTGTTACTAGGATGTCTGGAGGCAAAGTCCCCACTCCTGTATGTGTCATTTGGGTGTCTGGTGGTGACAAGGCTAAGGTTGGGGAAGAGCTGTGTGGTAGACCTCAGCTAAATCCAGCCTGCTGGAGTTATCGGTTGTGATCTTAACTAGAAGGTCCTTTTTCTGCTCACTTACCCTTGCACACACGCACATAATTGCAGTGTGAATTCATAATATAAACCATGATGTAATAGACACCAACTCAACTCAATTACTGTACAAATGAACAACAACTTAAATCACAAGCAGAGTCCCATTAAAAGTAATCAGATCCTGGGTGGGGAGATGGTTAAAGGTGGTGTTTGTACTCCAAAGAAAAATATGCTCTTGTTTGGACATAATTGGGTTTCTTTTTTTATTGCTATTTTTTCTTACACCGTGTATTTTTGCTCTCTCTCCCTGGCGCTCTCTCATTTTAATTTTTTCAACCTTTTCCTGATAAACCAAACTAGTCTAGACATATCTTTTGAGAGCAAATGTTCTCTAAGCTATGTTCATTCCTTGTGAGTTTGTACGTTAATCATTAAATATAATTAATTAGAACATCTTGTAATTAACTTGGAAAGCAAAATTATACAAGGGAATGAGTTTGTAACCACATCACATTTGAAATAAAAATAAAACTTTGACTAAAAGGAATAACTGCTCTTTGGAATTAGATGAGTAACAACGTTGGATTGGCTCCCCCGAAGCTGTAAGGTTGGCTCTGAACTCATTTATATATATTAACCATATATCACATTGATTCATGTGTGCACACACATACATGTGCACACACACCATAGGGCCACAGTGCGGAGTTAGCCCATTACAGGGATGCTTTAAGCCACCTCTCTGTCTTCTCGTCTTTCTGTACTGCAGAGGCCACATTAGATTCATCAAACGTGCCATCAAGCAGCCATAGGGCTGCTCTGACTTGCCCTGACTAGTTGTGATGGCGCTGCAGGTATGATGCTGGCTGGAAATAGTGGCATTTCATGGCAGCCTTTCCTGCCAAGGCAGGAGGGAGGTGGCAGACAGCTGGCCATGGGGCTACCCCACAGCTGGAGATTTCTGGTCCAGTGGAATCCTCACATACGTGCTGGAACCAGTTCTCAGGTCCACCGCTTCCCTAAAAAGGAGGTTCTGGGCTGATCTGTGGAGCACAGCTAATGAACGAGTCCAGAACAGAGGGGGAATAGAGTTTATTTATTACAGAGTTTATCTCCTTGCCCAGCAATAGCTCCCATCAAAAGTTAAACACCACAGCAATTTCCTTATGTGTGTGAAGAGTTCTACCATCCTGGCTTGACTAAGTCGAGGATGTCCTAGGAGGCAGGACACCATGTCCAACAGGAGCACATGTGCTCATATCTTGTGCTACATCCCAGCGTGAGATATCGGACTTGGTGGTTTTGGCTCAAGAAACCCTTGAGGTCTGTAGGAACAGCACTGGGCATTCCCCAGCTGACTACTTAGGGGGTGTTGGGGTCTAGCAGGGACTATAGAGCAGCTCCAGGTGCCTTTCTGGGTTCTGCCTGTTGCCATATAGCATAGGGCACACAATTTTGCCTGTTTCTCCGTTCTTTCCGCTCTCATTGTGTTGGTGAGGAGGTCACCCCCATCTCTACGAATGGGTCAGACACTACACCTAGCCGAAATGACTCTTTTGCCCCTTCACGTTCCCAGTTGGGACAGTGATTTCCCCCGCAGCCGGTGTTTGCTCGAACCAGCCAGAGGACTCCGTTGCTCTGAGCTGGCTCTGTTGAATTTTGCCTTTCACTCTTTTGGCAGGAGGAATCATTAATCCTCTCTCCAATTAAGTTTCTACCCTCCTCAGCCAGACAATCACTCGGCTGTGTTGTTCATCACCACCTAGGCACAGAAACTTCCCTCGCATTCTTGTGGTCGGTGTTCAGGCTGATGGGAGGAGAGGCAGATGGGGAGGAGGGGGGCTAAGTTGGAGAAGAGTGGAGGTGGAGTGGGAGAAAGGCTCTTTAGAAGATGGGGGAGATGAAATATGGGTTTGTCTGGAAGTCCCAATGTTGGGATGGGGGATCCTAGTGAGTGGACAGACGTCGCGGGACACTGCAATGAGTCTTGTCTTCTGGGATCATGAGCTGAGTGACCAGAGCACTTGGAAATGTGGCTTTGGAGATCCCTTTGCATTCATCAGGGTATTCTTGCTTTGAGGTGAGCTGTGAAACCACGCATTCACTCAGCCTGGAAATCAGCTGAAAAACTGATCCCTCAGCTAAAATTTGCTCGGGTTGTGGAGGATGAATTAATTTCAAGAGGCTCAAAAATACGATTCCCCCACTTTGATGAGCAGATGAAACAGGGTGTGGATGTGCAGGGCTGGGTGGAGAGGGAGAGGCATTAGGAGCATAACTGTTCTTTCCCTGCCTCCTGCCTTCTCCCTGCCCAGGCAGCTGGGGCAGGCATTAAGGCTGGGATGTAGCTTGCCTGGTGTCGAGCAGGTTGACGTTAGAAATATGGGGTAAGCTAGATAGGTTGTAGCATCTTCTCCAGGCAGAGAGGAGGAACAGGAACCCTGTTGCCACAGGGGGCTAAGATCATAGAATCATAGAATAGTTAGGGTCGGAAAGGACCCTAAGATGTTCCAGTTCTAAGCCCCCTGCCATGGGCAGGGACACCTCACACTAAACCATGCCGCCCAAGGCTCTGTCCAGCCTGGCCTTGAGATCCACCCAGTATAGATACCTGGGATGACAAATGAAGTGCTCATCTTACTTTTCAACAGAGACATGAACCCCGCACCCAAAAGAGGAACTGGGCTTGGAATTATCTCCGTGGAGAGGAGTTTCCCTCTGCTTTCTACCCCCATTACTTCCACTTTTCTACTTTCACCTTAGCTGTATTTGTCCTTCCTGGCCTCTTCTCTTTGGCAAAGCTCCCATTCCAGAGCAAGATAAGATGGGCCTGATCCTGACATGTACGAAAGGGGACAAGACATCTGCCCACGTTTATTGCATTGCAGATAGGGAGCACCGTGAATAAATAAGGGCACATGCATATTCCCAAGGAACAACAGGAGTGAGCGACAATAAAAGAAAATCTAAAAGAGATGTGACAGTAGTTTTGAATAGGGCTGACACTGAGCAAACACTTCACACAATGTGGAGGGTGATATAATACCCTGCCCTTTCAGAGTGTCACTGTGACATGTATTTAACATTCATTGGCAGCAGCAGCCTGGCTTGATCTTCATGCTGCAAGGTGTTGCGCATATATCTAGGAAAAAAAAAGAAGAGAGTAAAGAGATGCGCCCAGTCTGCTGCCCTTCCTTGTGTGGGTGTGAATCTGCCTCTGTGGAACCCATGGGAGCTTTACTACTGACTTCAGTCCCTATTAACCTCCCTGATGAGTAGTAGGAAATTAGGCATGCGTGGAGGGAAGGGTGTTTATGAAAAGCAAGGTCTAATGAGAACCCGGTTTCAGAGTTAATTATGGAACAACTCTTGCCGCTCCCTAACCCAATACGGTGCCTGATTCTGATCTCGCTGCATGGGAAAGCGAGATACTTTATACCCATGGGGGCTCTTGAGCTGCATATGGCTCTTGAGCAATTTAAGTGCATTTATGCTGGGGTGATATCATGTGATCGGCAGTGGGACTGCACCGATGTGGGGCTGCTGGGTAATCTGTGGGATGAAGCAAATCAGCAAGACTTGCCAGGTCATGCCCAGCCCCATCCCATCCCATCCCACAGTGGTGCAGAGAGACGGAGGAGAGCTGTTGTTATCTGCTCGGTGAACCACTCCTGCTGCTCTCCCTCCCTTCCCTCTCTGATGTGCCTGATACGTGTCCTCTGTCTCTCGGCTGAATGAAAGCTGTTGGTAGATGGTTTGTAAGGTCAGCAAGATGGGCCAGCCTTGGGATCAATGGAGTTGTGCCTGCGTGTGTGTGTAATCAGGATCTGGCCCTCTGTTAATTAAAAAGCTTAAACAAACGCATGCAAATGAGACAGATATGAACACGCAGGTGGATTGCTGGAAACAACACCCTCCGCTCCTCCAATCGAGGGGGCAGCTTGTCCCAGCACTCCCTTTTGTTTTGTTGTTTCCACAAAAAAGCTGCCTCTGTTGTGGGGAAGTTTCCCCTTGGTTGAGCTCAGCGCGTATGGTCCTGGGGCATAAACAGTCTCTTGTCCCATGACACACGCTTGCCCTGAGATTACACACAGCTTGTCAGAGATGGTGCAAAGCACTTCTCTGGGGGTGTAAAGGAAAAGCCACTTTCCCATCTCTCTGGGCCTTGCATTTGGTGGGCTGGCGGCCTTTTCTAGAATGAATCTCAGGTGGTTCATGGCATGTGACAGATCTTTCTGCGTCTGATTCTCTTTTCCATAAGGTCATCTTCCATAGAACCCCTAGGAAAACCTTCTGGGAAAGATACATTTCCTGCTAGGGGAATGAGCATAAAAGAGGTCCAGAGGTGACAGCTCTGGACCCATTAAACCTAAATCAAGGTGCAACTGATCAGATTTTTCAAGGTGAACCAGATTCCAGGATAAATTTTATAAATACTTACAGTGCTCTTGTCACTGCACTTCCAGAGTCCTTAGAGAACAGGGATTTTTCCCACTAACACAAACGGTCCTTTGATAATGGAAAATTTGCCTGAGTAAAGGCTGACTGTTTAAGGCTGTGGTTTAGTCACTGCTTTAATCTGGCATAGCTCTTGAAAGTCTGCTGGAAAGAGTTACTGGAAGGGTCATTTAAGTCCCCTTTTCCCTACAGCCACTCTTTCTCTTTGAGCTTACACTAATGTTCATGAATCTGCATGGTGATCCAGATCAGGGAAATGATCTGGCCATAAACTAACTTGGCCAAAAAAAAAAAAAGAGAGAAAAAGCAAACAAGAAAAGTAAAATAAAAAAGCTTGTTTTTTCAGCAATGTGTCAGCATGAGATACTCTGTTGGTCAGAGGGAGATGGTGGGAATGAAAGGAGGTCATGGATGTGATTGAGACGAGCCCTGTCCATTGTACACACTCAACAGAAAAGTTGAGTAGGACCATGAAGCATGCTCTGCTGAATACCACCCTCCAGCTCACTTTCCAGTTTATATACAGGATAGCTAATATCTGCTACATGCATGAGATAATCAGCAAAACTCATACTTAAAATGACCCACCCTGGGCTGTGCATCAAGGCTGGTCACTAGGAGTGGGGCATATAATCCTCAAGTTTAATATAGCAAAGGTAATTTGGCAAAAAACAAAGTTGGAGTGAGATCTACTCAATACACAATCCACATGTTCTGTATGGTCTTTACCTTCTTGGTTGATTTTGCTACCTCTGCTGAGTCCATGCTATATTTTACTTTGGGTAGCACTGAATGTGAAAGAACTTTAAATCTTTTTCTCTAACTCTCCCTTTGGAAATGACTCTCAGATATCTTCAGTATCCCCTTCTCACTGCAAGGCCCTGTAAAGGACCATTGTGCCAAAAAAGAGTCCAACTTGACCTAGGTGCATGACATTTGGTTTGATTTCATCCATTTTAACTTTCAGTAGAACTTAGGCTACTCTATATCTCTGTCTAATATCCACAGGCTGGGGGTTCGGCAGAGACGGGCAAAGCGGTGTGTTAATTTGCCTGACATAGCCTTGTCATGTGGGTTTTCATTTTGCAACTCCACAACCAAAATGAAGGGTAGCTGAGATCAAAGTCATTTGCTGTTTAAACTCTAAGGCTCAGGGGAAGGTAGAGGTGCTGTTTCAGATAGGAAGAAGACTCTGATTTCATGTCATTAAAACTGTATGTCTCAGTTTCTGAAAGCACATAAATACACTTTTAGTTGAGCATAAAGACAGGAGCATATGTAAATACTTTGATAAAGCAGAGGTAGAATTACATGAAGTGCTTCTCTCTTGTATTGACTTACTTGAGTTGGCTAATTCAGGCAAAAAAATGCCATCTAGGCATAATAACTTTGTTTTTAACTAGTCTAAAGTTAGAAGGAACAGATTAAAGAATAGAGGGGGCTTGGATGCTGAACATGAATTGCTTTTTAAAGTTGATCTCAAAATGCTCTTATCTTTGGTCAGTTCAGAGTTAGAAGTAGATTCACATGAAGAATTCCACCTCATATTGGAAGCTTTCACCAAGAAGGTCTTGTGACAATCACACCCCTACAGACAGTGTAGAGATGGAGCTGCTTTGTTTCCAGGATTTGTTTCTTGGAGTGTCTACAGCCAACACTTTTTCATGTTTGCTTTATTGAATCAGGTTGGCCAGATGCAAGAATTCCCTTCTTTCTTTATTCCCACTGAAAATAGACCTTGGGACGTCGATTCAGTGTAAAGTTTTGGCTGAAATCCTTGTTCCAAGACCTTGGTGTCAACAACAGATTCCTGTTTACTTTAATTGCCTTTGCTTTTAGCCACAAGTAAAGATTGCAAAACTCAAAGGTGTGGAACGGCCATCCTCTGCTTCCAGTTGTGGGTCTGCATTACTCTTTATTTCTCCCCCACTTGGGCTTCTTATGCAAATGTGGTTTTGAAACCACTTGAATTGGGAATTCTGTTTTCAAGTGGAGACCTAAATTTAGGATCCCAAATCCATATTTAGAAATGGATAAAAATAATAAAAAGGTCCTTAGTGCTCTTCTCTGTGGATACGTCTTGGCCCTGGGAATTTTCAGGAATCTGGTTGTGGAGTATTATATTTATCAGCATAAAGACTGCCCAAACTTTTCCAATCATAATCTACAGCAGAAACAGCATTTTTTTTATTACATATTGCTCAATGCCTCTCAGTGAATATGCTCATGGTTTGTGGACACAATTGGTGTCCTAGGAATGCACAAAAATATCACAAATGACCTGATTTTCTAAAGCAGGGCATTCAGAGGTACCTCCCAATGTCATGGCTGAAGTTAACTTGTAGAAGAGTTATCTGATCTGCCCTTGGACCATCCTTTATACCTGAGAATGTTTTGTGCTGGGACTTCCTAAAGTGCTCAGTATTGGCTGAACGCTGTCAAATGTACTGGCAGTGATTATCAATGATTCATTAGGAGCAGAGCTATGCCAGAAACTAAAACCTCTGAGGAAGTCCACAGTGAGATCCTGCCCTGAGGTTCCCATCTCCTGAAGATCTCTTCCTGGGTCTTTTTATTGGTGGCCGTAGAGAGAAACGACCCCAGAAAACATGAGCAATGCACCTTGGTGGGAAATCTAATGCTACTGCCACGAATCTTTTGCATGTGAAGAGGAAGAAATTCTGGGGGAGTTATGAGAAGTCCTTCTTACTGCTCTTATCACGCCACTTGTGAGGCAGTTTCTCCATGGCTGGTAGACCTGTGGTATCTCTCCCACTCTATCTGTGGTTCAGAAATGTTTCTTCTTTCCACAGAAAGGGGTGTGATGGACAGGAGATGTGCGTGTGTATGTCCATCTGTGCCCTCGGTGTGATCTGAAAGGTGGAAAAACTTCCCTGTCAAACTCCTTCAGGAATTGTGAAACAACAGAAAACCCCAGTGCAGGTTGGAGACCTGCAGCCAAGGGTGTCCAGAACAACAATGAAAAGAATCTATCAATCATGGTGGCTATCTCCCTTATTTTCTATAATTCTCACCAGGCTTCTTTCAGCCTCCTCCTCCTCCTCCTCACTTCATGATCCCAGTTCTTTTATCCTGGATGATGGTGGTAGTAAGAGATAGCACGTTTGGACATATTTGCCCTCATGTGGCTTGTCCTTCTCACCCCACCCATGCTCTTGCTATGATGATGCATATTTATGGGAGTCAGTGGGAGATCTTTTCACAAACACTCACTGTGTGTTGTGTCTCTTGTGGGTAGAGATGTTGCTGTGTTAGCCATCATTATTTGATCTGCCTCTCTGACAAGATTGCTTTAAAGCTTAAATGTTTGTTTCTGTTCTTAGCTGGGAACATGTTATAGTTCTAGTTATAGCTTTGCCTGCGTGGCCAAGTCCAGTTCTTCAGCTATGTTGGGATTGGCTGGTACTGTGGAATGGAAACTGTGGAGAACAAAATCTGTGACAAGGAGTGTTGCATGAAAGAAAGGGAATACTCTACTGGAGTACTTTGGGAACAATATTTCTATTTTTTGCCCCAAAATATGCCTTAGTTGTAGCTGGAAATACCCACTGAAGTCAATGGGATTTCAGACAGTTGGGTGGGAGAGGTGGAGAAGTATTGATTTTACCTTCAAGTGATAGAGATGGAGTCTAAATTCAGATTCTAAAGTGGTGCTGCCTTTTGTGCCACGAGTTTCTGTTTTGCCTGTTCCACACAAACCAACAATTTCTGTAGTTTTCAGTGTGGAGCAGAACTGGAAATTTCCCTTGCTCACCAAACTCAAAAGCTGGAACAAAAGTTCACCACCATTCATCTTGGTCTTAGAGTGCCTTCAGCCATGAAAAGCAAGTACCTACTGAGGTGGTAGCTATCTCCTGAACCCTCCATTGTCAATGGATTGAAAGAGTCACTTAATAAAACTAAGATGTAAACCACCCTCCAGTGGGAACTCCCTCTCTTGTTCCTAACTGAGGTATCACTCTTAGGACGTGAAAACTGAACGGGATGAACTTGGGTTAGAGTACTTCTTTACCAAGATGCTTCTTCCCAAAAGAACAGAGACATGGCTAAACATGGCTGAGTGAGGGTGAAGCAGAGAGAAAAGAGTATCCTCTTTGGGACAGAAGAAACTGTTTCTCCTGGAGAGTTGAATAGGAGCACAGGGGGGTGAAATTCCCCCAAGGCAAGACTTTTTCTACAGTGCTTAAAGCCAATTACCCATCGTTGGCCCAGTTCATTATCCTGAGATCAGCTCTAGTTTTTGATGAATGCAGACATGAACAGTTTTCTAATCACCATTAAAGAAAGCTTCAATGAAAGCTGTTAATGGATCCCCAATGTCCTGGCCCTACTCCTGTAGAAGGCAGTAGAAAAGGTCCCGCATACTTCAAGAAATGTAGGTATGATGGCCTTTCTACACAGAGATGAGCTTTCTGAATGGACTGAGAAGGGGAGAGGACTGAAACCCAGTGCAGTGGAGTAGCTGAGCGAGGCTGGAGAAAGGACAGTGAAAAAGCAGAGGAAGCATTCCATTTTTCTGCAACTGTTTTATGCGACATAAGGCCTGTGGTGGCATAGCAAGATCCGTATGTGTCAGAGAATGAAGGCCACAGAAGTGAGAAGAAAAACCCTGGCCAGTGTGAACTTGGCCAAGGAGGGTGCCATGCAGCTGAATTGGTGGCTGGATGCAGAAACCCGTGTTTGCCCATAGTGCAGAGCAGAAGCCCTTGTGGGAAAAAACAAGAGGAGTTATTGCATGCAGGGATTTCAAAATAGTGTTCTGTGTGTGGGGAACTGTGGGAATGATGTACTGAAAAACTGGGATATAGAATCAGAAAGGAGGCTGTGACCTGGCCGGGGGTTTGAGTGGGGTTTAATATGCTGCTCTCATCTCATCGCAATGCAAGACCAGCTGCCTTACAGGCAGCAGAGCTAGGTGTAGATGAGAAACAACAGAGATCAGAATATACCCTCCAGCAGTTCTGGGGGTAACAGCTATTCTATGAGCGAGATACTGGAAACAGCCAGGGGGAAGTCAGAGAGAGAGATAAGATAGCTGTGCTGTGTTCCTCTGGCCAGTGTCCTCAGCCAGTTTGCAGGATTGCAGATTAGGTCCTTTTCTCTGGTCCCTCTTGCTGGTCCCTCTGTGCCAGTGCCACAGGGCTGTGATAAGGAGGAGGTCAGAATGGTGCTCTAACTACGCAGTGTTTTTTCTCATGCAGGGGGATATGCTCATTGGAAGCAAATATGCCTGATTACTTCCTCTACTTGTGGCTCTTCCCATCCAGCAAAGCTGAGATATGGGGATGTTCACCAGGGTCTGTGAGGGTCTACGGGAGGGCTATGAAAAGGGATTTGGTGCCCTGTGTGCCAAAAATCCTCCCTCCACTTCCAGCACAGGCCTGCATTTTGTATTCTGCTGCCCCAGTGTGACCAATGCAACCTCATTGTGCCTTGTGCTTCTCCATCCATCCATCCATCCATCCATCCATCCATCCATCCATCCATCCATCCATCCTCTCCTGCCTGCATGGAGCACCGCAGGGATCACCCAGATTCCTGGGGGGCATCACCATGGGTGCAGGCAGCTGCAAGCAGCTGAACAGAGACACGAGATTGCCATTTCTTTGTCCTTCTCACTTTGGTGACAGCCCCATATGACCTGCTGGCCAAAGCCATCCATGTGGGTGCTTCCTGAGTGAGGCTGGTGTAGGCAGCTTAAATAATAGGTGCTATCCAGGCTGCAGTGGTTGAGGATGTTCACAGTCAGAGAACTGAAGGAGGAAACACCATAGGACAGGGGCACTGTGACAAGTCAAGATGGGCATGGAGAATTCCTTTCCAACCAGCATGAGCAGGTCTGGAACTGATCCTGAAGCCAGAATTGCCCAACCTTAAGAAACAGCCCTGAACCTGTCAGCGTTCAAGACCAGGCTGGATGGAGTCTTGAGTTAGTGTGCGGTGTCCCTGCCCATGGTAGGGAGTTGGAACTGGATAATCTTTCCAACCCAAAGCATTCTATGATTCTATGGTTCTGTGACCCCAGCCCCACATTGAAGGCAGAAAATGCGGACTCTTCATTTTCCTGAGAGATGGAGGAGCAGGGAAGGTTTCTGCCTGGGAATGCAGTCACTCTGGCAGCACAGGGGTCGGGGGTGGCCTTCGTGATGTTTCTTGCAACGTTGAGTCAGGGCTATGATGAACTAGCCTTGCATAAGCAGGAATGCCATCGCCAGTGGTAAGCTGAAAAACGCCGAGCTCTGTTTTCAAAGACAGCTCAGAGGTTATTTATGTACGGAAATGCTCCTTATCTCTTAATTCCCAGACTGATGGGTGGAAGATATGCAAAGAGTGACTTCTGTCAGAGACGAGCTCACCAGCACTGCTACTGCCTTGGCAAGAGGGGAGGGTTCTCTCTGCCTTCCCTGGTAGCAATGCTGACTAAGGGCCATAGGAATCCGGCCCAGAGACGGCAAGCCAGGCTATCTGATGGGCTGGTCGGCTGACGGTTAATATCCTGTTACAGAGAAGCCAGTTTTCATGATATAGCATTTTTTTTTCTTTCTTTCTTTTTTTTTTTACCTGCAAGACCAGATTGGGAAGACACAAAAAATGCTTAGTTTTGTGCTTAAACATCACATCAGTCTTGAAAGAGCCTAGATCAGACCCATTCTTTATCTTTCAAAGGCTACATCAGAACTCCTTGCTACCAAGAATGTTATTTTATTCACCATTATTAGTGTCGGAGATTCAGGCTGGAATCTGAAATTCAATCCTGTTTCCTTGTGGCTTGAACATTATTAGTAGGTAGAAATTTGCAACTGGAAATTAGCTAATGATTCCTCTGTAAGCACAGCAGAGAGATGGAAACCCAGCTTCTTTTCCTTGGCTGCGCTGGCACTGGCATGCTAACTGAAAGTAGTAAAACGTTTATTAATGAGTGGGGTAGGGAAAAGGGAAAAGAAAACCTAGAGCAATGAACACAGGTAATAGGGTGTCATTATTGAAGAGCCATCTGCCGGAGTAGGGCATGCATAAGAATTAGGAAAATGCTGTGAAAAAATCTCTCTACTTCTGTTTGATGGAATCAAATTTCAATTTTCATGAAATTTTCACAGACTAAATGTATTTGTGTCTAAAGAAATAATATCCCTTAATAGACAGTAATGACAATCTCATTTACACTGAGTGACATTTCTTTAGTGGTTGGGCCAGAAAGAAGAGATTCTTTTCCTAGTGTAGGGACAAGAAATACGCCACTGCATGAGAAGAGTAGAAATGAAAGCTATTGCATGGGATTCATGGTGAGTTTATGACATAGAAAATAAAAAAAGCTTTTTTGTTCATTGGAGGGGATTTCCTAACATATCCTTTTTGCCAGAACTGGATGGAAGGTTCTGGTTTGCTGCTGCCTGACTCCTGAGAGGAACCTTGCAGGCAGGGAGGCTTTGCCTGGCCTCGGCCTCTGTTTGCTCTCCCTGGTTCAGGCTGCCAGGCAGGCAGCTGCCCTTGAGGAAGCAGAGCAGTCAGTCCTTGCAAGAGCAGAGGGGGCTGGACTGCCTCAGAGAGAAGATGAGGAAGTAGCGGGGTACACAGCTCCCTGCTTTCTGTGCTGTCGGGATCAGGTCAGGTTCCACAGCAGAGCTGGGGAGGAATGATGTGATGCCTTGGGGAAAAAATGTGAAGGCTTGCTGCTTGCATCCCACCTGAAAGCCTTGAAAATGGTAACTGAGGCTGTTTCTGGGTTTATGATGAACATTTATTCCCCTTCCCTTCCCTTCCCTTCCCTTCCCTTCCCTTCCCTTCCCTTCCCTTCCCTTCCCTTCCCTTCCCTTCCCTCTCCTTCTTCCATTCCTTTGTTCCATTGTTGAAACCCACAGAAGAACATTTCCCAATGAAAAATCCTTCAGACAGCAGGTTCCCGAATTAGCTCAAATCACTACATGCTGTCCACAGACCTCTTGATCCCAAGGGAACAGCCAGTACAGTAAGGAGCTGATGTGTGTGACTCAAGGTGACCAAATTAAGCCCTCTGCATGAATAGTGGTTCAGGTGCTGATGCATGGTTTCTTTTCTGTAGTGAGAAATTGGATGAGAAGGTTCACATGAGCTCATTCGGTCTTTATGGGCCTGAACCAGCTTCCATTGGAGTCAATAGGAATCTTTCCATTGACTTTAATGAGAGCTAGATTGGATCCTAAATTAGTACCTTCATCCTTCAAATTGTTTTGCAGTGCCTATCCCCATCCATAATTAACATAAACTGGCTGTGATAGTCATCAACAGGAAAATTACACCAAAATGTCCTCAGTAGGTTTACTCCTGCTCTCACTGAAGATGATAGGAGACTCACAATTAACATCAAACAGGACAGGCTATCTGCGTATCGTGATTATAAAATATCTTGATATATTTGTAAGGGAGAGTTCAATTTGAGCAACTTCTTAATTGCACGTCAAGACCAAAAGGGTTGGCTGTGACCAAAGACGGCAGCATTGGAAAATCAAGCAGTATTAAGGAGCATGATTTGACTTTGTGGCTACGTAAATCAGTATTTTCAGCTTCTCATTTGGTATTCACTGAAACGCAAACATAATCTGAGTTAATTGCTCTTCCCCAAGGTGCCTTGTTGCGCAATGTTTTATAAAATTAAAGCCTGTTAAGTACACACGAAGAAACACACTTTAGATGCAGAACATAAAATACTAGCACCTCTAATTCTACTGTCATGTACGGTTGATTAACCTGGTACAACAGAAGCCTTGGGGAGAGTTTCTGTGCTGTTAGAAAACATATTTCCACTTAAGGGAATTTAGACAACAAAAGGATCTCACAAATCCCATTGTGAGAGGCTAGGCTGACATTCGGGGCATCTGAGTTGCCTGACAAAGCCGTGAAAGACCAGGGAAAAAACAACCTTCATCCCACTTACGGATAGTTATCCGTCATCCCAGTGCCTTCCACAGCAATTAACCGTTAATCAAGCCCTATATCCCTCACTCAGGCAATGTTCCTTGTTGGCTCCAGTGGGAATTCTGCCTGGGCTTGGTATGAGTGTGGGGTGAAAAGCAGGGAATGGCACGGGCAGTGGAGAGATGCTCTCTCAGGCACTTGCAGGTAGAAACAGGAGGGTCACTGTGTTGCTGTGCTCTGGATGGGGATGCTGTAACTCACCCACTTCTGAGAAGAAATGAAACTCAAAGGCCTGAATTTCCTGAGCCCCTCAAATGCACAGATATAAATTAACTGGAGAAGAGTCACGGGGGGCTGAGCTGGAGATCAGCATGGGGGTATCCTGCAGGGAGGATGTGGTGGTCTAGAAGAACCAGAAGAAATGCTATAAGGAGACCGCCCCATCCCCATCTGCTCTGGATTCCACTCACCACTTGCCGATGCTTCCCCAGGGCAGGCAGGGAGCTGTGAAGGGCAGATGGAGCACATTGGCAGCTGCCTGTGGGACCAGAAGCTGCTTGGGAGCATGTGGGAAGATCAGGAAGGGCTTATCAGATAGTTTGCAGCAGCAAAACTGCCTTGTAAGGCATAGTGTAGGAGATGGGGGTACCCACGTGAAGACCAAGCTGGGAGCTCGCCAGGTGAGCGTGGTTTGACTTAGAGTGAATTGAATCTTCTCCCAGGATGAAAGTGAGCCTGTGTCTTCTAATGAAACCAGGTGTTTCAGATTGCTGCCTGATTCTGCTCCTGACCTGCCCTGTGTCTCAGCTGCCCTCATGGCTGGCCCAGTAGCCTGTACCTCGCTCTGAACTGGACCAAACCCTCACAAGGAGAAGACAGAGGTGAGATAAGTGGAATGGGTTCTCTGGGTGGTTATAAACCCTCCGATCCTTTTTGTTTTCCTTAACACTGTCCTTACACACTACATGGAGAAAGCTGTTGTAATAAACTGAATGGGGCCACAACACTTGAGACCCATCATCTGTGGTGTTCGTTGGATATGTTTGGCCCTCACCAGCAATGCCCAGGCTGGTGAATGCACAAGTGTTCTCTGAGATATGCCCAAATGCTTTCTTTGCTGTGTGTCAGCACATCCCTTTTCAGCCTTTGCATGGAGCGGTGTTTTCCATTTCTTCAGCCTCACTAGGTAGGAAATGTGCTGCAGCCAACACACAATGAAGAATGAGAGAGGAAACCTGAGGACATGCCAGCAGGTATCTGGTACCTAACTTGAATAGTCTGTGGATGAGCTGCCTACATCTAGGTTAGGCCTTCCAGTCTTTTGGAGAAAGATGAATAAAGGGCAACGTCCCTGCTCTGTCCTAGGTAAAGAAGGGAAAGGGCAGGGAGTTGGATCTTTCATGACTATATAAGGCAGTTAACTGAAACCCTACAAACTGACCTTTGATTCTTTACCTTGTGGTCACCTTTAAAAGTGACCACAGCTGGTAATACGTTTAGACCATTAACTGGTAACATATTTAGAGCAAAGCAGAGAATTTTACACTATCAATGAAGGAAGAGGATTTTTCTTTGGGGGGAGCTTCACAGGATGCGACTATCCCTGTCATGGTTTAGACAATCCCCTTGACACCTGCAGAAACAGGCCTTTGAACCTCTGCCAGGAACTTTCTGAAAGCCTTATGTAGAAAAATACCATATCTTCTAAAGGATGTTAGAGCTTCTTTAGCAGCTATCCCAGCCTATGGAGTTTTCCCAGACTTCCTAAAAACCTTTCGGTCGTAGTTCAAAAAGTTCTTTAGCTTGTTGCTGTAAGCTTTTAGCTTGATATTCCTGGGGTAGGTGTCCAGGCCTGCTTAAACAAAATGCTCTTGAATTCAGCTGCCTCACCCCTGTCTCTCCTGCTATTTACTATTCCACCCACTATACGTCAGAGCTGCTGCAGGTGTCTGAGGCTGGAACATTCATCTGCTTCCTTTGCCATCCCTGAGCTGGAAGCAATGGGGAATCCAACCTGTGAGTCAAACATGACATTCACTGGTTGTATGCAACATAACCTGCAGCATCATTTGGCTCTCTAAGCTGGAATCTTCTGCCTTAATTATGGGTGACTATAAAAAAACGAGAAAGATGCAAGAAATGAGATTCCACAAGCCCTTCTAGTGGTTCTGCCTGGCCTTAAGCGCTTGGAAGCCTCTTGAATATGTTGGCTAATGCTCCAACACTCACTATCCTACGTGACCTCTGTGAATATCCTACATGTGGCTACAGTAATTCTGACATTAAGTAATGTCTCTGGTCTTTCAAGAGCTGTACAAATTTCAAGTGAGCTTTCATACCGCCTCTGCTAGCAAACATCACCTACACGTTTTCACAGCGATTCTAGCTTTAAGCTATGGTGGAAATGTGCTGGTATATAAATCCTGCCATTCTGACTCTTTGAACATGAATGCTATCAGTTTTCAAAGTTAGCCAGATAGGACAAATATGTTCCTTCGCAGGATCCTTTCTTTTGATCACTAGGGGTATATCAACACCTGGTAATTCTCTGAGGCCTGCTATGGTGGAGCCTATCTTTCTCCAAAGACTATGGAAAAAGTCTGGGGAGATGGTTTTTCTAGGCCAAAATGAATGTAAATAATGTGAATGCTCTCATCCTCCTATCCCTCTATTTCACACACAAGAAAACAGCAATAGCATGGCTTATTCAATAGACCCCAGCACTGAACTCAAGAATTCTTGGCTCACAGCCCTGTGCTCAAACCCTTTCTCCTCCAGCACTCAAATAAGGGCCCAGTATGTTCTCAGTAATAATATCCAGTGATTTGTGCAAGTGTAATAGAACAATGCCATATGCTTAGGTTCTTAGGCCAAATTCTCATTTTGGCATGACTCCATTGACTGTAATAAAACAAGGCCAATGAGAACATTTGACCCGGCATGTTTCCACTCTGTAGGGACTATAGAGGTGGTCTTGTGATTTTAACATGGAACTGTTCTGCTGGGATGGTTTGGTCTTTATTTCAAGCATGGAAAGTTTCAGGGAGAAGTAGCTGCTTGTGCTGCACTGGAAGCTTCATGGGGTCTGCTCAGAGGAAATGTTGACATCATTTTCATCAATGCCTACTTAGCTATGATGTTCCAGTTGCTTATATCTACAGACCTATGAATGTGTAATGTTGCTTTAGTTCTGTATTTATTGAAAGGATTTTTGTTATTACTGGTCAACCCATCTGTAAAAGGGTCTGATCTGGATTATCCTAACTAATAAACCTAACCAAGAATGGTAGAGAAATCAGCTATCTCACATAAGGAACTCCCCACTCTGAAATTCCAAAACACCACTAAATCTTGACTGTTTAAGCCTGTTGAGTAGGCATTATTCAAACTCCTTATACATTGAATACAGCTCCTTAACTGATCTATTAGAAACCACTGAAAGTGAAGGTAGGGACAAAACTGTAGGTTGACATTTGTCTATTTAAAATGAAGTTGGAAGGAATTTGGAACTTTGATTGCCAAGGAAATTGTGATGTTGCAGCTGTAGCAAACATCAGAAGATAATTTCAGTGGGAAATCCTTGAAAAGCTCGAATCTGAGACAGTCACATGCTTTACATCACTAGAATACTTGAGCAAACTGCTGACTTCAGTTTCCAAGAAGCACCAAAGAGTGCTTATCCTCATTTTATAAAAGGACAGGCAAGATAAATGGACACAAAAACGTCTGTGGTGAGGCTGAAAATGGACCCTCCATCCACAGTATGCTGGCTCGATGCCACAGGGCTCTCCTGGAAGGTACTATAGAGCTAAATTCCCTCATCATTTATATATTGCTGCTTATTGAACTCTGATTTTTTTTGTTTGTTGGTTTTTGTTTTGTCTTGAGGAGCCCAAAGACAGGAAATTAATGTCCTTAAAAGTGTGTTCTATAAATCTAGAGCAGTAGTCTTTAGGAAGGGCTTACAAGGCTTTGTACTAAAAAAACCAAAATGGAAAAAATATATTTTCTCAATAAAAACTGCATTCTTACACTGATACTTCGCTCTTTCCTCTCTGCACTAAACCTTGAAATTTATCTTGAAATACATCAGCATACTAAATGAAATATATTCATGAAAGAAGAATAATAAAAAGTTTCATAATGTCCCAAGAAGTCCTGAGGGAACTTTAGTTTTGCGATTGACTTTAGGAGAAGAAAATACTTTAAGGGTTGGTGAAAATACTGATCTTTAAGAGACAGAGAAAGATAGGCTGAAAATGGGGAAGAAATGCCATGTTGGATATATTACCTGTGAGGGAGGAAGACGAAAGAACTAAACATTACATGGAATGTATGTTATCCTCCAGGTTTTGCTCCAAACTTACACTAATAAAGCAGAGCTCTTTAAACGTGTTCATGACTTAGGGAAGAAGGGGAAGTGATTTGTAGAGGTGTACATGTCTAATCAAGCTTTCTGAACCAGGCGCAGCACTGGGGTGGGATGTTATTTATGACAAAGGGTTTGAAAGGTCACTTGAAACAAGAGAGTATCTTTGATGGGTGACATTCTAGCCCAGTGGAAAACATGGCATAAACTAGCAGTTATGGAGACTTTTTGTTTCAGTTTCAAACACTTTAACTCAATGGAAAAGTATTTTCCAACTATTTCCCAAATATTACAACAGATATTATTGTATTTTCTCTAAAACTAGAAAAAGAAAAAAAAAGCAGTGGAAAACAGAAACTAGGCATGGATTCATGACAATTAACTGTAGCTGTTTAGCTTAATATTGAACTTTTCGATAGCTAGACTGAGGAGGGAGAGGCTCCATCCTAGGTAAAACTCGTGTTCCTTTAAAGTAAATGACAGCAATTCCAGTGACGTAGATGGATGACACTACACCGTCTTTCATGAATATTTTATTTGTGTGACTCCTTTAATCAGGATACTGCTCATCTGAAATATTTTAAGTCAGCAAAGAAAGAGGAACTGGAATCATCCCAGCTGACTTAAAATATTTACTGTGTAGAGGTCCTCATCTGAGCTCATCATGCTCAGATTCTTTATATAGACTGGATTAAAAATAGTAATTTTTAGAGCTTGATTCATATCACTAATTTTAGATTTCTCATTTAGGATGATGAAAAGAATTGCAGCCTGAAGTGCCTAATTCTATTCATTAAATTACTAGGGAGTCTAGACACTCTAGATCAGCTGTAGATATTAATTGCATAGACCTTTTGGTTTTGGTCACATGAAGCCTACTTCTGATCTTAGCCCTTTTAATTCATGTTTCAGGGTCTTTTGACACCTTTATCTTTCTGCCTTGATATCAAAATGAATATGTACTATCCAGGATACTTTCACATATGAGCTTACTCCACTTTAGTCAGCAAAGCTTGACCAATATTAGAGTAAAATGTATCATAATGTAAGTAGCTAACTTTTTCCTAATCTCTCTTAAAGAGATTAGGTAAGAGAAATTTTACACCTACTTTTGAATAGGCTTGATGGCATATAAAATCAAAGTGTTTTATTTATCCAGGGTCTTTTTCTAAAGGAGAAGTATTGCTGTGTAGTCCAGAAGAAAACCCAAAACATTAAAATGCCCTGTTTTACCTGCTCCTAAGTTCTGCCTTGCATAGCCTTCAGTCTGAAAGGAAAATATTCCATTAGGTTTACACCCACTCCAAGTCCTTCTTACAGACATATACCAAAAAGGGATGTAGTATGAATGATAACTGAGCCTGGAGTTTGCAGTGTAGGTGGAAATAGACTATAATAATTCTATTTGGAATCTTCCTGTGGAAGAAGGTCAATCAGAAGCTTCTTTCTATGACTTCGCTCAGAGAGGATTAAAAATATAGGCAAAAGGTTAATTATAAGCTCTGAAACTGTAGGCAATTTCTGCTTATATATTGTTGAGGGGAAATAGGTATTTTTGCAATCATCAAGTGAATATTAATACTGAGCCTTAGCTTACAACAGGCTTAAATCATAAAATCATAGAATGCTTAGGGTTGGAAAGGAACTTAAGATCATCTAGCTCCAATATAGACAAGAGTCTTTAAACCAAGATCTAGAGTTCTGCAGATCTTGCATCTGTTGAGCTTTGTATCTGGGATTTTAGTTTTCTGTCTCTTGAGGCAGAGTTGGCTCCTTTGTGAAATTCAGAGCTGCCTTTAGATACAGGTCTTGTGATATGATGGGAATTTATATTCAGGTTCCACCTTGAAAATGATTTTTGTAACTCAAGAATATAAATCTTGGAGTGATACTTTGATTGACCAGATCAATGCTTGATAGAGGTAGAAAAGGAAACTAGGTTTTGGTACCTATTAAGAAATAAATTGTGAAAAAAATAGAAAACATCACTATATCTCTGAATAAATACATAGTGCTCCCACACTTTTAATACTGTATGCAGTGCTGGTTTTCCTTGTTTCAAAGAAGGTATGACAGACTTGGAAAAAGTACATAGAAGATCAGGGAATGTTTTCTGTACTAGGAATGACTAACAAACGAAAACTGTTCACCCTTCAGAAAAGATGATTTGACAGAGGTCACTTCTCCATTCATGGAGAAGGCAATTAGGGAATGTTTTCTTTCTCTTTTTTTTTTTCTAATAAAAGCAGTAGAGTGCATCAAATGAAACGAGTTGTCCCAATCATAAGGCAAACGAAAAGAGAAGGTTACTCTTAAAACATGTGGCTAAACTATGGGTGCCTCTTCCACAGGACCTTGCAGATGGTAGCTGCACAAACTGATCAAAGACAAATCTTCCGAGGCCATTTAGCACAAAGATCTCATTGCTAGCCAGGAACATCCTCAAACCATGGTTTATTAGAAGGATAGAAGCCAGTCCTCTAAGAATATAGGGCTCTACTTTTCATGTTCCTATGCTCTTGAGTGTGGTAGTTACTGTTGAACTTTGCTGAAGACAAGGTTAACACCAGCTAGAACTTTGTTTTCTCATGATATGGCCGTTCTTATGTTCTTGGCTTTGCCTTCAACAAGACTTTTTTCTTGTGTACACAGGCTGAAATTAAACCAACTCTTATAACCCTAAACAACACATTATTATTTTGTTTTCATCTATTCCAGACAGCGTGCTTGTATAGTGTGTCTATCTGAGCTGTTAATGAATACAGTAAATCCCTTGGATGATTATCAATGCTTTAAACACCATGAAGTCTAATCTGATTGAGGTCTATGGAGGACAGGTGCTCTTTGACTGTGAGTCTACAGCTATTATACACAAAGAAGCACCAAAGACAGAAGACGTATGGCTGATGTGGGAACACAGATACTTACTGGTCTTTTGGTAGTCTACCTACAACCTTTTTCTTTGTTGTTTTGGCAAGAAGTTGGTTTTGAAGGTTCCAGCATTTTTTTTCCCCTGCTTGAAAAGTCTTTTGTTCCCTTTAAACTTCCCTTATAAGGACTCTTATGTCACCACTGTGTTGATGGAATGGCTTTGATGGCAAAGTTTCAAAATCCAGTCACCTTTGTCAATCAGTCATTGAGTTAATAACAAAACAAGGACTGTTAAAGGTATACCTAGGCGAAGCAGAACTGGAATTAGAGGAGAATAACTTCTTGAAGTGCCCAAGGGAAAGCTGAATAAACAAGGGCTTCCAGTCTGTTCAAAAATGTGTCAAAATGACGTCTGCAAAATGTAATAATGGCTTAACAGAAACTCAGGCCATACATTGTCCCGTAAAATATGAATGTAAACGTTTGGAAAATTGTTGTACTCCTACCTAACAAGCTGTTTTGGAATCCAGTATTTAACTTGGATTTCATGGAGTATATGATGGAGCCTTGTTTAATGTGAAGGACTGACTCTCCTCATTATTCCAGTTTACCTTTTTATTTTCTCAGTGTGTTCATATCATGATGGCATTTGGTATTTCTCAGCTTTCATTTTGTGTTCAGTGTGAGACCTGGGTTAATCCCTCAGCTGATGTAACCCCTGCACACTTCATTAGCACTAGGCAGATTTACATCAGAGGAGGATGTGATTTTGGGCTATTTTCACCCACAATTATTTTTCTTCTTTTATTTCTTTTTTACTTTCTGTTCCATATTTGTCTGGCTAAAGAAGAAATTCTGTTAGGCATATCTTGGGATCTACATGGAAACTTCAGACTGAAGACAGAGTGATGTCTCTCCTTACAAGTCAAAACATTTGCTTTTTATTTAATGAGAAGTTCAAATTTTAAAGAATAAAATAAAACTGAGTTGAAAGTTGTACACAAGAATTTTCTTTGACTGTGGTTTTAAAACCTATCAGAGACATATTTGATGTTTTTGCAGCTGTATGGCTCTTACACAACCTAAAGACCGCTTATTGGAATTTTTGAGTGAACTTTTGTTTTTATAGGTGTGTAAATGTGTTATCGAAGATATTTTGGCATTCTAACCAAAGACTTAAATTTTGTCAACTTTAGTTGAAAAAGTAAGTCTTTTTTTTTTTACTCTTCAGAAAACCCCTTTGGTTGACAGGTGCTGTTGGTTCCACAGTGAGCCTTTCAATGCATTTATTTTACCAAGAGCTGGTTTGGATTAAAAAATAACAACACAATGAGTTAAATCCGGTCCTCAGTTACACCACTGTAAACCTGGAGTAAAGTCATGAAAACGAAGAGAATGTTTCGACGTTTGCATCTATCTGTATGAAAGCAGGAGGTTCCCTTTGGGCAGAAACAAAACCCTTGATGACACTTTGCATTAAACCTGAGCTCTCCTGGTTTTCATAGGACTGTTGTGTTTTTTGTTTTAGGAATGTACTTTTAGTTTTAGTTTATCTTTTTAGTTTGACACAATTGAAGAATTTTGCTCATGGTCTGAAACCAGGAGCTTCTCAGGTACCAACTGATGCCTCTCAGGTTTTGGTATGGTTATGTTACTCTAATGGCAACATACTCCTCACTCATCCACTGGTAATCCTAGATCCTCTAGATATTTCAATAACATAAGCTTTTTTTTCTGCTGCCAAGGGAAGACTGAGGTGAGTGTAAGATGACCTTTTGCTTCATCTCATTGAATACCATTCAGTTTTATGATGGAACAAAAGGGTGACTGGAAGGAGTGAACAAAATGCCTGGTGGAAGCAAAAGCACTGGTTTGTTGGGTCAAGAGGAATGCAATTGTTATCACTAAGTCAAAGAATACAACTGTTTCAATTTGCTTTCTTTTTTTCTTTCCCTGCTTGATATGCTCCTAGCGTAGCCTGCTTTCCTGACTGCCAGTGTGCTGGTTTTGGATGAGAATCCAAACCACTTCACTGAGAAGTAGATATTTTATTTATACATATACACACCACTTGTATAATAAATACATATACACCACTCAGCAAAGTGTTAACAGAAATTACTCTTCTATTCTAATTAAAGAGATTTAAAGCCTAGTTCCCTGCCACCTCAGTCAGTGCGAGCTTTGCCATTGACATCATTAGGAGAAAGATTGACTTGATCGTTCCCAGAAGTCCTGCAGAACAGTTTTCCAGTCCTGATTTATCCTTACTTTTGGCTGGGCTGAATCCATAAGATCGGTCTAGTTTGATGGAATGGAAGGATAGGCAAACTCGGGTTAGTTTTCAAGTATGACACTGGCTGTGGTTTACAAAGTTTGCTTCCTGAAAAGTCCTCTGAGAAGCAGGGGGAAGTAGATGAGTTCCCCGTTGCTTAGACTATCTGAGCTACTTTATTAAAACCAAGCTCAAACATGTACTTATTGCTCCATGTCACAACTATAGGGCCAAGAGGTGAGACGAGAGAACCTCTTTTAGCATTTAGAAACCCAGCCCCATCCGTTTTTCTTAACTTTCTCTTAACTTTTAACCTCGTTGTTCTCCTTTTAACTCATTCCAGTTTGACAGCACTATTTTTAAGGACTGATGCTCAGCCTGAACACATAGGTCCAAGTCTAGCGTCCCAAGTATGGTTTCATAGTTTGTTTCTCTAAGTTGCACACAACACACATATTGATGTCCAGAAAAACGTTCATTCTTTTCTGCTACAGTATCAGGTTACTGGCATCTCAGTCTGTGAGCTGACCTCTCCTCTTAGCTTTGCATAGCTGACAGCCAGGCAAACTCAATTCCAGCCTAAGAGCTCACTGTACAGTTTTTGGCTCCCACAAGCAGACCATACCAAACAGATTGTCAATGGCAGTGCTTTAGCTAGCCACACTGAGTCGTGATTGATCAGTTTGGTTGCTCAAGATAAAGCCTAAAATGCAGTGAGGTGCACTGATTCAGAACTGACCACTTTGTGCTGTTCTTTTGACACTGCTGCCTTCAGAATGGCCAGAGCTGGCCTTGGTTCTCCATTTACTTCAAGCAGTGACACCCCTTCTTGACCACCCTTTAATCTTCTCTTCTTTCACTGTATTAGAACTGACAGCCAAGCTAGATGCTGAAGAATCAAAGCTTGGTGGAACCCCAAACACATATTTGTGCATCATAAATTCAGACCCTGAATGAACACACATGTCGCAGCAGACGGGTACCAGGTGGGTGTTGGAAATGTGGGACGTGAATTCATTCAAAGGATGCTGGGGTTGTAATTTACGACCTCCTGGTGTATGTTATTTTTAAACTCTTGATTCATTAACACTTCTCTAGATGTTAAAAGAGGTTCATAAATCGATTGGTAGCCAGGAAAAATGAGCAGCAATGAGGTAATTTTAGTCAGAATGGGCTCATTACCATGCCAACTGTCAAAACTTTTTGAAGCCAGACTTATTCCTTCTCCCCTTTTTCAAGCAGTCCATACAGGCTGAGGGTCCTTTGGTTTGTTTCTGATAGAATAAGAAGAAATAAAAGAAAATACTCAAAGTCTAGACAAGATAAATAAATAGCAGGTTTTCCTTGAGAGCTGAAAAGCATTTGAAGTACAGATGCTCCCAGATCTTGGATCCGTTTTGGTCCAAGACTGGACAGAATAACCTATAGGTTTGTCCTTTAGGAACTGCATACAAAGATAAGGATTATCTCCATTCTTTTCAAGTTGTGGCAGGGAAAACACTGGTGTAAGAACAAGCTAAAGAAGTGGAATCACCACCACCTCTGTATACCTGATATCTTGTTTTCTCAATCTGACTAACAGCACAATGAGGCTGGACCATAACTGAAAATCTGTGTAAAGTGTAAATCAATCAAGTCATGAAGCAGAAAGTCAGGGGCTAGATCTACAAGTGGCTGTGATTTGTAATGTTCACACTTGTTGAGATAGGCTTTGATAAGTCTGGCCAGCTCAGGGGAAGCCCAGCTCTGATCTGTCAATAGCGGCTACCATGAAGAGGTATGAACATGTTCCTGAGAGCAAATACAGTCTTTCCCTCAAGACCAGTTTGGGCAAATAGAAAGTAAGATATTTCTGGGCTAGTGGAATGTTATGAATCCCTCCTCTGGTGTGTTTATTTCTGATCAGGTAACACACAATTACTCCGTCCTTCCTGTTCATCTGCTCTTGCCCTTCTTATCTGTTTCATTTTGTGATAGTGGTTGAATAGCTTGATCAAAGGAAGCTCTGACTGGGATTTATCTCAGCTAACTGTAGGCAACCAATATATAGACAGGTGAGTCTGAATTAGTCACTCTAGGCTCCTTTTATTGTCAATAAACAGATATCTCCAGAGAGCACTTAATCTGATACTTGTTTGATATCTAGATTAGGATGAGATGAATCACCTTCTCTAGGTGTCTCTTCCTCTCTGTTGACTGTAATGGGAACTGAGGATGACTAGCCTAGATGTAGGTATCTGTGTTACAGATGCTTCAAGGTAAGGAGACAAATCCAACCTTAAGGGAACACCAGTCCTGAAAGTCCAAATGGGTAATGATTCTAGCAAACTTGTTGCAGAACTAATAATAATGGTTGAAAAGAAATGAGGATGTCTTAGCATGAAACATTCAGCATTTTAATACGAACTCCCAGAAATCCCAATCAACACACATGGAAAATATCAGTAGGTACGTCTGAGACATTGGTGCTGTGTTTCATGCACTGCTTACTCTTCAGTAATGATTCCTGTTAATTCACCACCTTTGTGCTGGTGAAAAAAAACTGTGCAGTGTCATCACTGTGTTTTTCATACTCATATCCACCTCTAATTAACAGATTCAAGTCAGAGGACCCATGAAATACAGGTTTAAATCAAAGGATTTGGGCCCTAGTTTTGAACCAGTGTCTTCCTAGTCTCTGGCTACCAAAACTTCTTCAAGAGCATTTGCCTCCCACAGTAAAGCTCTTCAGCAGGGAGATTAATCTTCTGTATTCAGACACTTCTGTAGGGAAATTCTTTCTCCTTGGGGAAAACACCTACTGATAGCACAAATGACCTTTGCTATATACAGAACCCACACAATTGATTTTGACGAGATAACTAAATTCTAGATAAGCCAAAGACTAAATCTTCCATGTAATGTCCATGTTCTCATCTATCTTATAAAGTGCCAGAAGGGACATGCAATGGGAAATGTGTATGTCTGCAGAGAAGGAGGCAAATTTCTGCTGGAGAAGTAAGAAAGTTGTTATGATCAGAGGTGCCAGCTTTTCATTAAGGCTCTGCTGAGTACAAAGGGATCATACTTCACCAGTTCTGCTGCTGGTATTGTTTCCACCATGTCTGGTTAATCAAGGTGCTATGGATATTAGACTAGAGAAAGATCTTTTGCTGGTAGCTTGCCTTGTTGATAGTTATGTTTCTTTTTATCAGACAGGAGATGAGAGCCAAGATAATGTGAGCTTCATTCTTCCCTCGTTTGTATAGCCTCCCTTGACACTGATGGTAGTTACATATCAGTGTTACCTTACAGTTGTCATTGTCTCTGGTTTTGGCAGGCTATTTTGAGAAATCAAGGTCAGATGAACACTTACTACACAGCCAAGTCTCATTAGAGACTAAGAGTTATTCCAAGTGATTGTATTAACATTACTCTGCACCAAATCCAGTCCTTAAGACCCAAATATTTATTCTTTCTTAGTAATTTCATAGAAAAAAAAAAAAAAAAATCATAAAGTACCTACTTTAGTTTCTTATAGCTGAATTAAGTGTGACTCTTTAAATCTTTGCCAGTATGTATTTATGACTCAGAAACTAAGAAGTATTGAGTAAGGACACTTCTCTGCTATTTACTGATTTCCAGAATCATTTTTTTTGGTCATTTGGTAAGAAAGAAATAGCAATTTTTGTAGGTGTCAATATAAATAACCATATATATTTTTTCTCTTGTATTAACACTATATGGTAAAAGACCAAGCAAATACTCTTCTGTTTTAGGTAGGGAACCCAGAGCTGTTGCATGTGTGCTTAAACAGAACTTGTGAAGAAGGTGAATTTCTGAGGCAGGAAATGCTTATTTGTCCTGGGATTCCTTTTCTGAAGGTATGCATGCCATCATTTCCTCTTTTCTTTGTTACTCAGAATTAAAAGTCGCGCACACACACACAAAAAGACAGAAAAATGCAAAGAGTTTTTGTTCCTTAGTTTGACTAGAAGACAGTCAGGAGAACAGAAGCTGTCCAGTTTTCCTTGGGGGAGATGTATATGATATACATAAACAGCTAGACAAATACAGGTGGAGTTTAATTACCTTCTTCTAACCCTGGCATAAAATTAAACTAATTCCAGAGTAGGCAATAGAGCTCCATTAGGGCTAAATTTTAAACAGATGAGCTGAAGAGCAAAGGCTCCTTCATCCTATGGGCGGAGAGATGAGACCCACAGAGATTAAAGTCTGGAGCACCAGGGGATTAAGATTGAACATTAAGGTCCCTGGCTCTGAAGGAGGCACAGAAGCCAAGACTAGCCAGGCTCCTGGGATTGTTTTTCTACTTCAAATTACTCATAGTCCAATTCTGCATCAGTTTATGTGAAGTACACAGGGAACTGGCTCCAGGATGCAGCTTTCTCAGGGTGCCCTGGGGAAACTGAGTCCTTTGCACTGCAAAGTGACATTTGGGAATTGGTTTGCAGTGCAGGAATCTAGGTATAGCTCCTTTTGCTTATAATATAGATATTTCTCTTATTCCCTGGGAAAGCTGGTCCAGCCAGGGCTCACATCTCTAATCTCAGGACCCCTCCATGTTTCTGGCAGATGCAATCCGACCAGAGCCAAGTTACGCACATTTCAGTGCCTCTGCTTTGACCAGAAATACATGTCATCATCTGAAATACTTTCTTTTGAAAACAAAAGGCCTATAGGTCATTCCTTGGCTCTTGTATTAAGTCAATGGGTGGTGTGGCAGTGGACAGAGCTGGGACCACTGCCTCCTGTGTCTCAGCGAAAAACAACTGTGCACCCAATAATGAACCTTGTAGAACTACATCAGTGGATGCCATTACTTTGTTGGTCAACTTGAGTTTAACTCTCACAGGATTTTTCCTTTCCCCAGATATCACTTTCCTCTTCACCCCTCCTTATTTTTCCCAATCCTTTGTTTCCAGAGATGCTCAGGTCTCACTCATATTTCCAAACCCCTGCCGCTGTAGGAGAATGAAACAAACAAGTTTCACCTTCGTTAGCAGTAGGCAGATCTTGATTTTAAGCTTTTCTTTCATTGCTAGTCTGGATTTTTTTTCTTTTCTTTTTAAAATTCCTCTCTCCAAACAAACAAATAGTGAAAGAGGCCCATTTCCTGGGCAGCTATCAGACAGCTTTCATCCCTTTCCTGACACACAGGCCACCAACCTAATAGCTTCATGCTCTCAATTACACACTCCAGGAATGACACAGAAATGTAACTGGGACACATGTACCACAGGGGCAGTACCAGAAAGAACATATTTTTTTGTCCCTTATTATTAGTTCTTCCAGGACTAATTAACTATTTTTTCCTTAAAGCTTCAAGGAAGCATTATACTTCTATCATAGGTACTACACCACATTTCTGGGAATCCTAAGTGGGCTTATTCTTTCCTCTTTTCCCAGAGCAGGCATTTGTCCCCAAACCACTAAAATGTAATGAAGTGACTCCATCAAAACATGGTGGGATTCCTGGATTCTGGAGACATTGATGCTGTGTCTCAGAATGACAAGACGTTCTGGAGGTAAATTCAAATTACATACTTATGTGTACATCACAGGATGATCTGTGTGTTACAGGCATCCAGACTTCATATATAATAGCCATGTCTTGTATTACACATGTATGTACTATCGGATATATTGTTGTGTATTTATAATATATCCACAGAGATCACAGAAGGTGATCTTTTTAATAGACAGTGCAAACTCTGTAGCTCATTGCATAAATCAGTGTTTTACACAGTGGCCACTTTATTTAACGTAAGAGGACTTTGCACAACGTCTTATACGAGGTGGATTCCTAACAGAGGTCTTTGACATCTCAAAACTCTTTGCTATTTCCAGGACAACTGGTTTTTAACTCCTGCTGCTGTTCAACCCAATCTGTGCTAACAGATGTGCTGGACATTTACTTCTGGCAACAGCATACTTGTTATTCCTCTGATAGAGCCTTTCAGTAGCTCAATGTATCTCAATGCTACTCAATGTAATCAGAAAAATGAAACTCAAATGAGAGAGTGCATACAGCAATTTTTTCCCTGTCTTTCTTCCTTCCTTCCTTTGAAACCATCATTGCCTCCACCTCTCAGCTACTTTCTGTGCACATTCTACACCCCTTCTAAATTCTTTTAAGGATGTTTCTGCTCCAGTCTTCTTGTGGCCACCTTGATGCTCCTGAGTGAACCTTGCTTGCTGCTCCAATCACAGCTGGTTTCCTCACTTGCATTCAAACTGGAAAGATAAGTTTTATTTTTCTGCATGGAAAATGTTCCCTCATTCTTGACAACAATTTTGCCAAGGGCTGTCCTCAAAGGTTGAGAATATAGTTTGGAAAGTCCTCAGACGTTGCGAAGGTTCATTGTGGGAAGAAAAAAGAGATGTCAGGGAACAATATTAATGATTATTGTTTTGATTAGCAGTGAGTCTGAAATGATCTTGATAAAGGTTCAAGTCCCTGTCACAAAAATGGGGAAACTACAGCACAGAATGAGGCAGTGACTTGCTAAAAGTCATGCCACAAAGGAAGACAGAAAATAGATCAATGAATTGAGTGCAAAATCTCACCATCTCCTGTAGTCCTAGTCTGTTTGCACAGACATAAATCAGCTTGGGTCAATATGTTGGAATATAGACAATATTAAATATCTGGTAACCATTATTTCTTTTGCCCACTATCAGGTGTTTCTCAATTGAGTGGTGAAATCTATGTAACAGTTACTTACGCCAAAAGACCCCAAGGGCTATCTGCGTCTTTATAACCCTTAATGGTCTCTTTATTCTTTTCAGCTAAATTATCTGATTCTCAGGAAAATGGTGTAAGATAATATCTGGTTTAAGGACTGACTAATTCCTTCAGAATTCATTTTGGGAGAAGTAAAATAACATAAACCAAACCAGACATTCCTGACTTTCTGATGGAGAGAGAGTGGGAATGATCCTCTTTTTATATTGACTCACCCTAAACAACATTCCAGAACTTTATGGGAACATTTCTGTTGGGTGATCTAGAGTGAACACGTAGAATGTCAAGAACCATATCAAACATTTCAGCTAAATCTCAGATTAGAAAGCATAAAGGCTTTATTCATATAGTGTTTGCCTGTGCCAATAAATCACATCTCCTCAATGGGAAGCCTGTAAAGTGAGATGGAACAAAAGACCTCATGGTACCACAGAGTGAAAAAGAAGTCATATGCCATGGGAGTGACAGTCTTCCAATGGACTCTTTTCACTGAACACATGGAGGGAATCAAACTTGCCTCTAGCCACTATAATTTAGATTGAACCTTGGCCAAGAATGAAAAATTAATGTAACTATACTTCTGCAGTTGCAGTAGCCCTTATCCCAGACCATCAGTCTGGAGAACTTATTCTTAGCAAATCCCCAGGGAAATTTGATTGTAATGAAACAAAATCTAGTTCTAAAGGCATCTGTAATCCAGCAGAGAAATCCAGAAAGAAAAATCCACCACTGGAAAATTAACCCTCATACATTTCATAGAATCACAGAATGGCTTTGGTTGGAAGGGACCCTGAACATCATCCAGTTCCAACCACCCTGCCACAGGCAGGGACACCTTCCACTGGACCAGGTTGTTCCAAGCCCCATCCAGCCTGGCCTTGAACACTGCCAGGGATGGGGCAGCCACAGCTTCTCTGGGCACCCTCATAGTGATGAGTTTCTTCCTAATATCTACTCTAGATCTATCCTCTTCCAGCTTGAAACCATTCCCCCTTATCCTTGTAAAAAGCCCCTCCCCAGGTTTCTTGACAGCCCCTTTAGGCACTGGAGCTGCTCTAAGGTCTCCCCTTAAGGAGCTTTCTCTTCTCCAGGCTGAACCAACCCAGCTCTCTCAGCCGGGCTCCATAGAAAAGGTGCTCCAGTCTGCTGGCTTCCTCTGGACTTGCTCCAGCAGGTTCATATTTAATCTATGCTGGGAATGTTTCCCTTGCATTTTAGTCAGTGAGATCAACTTCAGGACAAATTACTAAACTGATGAGCGATTATTTTTTCTTTGCATGCTTTTCCATAATAGAGTTAAAACCTTCCTGAAATCCATGCTTCACTTAACCAACCTGAGCTCAGTGCTGAGATGGATTTATCTCAGGTCTATATTGGAAATCAAATAGGGACAATGAAAAGTCCCTTCTACAGTTCAAATGAGTTCATATGTGTATCTCTTCTATAACAGCCTCACTTTTTCTACTTTTCCTACTGCTTCTAAGTGAAAGAGAAGCAAAACATGTAAAGAGATATATATGAGGGAAAGGAATATGGAAACTGTTTTAATACTACAGAAATCTGAAGCAAAGTTTTATAGTCAGCCTGGGAAAAAAATGCATGCTTAAATACAGGGTGTGTTGTCTTCTACCCAGGTAGATGTTTCACGCTTCTGTCCAGACAGGCAAGATGACATCAGACCCACTCTGCTCTGAAGTAGGATCTAGGCATACCTAGGCATTTCCTACTGATATCCATCTACCATGGTCTTAAAGGCTGTGGGACAGGATTCCACAGCCTTCCTTAATATCCAGACTCTGTGATTATGGGTCTTGTTATTTAGCATGCCCTCTCAATAGATAACCTTAACCCTTCCTGCTGCAGACTGAACCATTTTCCCTCCCGTCCTATCCTCACTGCCACTGGGGAGCAATGGTTGGTATCACCTCTAAAGCAAATTTTCGCGCATGGGAGAAAAGGTTGATTGTGCTCATCGAGCCTCCTCCTTTCTAGAATAAGCAAATCTAATTTCTGAAACCTTTACTTGCATGTTTCTAATAGCTTATCTCTTCAATAGATCTATGTCCCTGCTGTTAGAGAGCTCCCACCTATTAGACACTTATGTCCCTGAGTTTCTTAGTATACATTTTTATGCTTGCCTGGGCTAATCATCATTTCCTTGGATTTTCCTTGGATAGGGGCAAAGCAGTTGACATCACTTACCTGGACTTGTGCAAAGTGTTCGACACTGTCCCACACAACATCCTTGTCTCTGACTTGGAGAGTGGATGGACCACTCAGTGGATAAGGAATTGCCTGGATGGCCGCATGCAGAGAAGGACATGGAGCTGTCAGAGCAAGTCCAGAGGAGGCCCATGAAGATGATCAAGGGCTGGAGCCCTTCCCATATGAAGACAGGCTGAAAACACTGGGGCTGTTCAGCCTGGAGAAGAGAAGGCTCCGTGGAGACCTCAGAGCAGCCTTCCAGTATCTGAAGAGGGCTACAAGGATGCTGGAGAGGGATTTTTCTTCAGGGACTGTAGCGACAGGACAAGGGGTGATGGGTTCAAACTTGAACAGGGGAAGTTAGATATAAGGAAGAGGTTAGATATAAGGAAGAAATTCTTTACTGTAAGGGTGGTGAGGCACTGGAATGGGTTGCCCAGAGAAGTTGTGAATGCTCCATCTCTGGCAGTGTTCAAGGTCAGGTTGGAGAGAGCCTTGGGTGACATGGTTTAGAGTGAGGTGTCCCTGCCCATGGCAGGGGGCTGGAACTGCATGATCTTAAAGTCCTTTCCAACCCAAACCATTCTATGATTCTACGATTTCTGAGCATTTCTCCACTTTACCAAGAAAACAGAAATCTTGATCTTTTCTGGAGTTTCTGAAAACTCTGTTGATAGCACCATATGCTGATTCTATATAGATACTGCCCAGTCTGTCATAGAGTGGTTTTCAACTCTGGAAACATATCTGCCATACTACACACAGCCAATTCCCTACTACATCTTCAGGAGTAGCTGATATGTCGATAGGGATTCTTTGAGTATTTTCCACAAGTAGTCCTAAACCTGCTTTGCAGTGTTCATATGCAGGCCTCAGACGCTCTGTTTGCTGATAAGAATGACTTACAGGAGTCTGCTACAAACCTTAGAATAGTTTTGTTCTATCAGATTTTCATGTTCCCTCCATCTATTATACCAACTGTCCTGGCATGAAGGGGAATTAGATTGATTTTATATGATCTGCTGTTCACAGACTCATGTTTTATCTTATTGCTCCCTGGTTTGCTTACAAATAGTTCAGTGAATAATGTGTTCCAGTATGTTTCTAGGCTTCAAAGTGAAACTGGGACTGGCTCATAAATGGTGGCCTTTTTGTTCTATGCTTCTTTTTGTTCTATGCTTGCCCTTCTGTAGTGCCCATACATTCTCTTGCATTCTCAGACGAGAACTTGTGTTGTCAGATGCCATTTCACAAAGGAAGGCCTGTGAGGCTCATAACCACATAAATGTCCAGCTTCATTTCTTGTCCCAGCCAAAGCTAGAGCTCATAGTGTTCTGGCACAACTGTGATCTCCCTTCATCCTTGAACCAAAAGCTTGTTCCACCAGTCAGATGCATCTGGGTGTCTTTGGCCATGGGTTGGAACAGTCACCTCCTCTCCAGGGGTGCTTTGACATAGGATTCTACTTTCTCCTATCTATGTCTCCTCCTTCATGCCATGAGCTCTCTGGTTGCACAGTCTTGGACATTATCCACTCATGCATCCTCATCCATCTGTTAAGGACCAGATGCAAGCATGCCCACTGGGCACTGGAGTACCACAATGAGCTGGACTACCATCCTCAAACAGTAAAACAAGGGTACTTTCAGCAAAAAAGGGCAGAAAGTATACACTAGATCAAAGAAAATGCATTCTCTACAGTATATTGTCACATGATATCAATGTGATTGGATGGATGTTGGCCTTCTTATCCCAGTCCTATTCCTCCAGGAGACAAAGATCCAGGATCACAAAGACCAGGATCCTAAAAGATTAAGAAGAAAACTAAATGCCATCAAGAAATAATTATTTGGTAAAATAGCCTTTAACCAGGTTGTGTTTAAATTCCACAAATCTCATCAGCTAATGTCAGAAATTAAGCCTTAGCTGAGGTGCAAAGAGTAACAGGCCAGTGAACAGTATTAGGTGATTTAAAGGGGAGAGAAATGGGGCTGTTTTAAGGCACCAGATCTCAGTTAATGTGACATTAACTCAGTGGGAAAATGGTAACTATCAGCTAAGGAATGATAGCTTCTTACAAAGCACTCCACGTTATTGTCTGGAGCAAGGTGGGCATACATTTAGGTGGATACAGAATAGATTTCTGGACAAATCACAATTATTTGCATCCGTTGTCAAATTGTTTGTTCCTATTAAAATCACAAATAATTCCTATTAACATCTCAAAGAGGATACAGAACTAATTACATGACTGGTCTGATCAAGTAACTGACTGTTAAACAGACTTCTTTCCTTATAGGCTGTTCTGCCCTCTTTTTATCACACTGCTCAGCTCCGGGTTTACAGACTGGAAATAATTTCTTCTTTCTTTTCTGAAATCATAGTTTCTCATAGTTGTGTTGCTTCTTCGGTATGCAGACCCAGAGGGAAACAGCGTTACCAGTACTGTAAGAAATGGAAAGAAGAAACACCAGAGAAGGAAACATCTGATTATGATCTTGTCTGGTAGTAGTTTACAGACAGCTTTCCTAGAAGTAGATGGTACAGATACCCAGGGTAAAGATTGTGGCTTCTAAGACCTCCAGAAATTCTTACCAAAAAAGTATGAATAAAGGATTTTGGGTAGGAGGGGGTGGATAAGCCAAATTATTTTAAGAATCACCTTCATCTGATCTGAAACAAAAACCTTTCAGTGCTTTTTGTCAATGAGATAAAAGGAAATGAGAAGAAAAAGTGCATGGCTGCTCAACCCACAGACATGCAATTTGAGCACAAGGGAACTTCTCATTGTATTTATACTCAATAGCTGAATAGTAAATTTAATAACAGTCACAAATAAATATCTGAGTCCAGTCTGAAAGCAAAACCCCATCTAAAAATGAAAAAGAATAACAACAAAATGACAATACTTTGAAACGATGATTTTCCAAATTGAATCTGAGCCTTTGGGGCTGCCTGGGTTTGACAAATTTGAAATCATTTTGCCCAGCCCTTGTTCTTTGTTCAAACTCTTTCATGCTCCAGCTCTCGGTTTCCTTGCTGGTTTCCTCATGTTGTCACTGTCTTTCTCCTCTCCCAGCCATGGTGATATTTCATGCAGAAGGTGCTGCATTGTTTGCAGGCAAATCAGGTGTCAGAGCTTTTACTAGACACGACTTCCTCTTGAACACAAAACTGCACTTCCAGCAATACATCACTGCCATTGTACAGGTTGGTTTGCAAAGAATTTTCTGAGGTCAGCATCCTTCACTGTGCAAGGCCAGACCTCCCGTCATTACCTTGCTTATAATGAGGGAAATGTACAGCTGGCTGTGGGGGGTGGTGGATAGTGTGTCTCTGCTGCTGGGAACAGCTTTGGCCTAGTGGTGAACAGTAAGGAGATGTGTAGGAGCTCTCCTGGAGAAAGAAAACGATGTATTCCATGTATTCCCCCTTCTCATCTGGCTGAAGAATGGCTAGGATTTTGTTTTTCAACTGGTACGAGGCGTAGCAGTCTTCTTGCTCTTTTGTTCTGTACCTGGAGATAGTTTGATCCATGGCTAGGGAGAATGTAAAGTTTCAGTGGGTGCATTTGTCTATGGGGAGCAGTGGCATCAGGACAGTTTGGATAAATCTGAGATCTTGGCAAACATCAGCTGGTCACTAGCCCTACTGCAGGAGCTCACACCAAGAGGTCTAAGAGGCACTTCGGAGGTTGAGATCTTGCATGACCAAGGTGTTTGTCTCCAGACAGCACAGCTTCCTCTCCACCCTGTGCAGAGGATTGATACAGGTAATAAACTAGTGTTTGATCATCTGAATTTGCTAGGTGGGAGAGGAACTATGCTATGTTTTTGCAGCGTGTTTCCGTATGGTACTAGCAAAGCTAGTCCATGAATAAAGGCTCAGCTTTAATCTGGCAGCAGTTTCATGTGGCTTTGAATTGCTGCAAACATCATTTCAGAGCTTGTCAACACTGAAATTAAAAGAGAGCCCATGCCAGAGGAGTTTAATTCCACTGAAATTTCCCCATGAGTTAGAAACTGAACCGATTGACAGCATTCGGTCCAATAAACCACCTTTTCCCTTTGTCCCCACTTTTCAAGCAGGAAGGGTTGTAGCAAGAGTAGAGAATGTCAGACACTGTGGACCTGAGCCAAAGCAGATAGGATGTGTAAAGCTGGTAGAACGGGTAAGAGAGAGGAAGAATGAGTTAGCCTTTTTCACTTGTGTGGGTGGGAGAAAGGTAGTGCTATTAAACACCGCTCAGCTCCAAAGCAATGAAGAAAGGTTTTATATGACAGGCTGTGAAACTTCCTGTGAATCTGACTCATTGTTTGAGCTAACATTACCTTTCAGTGACTGGAGCGGCAACAGGTAGTCAGCTGGCAATGCATCGCCAGAAAGGGCAGTGAGGGAACTGTATCAGAAATGTTCATCTTGCTATTAGGGTATCTTATTTATCTGTGGTTGCGCAAACAACGCGCTAAGCGTGCAGCAGTCAGAGCATCAGTAAGTCAACAGTGCCATGTTCCCTACCTGCATGCAATAGGAAGCTGTAAGGTCAGCTTTAACATGAAAATGTCAGGGGTTGTTTAGGACAGCAGGTTGCCATAACTAACAAAACGGTCATGAGCTTGCAAACTACTTTGCCTATGCAAGAGCAGGTTGGCAAAGGAAAGGCAAGAACGCATGGATGTTACAGCCTCTGGAAAAGACAGGCACCCCCTGAAGCTACAGGAACTGCAAGGCTAACCCCCAGGCTCTCCTTCCAGCCCCTCTCCTGCCATGAGGAGCTCTTTCTCCTCAGGGTTACGAGGGACAAGCTCTGTGTTGCTTCTGCAGATAATAGAAGAAAAGGGGTATCAGAGGGCTGTTTCTAGCTCAGTGTGATTGATTGTAGGCCTGTTTCCAAGGCTGCTTCGGTCAATGTGTCCTTCAGGGAAGGCTGTCTAGGACCATCTTTGTATGAGTGGATATTAAGGAGTGGATATTAAGGAGTGGATATTAAGGAGTGGATATTCTGTGGAATAATAATGTGTTTGCTAGTGCTTGAAGATGGTGATGCTACCTTGGAGGTAGGTCATCAGATGTAATGACCACAACAGCTCCTTCAAAGCTGAGCAGGTGTTCCTTGGGTTAGGTAGATTATTTTCCATGGGTGTTTAGGGTGAAACCAAAAGGCAAGACGTGGATGTGAACTGGTGATAAGAGCCTTGGCCATGGATGCATTTGTACTAGGTAATAGCCCTGGGCCAGCCTTGAGTAAGTCTCAAGCAGGGGAGGTCCCTCTTTACCTCTGCAGTGAGTGATGGTCACTTGGTTCTGAGTGGTAGGGTGTAAGGATTAAGCTCTGCAGCTCCTGCCTGTGTCCATGTAGCATGGTTGCAGTCCAACCCTGCCCCTCAACCCTTCCAAACACCAGAGGGTACCTAGCTGCTGCTGGAAAGGTAGGAGGAGATCCGAGGTGCACTGATACGAAATGTGTCTGGTTTCTTTGCCCTTGCCTTGGGGTCTTGCTTTGAATATAGTTTATTTTTTCTGATACATTTAAGGAAAACTCTAACATACAAATGGTGGTTGGTTGCCAAGGAGCATCATGCCAGGGTTAATTTTACAAGGTTGAAGTGTGGTTGGAAGTGCCATATCCATGTCCTTCATATGCAAACCCATGTCCTCTTGAAGACACCAAATGATTTCTCCATGTCTAGGCTTTGGCCCTTTCTGTTCATCCAAGAACAGTGGGGAAATGCAGTCCTTCTGCTCCTCTAGTCTGGATGATGTCTGTGTCGTAGGTGTCTCCTTCAGGGCTACTCCATGCACGGGTGCCACATGCAATTCCTGATGGGTTTGGGACAGATTAAGTAGGATAGTGTCTGCATGATTTACCATGCAGGCACCTGGCCGCTAGGAAGTGTGCTGAGACCACCATATGGATTTCATCTCCTCCACCAATCAGCCCTTAATTCCTTTGCTTTAGGCTGAGTGCTCTGCATTGGGTTACTTTTGAAGCTGCGCACCCCTTTCCTCCTCCCCTCCCTGTCCCACACACGCACCCTCTGCCTCCCTCCGAGGGAAGCGCTGCTGCATAACGCTGCGGGGAAGAAAGAGGGATGACTGACACCAGATTTATTTGAAAGGTGCTTTTAAAGCATCAGCCTTGGGACGCTGTGGGAAGTCTGGCCCCAGGAGGTGAGAGGTGGCTCAGGAGTCAGAAGAAGAAGGAGGAGCAGGGCCAGCTAAAGCCAGGTTAAGCCAGCTCTTCTGTTCTTAGCTTTTAAAGTTTAAATCCTCCTGCCCTCAGCTAATCTATCATCTGCTTGTCATCTCGCTATTGATTTTACATGTAGGTAGTATCATGTCTCAGTGGAACGCATTTATATGCACACACATCAAATAATAAGTGGATTAAAGAGTAGGTAGGCAGATAGGTAGGTAGATAGATAGATAGACAGATAGATAGATGAATTGATACTTCATGCTCCCATGCTGTACTGAGCACTGGTGTAATACTACTTGGGTGAAAATCAATAAATAGCAAACCAGATGATAAACAAACTGGAGGAAGAACCTTGTGTCCGTCTATCCATCTACCTACCAACCTACCTGGTTTCTACCTTGTCCTGAAGGGTCTCTTAAACCCATAAACCATCTTGTTGACTTGGGGGCAATTCCTTTATTATTAAACACATACAAAAGCCGTTTTTCCCCCAGTATAAGAACCTTTGTGTTCACTCAAAGCCCAGTGAAATAAACGGGACTTGGAGAGGCTTTGATCCCGGCTTTTGGTAAAGTTTCTATATAAGGCACATTTGAAGAGTAATATCTGGAGCAGATTTTGATTACTCTGTGTGGTGGCTGGCATAGTCAGGTAGGTACAGATACCAGTTAGAGGTCTCACAGGCAAAAAGCCCCTGATATTGCAGCTGGAATTTATTACTCTTTAGATTTATGTGGTTGTTTATATGTATGTATTTCTATACAGTATATATATCTACATTATATATACATGCAGTATCTACATCTGTATAGCTATATGTTATAAATGTGTGTGTGTGTAGCATGTCTCTGTAGCATATGTGCTTTAGAAAGCAGTGTGTCTACTTGGAAAAATCCTGTGTTGTATAATGCAGACAGGCAGTCAAACATTGCTCAAGGATGCCAGGCGGCGTGAAGGTAAGTTGAGTGAAAATGTTGATGTGAATGTTCAAAGCTGGGGAAGTTTGACTCTCACACAATACAATTAAAATGTGTATTTTAGTGATAACTGAATCAGAAATAAACACAAAGAAAATGCTAGAGAAGAAAGGAGGAAAAAATTACGCACTGCCGACATGCTCTGAATTAATTTGCTAGGTAGAAACCATGATGTCGATGTAGATACTCTATCTGCAGCGAGCTCCGCAGTGAGAGGAATAACCTCTATCTAATACTGTCTTGATATGAAGGACTTCGACACAGTTTGAAAACACAAGTGATACATTAGAGTTAAAAAAACAGCATTTCTGCATTATAGGGCCCAAAATAAATAATTTATGCTGCTGGCTTTTTTGTTCTAGTGATGATTATTTTATGGGAAATAGGTTTTGATTTCTAAACTTAGCCATGCTGCCCACAAACGGTACTTTCTGGGGATTAACGATTGATCTTTCCATTTCTCAGCTTTCTTGGTTCTCTTCACATCTTCTGCTTCCCAATGTGTGTGCGTGTGTGTAAGCTCTGCAGCCAAATGCAGAGTAGTCATCTGGCAGAAGCAGTAAGCCACCGGAATACAGACATAGTTCTGTCTCCAAATTTTACCATGTCTTCAGTCTAAAGGCCGAGGATGGCAGAAAGGTTAAAGTTTGACATTGATCTGCTGTCTACTGAAGGGAAAAGGGAATTCCCTTCCTTTGGTGGTTTGAAACTGTGCTATAGATGGTAGAGGACTGAAGGCAGAATCCAGGCAAAACGTCTGCTGATTTGAAAAGAGGGGTTGTCAGAGCAAAGGTTTCAGAACTAGAAAGTCAGCTCAGAAGAGTGAACAAGCACATGTTGAAATCTGCCCTTGATGATGGAACTAATACTCTTCGCAATTTAGGATGGGAATTTGCATGCGTTTTATTTCTCTCTGGCCCAAGGTCATTTCCCAGGTTAGTAGCAAACCATCAATAAATCTTTCAGGTGAGCAAAACTGGTTGTGCAATTGCTAGTGAACTGCCAGACAGTTACTATTCCCGGTTATCTAGGAACTGATTGTGCCTTTATACATTTATTACCCCATCTTCTCCATTTCAACCTATTTGTGCAACGCATGCGGGGTGAACGTCTATGTGGTTGGACAGTCTCCAAAGGACAGCTACTGTGTATATATCACATAAAAACAATTATCAGGCTGCAGAGTCCTTTGCTGGAGCTGACTGTGTGCAGCAGAACAGCCCTTGTTAAAACTAATCCTTCTAGACCCAAATTAACATCTTCAAACTTCAGGTTCTTACTAGAGGTGCTTCATTTGGCAGCATGATGCATGGTCACTTTATGTTTCCTCTTTAGTCAACAGAGCTCAATAGTCACCTGCCGAGGGTGATTCACATTATTTCATATCTGAATTGTTCTGCAGTTATTACTATCTTACCTCAAGGGCAACTACCTGCCTAAATTAGGTGATCCTGCTAGTGCCTTAGGTGGGAGAAACTGGTCCTGGGCTTGAATCTATGGGATATCTTAATGGGTTTTATTAGCACAGAGAAAAGGAAATAAGAAAAGAAAGAGAATGCTCTAGACCTCTGACCAGTAGGTTAACATCTGTTACCATAAGCTAATGGGCCAATTCATTTTGAGCAAGAGACGTATTCTTAGAAATCAAGTGTGATTATAAAAAACCAAAGATTAATGCCTGAATAATTCTGTATTGGTGTATTATCTGAATCTGTTCAGATAATTCAAATTATTACTAAGGCTTTAGACTGTATATGCAGCTCACATGATCTCTGTAGCCAGTGCCCTCACAGTGGGCTAGGGAACCTACCATCGCATCCAGCCACTTTGACTGCATGAGCTGGGTCACTGAATACCTGCCTGGGTCTGGGAAGGGCGTGGGTGGCCTTTGTTACACATCTAGAGTGAGACTTAATCATACATTGCATGCCTCCAGGCAGACACTTCTTCAGCAAATAAGCACCTATAAAGCTGTACCAATGCCGTAAACATGATCAATAATACAACAGAATATTCTTTATAGGAGCACTCCCGTCTGAGATTTTCCTTCTTGTTCTGGCGACTAGAGAAATACAAATAATTCTGAGGGTTTATGACTTCTTCCTGCTTCTATTTCACAACTCACTTTTCTTCCCTGTTTCGAGAAAGTAATTGTTAAGCACTGATGACCTCTGCACCTTAAGCTCTGTGCTAACCCTGCTATACTCCTTTGCATTTCAGTTTGCCACATACCTTAACATGGCATGTTTTGTGCTGCAGAAAGGAATTTCAGGCTCAGAACCCGTATTTCATGGAAACATGTTCTACTAGTGGAAGCACCAGTGGTTCAGGCATATCTTATTTTTTGACACTGTGGAAAAGAAATGCTTGGAATGAGGCAACTTGAATTTTTTCTCCACTTTGTAGGTGCTTTGAGAAAGAAAGAAAAATTGGAACAGTAGTGTTTGGGAGAAAGTCATCATCTGTTTTTCTGCTATTGCTTGTAATTAAATAGCAGGGTCAGATTTGGATTTTTGGATGGCTGCCGGGCCTTTGTTACTGCTCTTTTTTTGGCTACACTTATTTTGTATCTCAGGAAATAAGTCAGAAAGCAAACTGAAGTTGCAACCCTCCAGTAACCTAACTTGAGCTCTCAAGATGCCCTTATGCAATGCAGCATGCCAAGCTGTTCAGGATGCCTACAGATCCCATCTGCACATGGTCCAGGGTCCCTCCTGGAGAAGAACTCAGATCATTTGATTTGAGTGTCTTCAGTTGCATGACTTCGCCATGGGGCAATTGGAACAACTTATGCCCATCATGTCTGTACTACAGACATATGCTGCTGATTAAACTTGGGCCAGGAAGCAAGTCTGGGTTGAACACAGGCTCCGACTCAAGATGCTCATAGTAGAAGGCTTTTGGCTTCAGATTCAGGCATTTATTATCTATATACAGATGGACTTTGAAGAGTGACTCAGCTGTGCCTGTTGCATGGTGTCCTCTTTGTTGCAGTGATTGCACTCTCTGCATCTTTACTTCGATGTCTGTGACTATAGCACGGTGAAATCCGCCTGTGGGCCCATGTAATATTGAATCAACCGAAGTTCCTATGTGTCTTTGCTCTTTTGGGTACAGAAAAACAGGAATAGAAACTCACAAGAGGAAATGGGCATCTGGGCATCTCTGACTGGGATGTCAGAGGACCAATTATCCAAAGATTTACAACATTGAGGGAGGGAGGGAGGCAGGCAGCCAGGCAGGAAGGAAGGAAGGAAGGAAGGAAAGAAAGGAAGGAAGGAAGGAAAGGAAGGAAGAAAAGGAAGGAAGGAAGGAAAGAAAGGAAGGAAGGAAGGAAGGAAAGGAAGGAAGAAAGGAAGGAAGGAAGGAAAGGAAGGAAGGAAGGAAGGGAAAAAATAATTAGATAAATAAATATACAAATAATACAAACAGAAAAATAAATAAGACAGAAGAGCAAGAAATTCTCTTCAGAAAAGTAGCTGCAGCTCATTGAATCTTGTCTTCCTTTTGCTTCCCTGATCTTAGGTAAACATTTGAATGAAGTCCAAACCAAAAACACACACTGAAATAGCATAAGGGTGTAACTGATACAATCTCCAGGGCTAATAGAAAAGGCCACTTTGAAAGGGGAAGGGAGAGACCTTTTCCTAGAACAACTATTGCTTTTAGGTGAAGACTATCGTTCCTTTGACTGTACAATGGGAATTAATTATTTCCTATAGCAAGCATAACAAAATGTCCTGTGTTAGAAATGTGGCTGTTGCTGAGATGGTAGAGGAGCTCTAAATGCTCTAAAAGTGACCTTTTAGAGTGTTTTTTTAATGAAGTTGTCCTGCAGTCCCTCATAAATATTCTGACCCCACATTTTGGCGTAAGTAATTTGGCCACCTTTTCTATGCAATAATAACTTCTCTTTTCTAAGTTTCTGTGGTTGCTATGTGCATGTTGTGGGGAGAAGGTGAGGATGAAAGGCTGTGTATCAGCAGAGAGGAGAAATCTAAGCCATAGAAGTCAATTCAAGCCCATCTAAAAGATAAAGGCCCATTGAATAGCGCTATGAGCACTAACCCTCACCCTCTTGGTTGGACAACAGAAGCAACAGATAAGACCAGAAGGGCAGTTGGGTGGAGATAGCCTTGGTCATTTAAACGTCTAAAGTGAGTTGTGAGAAGGCTGAGCCATTCATCATTTCATGTCAACTGCTTTGATGGAGGCATCACACCTAGTGTGTGTGTAAGATGTCCTCACATGTCTAATGCGTCTAGACTTACCAACCTTTAATATTCTGCAATCTGGAGGTGATAGGAGGCACAGAGGAGGTCAAAGCCTGTGTTGTATTTTCACTGGTGTCAATGAGTGCAAAACCACTCCTGGCGAGAGCTGTGTACATTTAGACCAGGTGAAAAGCTGGGTCCTTGCCAGTGTTGGCTGTTACAGAAGGTATAAAAGGTCTTTATAGGAGGAGGTTATGGAAGGGAGTGGTGGTTTATTAAGAAGATAGGGCTGAGCCTGCCTTTGGGACAAGTCTGTGTAGCTGTTTAGGATACAGCAAAAACTGAGCCCAATGCACCTGGCACATGTTTTATGGGGATTAAAAAGGATCTTTGACTTCTTTTGCTGTTCTCAGCACAGGTTGTCCCTTGCTTGTGCCATACACAGCTCCCACCGATGCTTTGTGCTGAGTACAAAATGTTCCTCTCTGGAGGGCCTGTCATCTTCTGGGAGTGTTGCTGCTGGCTGTTAAAAGGCTGCTGCATTTGCCCCAGAGGAGAGGAGGGGTAAGGATGCACACCAGATTTCCACATTGTGTGAAAAGAGCCTTATAATTATCTTATACATTACAGTTGGGAGCCTTAGGCAAAGGGTAGGCTCCTTGTGCTTTCTCCTGACCCATTGTGTGAAGTTTCATGTGATGTGGGGTGGGGACATGGCTGCCTCTAGACGTCTTTGTCGTGTAATGGTAGTCATTACGTGACAAATGGGGCTGGGACAGCCTGCCTGGGAATGGGTCGAGGTTGGATGGTGTGGCTGAGGGACATCTTGGCTGCTGTAGTGGAGAAGGGGCTGGGACATCACTGGGAGCTGGGAGTTGGGTGGGCCATGCTCTTGGGTGTCCGTGTAGCATCCTCATCTCTCTTCTGAATATGGAGCCTATGGGTTGTGTGTGGTCTTAAGTTTAACCCAGCTGCCTGCCACCACTTGCTCCAAGAAGAGCTGTTTCCATCATCCTTTCCTTGCTCATCCTCCGACAAAGTCTTACCTGCACCTTGTCCCTTTGACCTGGCCCAGCTTAGCACCTTTTTGCACCTCCCAGCTTTGTCTTCCCAGTAAGTATCATCAGGAGCTGGTGTACCTTGCAGAGCCACCTTCTGCATGCTGGTTCAGGATCTCTTTGGAAAATGAAGTATGGGACAAGACAAGGAATTTTTGACCTCTGTATGAGCAGATTGTACTTAGCTGTTGTCACTGCGGTATAATAGAAAAGGCTTTGCTCTTGTGAGAAGGGATGGATGCACTGTAATCCCCCTCAGCCTGGTCCAGCACACCATGTGTGGTCTGGGCACTGAGGTGCTGTTGCAGATGAACTGACTTGTTCATACAGCCAAAATTAATTCCAGGGTTAATGCCTGAGCTGACTGTGGAGAGGCTGTTAATCTCGCAGAAATGTTGCAGTTGTTGAACAGATGGAACCGTCACCTCTCAGAAAAGGATGAAACCAAATTCACACAAAATTTCCACAAAACAAAAAAAAAAAAATAATCAGATTTTGTTACCGTTTTGGTTCATGTAACAAAAAAATATTCCTTTTGTGCCAACTTTCTTGTTTGAATAAATATTTTTATTTATCTGAGTCTGATTTTTTTTTCACCAGAGTCAAGTCCAACAGCAAAAGCACAAACCTGGTATTTAACATACTGAAGTGAAGCGCTTTGATTGCCTTGAGAGGTTTTCCCAGCAGTTCTTGAAGCCCATCAACTTGCTTAAATGGACCTTGGGCCGTGGGCAGGGTCGGCTTCCAGGAGCTAAGAAAATCAAGGTTTCATGAAAGAATTCCCAGTCTGTGGCACACCCCAGCACCCCACCCAGGGGAGAGGGATTATGGGAACTCCTATCACACAGAGATCAAGCTTCAGTTTAATCATCTCTTGTTAATGCCTTTCTTATATTGGATTTTAATACATTTTTAATCTGTTTTTCATTCTTCATGTTTTATCACCTGAGTGATCTCAGCAAACAGGAACGAACCTGATGCTGGGACCGAAAAGCAACAGGGGAGGTGTAAAAGCAGAAGCAGAATTTCCCAGGATGTATGTAAGCTGAGGAGTGGTCAGGCAGAAAAACTCTAAACGGGGACTGAGGTAGCTGATGTGACCTTGAGTCTCTCCAGCCGTTTGGTTGCCAACTCAGTTCTATTCTCCTTTATTAAGTAATGCTTTCTCTATATACAGCACCAAGCACACTGAAAACTTCTTCCCTGCTACATCTTCTAAATAATGCCACAAACACACAAAAAAGGAAAAAACACCGAAAACTTAAACTAATGAGACAGAGAACCTGTCAAAACCCCCTTCTTCCATCCCCCTCCATGCTGAACTTATTTTTCCTTCAGTTCAAAAAGACCCTTATCAACTTTTCAATCTTTCCATGTAAATACACTGACAAGTGTCAGGCCCCGGCAAACCTATAATTAAGGCTGAACACAATTTGCTAATAAAAGCTAAGAAACTCTGGGTTGAGTTTACTTACATTGTCCCCACTGGGCACTTTCCATCAGAATCTTTTATCTGCCTCTGCAAATGCCACATTGACATTATTTTTACCAAATCAATCAAAAGTGGACACTACACGCATTCTCCCCCTTGCCAAGAAGATGCTCTGGCTTCAGAAACAAAGATTGTTGCTGTTGTTGTTGTCACTGCAGCTTCTGTGACTCATAAAGCACAGTGAGGCTTTGGAAGGAGAGAAAGAATGGGAAAAATAGAGGAGGGGAGAGAAAGAGGGAGAATTGGAGAGGGAGAGAGAGAAACGTGAGCCAGAGATTGTGGCAGGCTTTACAAATTGGCACAGCCTTATCAACAGCATTTCATGGTTTTCTGGAAGTCTTTCAAAGGGAACTTGCCTTTGTGTGCACTGGCTTAAGCTTTACTAATATTTAAAGCTATATTTAAAAGTTTATGAAAATTACTTCTGAGTTCCTCTGTCTCTTACAATTGCCGAGGCCAATGTTTGCGTCTCGCTGTTATCCCACTCACCCCCCTTCTCCCAAAGTTTCTGTGGTGTTCCTGCCCTCTACGTCCTTCCTTGGCAGGATCTGTGCCTCTCCCTTTCCCTCCTCATTTGCTGTGCTCCCCCCTCCCCATTTCTAAAGGTTTTGTTTGGTGGGTCTGTTTGTAATGGGTGAGGTCCAGCTTTCAGCAGCGCCGCTCTCCACTACATCAGTAAGTACCTAAGTAAATACATCTATCACGCTCTTTCTCTTGGCTCCCTGCTTGGGCAGAAGGTCATCTGGCTTTTCTCCTTGATTCCCTCTCTGCCCAGCTAGGGCTGGGTTAGTAGAGCATAGTCTGAGACCTCTAGCAACCCACGGTGGCATCTGCACCCTAAAGCAGATATTGAAGTAGCTCAGGTGACCCCTAGTGCAGATACACACCACTGTTAATGAGATTCAAGAGGAGAAATCATCCCAGCTTCCCACTGGTGGGTTGAAGGACTAGTGCAAGCCCCAGACTGCATCCAGACTTGCCAACAGCCCATTGTTATTTGTGTGCAGGTAGGCGCTCAGATGCGTGCTCGACCTGAGCACCAAGGCTGTCTGAAAGTCTAAACAGGTTCAACATCTTGGTCTGCAGATATACCCTTGTTCTGGGCATGCATGGAAGGAGGACACATGGAGAGAAGAGTTGTGCAACACAGACGTCTAGCAGCCCATTCCTGGGTGTAGCTCTTCCAAAGGTGACACTTGGAGTAGGGTTTGCCTGTCTCCTGTGTGATGGCTGTGTCTGAGTCACTCACCGTTTTTAGAGCATCGTGATAACACAGACATCTGCAGAGGAATTGCCTCTTAAAAATGCTGGTTTTGATTCAGAGCTGTTGATGCAGCTGGTGGTAGCTGTATCAGCTATGTAACATTTACACCTTAGATGGCTAAATAAAGGTAAGATGAATCTTTTCTAGGATAAATGACTTCAAGAAGCTCAAAGATGTTAGACCCCAGTTAATACAGTCTAAAGGACTTGTCACATTAGAGTTTTAGTTGTATCATAAGAAAATCATGTCAGCAAATGTAGTCTTAAACATAGTGTATGTAACAGTGGCCGTATTAGGTCAAGCTAGAGGGCCCTGCTGGTCCAGCATCCTATTTCCAGCAACAGTCAAGAGTAAATGGTTAAAAGGAAGAATAAACTACTCACAGAGGAGAAAAGAAAGTCTCTATGCCTCCAGCAATCACTGATGTAGGCATCTTCAGACTACATTTATACAACCAGACTTAATAGCCCACTGTGTGCCCGTCTGTTGAAGTTTCTCCCTTTTAGTTGTTTGTTTTTAAACCAAAAGCTTATAGTCTGGTTATCCAGCAGCAATGTCATGCTTTCCTAGTTTAGACCCAGCTGATGGAGCCATGGGTGACTCTTTGTCCTTCCAGTGCCTTGGAAGGTGCCTGTACTGCACCTGGGGCTATTTGGTGGAGTTAAGCTTGCTTCAGACAGGATCATCTTCCAGGTCTTTGCTGTGACTTCAAAAGAGCTAGGCAAATGCTCCCAATCTGAGGAAGTGACTGACCCCCTGCTTTGCCTTATTCTGTGGCATTAAAAAAGCAGCTTTGGTGTAGGAGAATGTCGAGCAACATTCTCATCTCTCAGTGCTTAAAAGTGCATAGGAATGAACCACAAGGAAAAGCTATAAGTGACTTCTACATCCCATAGTGTATCAGTTATAAGCAAATCCTTTATATAAATGAACTCCAGCTCCTTTAGATTCCCTTTGAGGAAATCTTGTCCTCTGGCAGCTGGAATTGCAGTGGTGGGAGTTACAGAGGTAGTGACTGGGAGACATGGCTGTCTGCTGGAGATAGGATCAATGTTCCTTCAAGGGACAAGTGCAAATCTGGTGTTATAGTCAGATTGTAAATTCCCTTAGATTTTACTGGTGTTTTTGGAGAGAGAAGGAAACTAGATCTAGAAAAATATGGTATATGTACATATAAATATTTATAAAGCTTGTGTATAGATAGTAATACCATTTTATGTGGTAGAAGGTATAGTATGCTTTAATGCATTAATCAACACAGGACCGATGAAGTGTGTATGATCGTCTCTGTTTTACAAGGCAGGGGAAGGTTAAGTAAGTGATTTGCCTGAGGCCAGAGAATAAATCAGTGTCCCAGATGGTATGAGAGAGGAAAAGGCTCCAGTTCAGTGTGGTTTCTTAACAGAACAGACAATACCAGAAAGAAGCAAGGCCCAAGCAAAGGGCAGTGGTGGCTTTTCACTCCAGTGCCCATCATTTTGCCAAGATGTGTTGCTGCAGGGGAATGTCCTCTGCACCCTCTTCTCTTTTCTCATTAGATAGCAGCCAAGGCTCTCTTTCCATTCGCTACACCCCAGACTCACATTTGTCTCTTTTTCACACTTTTTATGTATGTGATGGAAAACTATCTTCCTTTTATTTTCTCAGGTTGGACATCTCAGTGTGGGAAGTTCATACCCTGCGCTCAATTGCTCTGCAACAACATGAAACGTTGGGCCAGGCTGGTCCTGTCATCGTAGCTCCCACTTGTGAAAAACACAAGTGTCTATTAAAAAGCAATGATGACACACACAAAATAATTAGTGTCATTATTAGTACTGTGGAGTAACCTGCAGGACCCAGTCAAGATCCGAACCTTATCAATCCGGGCTGGAGAAACATATATTAATGCACAGTTTTGGCTTTGAAGAACTTGCATTCTTAATGAGTGGCATTCAGAATGGGAAAAAGGACCTTATTCTCCCTAGCTCGCAGGTGGAGCATTGGGACCTGGAGGTATTGAGTTGCCCAAGGCAGACAGGCTGTGTCGAAGACAGAGGCTCAACTTGTGTTACTACGTCCTGATCAAGAAGAACTAAGAGAAGGAGGTTATAACTATGATGAGTCTTTAATACAACATGGAAAGTAATAAACAGAAGAAAGAGCTTGGGAAGGAAAGAAGGAGGGAGGGATGTGTGTGACTGTGTCTCTCTCAGCCAGGCTCTTCAACGACTAATAACAACTGGTTTTAACTGAGATGCTCTGGGGGATGTGTTATTTCATCCCAAGACACTTAAAGAGAAAGTTCATCTTAGAAAACTCCAAGCCTATAATCTAATGCACAAATAACAACATTTGCCATTAAATCACTGTAAGGAGAACATACATATATATGCGTGTGTATATTTACAAATATATACACATAAAGTGTTTAAGTTATTTAACCTACATCTATATGTATGTATAATAACACACACACACCCTGCCCTGACTTAATATGAATAAATTAAGAGTGGACCTAGCACTGCAGCCTGAAAAGAGATGATTTAGAAGGTGTTGTTAACATTTTTAACAAAAAATTGTTTCATTGAAGTTCATGTTTTGAAAAGGTTTGCTCAGAGTAAAGCACTTAAACTATGGCAGAATGCCCCATTCTATAATCTACAGAATAAAATACTGTTAACTTTTTTTTTCTTTTTCTTTCAAAATGAAATGTATTTTTTGCATAACTTTTTGGTAAGATTTGTGGTTGATACCACATATAAAATATTTCAAAGTTAGCAAAATTTTAAATTTAAGCTGTGGGATGAAAAATTTTACTGAATATAATGATAAAGTTTGAATTCTAGGCAGAAAAAAAGTCAAAGTGATAAAAAGAAACACCTCATGAAATGGAAAATTTGGTTCTCCTACCTGGGAAATAAAGTTCCCTCTGTCTCTGTGGTTCAGCTCCTTGTGATAAATGCATATATAAAGACATAATACACTTTCTTTTCCACAGACTGTGTCTTTTATTGCATGAGATAGACCTGCTGCAGTGAAGAGTGGGGTCAGGCATACAGTGGGAGAGGGGTTTAATATGCAGCCCTTGTGGGTATCAGGGTCTCTTGCACTACAGAAGTGGATTCTGGCTCTGCCATTCTGTGTTGGTTTGGTACAAGTGGCCACTTGTTGCGAGTTTCCTGCCTTGGAGGGAACCTGGAGATGCTGAGTTTCTTCCATGAAATGGCTCAGTTTTGTCCTCAGAAAAGATGCTGGAAAACAGCTTTCTCCTTGCCACAGAGTGGATACCTAAACACTCTTCACCTCAGCTTTTCTGTACTTCAGTCTCTGAAGAAGTGAGGCCAAGAAAACCCTCTCAACGCACAGAGGCATTGCAGAGAGAAAAGCATAAATATCAGCAGTGCCTTCAAGTAATGGGCATTGAGGAAAAGCCCATGTGCAAATGAATCATTCTGTCTTGGGGCAAAACCATGCTAACATGCAAAAAATATTGTCTTGAGGGTCATGAACCACACAGGGAAGAAAGTAAAATTCAGAAGAGCTTTTATGACTATGGGAGCTCTGTCCAGCCTCTGCAGAGATTATGGCCTTATAGGAAGAGAAAAAAGTGAGTGTGTATTTGCATTGCTTTTGCAGGATGGATGTGTGCAGAACAGCAGCTTTAATCCTGGAACTTCCAAAGTGTCGGATGCTTGACTTGGAGATCTGAGCTAAGGTTGTTTGATGTACTTCTGTTTTTTGCATCTCTTTACACAGGCACATTAGATAGGCAGCACGTATTTACATTCTGGGTTTATGAGGTTGTAGCTGGACGTTTTCCTAAATTACTGTGAAACTAACACTCTTCATATCCTGTTCAGTCATTTTGGGCATCCTCATTTGCACCTCAGCGGGCGCAGTTGTAGCTTTGACTTCATTTCTCTCTTTTTGCTACATTGGTGGCTCTTTCCCGTTTTCATGTACTTCCATCTCCTGGTTGAAGTGACCTTTCCCATTCACCCTGAAAATTCCACCCAACCGAAAAACTAGTCCTGCCTCCAGGCCTGCAACTGTGGCCTCTGTACCCCTGGACAATGGGGTGAGGAAGGCAAGAAAAGGGGCATTCCTGCAGGTCCTCCGTGTGTGGATAACAAACAGGGCACAAGAGGCGGGCATGTAAATCAGAAATCACTCCATTAGCTTGTTAAGCATTTTGGAGTGACACCAGGTACATTAGGAGCTGGCAGCCACAATGGAGGGATCCCGGCCATTTGATATTCATGAGATGAAGAAGGTTTAAGAAGAGAAAAGGAAGGGGGAGGGAGGGATGTGGGCTTTCTAATGTAAACACCATTATCATTTGAAAATCAATTAGCTCCTTGCACCGAGGGAATGACGAGACTTAAGGCCCTTTTCTGAACTGCTATTGTGAGCCTGGGTTATTTACTTTAATTAAGAGGAGACAGAGTGGATTATTGTCTCAAACTAAGGAGTTGGGAAGAGTCAGAAAATTACACTCTACCTCACTGCACAACAAAGCCAGAGTAAGAGACAGGCTCCAAACCCAGCAAAGTCAGAAAGAAATTTGCCTTTAATCTGGATTTGTCCTACATAAGGAGCAATCAAAAGGAAGCAAGCTTCGGAGCCTTCTTGCTAGGCACCAGGCATGATATTGCAGTGGCTGTCACTGCCAGCACTCCTGTTGAAGCTGAATGTTGGGACTGGAAAGGGATTTTGCCCTTGAAGGGGTAAAGTTTGAGAGAAAAGATTTGCTTTGGCCTAAAATCTGATACAGTGAATTGTCAGGTATGGGGCTGCATTTCCTCCTGCCCCCTCCAACGCAACGACGGAGCAATGCATTGCTTTAGAAATGGTAACTGGTGATGCAAAGATGCCTCTCCTGGATGAAGATGCTTATATTTCCTTGGCTCTAATGTAATTCAAAGAGCTTGGATTAAAAAATTAGGGAAAAAAAAAGAAGAAGGAAGAAAAAAAAAAAGGAAAGGAATTTGGCAAGTGACTAATCCACAATATTTTCTAATTTGGCATATGGAGAAACACCCCCCCGAGGTATCTAATACTGAGATGTTTCAGCTCTGCTTTGCATTGCCCACTCTTACTCTGCATACTCTAAATATGTATTAAGTCAGTCGAGCATGGCAGCTGCTGAAGGAGTTGCCACAGCTTACTGGGTAAATAATGATCATTTTTTAAATCACCTAAGTGCGTATCTACCCCGCAGACCATGGCAGTGGCTTATGGGAATGCTGATCTGCACTTTAAAAATTTCCTTGGATGCATTTGCGATTGCTGTGCCTCCCCTCTGATCGCTGCGTGCTCCAGTTTTAAGTCTGGGGCCTGATTCTGCTCTCAGTTGGGAATGGATGACTATGGAGCGTCACCGCTGAAATCAGTGACGTGAAGTCAAACCGAGGAACCATTCTGCTCAATGAGTTTTGCAAGGAATGAAATTTAGCACCAAGGGGCTTTATTGTTATTTTGCAACTTTAAAAGTAATTCCTTGAGAACTGAGGATCACCTTTTTTGGGGGGCTGTATGTGGGAGAGATAAGCCAAAGATGAGCTGTTGTCCAACCTTTATGTTGAAGTAGGGCACAACCAGATCACCCATAAGCAATTCCAGTCAGGCTCTACTACAACTCTAGAAAACATCTTTCTGTTATGGGACTGTGGGTATATATACGTCTTTTTTGGCCCATGGAGGGAAATAGTATCCTTTTTGGAACTCTTGACATACATCCAAGCTCATAAACTCCTAACTTTTTGCAATACTGGGACCATTCTCTGTGTTTTACGGTCAGAGACACCTTGGCCTACAGTGAACCCAGAAACACAGAGCTCTGTAGACAAATGGATGGGAAGGCTTTTCCAAAGGCTATGGGGAACAAAACACTCATTACTTTAGGCATCACAAAGAAAACATGTACTTTTACATATAGTTGGTCAGAATTCTCGCGGGCATCAGGGTTCCTTTCCTTCAGATCATGGACTCTTCCTCTCCTTTGCAGCTGGATTCCTTCTTATTCATTTGGTCCTGCAATTAAAGTGGATCTTTTCCTGTGACAGCCATTCCCTCTTTTCTGCTTGTTTCTCATGGACAAGTGTCTATCCATGCTCTACAGGTCTTGTTGAAATGCCTGTTCTAGCTCAGGGGTTCAGCAAAACAGGTGTGTGTCTGTGTCCCAGCTGAATTTTGGCCCATCTCTTTCACTTCTCATGAGTCTCTACCTTTTCCAAGCTGGGTAACTAGGCCAGACCTAGTGACCTGCACATTGGATCTGGCCCTTGACTCTTCCACCACCTCTTCTTGCTCTACTGGGGAAGGTCCACCCTGCCCTATAGCATGAGGTACACAGACCTCAGGTGAGGTCCCATTAACATGGTCAAAGGGTGGGTGTTTTTATGACTCAGTATTAACACTGAACTCAGTTATTCCCCTTCTGGGGGGGTGTTCAGTTGTCTCCCCATTCACTAATGGAAAAAAAAATCCCTTATGAATGACAGAGCTAAGCAAGGCTCACCTCTTTCTATGCCCACTGACCCTGCATGCCAAGGCACCATCACTAGATGCCACATGGCAGCGGAAGCAGAAGTACAAACACACATAAGTGAGAACCAGGGCCCAGGGGGGAAATGAGAATTGCATAGAAGCGAGGGCCCTAATAGGCATGAACCAGCCAAGCTCAGAACCTCTTCGAGATGAAGAGCGGGACCCAGTGATGCCCTTAAATGAAGCGTCACCATAAAAAAGCTGAAGATTGTGCTGTTGATGTCCTGGAGGACCTGGGGAGGGGTAACATAAGACAGATGATCAATTTTTGCTTTTCTCCTCTGGCAGGGTGTAGCTTTTAATACTTAGTGACAATGGGCACAGATAATGCATTAATTCCAGTTTTAGCTCTGTAGTTGTTGGATTAAAGGGAGTTCTTTATGTATATATTGTCTGGTTATTGTACTATTATTTTGTGATCTTTAATATACTTAACTGTCTTAGAAATGGTGCACTGGAACATTTTTCATCATTGTTAACATGAAAACAAATAAAAGGAGGATTTTTTTTCTTCCCAGGAGTAAATAAAATCCCCAACTGGAGTGCGGGGTCAATAGACCCACAGGGCTGAGCTGCAGGCTGCAGGCAGCATGCATGTGTATGCATAGACGACTACACACAAGTGTGCCACCTATATTTGCATTCCTACAGCTGTTCGTTATTTGTATCTATTATCCAGTGGAGAGAGCACAAATGTAGGCAATTGAGGCACAATAATGCAGAGATATGAAAGCAACAATCCATCAGTTCAAGTGTGTTTGGGTTTCAGGAGAAGGGGACGAACTGATAAATTCACTGATTCATTCTCACTAGCTCTCACTGTATTCTGTTGCAGCCCCTGAGCCACTGGAGCTGCTGGAGCTGACAGTGATTTGAATCAGCTGCAAGATGTGGCCTGGAGCTTTTAAGTGTATGTCAAGCACCTCCAGCACTTTATGAATCTTTTTGGATGGAGTTTTCCAAATCAAAATCTGAGGGAAAGGCAAATCCATTAAGAAAGCGAGCACATGCTTGGCTGTGTTTCATGTTTAGGGATTCCTATCATGCTTATTGAGGTCCTGTTCAGTTTTGACTCTCCAGCTGTTCAGAGTCATGGGCTATAACCTCGAATAGCCGCCATGGTCTCATTCCAGAAGAATCAAAACCTCCCTAAACACTGGTTGGGTTGAATTGAGGAGCCCAGTAAGGAGATGACAATAAAGTTGTTAGTGGCAATCTCCTGTTCTTATAGTCAGGCCATAGCGTTGTCTTGACAGCTTTTAGAGCTGTGTGGAGCAACATCTTCCTGCATGCTCCGGTGCTGTTACATGGCAGGACACTGGAGAGCCCACCTAAAGAGCCAGAATGGCTTGACCATAGACATTTTGGGTTGTGGTACTATCACTTGATTATAAGCTTAAAAACACAGAGATATGAGACATAACATGACATACCCAGGACTGCACCAAGGTAAGGGTAAAGGAGGTGAGAGAAAACAAGCCAGCAGTAAGGTGGAGGGTACAGAGGGCCGGGACCCAGGGGCTGCATTCCTGCCTGTGCCGGGGACCTGGGGTAATTCCCTTCTTGTCTCTGTTTCCCGTCTATCTTTTGTGAAGTTAATTACAATCTCACTGCAGCAAAGGGTAGGGGCTCTTTCAGGACCCATGAAGACAGTTGACCCTATTTGCTAGGATAAGTAGGTAAAAGTAATGGGAATGAGCCCTGGGGGAAGGTAGGGGCTGAGGGAGGAGGGGGGAGATGGGCTGGTTCCCAGATCACAGATTGAAAAGTTTTGCAGCTCAGGAAGGTGAAGGAGGGCTCAGACAGGAGCTACTTGGCATGTGAAGGAGCTGTTCCCCTGAGGGGTCCAGCTGCCTAATTTGCAGGAGGGCAGAATTGTTTTCTTTTGGGTGGAGCTGCCTTATTCTTATTGGGAAATAAAGCTAATTTTGGAGCGTAAGAGCCTAAACTGCTCCGGCCAACAGGAAGGTTACTGGCACGAGTCATTGTCAGCCTGCAGAATATCTGTATTGTGTGGTGGGTGCTGAACATCCATAGATTTTGCTATTGTCATGATTTAATACTGATCAGGACTCTGCACTGCATTCTTTGTTTTCTCCTAGGTGGCTTAATTATAAAGGCAACTCGCTAAATTTAAGCACTGGTATAAAATCTGTGAAGTTAAAACAGCAAAGACCTGACACTTTCTTACAGGTCAAAGGCAGATCTTATCAGTAAACAATTTACTATAGGTTTAATTCCACTTCATGGACTCTATAAGCAACGAGTTCACGCTGGCATCTGAGCTGGCAAACTGGTGAGAGATGGGTGAATAACATCTTGAATCCAGAGCTGTGTGGGATGGGGATGCTGGGCTGGGTGGAGGAAGGCATGTGATGAAGCATGGTGTTCAGGCTGAACAGAAGTGACAAATGCAGCTTCTGGTCCTGCAGAAATGCTGAAGAAAGAGGGATTTCTCTGGAAGAGCTCCTGTGAGGTTTGTTGTTCCCTGCTGGTAAGGCTGCAGGACATCGCAGCGAAGGGCTGGCCTCTCTGCAGGGACCTTGTGCCTCTGCAGCAGCAGCTTTCCCAGAGCTGCTGCCCTGTTTTCCCCAGGCAGTTTCCTGCCAGAACTCCGTGCCTCCAAGGATGTTTGTCTGGCAGGTTGCCTGGCAACCGATTGCCCTTGGTCCTCCCTGGATCGTAGGACCATAGGATTACTTAGTTTGGAAGGGACCTCAGGATGTCTCTATCTGAACTCCTCCTCCACACAGGGTCAGCTACGAATTCAGATCAGCTTGCTTAGGGCTGCAATGAGCTGTCTGCGTTACGCAGGAATTGCTGCGCTCCTGTACTGGCCTTTGACACCCTGGGCTCTATGGCTCCTGGGTCTTTATGTATATGGGTCTTTATGTTATGGGTCTAAACCCAGCAGCTTCCAGTCGTCCAGACTGCTGAGGATGCAGGAGCCATGCTGCCCCCAAGTTTCATGTTATTTCTTCCCAAACAGGATTTGTTTCTTCTCCTTCCACATTCTTCCTTCCTCCAAACAAGCCTTTCTCTCTCCCTCTTACTTTCTTTGTATATAGTAGAAATTAACCTGTATCAGAATAAATGTGTTTCTTTTTTTTTCCTGTTGGAGTGAAATATTTAGGATATGGATGGTTTGGTGAGTGACATTTCTCTTATCAAGATGTGGGGAAAATGGTTGTTTAGGCTCAGGGTCAGATATCACAGAACAAATACTGACTCAACCATTGATTTCTCCTAAAACGAGGGGGAAAGTCACTTAAACTAGGGAATTCTTTGCTGCAGGATTTTATGGATACTGACAGTTTTCTTGGATCAGAGTCTGCTGGATAAATGCATGGAGGAAAACCCACAGAGGTCCTTGGCAATAAAAGATTTCTCCATGGCTCAAAAAATGCAGAAGCCACCACATATTGCTCTTGTTTGTAGGAAAATGACAGCGTTTCCTTTTTCTTACACTTTACTCATTGTAAGGGGTTGGCTTAGATGGAACATGGAGCAGGAGGAATATTGTTATGTTCTCTTGTTGGACTTTATCTTGATTTGCCCCATGGGATGAGTTGCCATATACCCTTGGATCTTGGCTTCCCAATTGCCTGAGCACAGTGTGATTGCTTCTGGAACATGGGCTTGAGCTTTTTTCCTATGGAAATGACTGTATTGGGTGTAGGTGGTGCACCTCTGGTGTGCTGCACACATGTAGCTGAATTGTGGGTACATGCAGATGCAGAAGCTCAGAATCACCCCTATGTCCACAATGCCTTTATTTCTGTGCACAACCCTCAAACACTCTATTTCCTTTAATAGAGCAATGATCATCCTTTTTGATGCCCCATAGGTCTCTCTATCATTAATAGTCTATTGACTTGACTTTGGATCAAGAAATGCCCATGTGTGGCTGTGAATGAGAGTGTATGGAGTTCATTCAGGTTGGGTTCGCACAGAAGCCTCTTTCATGCCATACCACACATTTCCTCCCAGCCCCTTTTTTGACTGACTACTTGTGCATTTCCTCCTCCCTCTCCCTTTTCCCTTCAGGGAAACCTTTAAATAAAACCTTTCCCAGACTGTCATTTGCCTCTAGTGTGCTGTTGAAAACCCGCAGTTGCATTGTTCAAACAGCAACTGGGTCGCCCTTTCCACCACGTTTGGTCTTAGTCTCCTTACGTTGATCCATGGAGAGAGGGGGCAAACAATGAATTGAAGCACATGCCATAGTGGGGGAGCCGGGGTTTGAGATCCACAGGATTAGGTGTGTTAGCAGTGCTATATGTAACGCTGACATGCAATCAGCGAAGTAAAATATTCATTTTATTCATATGACATGACTGTCAGCTGAAGACTATTTCAATTATTCTGGCATTTCAATGGGTGAAGAAGCCCTTTAGGCTGGCTCATGAGATTAGACTTAAAGACTCTGTAAATTAAGAAAGTTGCAATCAGTATATTATCTGACAGGCAGCTGTGGAATATACTACAAGAGGGAGGGGAAGGAAGAAAGGAAAAAAAAGACAAATTGCTATATTCAGGTTGTGGTTTTGATATATCAATTTGCAGCTTTAATATATGCATTTGTGAAATAATTGTTTTGCATTACTTAAATCAGCTTTAACAGCATCAGTGTGAAGTTTCCAGCTCCTGTAGCTTGAAAGGTCAGTTTTTCTTTTGCCTCACGCTTTCTTTGAAAGACTCGTTTTGGTTACAGGAGGGGAAAATTAAGTGCTGCTGGAAGAACAAATCTTTTTGAAAGTTATTCAAATATTATTCTTTATGGCTGTTGATCATAAAATGCCATTCAGGCAACATTTGTAATGTCCCCCAGGTTAATTTTTATAATACAATCTCAGCTTCCTTTTGCTAGATATGCACGGATGTGGTAATTTATCGCCTTATATGGCCTTTACTGCTCCTGTCTGACGTGTTAAGGGGAGTAATTTATATCACCATGGCTTGCATTTTGAGAGCTTTTATCTCTGAGTTTCCCAAACTGTTTCAACCTCTTTACCAACAGCAGTGCAGAACCTGTTTGCTTCCCGCAGTTATATGACTCCGCATGGTCAGAAATGCTGCAGGCTGAAAAATGGGTGAATTTCAGGCACTTCTGGTGAAGAACCAGTATAATTTAGTAATAGGATATGCATATTCTCATAGGGTGGGGTTTTGAGTTATAGCCTTCAGGAACACTCTATAGAAAAGACAGATTTGCCTCAGGAAGGGAGCGGATGAGTTGTGACCTAGAGTGGTTGGTGAAAACCAATGGTTAGGTTGTAGCAATGAGGACTTGAGTGAAGGTGATGACTGGGAAGGTCTCACTGAAGGCTGGGTCATGCTCCTCATCGTTGCTGCCACCCCAGCTAGCTATGCTGAGGAGCTGCATTTACCATAGAGCACCCCACAGCCACACTATGTAGATGTAAAAGTGATTACAGCCCAATGAGGCAGCTTATATACCTCTAAGTTGCCTTTGGTGATGTCCACTCTGCATTTTAAGGATATGTGCCCAGCTGTTGACCCTCAATCTTGCTAAAAAGAGTAGTTTTGCATGACTAGTGTCATGCAAAAATGTCAAGGGGAGACTCTAAACAGTCTGAATTTATGAGTGCACTTGAAGGCATGTTCTTCTGTGGTGCAGGTGAGATTCACATGCCTTAAGAGACTCTTTCCATTTCTTGCTATTGGCCTTCCCTCTCCGGTACACAGGACTCAAGAAGGTGAGTGGTTTTCTCTGCAAATAGTTGTATGACTGTTCCACAAAAGCTGTTAAATCCTGAATTTTTAGTTTTTAAGGGACTTTCATGCCACTTCTCTTTTATGTATTAATGAAATAATGTACTGGAAGCAAGACCTCACCCTTTTTCTCTCTTGCTTGAGACCAGTACCAGGCCTAATACTGCACAGGATTCATCTTACCCATGTTTGCAACATGGAGGGAAACATCTTAGATCCACACTGTAGTCACTAAGGAGAAAGAGACTCCAGGAGACCAGACTGTTTCATCCTAAGGTTGACACCTCACTTCAGGCAGGGGAATCATGATCTAGAAGTTCCTGTTTCTCTCCAGTATCTCTAAAGGAAACCTTGATTACTAACTCATATGCACATATTTAAAGCTAGGTGAGATAAACACCACCCATTTCTTTGCCTGCAGAATGGTTAAACCATACAGCCTTCAGTACAGAGATTGTGTCTTGTCATGGATGTGTAAAGTAGAAATTACAGTGTTGGTAGATCTTGGCTGGAACCGCTAGAGAGGATGACAACAGTGATAACCATGATAGCAGCAGTGACAACAGACATAAATCTGATGCTAGGATCCATCAAATATAAGATTTTCACTACCAGTCATCCTAATAACTTTCACTTACCAACCCAATTTTAATCTCATCAGCTTTAGTAGAGACTTCATTGGCTTCTGTGGAGCTATTTTCAAATGATAGCAATATAAGTATGACTTTGATCTGTAGATCATGTGATACCAAGAAGATTGGTGTCTGCAGGGTTTTACTTCCAGGTTGTGACCTGTTTCTTGGATGAATAAAATTATGTAAGTAGCATCTTGGAAGTTATACTTTGCACGTTGGAATACAAAGGTCTTCATTTCCAAACACAGCCACTGATTCCCAGAGTCTCTGGTTTTGACTGGCTTGAACTTAGATGCCTTCATGATCTTGATTTCTGAGTTTTGAGTGCCCCCTTTCTGAAGCCCAGGCTCTGATGAAAGGTCTTTGGCTGCCAACGTACCATCAGACACCCCAAATCTCTGACTATCAATCAGGGATCATCCAGTCAGCATCTTGTTTCCTTTTAAAGTGAGATTTTGACCTATATTTGAAAAATAAATAATATTTTTGAATTTGAGACCACTATTTTTTACTGCTAATTCTTCTGGAATATTCAGCATTGCTTGTGTGTGTTGTTCCTCTCTTTCCCCCCCCCCCCCCCCTTCCTGACTTTGGCTAGCAAAGCTGTAAACAGATCCTTAACAAAATAAAAACCTCACTAGCTATTTACCCCACAGTTATGCATCTTTCTGCTTTGGAGAGCATTTAGCTAAAATTAGATGACAGCTCCATACCCTTAGAACCAGTGTTATGTTTTTCCTCCATTTCTGATCTACATAATTCAAAACAAGGAAATGTTAGCAGGTAAAACTGCAGGGTAAAACCTTTGGCTGCTAGAAATATTTGCATTTATTAGGCTAACAACTGTAAAGCAAATATGCGCATCTTTAGACTTCCTCATTCTTGCCTTATTAAAAAAGATCTTTGAAATTCAAAAGCTTCCATGCAAATGTTGTGGAGGGTTCTTTCCCCCCCCCCCCTTCCCCTGATGCAGATGATTGTACTTGGGTGGCTTAAAGAAACAGAACCTGGAACCAAACACCTTAACACATCACTGCTGGTTGAAATCCAGACCTGGTCTGGAGCTAAAATTTGGCAATGTCTAAAAGAGGGTCCCCACCATCTCCTTCAGCCTCATGATTTGGAAGTTTCCATAGTGCACAAGCTTGTTAAGGAAGACTGGCTTGTTTTGGTCCATTTGCGTGCAGGTGATGGAGAATTGCTCACTGGTCTTTTTCCAGCTCTGTGTTGCTGTGTGTTGCATAAGCAGCCTTTGGGCTGCTGACATCTCCATCTGATGCAGAGGACAGGCCACCATATCCACCCCTGCATGCACTGGAAAGCAGATTTCCCCAGGTGCAGGCTACCATAGTCGCTCCTGATGAGTATCCTTTGCTTTGGGAGATAGGGAATCTAAAGCATGCTTCAGTCTGTCTGGATCAGAGCTTGACACCTTCTCCAGGAACGGTGTCCATTAAAAACTTGTGTAGACTACCAGGTATCTTATTCAAGGACATTTTACCATATGAGGAACTCGGACAGTTGAGCATGCTGGTGGTGAAAACCAATGAGCGCTCTGTTAGCTGTTGAAGCAGGGCAAAAGCCAGCTCAACCTTCTACACAAAGAGGATTGGGTTTTCATGCCTCTGTCCATATTTTTCCATGTTGTGTACAAGATCTGTCACGCAAGATCATCCTTGAACCACAGTTACAAATGCTTAATCAGTAACTCCAACTAATAAAGTATCCCTTGCGGCCTTTTCAAGAAGCTCTCGATCAATAACAGAGAATTAAACAAAACAAAACACAGAAGAATGCTTCCCCTCCTATTTACAGAAGAAAATGACTCACAAGGGACAGTTTCTTGTCTTTTCACAATACAGGGGTAATGCCCTTCATGGCAAACACTGGAGCTTGAGCCCAGGCTTTTATAGACCTTGTGTTGATATATTTTCTCATGGGAAACACTGGACTAGTCCAGACAAGCGTCTGTGATTTCTAAGTGGACTGAAGCAAGGCTGAGGAACTTCGAAAGGACACCCCAACTGAGTTTTAATGCTTCATGGGATAACACCAAGTGACAGTCTTCAAAGGACTTGTTAGAAGTTATTCTCATTTTGAAGATGAAGGGAACTAATTCCAGAATTTGACAACAGATGAGCGGGCTAACTTTGTTAATCCAACTTAGGGCTTCTTTTTCCCTACTTCTTTCCTTTCCTTGGATTGGTTTCACTGAACCAGCTACATTGCAGGAGCTTACTTCAATATGGCTAATGCTCTGAACCTTTGAGTTTTATACTAATGAGTGCCAATCCACTATCGTTATTTTTCTACAGTGTGAAGACTACTGCCCACAGTTACTCACTGAAACTTCACATAAAAGCAAGCTAGAACAATTAAAGAGGGAGAATATTTGATTAAGTAGCTCATTGATTTGTAGTCGAGTAAATTGAAATTGATGAGACAGAGAAGTTCTTTCTTAGTAGCGGCCATATATTATGTTCATTATCAGAATCTTTGGGCTCTTTGTGCTTTTGTGATTAAAAACCCCACAGTTTAGGGATAGTAACTCTGGTATTTATTACTTTTGCATTTTTTTTAAGGCATTTTCTCTCTGCTTTGCTTTTTCTGCTTCCTGTGGTAAAATATTAAGGCCACATTGAAAAATCATATGGAGTAAATATATTGCCAACCAACCAGTGGCTGTTTGACATCATTTAAACAGCATTAATCCTGACAGCTATGCAGGGTGAGAAAACAAACACTCCAGGGTTTTGTTTTGGTGGCAGGGATTAAACCTCTCCTCGGGGAGGTTTCAGCACTGAGGCAGGAGCTTGCTGGGAGGGAGGCTCATGTACTGGGACTCTCTGCTGGGGACTTGGAAAACCCATCACGCAGTGGGGAGAAGGGGATGAGCTCACTCTGTAGGCACCACCACAGCAAGGAACATCCTCAAAACGGATGATTCTCAGGCTCTTGGTTTATCCACCAGATTCTGTAGCTGTCAGGTAGTGCTTATTTCTGATAGTAGGGATGGGGTGAGGAAAGAGGTTATTCTTCCTCTCCCCATGCCCTGAAGGGTGTTTTACAGCCCTCCTCATGCCCTAGTGTGAGGTGTACCTGCCCATGGCAGGGGGGGGTTGAGACTGGGTGATCTTCAGGTCCTTTCCAACCCAAACCATTCTGTGATTGTATGATTCTATGCTTGCAACAGAGACAAAGAGCAAAGCTCCAACACACAGAGATATTGAGGTGTTATCTTATGAAAGGCAAATGTTATGAGACTTGCCCAAGGACACAGAGAAAATCATTTGCAGAATGAGTGAGCCAACTACAGATAGGCCATCACTGAAGAGTACTCTGCAACCCGTAGGTACATGCATCCTACCAGCGTGCCCTGTATGCTCCTGATACATCTGCCTAAGGCTTCCTTCCAACCTTTTCGGGTGGCTCAAGCAAAAAACTGGAGTAGAAGGGAAAAATCAGACTCAGTCCCCTGTAAATGTTTAACTGTTGAATAAGGGAGGGGTGGTTTTATCCGTCTCCACACGCATCACACACATGTACATTTCCACTCTCAGGCTTACAGCGACCCTTGTGCAGGGTGATTTCAGACTGAAAACACATGCAGCGATCCAGGCTATTTCCTTGCAGCCGATCAAGGAGAAACAAAAGAAATAAATAGGAAATAAGCTACCTTATTAATGAACATAAACCTTGTTGTTAGGGATTTGTTTAAAGAAGTATCGCACTTTCTAACAAAGGAGGTGGTAAAGGCAGAAACCCAAGGCAAAGTTATACAGCTCGACCAGATAGCGCTGATGAAATCAGCCCCTTTTTTCCCCTTAGCGTTCGTTCTGCTGCCAAGCGTCCTCACCATGGAGTTGGGAGACTCCAGGGCCATCTGTTCAGCTTTTCAGAAACCTCCTTTTCAATAGTGGGGCTCTGCTTTGTGGCATTTCTTCCCAGAGCATTACCTTTTCTTGCGAGGACATCTGCTTGAAGGTCAGCTCGAACAAAAGTATTGCCTTTCAAAAGAGAAGCAAACCCGTGCCAGGAGAGGGGCTGAGTGGGGAGAGAGAAGGGCAAGGAAGACACATTTGTCACTCATTTGGTTTGTACCCTACCAGTCCCTCCCCTCTTCCCTTGAGGCGTGTTTCAGGGCTGTGACATCCAGAGGAACCTGAATGCACCTCTCACTTTCACCCCAGGGGCCCAGAAATCACAAGTCAAGCTCTTCAAAATTACAAGCTTGGGTTAAAAGCCATGAAACTGCTGTAAAAATTACATTTCAAGGATCTTTCTCTTTGCCTTCTGTCTTCAGAGATTTACGCTTGCGTCCTGCTTGTTTCAGGGTTCCTCTGCAGGAAAAGAAGGTTGAGAAACGCAACATTTTTCATTTGAGTGTGAGACAGTTCTGTGGGGAGGAGAGATGAAACTTCGTGTGAAATGCTTTTACTGCAAGGTACGCGGTGGTGTCTGCAACCCAGTTTTTGCTTAGCACTGGGGATGAGGCAACCTTAGGGCTCAATTTTAGAAGGTGCTGGGGATACCCCAGCAAATGCAAAATGGGGATGCTCAGTTCATCTTCATCCTAAGTGCTCTTTAGATGGAAAAGAACTTGATATAGAAGCTGAAAGAATACAGTGGCTTTTAGGGGACCTAAGCTCTGCTCAGCAGTTCCCATGCCATGGTAGGACTCATCTTAAGTCATAGCTACCTGAAAGGTTAATGTGTGACTTCAGCATACCTGCACAGAGACAGGTACCTACACAGGGTGCTTCCTGCCTTGTTAGACACCAGCACTGGCAGATTGGGTTGCCCTCTGCAAGTGTTTGTTCCAGTGATCACAGAGGAAACCTCAAAAGCTACTTACATTTAGGCTCTCACCTTCTTGTGGCTAAAATTAAGAACATCTAGTCTGATGCCTTGCAGTCAATGTGGGTATAACGCTCTCTCTGGACACAATGATTGTCTGCTACTTATGGCTCTGTGTCTGTATTGACCTTTTCTTGAAAAGAAAGACCATGATAGAAAAACCATGATGCTAGTGCCAGAGATGCCCTGGGCATGGGGAAAAGCTGCTACTTTCAATAGGGCTGTTGTCAACCCCTGGATGTAGGAATGCAGTAGCAGCGGGGACTTGTTCAGGTCCAGAAAAGAATCATAAGATTATTTTTCTTACTAGTATAGGTGAAAAATACCATTCAGATATACCATGCTAACCATAGGGCTGTGTGTATGTGGCTGCATGTATGCACACAGGTAAGCACGCACACACAAAACCCCCTCCGTACACATATCTGTGTAGTTAGAATTAAAATGTATGCTATCATACTACTGTACATTGTGCATACAGACACAGGCAGAACAGTTCAGCCATACCAGCATGTCTTTGGTTTAGGACAAACAGAAAATGATGATATTGAGACCTTGCTGTACCAGGGGAATTCTAATTCCCTTCTGCAGTCATGGTTGGGAAAAGATTACTGCGCTGGTAGCAAGTTTCCAGCCCTCAACTCCCCGGCCAAGGCATAGAGGGATGTGGAAGCTGGGGAGGGATTATTGCTACCCAGTTGAAGGAAGGGGATATGTCCAGGAGGGATTTCGGAGCAGCGCTGAAGTATTTAATCCACCATGAGTGCCTGGAGAACGGTGGTGGTTATCACTGGTGGGGTTTACCTAGGGGAGCCTGTAGCACAGTGAGGACCTCAGTGAGGAGGGAGAATGGGGTGATGTTTTGGGAAGGGAGCGGGGAGGCAGGAATAAGACACTCCATGGCAGAGTGCAGCCAGGGAAAATCATTACATTTGATGAATGGGTTTGAAATGCCACTTTGGTGCTGGTTTACACAGTAAGTTGGGCATTGCACTGAACCTATTGCTGGGGCCTGACCCCTCCAACCTGTCTCAGCTAACTCAGACACATCTGTCTTGAACTGGCCAGGTCTATGCAGAGGGGAAGGATGCAGTGATGGTAGTAAGGGAAAGCTCCGGCACACAACCAGTGGAGACACAGAATAGGCTATGCCACAGTCCACCGGCTCCCACCTTGAGATCAGCTCTTCCTAAGTGCAGTATTGAAGCACCCTTGGGCTGTTAGTGCTTTACACCAAAAGGCAAAGATTATTTAGGTCCTCTTAGTTGTCCTCATAATCAAAGTTTTGCTTGACTTACAGAGGACGGACTACAACCCAGGGAGGGGCAGAATCTGGGATGTGATGGTATTTCCCAGCTGTGCCATGGTCAGATTTCCTGGATGTGCCTTGACGGCATCATATGGATGTGCTGTCCCAAGGTGCAATTTTCTTCACAGCCTGGAGCAGTGAGGAGCAAGGCTGGGTGATGATACCTGAATGGGAGCCCACTGAGGAAGCAGAGCCAATGAGTTCTAAGAAAAGGGGCTGTTTGCTGACTCTATCAGTGAACTTTTGTCCTGCAAGACACTATCTGTCTGAAGAGAGATTAAAGTAAATAGCTGTGGTCTTCACTTTCTGCGCAGATTGTTTTCTACCAGCCTTGTTGTTGGGTTAAAGCAAGCTGAAATCCTGAACTTTTGCTCTAGAATAGGTGTACCCACACTCTGGTTTTCCTGCTGTGGCAATATAGGAATAGCAGGTAGGATTTCCTACACCAGCACAATTTGTTGACCCAATGCCATCGAAAAAAGAAGCTTTCTACTGAAATCCTCACTGGGTTTTTTTTTTGGGGCAAGGCTTCTGCTTTCCAACCTGGCCTCTTTGCGAATCTAGCTGTGCTCAGTACTTGGGCATACATGATACCTGCTAATACAACCCCTGTTGTTTGTATGCACAAATAACAATGGACTCCTGTTAAGGAGAGAGATGTGTGTTTGGTTTTGGTTTTGTTGCTCTAAGTTTTGGTACCAGTGAGCTGGCTTTGCTTCAAATGCTAAGTCATCCCTTGCTAATTCCCTCCCGACTCTTCCCTGGGAGATGGAACCGTTTTATTTCCCCAGGACGTGTTCTGAACCACTGCTCTACAGTGTGGTGGCACCCACTCTCTTTCAGGAAATTAGTATTAATTGTTTTTTCCAAGCCTGGTGATAGAAGGGAAGAAAGTGAGAAGCTGAAGAGACAGAAGGAAAGAAGGAAAAGAGTGGAAAAGAGACAGAAGGAAAGAAGGAAAAGAGTGGAAAACAGAGGAATTAATTCCTGCAACAAGGATAGTTGTAGGAATCAATCTCAGTGATGAGAAGGCTTGAGTTTTACTTGGGGTCATGATGCTAGGACATTGGGCATCTGTGGCCTTTCCATCATTAAATTGTAATGTCACATCTTGACAGTGGAGAACTCTGCAAAGTGCAATGGTATAACGCAGATGAGTCCACACCACAAAGCAAAAATGCTCAAGGAAGAGTGTTGGGTCAGGACTGGCTGTGGATATTTAAAGGAGAGGGTATAGAATTTAACATTGATTATATATTACAGACTAGCCCTCATAAAGGTTGGAGACTGGTATTTTTGACACGTGTGTCTCTTCATACAGGTCCCACCTCAGCCCCACACAGGGTTACCACACGTATTCCTGTTCCTAATTCCTCTTACTACTCTTCAGCTGAATGTTCACTGAGAATCCCCTCTCTTCTCTTTTCTCCACATCCTACATATGTCTCCTGAGCAGTAACAAGAAAATAGGGAGCTTTGGGATCTGGTCCTCAGATCCCAAAGACTTAATTCCTTCTATCTTCTTAATTTAAGAAGCTCTAGGGAGACCAGCTAAGAGAATAACCTTGTAAATACCTTTCTTTGGTCAGATAAATACCATTCCTGAAGTTCCAGTGAACAAATTGCTGCTTACTTTGATGCAAGAAGATCTTCTGCTGTGCCCTTAAGCAGCCTCTCAGCACAATTGAAGCTGTCTAAGGAGCACAGGCATCCTTGGTGTCTGCTCACCTATTTTGGGATGAGTGATGGTGCAAGCAAAAAAACAGAGAAATTTACAAAGGCTCTGAAAACCACCTCAGTGTACTTAAACTACTAGAAGATCTAGATGGGATAAACAACACCCTCTTTATTGCCCATTCTTATGCTCATTGAGCGATCCAGGGGATGTGCCTAAGCTCAATGAGGAGATCACATCTGTACTCCAGCAAACACAATTGTTTCTTTGCAATCCTTATGACAACCTGCCTTCTACTTTCTCACATTTGGATGACTTCAGACTCCTATACATTACTTAGTTACCAGTTCCACACAGTCCAGGCTGAAAACACTGGTTTTCCTCAGGAGGTGGCTGCTCTGTTGTCCACGTAATGTCCCATTTAAATGAACTGTGCCAGTTTCTTTTTCTGGCATGTCTTAGTCTGTGTCTGAAAATAGCCAGGAAGCCCCATATCCAAACAGGATTTGCAATCAGAGAGACCCACACATAGTTACTGTGGCTTTGCCAAACATACCACACACTGAAGGGTGGAATAAAAGATGGTAGGTCCATGGTATAGCCCCGCTCTTTTCTCTCTGTGCCTGAGCTGGCTCTCCTTCTTTTATCCATAGAATCATAGAATCAGCTAGGTTGGAAAAGACCTTTAAGATCAAGCCTAACCTTTATGCCAGCACTGCCAAGTCCATCACTAAACCATGTCTCTAAGGGCCTCATCTATACATTTCTTGAACACTTATAGAATGTTTCCTCCTAGCATTTCATCCTGGCATGGCACACATCCTAGTATGTCTTCTCATCTCACTCTATTTCAAGTAGTACATTTTGGGTGCTGAACACCCTGAACGTTTGATTAGGCTGTTAAGAACCCCCACGTTGTTTTAGCATCACACAAAAGCAGTTAAAACCAAGTAAGAATGTCACATAAGAATTGCTTTGTTTTACACTCTGACCTACAAAAGACGCATCCAGATCGGAGCAGTGCTATCCTTTAACCACTCAAGTCTCACTGAACAGCCTAATACTGAGTCCAGGGACTGCTGTGTTTTGAAGGAGCAATCTCTGTAAAAGAAAAAAGGAAGATGTCAGTTTTAGCCTGCAATACCACAGGGTATTAATCACCAGAGAAAGGATTTTGCTTCTCAAATTCCCCTGGGTCTAAATGTGGAGCTGGATGCGTACTTCTGGCTGGGTATCCCCCTCTCACAGACAAGACCCTGAAGGCTGAATTATCTTTCCTGGCTAAAGACATAGGAAGGAGAGCGGGAAGAGGATCTAAAGGATGATTCCTCCTGGAATTACATGCTGCCAAAATAATCCTTGGGGGATTAATGAGCTCAAAGCCAAGCTAGAGTCATCCTCTTTCAGGAAGACTAACCCGAGCAGTGGGCTGCGATGCAGCGGGTGAAGGAGCTGCAACCAGCTCCATGGTGGTCTCTGAGCTACAGGCCTGTAAGGGTTCCATTTGTTATATCAACTCCTTTTAGCTCTGTTTTTCATTGGTGTTAGCAACCACATCAGAGTGAGCTGGGTTTTCAAATGATGTATCAAGGAGTATCGTGAGTGATCTTTAGCTTCTATGGAAATCTGCTGGGCTGCATTTGCTCCCATCAGGGGGGAATTCAGACCTCTCGCTCATCCAGTGCTTCAGCTTCGTGGGCCAAGCTCAGCTTTGAAGTCAACAGCTTTAGAACCACTTCTTTGGCTGTTGAAGTTCATAGAGCACATCTGATTTACACTAATGTGGAGAATCTGGCATCTCACTCCTGCTGGAGAGAATGGCATTAGCCCAAGTCTGAATTTGGCCTTTTGACTTTCAAAAATTGGCTGCAAAATGAGGGATCCTTGTCAGCTTTAAGATTGATGCTGTATGACTCCGAGCACGTTTGTCATCTGTTTGCAAAGTGAAAATAAGCCTACAGTTGTTGACAGTAAATGAAGTAATATTTACATAATACAGTCATACCTGTTTCCTGGTAAAGAGATCAATGCATATTTCTTTTTGCAATAACACATTCATGCTGTATATCTTTGCAGAGACAATAATATTTGAAGTGAAACATTCATCCAGCTATATAATTACTTCTATTATTTTCCATTTGCTTTTTGTTCCCTAATAGTTTATTACTAGTGGCCAATAGTCAAAAACAATCCAGAGGGATGCAAAACAGCCCTCTTTTCCAGGTCCTTTTGAAGATACCTTGGTTATTAAAACTACTGTCATTAAGATAGGTGCTCAGAGTCTGCTCCCAAAACTGAGGCCCCATTGCTCCAGCTGGTGGATGCAATTGCAGTAAAAGGCATTGCCTGCCCACAGGAACTTACAGCTGGAAAAGGCACAGCAGGGACACAGCCACCATATAGAAGATCAGAAACAAAACTGCCATGAGGTGTCCTGCACCTTTCCCACCTTCCTCCTGGATGCTGACTTTTGCATTCACCTTTACAGCCAAATTAGGTATGGTAAAGTGGGTGGTGGGGAGAGGGGATGGGATGGTCTCTGGGCTACTCCACACAATAGGAAGCCAGTGTCATAGTGGTTTGATGGACCCTGCTCAGTGGCTTTCTTGCGGCCAGCTCTGGCACAACAAAAGTATTGCTCTACCTGCACTGCCAGACTAAGGATGCAGCATGGGTCAGAGGAGTCATTCGTTGGTGTCTCTCTCCTAGACTTTAATAGGCTGGAGAGCAGGTGAGATGAGACCCAACCCTTGTGTTTCTCTCAGTGGTCTTTTCCTTTAGCTGAGAAAGTTTTATCCTTCTGTCCTATAGCACCTTCCAGATGATATGGTTCCTAAATCACTTCATGTAAATCAATAACAGCAAATAAATACCAAGGTGCCTCCACTATTAAGATGCTTGTGTGGCCTATCCTCTGTAACTACTGAAGATAGCAATCACAATTTAGTAATTATTTCCCCCTCTTTCCACCTCCATAGCCCTCTATGAACAGAGAGCTTCTAAAGAAGACCCTACAGCTATTTCCCCCCCCCCCACCCCAGCAGTATCAACATAACAAACTCTTCAGTCAGGCGAGTTCCCCTCTCATCCTCCAGCTGCCCTTAAATTTTCACCCTGGTGCAGAATGATGCTCTGAGTCAACTGGATACTCTCCTCCACCTACTCAAGAGCGGCTGTATTTCATGCTGCCTCTGTTACTCTGGGTGTCATGCAAATGGGGAGCAGCAGAGTTACATCCCTAGCATGGAACAGTGTGGCTCTTCGCATCTGTGTGGCTTTATTTGTTCTTAAAATCGAGAGTTAATTTGCCTTAGTGCAAAAAGTTTCATGCTGCTCTTGCATACCCAGTCTGGGCTGGCCACTGGGTAGAAGAGGAAGCAAAGAAAGGTTTCTTAGCAGGAGCAGAGGTGACAAAGGAGGGTTTCCTAGTAGGCAGTGGCAAAGGAAAAACTGGTTTCCAATTCCACCCAGTAAAACTGATTCAAATGCCTTGGGCTTTGGCTATATTATCAGGATTTAACCACCAGAAGATGAACAGCCTGAATCTCTGAGTTTGATTCCATAGCCATAGACATCTTCTTGGCCAACTCAAAGGTGCTGAAGAAAAACTCAGGTTAGATCATTTACCAGCCCCTTTCTAACAGATGAGTCTTCTTGGCTCACCTGGACAAGAGGCGATGTGATGAGGGAGGGAATGGCTTTAGGATGTGCAGATGCTGTGCTATCCAGGTTTGAAAGCTGACCTGGTCTCGTCCTCTCTGACATATCTCTAGCTATACCTTTCAAGGTTTGAAAGTCCCTCTTGGCTTTGGTAATGGAGAAACTGCCATGCAGGTGGGATCTGTAATCCATGCGAGGCTGTGTATTTGAAGAGACAGAGTTAACTAGATCTTTTCTCAAGTCCTGAGCATCAGATGATGGAGATGATGACCTCTCACCACACGCCAGCTCATCTTACATTGGGCTGTAAAAACGAGAGACCTTTGAGTGATGAGGATACTTAGTAGCACTTTTGATTTTGTACCTATATCCCTTCCCTCTTCCACCTCTTCTCCTAAATCCCTCCCTATGCTTGCCCCCTGGGGACAAAACACACCATATCTAGTCCAAGCCCACCCCAACTCTAGTGCAGCAGAAGATGTCAGTTAGGACTTGCCTTCTTGCCTCCTGCTTTGCTGTGGGGTAAATCTCAGAATCTCTCTCCATCATCCTCATTCCTTTGCCAGGTCCTATAGGACTAGCTACAACCACAACACTGAGAGGGTGAAAAGCGGGGCCACCTCTCTCCATCACATGAGGTGCAACACATACGATGGTATGCTCTGAAACAACTGCTTGGCTCTTGAGTGGCTTTGCTCAAGGGCTTAATAAATCCATCAGAGACTGCTTCAGTTCCCAAGTGTTTGCACCTCATCGGAGGACAAGTCTGACTTATTTTCACTTTTCATTATGAGAAATGGAGCATAGAGAAGTGAAGAGGCATTCCTGGAGTTACAGCCCTGACCACATCTTTATGCCAGAGCTAGGAAATAAGCATTTGAATATCTTGCATTTATATTGATGTATGAAATACCTTTGGGTCAGACATACTCAGTGTGTTTTTACAGCACCTAGCACAATAAGGCTCATATCCTAAACAAACACTGATAATACACTATAAGCAATCCTCAGTGATGGTGTTGAGATTAATGTGGATATTTCTCAGCTCTTGACCCTGCTATCTGTGAATGTCTCATCACATGTATTTATCTAATATTTGACTTCAGTTAATTTCTGTTAGGGGAAAGGTCATTCTTGGGTAGAATTCCCTTTTGGGTGTAAGGCATTTAAGAGCTTGTTTCCCAGGGCATCTTGATGGGTTTAATGTACTCCTAAATCATTCTGGATGCTCTTGTCAATCTACAGGGTAGATCATCCACTTCACGTAGATTCTGTACATGATTGAAATGATCTTCCTGTGAAGAAGGGCCCCTCTATTTCATTTAGCCATGGATTTTTTTCTGGTTCATTGTTTCATTGTTAGTCATAATACTTGCAGTTAGTTGTACCACTTGCCAAGTAGGTACATTTAAAGAACAGTGTGGCTCTCCAGTTATTTCCCTGAGCTTTTTTTATGCAGCACCCTTCTTCTGGAGCTCCACCATATTGTTCATGCTCAGTATGTACACAAGCAGTTTAAAAGACTGGTCTGATCATGCTTTATTTTGTTCATTTTCTATTTCATTTTGGGAAGCTGAGGAAGGTAGCCAGGAAAAAGGGAAGGGAAAGCGACTGCAGCAGCATCCCTGAGCTGCTCTGCAAAACCTTACTTTTAATTTCCTTCATCGGCAAAGCAAACGCTCAGAGCAAGTGTCAGCTTTTGGCCACCAGCTGGAAACATTAGTAGTGATGAGTACCATGGGCATCAAATGCTGCCACCCAGGATTGAAGGGCAAACATCTGCGGCTGTCAGCTTATTTCCATTCAGCCTTTAAACAGCCCAGCAGAGATTTGTGGATGTGCGTGTGAGGGTCCTTTCCTTACCAAAGAACATCCTTGTAATGTGTTTGGGACTGGGTAATAATAGGCAGCATCGGTGAATGATGTTTCATTATATTTTTTTAAGTGCATGTCTTCTAGTGGGTGATTCATCAGCTGCTGTTACAAGAAAGTATGTTGGGAAGCTTGCAGCTGTGGGCTCAGACTGCAGTTTCTGTGTCGTTGCTAGGGATTCTGCATTAAATATCCCAATTCTCTGCGCTTAAAACTAGGAAAAATTGACATTCTGACTTCCCATAAGAGAATGGAATACGTGATTCACGGTCCTTCTTCTGCAACATTAATCAGGCCCTGTTTACAGGGAAAAGAGCCAAGGGGGGTGGTAGGAGCCAAAGAGGTATGCTCAGATAGCCAAATGGTGATGTCATTTGGGGCAAAACAGTAACGGCAAGCCACTTAACTGGCTGAGATGGCTTGTAGTGGGAGCAAATCCCAGTTAAAAGATGGAGATGCATTAGGGTTTCTTGGCTGTGCCATTGACTGCTCTGGTTTTACTACGGGTTGTTTATGGAGGAGGATAACAGAGCCATCAGTGAGCACTCAGAGTTCAAGTTGGGCAGCTGAGTCCTGCAGATCTGCTGTGAGAGTGGGGGATGAGAAGTTTTGAATCCCCAGCAACTTCTGTGTGTTATGTGGAGAAGGTCTGGGGGGTTCTTTCCATAAGGGTGCAATGCTCTGGTTTTCTTCTTGTGCCATATCCTGGTGATATGTGGGTTATTTCTTGAGCTGCCATGGTGCCGGGTAATGTACATGTGTGTAAGGGATTGTTCCTCATCCTGGTCATTTTCAACCCCCGTGGAAAAGGGGACAGTTGTGATTACCTTTCTACAGATGGACTAAGGGAAATGAAGGGGGATTTCCTTGGACACACAGGAACACACCAACGTGCCTCAGCTGGCACAGGACACAACTTTCCATAGTAAGTTTTAACTACGAGATGGTTCACCTGACATCATGTGAAACCTCTTTTACACACAGGAAACACAAATCATTTTGCAAGCTGAACAAAGGCTGAACAAATCGGTTTCTGTTGCCTCTTCATTTAGAGAAAATGCTGGGGATGAAGATGTCAAAGTTTTCATAAAACATGGTGATACTACATGGGCAAGAAAAACCTAAAGGCTGATCCCCATCCAGTCACTGCAAGGGACTTGCAGGAAGGCTCCTTCCTGGGCTTTGGGCTGTCTTCTCAGGCATCCTTCTTGCAGAGTGGATCCTGACTGTCTGCCTACAGAGATGTAGAAAGGAACCTTAGGAAGAAGATTCAGAAAGTCTGACTGGCCCGCCTGCATTCTCTGTGTGGCATGGAGATCTCCAGGTAAGTCAGCAGCAAGACGTTTAGGAGATTAGAACCATTTCTAAACATCACATATTGTCTTACTAGAAACTGTTCTCCTGGGCACTGATTAAACATTGTTAAGTTGTGGGAGACCCAGTCTGATAAAAAAAGGGAAGTTTCTTGGTTGGACCAGTGGAAGTTCCCTATTCTAAGTCAGACCTTTGGTTCAATCTTGTTCTTACAGAGAGAGAGAGAACAAAGAGCAAGCCAACCAGAATTTGGGATGGTATGATATAATCAGTGATGTGTCTACTGCTTCTCTGCCTAAGTGGTGAGAACTCACATACTTGGGACATAGGATTGAGGAGCCAAAACAAACTAACTGTAGAGCTTGGCTTGGGAGAGGAAGATGTTAGCATACATCATCCACTTCAAAGCTGTATCTCTAGTATCTAACCCAGCATGGGTATGTTTCTTCATGTGATACCAAAGAGGCTGGCCATTGGTGGTGCAGTACAAGCTGAAGATGCTGTGAATGGTGTGTTTAGCAGTGGCAGCAGTAGATAGTTTGTTACACCTCAGAGGCTGATTGTTTCCTCTGTTGTAAATCTGAAAGAAATCTGTAGGCTTCTTAGGAGGTAATAATAAGATAATAACGATAGAAAATAATAGCTGATAAGTGAAAGAGAAGAACACAGAAAAGGAAACAGTGTATGGACTGGCTGAATGCCTCAGGGACACAGGTGGGAGGGAGGTCTCTGTCCTATGCTAACTCCTTTTATGCTTTTGGTCCATTATTCTGTCATATTTCAGTTTTTCTTTCATTCGTGGCACAAGAAAATGGTGAGTGGGGAAATTTAGTGGGTAACAGCAGGGCATTTTGAGGTTTCGTGTAGCACAAGATGCCGCTATGAAGCCAGGTCCTCGGCTGGAGGTGAAGACAGTGATTTACACAAGCTGACGATCTGGCTCCCCCTTTTCTAGTACGTCAACGCACATTCACCCTTATGCCAGCAACATGCAGGCCCCCATTGCAATCATTTAATAAGTTTAAGGAAGTTCCTGTTTTGATCTTTTGTTATAATCAGTGTTATTACGAATGCAAACAATAACAAGAACAATTGTAGTCATCAATGGAGCTATTGGTGAAGAATACAGGGCTTTCCTGCTTAGACACAACTATGAAGAGGACTGTTTACTTAGCTAGCCTGTCCTTTTATAGTTACCAACAGGAAATGTTTGCAATGTTTGTGTAAGAAGGAGACTCCAAATTATCCCACATGATCTCTTCAAAGGGATGTGAGAACAGAATGTATGTTTTAAATAAAGTCTCACAGCACTTTTTTTGCCTGAAGAGTGAGCACATATGGTTTTGATGGACTTGCTAACCTATTGTCTCTGTCTTTACAGCCCAGGTTTGTCACATTCTCACCTGTACATGGAAAAGTTCTGGATTAAAACTCTTTTCTTATTTTTGGTTCCCCCTGAATTGCTTTAAACATTGGTAGACAGTATGATAAGGCCAACTTGACTGAAACAGCCTCTATTATTGGATGTCCAGATATTTGACCAGCACATCTTCACAGTGGATGACTGAAGTGGGATTGTCTGGAGTGGGAAGAAGTGACACCCGTGATTGTATAGGAACAAAAGCATGAGACAGCATCTTTTTGGTCACCTACAGGAGTGAAGCGCTGGGAACTCACTGGACTGTTCACAGATTAACCAGGGAGTCTCTTTCTAAACAATAAGCTACTGTTGCAAGTGTAAATTAGGGCTTAGTTTTGTCTTGGTCTTGTTTCTTGTTACAGAGACTTATACAACAAATAAAACAGTTCAGAAAGCATCTCAGGCTCCACCTCAGTAAATCAGTGATGCGCACAGAGCAAATATCAGACCCACTTTGATCAACAAGGTTTTGTCATTTAAAGCTACAGAATTACCTGTTAATACCCATTAATACATGGGTGGTGGAGGGGAACATCTTGTAACCTAGATAATGGAAAACATTTATGAACACTAGAGCTGGGAGTCCTGTTATCTTATCACAGACAGGTAAGGAAAGTTTGGTCCACACATGTGACTATTGCATTGCTGTACAGTGGCATTTGTATGTCAATTTAAGATTTGAGTCCTATTAGGAGTGGGAACTATTTTATCCACATTTTACACATGGGGGAAGGGAGGCAGAGAGAGAGATTAAGGGACTTGCCCAAGGTCACACAGGAAGCCTGTGCTAGAACCAGGATATGAACAGAGATTTCCTGAGCCTCCATTTGCTGCACTAACCACAAGCTCTTCCTTCCTCCTTCATTTGGGAGAAACAACAAGTTTTCTTTAAGAGGTGCCCTGCAGGGAACGTGGCTACATGGTTCTTTGCATGTGGAGAACACTCTACAGGCAAGTGACATCCTTGCACTGAAGCACAGCTTCAGTATTTGTGTGCTTGTACCAGAAGAAACAAGTCACCCATACAAGTATCTACTCCTTTCTCTATGGCACTGAGTTTTGCTGGTGCAGAACTGCTTTGGGGTCGTAGGGCTGTGCAATTTGATGACTGTGGCCATGCCTGTGAAGAGCACGGCCTCTGGGAAGTGGTTTTTACTTACTGGCCCATACACAGACATCTTCATTGCAGATCTGAGCTGATTGCCCAAGGGCCAGTTAAAGAAAGGACTTGCGTAAGTGAAGATGACTTTGTCCCTGTTAGACCTAATGCCAGCTCCAGGACATGGACAAAATCTTAGCTTGTAATTTCATTTGTTTCTTGCTCAGTGAATTCCTTTCTTTCCAGATATGGCAGAAGTCAGACTTTCTCTTCCAGGTATGAGTGGAAAAGTGTCCTGCAGGATGAACAACAGGGACTAGAAAAGGCTCATGATGGATGAGCACCTTGGGTGTCAATGGGTAGGAATGTCACTTCAGCATCTCATGATAAAAAGCCTCGTCTCTTCCATCAGGAAGATGCTGGGGAAAAATGGGCCAGAGATAACATACCACCAGCTCTACATAATTTTTGTGAGGTGGAGACTTCCTTTAAGTGATGTTGCTGATTGAGCTCTCTTGATTTACAAGGGACAGATACTGTTCCTGTGGGATTTACTGCCATCATTATATAGGATAACCAGGATGAGGTAAGCAGCAGCTTGAGCTTCCTCTATCTGCGTGTGTAACCAGACCACCATTCAGAAGAGGGACTTTTTAACTCACACACACATATACAAAATGAATAATGTTGTCAGTGGCATCTCCTCTGATTACAAATGACAATACAGTGCTATGGTATCTTCTTGTGCAGGTTGAATGAAAAGGACATTCCCAAATAAGTTTTTGTGGTTATTTTTTGTGGTCACCTACTCCCCTTCCTATCATGTTCCCCTAGGATTAACACAGATCAGAGAGAGGCCACACGCCTTTTATTCTCTTAGGCACGTTGATAACTTGTCACCATCTCACCTCCAAATTCACCCGGGCAAGGACCCAGCTGCTCATCTTAGACTACTTTTGTGCTGAGCATGGGATCTATTTGCTCATGGGGAAAACAGAAACTTCCCCATCTCACCACAATCTCATCGCTCCTTATCTATCCCTGCATTTGGTAACAAACCACAGGGATTTTCCTTCAGGAGAGATGTTGGCTGAAGACTACAGTTCCCCAGAAAGAACTGGGATGGGGTGCAATCACCCAGCCTAACCCCAGGCTGCAGTGCCAGAATGAGGGCAACAAGGATAGTCTAATGGGTAGCCTAAAAGATGTGCTGCCTTTGTTTCACTGCTTTATCATTAGCTGGTCCCAGGTACGATGCTTTTATCTGAAATATTGAGACCAGTTTTTCTGCTCAGTTAATGACAACATCCTGATACAGTCTCATAAGATTAGCATATGGTAAGAAAATGCAAGCAGGGAAGTTATGGATAGTGCTGGAATAGATTCTGGGGGTAGAAGGAATATCAGGCATCCTGTTAAAAATTAATTTCCAGGGTTTTGGCAGCACACTGTAAACAGTGTTATATAGGCAGTTACCTGTCTCACAGGCACACCCCATTACTGTATCTTTTATTGAGCTGACAAAGATGTACCTGGATACAGGGAAAAAAATATTATTGAAAGCGCATCCTTCTCTAGCCAGATGTTTGTCTTCCTTTGGTCAAATGTAGCTGCTTCACCCCCTGTTTTTTTTCTTTTCCTTATAGTTTCCATTATGTCAGAAAGACATTCAAAATATCCCTGGAGAATTTTTATGTATTTAGGATTTTATTTGAGTCAAAAGTTCAATTTTATGACAAATTAATATACTTCAGGGCAAATTTGTGATTTGGGACTCTTGAAAGTGAATATAGAGGACTAAATTTGCTGCTAGAAATTCTAACGAAAAACCATGATAGCCTTCCTCCTTTGTCATTCTCAGTGTCACACAGTTAAATTTCAGATCTGGAACTCTAGTAAGTACTGGTGTCTTCAATGGGATGTCCCTGTGGATTTAAATATTACTAACATGTGTAAGCATTGTAGACCGTATCTCATCCTAATTGATATCAAATTTTCAGAGAGCTGTCAACGTGCTTTTGCTGAGTCCCCAAAGTATATTTTATTTCCTTATAACTGTGTCCTATTCAAAAAATATATGTCTATGCATTTGCCATTAGCCATGATGCTTAAAGGATTTGGTCAACCCGTCATGGGTACATATAGTGTGACACAGAGACCACACAGGTTGCAAATATGGATCAGTGCATGGCCAGTGTATCCTGTTTTTAAACAAAGCCAGGAACCAAATCACTGGTGAGTGTTTGTGACTAGCTTGGAAAGATGAAATCAGGACTTGCTTGAGTTAACAAAATGAAAAGACCAAAACCCATCTGTGCATTGTGGCAGTATAGGACAGGCTGGGCTGTGTTTATTCAGATTCCCATGAATCCACATGCACTAAAACCTAATAGAAATCTTCTGGTACTACTAGATACGAGGTCAGCTGCCTCACACTGACCGTTCAGACATGCAGATATATCTGAAATGAGAAACAGGGGATTTTACCAGTGGGATACTTAACCTGAGACCACAAAATCTAAGGCTTCAGATTCACTGACCTGAAAATGAGAGTAGCGCTGTAGCTAGAGAAAGGTCTTCTGTTTTAGGGTGAGTGTGGACAGCTCTGGGCTCTGGACCAGCATGAAGCTCGAATAGCTGAGATGTCCTCTCATGAAGGGTTATAGAACTTGATGGCAGCAATTAGTACCTGGAGGGGAGCGGTATATGTGCTGCTTTCAGCTGTGAAGGTTGCAATGTGGCAGTGTCCCTGGGCTACTGCCCATCTAAAGATGTCTCATTTAAGATGAAAAGAAGACTCACCATGGGTCACCATTCAGCTCAGATGAATCTCATCCGTTGAATTCATATTTTTTGGTAGATATGTGCACAGCACTGTGTGGAGATATATGAAGATATAGATTAGAGTTGCTTGGATCCAGGCAAAAGTATTCCTGTGGGAACATGGGACTTGACCCTAATAAAGAGGAAAACAAGTAAGTGGAGCTCTGCTCCTTTCAGCTAGTGCTGTGTTCTGTAGACATACCTGGTGCTTTTGTGACTTTCTGGTTGTATATATGATAATCAAGAAATACTAATTATGAAGGCAATTTCCATTCTCTCCACCTTCTCACAACCCTTGACAGCAAGTCAGTTTTTGCCTTTTGAAAGGAGAAGTTATTTTTATTCACGTTGCAGAAGATTTTCCAAACTCCACATATATTGTTATGTCTCTCAAATGCATTACATCACAGGACTCTTCTGAAAGGTGTCCAAATCCTGCATTAAAATGCTTGTGGGAAGAGTTGAAAAAAAATAAATGGTTTATGTTAAATGGTATTTGGAAAAGGGAATGAAATGCATTGCACTGATATGGTGCAAAGGTAATGTGCTAATGGATGCTTTGGTTTTGAATTAAGTGTTACGCTCTCCCTCATTAAACTCCATTCTGAAGTTATGTGAACTTACATATGCCTTCCCCCTCTTTCCTTCTTTTACACTGGATAGCGTGTAAGAGAAGGGTAGTGAAGTATGAACTCTCTGAACATTATTACGTGGAAAACGTAACCAAAGCAGGTGGTTTTATGTTAAATTAGGAGAGAATCTGATCTGCCTATATTTCAAACAGTGACTTGGAGGGCTCTGGAAAACAGCAGACTCAATTTGTGCCTCATGGCTTGATGGGACCTATACTGCATGCCTTAGAAAGCCATTGCTGCTTCAGTTCATGCTGAGAGGAAGAGCAGCATTTGAACTTTCCCTCAGCACATTCTTGTTGAGTGTGGTGGACTTTGGCCAGTGAAGTTGGGGTACTACTGATGTTAAAGATCTTTATTAGTGAGACTTTTGCTCTATCCACATTGTGCTTTTACAGTGTTCCCGTGGGCCAAGTATTCTGACTGTTTGCATTGGGATACCCTGGGGGCACCATGCAAGCCTTGCTTATAAGCCATGAAGGGAAATTTAGGGCCTCTTGGCCTTCGCAACATCCTCTAGGAACACTTAATGTGCTTTTCTGGACAACTCCAAATTTGGAAAGCTACCTGTCTGAGCATCCAGAGCCTTTAAACACATACCCCATGTATAGCTCTCTCAGCACTCCTCAGTGCCCAGTATTTCAAAGGTTTGGAGACAAACCTGGCTCATATCCAGCTTTTTCTCAGAATCATCTAAGTCCAGAAGATCATGGGATGACTGCCTGACTTCACATCCCATCCCAGCCAAGGATATGACAGAAGTATTCTGCTGCTCTCCCTTGGACCATCTCCAAGGCCAGGCTCCCAGAGGTCTTGTCCTGTGGTGGGAACATACTAACATAAGTGTTGCAGGCACCTGCTGAACAGTGATGGTGGCTGAGGAGAGGCTTATGGGCCCCAAAGAGGATTTTGGTCCACTTTTTATAGTGCAAAGTTCTCTTTAAGGGCTGGATTGTGCTGACTTTGAGAAAGAAAGCAATGACTGCATCTTATGAGGGGTCCTATACTTGTGAACACGATTCACACACTCAGGGGATAAACACCTTCAGGGGATTTCTCTTTGCTCTGTCCACTTTCAGGTTTTGATATGTTTTAGGCAGAAGTCAGGCTCCTCATTACTCAGGCTGGACAATTCTGACAAAGCTGCTTTGTAAGAATGGTAAAGAGAGTCATCCTATGAAGGTATCTATCTCCCAAGTGATGGTTGGATGGCCAACATAGATGAGATGCATAACTCAGATGGGTCAAGATAAACTATACCCCACACTTATCTACCTGGTACTTAGTTGTCTGGGAACTCAAAGTATACAGGGATCAAAAAAAAGTAGGTACCAGTCCAAGCTTGTGCTACTGCAAGTTCATAAATGTTCTTTATTAGCTGCTTCTATTAATTCCTTTACTTACTAATTGAGAAATATTAGTATTAGAAGGAAACGGGCTCTTTCGTTTAGTACCATTGGTGCTGCTCACACTGAGAGCAGAGATTGAGGACCAGGACAGCTGCCTTGTAGCCTCAGCAGCCTCCTCCCCTTCCCTCACCATGAGACCTTGATGTCTTCAGGAGAGTGATAAGGAGATTGAATTTAAGAAAAACCCCTTCAGAATAATGTTGTGAAGGCCCAGATGAACAAATCTTCACACCGTGTTGTTGGGCCTTCTCTATGAGACACACCAGGGAGGACAGAGGTTATATGAAGATGCTGGAGATACCAGCTTTCCTAGATCTTCAATCCAGACATTTGGCAGCAGCTCAGAGTTGGTCATATTAGAAAAGACTGAGTACTGTTTGCAGAAACTGGGAGAATTCCCTTGGATTTATTTATATTTCTGTATTTAAGTTCATTTTTCATTCCAGAGCTATTTCCCCACATATCAGCAGCTGCTACTGAGAACCCACAAGGCACCTGGGAAGGTCAAAAAGATGGACATTTTAAAGAAACCAGACAACAGTTTCCTTTTATTTTATCTTGTAAACACATTTGCAGTCTAGTTAAAACAACAAAGCAAGACATTTCATACATTCAGTTCCTTAATTGAATGATAGACCAGAGCCTCGGCTGGTGTGATTCTGTATCCTTCCCTTGCAACCAATTTAGTGCCATGGGAAATTCACTTCCAAAACCCATTTTTCATCGTGAACACAGGAACTTTTCATGTAGTTTCTATCAAGGCTTTTACCACTGCTGCTGCTGACATCACCCCATTGCTTGCAGAATGTCCAGCTACTAGAGTCTTTCTCCATTGTGTCGTTGGGTGCCCTGCTACCGATCTCACTATGACTGAGACACACTTTGGCTAACTTCATTAGTCATGTACCATGAAAAGCTTTCCACTAAGGAAGGTTCAGCCCAGTCTTAGTTTTGCCAGGCCACTTGACTGCCATGCGGTCAATAATTTTTTTATACTAAAAAAGGTAATTGAAACACTTATAACACTTTAATATATGTAACTCTTATAATGTATAACACTTATAACGTCATATAATGGCTTGACAATAACCCAGCTGAGCCAAGCACTTCTTTATTCTTTTAAAGACACTTAACTCACTTTTTAAAGGAAGTTAACATGGTTACCCGGGTCGTTTTGCAAGTTTTTCAGTGATTTAGTCTCGTTCATGAATGTACCCATTTCCTTTAAGATGATATATACCTAAACCACAGTGCATGGACATGAGTCAATAAAGGAGCAATTCTTGTAAGTTTATATGCATTGATACTGTTTGTTAAAAATAGGCTATGGCAACAGAATTGCATGACAAGACACTGCCATCTGAGAACTTGAACTGTTGTATAACACCGGTATATAACATTGGATTGGTGTGGAAAGTGGTAAACCAAGTCTAAATGGGCTGTGTCTGTACTGGAACTTCAGAACATCACTGGGTTTTCAATTGTCAGTAAAAAAATCAAAGAGAATCCTTCCCCCTTTTTTTATTAATCTCACATTTGCAGCGGGAAGTCGAAGGTTTCTGTGGATCTTTGCAATTGGCACACCTGTGCAGAGATAGGAAAGGGAGGGAGGGGGTGAGAAAAACCTCACAGTTCTCTTCTCTCCTGTTTTTATGCGACTGTTGGTACCCGCACACAGGTCTTCAGGCAGCTTGCGTGTCAGAAGGGTATTTGACGCAGTCCAGCCTGGCAGACAACTTAAGGAAAATGCACTTTTTGGCATAAAAACTAAATTCCAGGGTAACTTCAAAGGTTTCTCGATGGCTGATTTTGCCCTGTGACAGGGCTATGTGATGCACTGGCTATATGGAAGTTCGAAGGAGAAATCAAAAACAAAACAGAAGGAAAAAAAAAAAAAGAAGGAAAAAGAAAAAAGAAAAAGGGGAGAAACATAATGTGAAACCTAAAATCATGCCAAAGAGGGCACGTTCTGCAGGCTGATGTAGGACAGAGCAATCAGAGCTCTCGGTACAGTAAGCGGAAAGCAGAGCAGCTGCACTGTGTTTTACCTCTTTGAAACTGCTAACAGGAAGCAGCCCTGACGTGAGGCAGGGAACCAGTCCTTCAGACGCTGGAAGGCTCTCAGTGTTCTCAGCACTTTGCGAGAGGCACCCACGACTTCTCCCGCGCCCAGCTTACAGAGGGTCCATTCTGCTGCAGCCTCTCCACATCCTGGTTTTCCTCTTTCAGCTTCCCCAGTGCTGGCCCGGAGGAGAGAGTCACAGCTTCTGCCAAGCCTTCCCCATCTCCAAGGCCAGTCTCCCTCCTAATGCACTTTGGGGGCTTAAATTGCACAACAGAACAAGCACAGGAGCCTCTTTGCCATGCACGGGAGTATTATGAACTCCTATGTAATACCGGGCAGGTATTAATGATGCCAACTCACACCGCAGCACATAGGAGTTGAGATGTGAAATTCAGGGCAGCCAAGTGGATTTTTAAGCATCCCAAAGGTCAAATAATATGGGCTGCTTGAAGCTCCATTTGCACGAGCAGAAACCTTGCTGTATGCAAACACGCACGCAGGCACCCCTACACATGCAGGCTTACATGTAAAAAGAACTCTTGCTTCTTCTCTTTTTCTTCCTGATATGCATGTTGTGGAAAATGTGTGTCTCTGTGGGTCTGGTGACATGCAAATGTTTATGTGGGTGTTAAAAAGAAAATGGAGAAGGTGTGAAGCATGTATTCGGAGAGCCAGAAGCCACACACAGGCTTCTATTTATAGCACCCCCGTTGTGAAATAGAGAAAACGAACTGCAGCTTCTATCTGCTGCTCCCAACTGAAGTTTGACAAGAGCAGATAAAACCTTTTAGGGTCTCTTTGTAGTTGTAACTGACAACAAAAAGTGATGAGTTAGCTGTTTCCTTTGCGACCCTCTTAAGCAGGTAAAGAAGTCAACCGCTGCCGTGAGTGGAACAAACTGATGCTGCCTCAGCGCCTGAAAGTGAACTCCTTCTCATGCAGAGCCCTGGTCAAAACCCAGAAATAGCTCTTGTTTATGAGCACGACTGCCTCCCAACCTGGATTCCCAGCGCCAGGTGAAGAGTTCATGATCCAAACACCTTGGGGTGCACCAATCTTCCCATTTCTTTCTAGTTACATCTGTTAGAAAAACAGAGAACCAGGGTTCTAGTATCAGAGCTGAGATCAGAGGTTATGCTTCAAACCCACTGATGATTTCTTATGCCAATAATAGAACAGCTGCAGCTCTGCTCTCGCTTTTTTCTTTGGGATCGACTACAATGTGATCCTGCTGCTGCATTGCATCCTTCCTTTCACCTTTCACACCTTGTTTCCTGAGGGTACTAATTCAAGTATTTTCCTGCTTGAAGCTCATATATTCACTGAGTGAGAAATCATCTCACTACTCACCTCTTTCCTCCATGAAGGCTGGTCCTTGCAGGAGGCTACTCTTGACTCTTATGCTAGTGTAGGACATACAGAGTCTCTTTCTCAGCTCCTCATTCCATGACACCTTCAGATCACAGCCCTCATGCAAATTATGGATTTCTCCATGAGGAGCTGGGAGCCACCAATTTTCTTTTTGTTTGGGTGGTGGAGGTGGGTTTGGCCCTTGAAAAATGACAGTGCTGGCAGCTGAATACCGAGATCCTGCCTTGGGTCTGCACTTTGGCCTAGTGATGGTGGAAAAACTAACTTAAATCTGAGCTGCTTTTAATCCCCATTGTATATTTTATTTTATTTTATTTTATTTTATTTTATAAAATGTAAAGAACACAATGGGTTAGAAATATTTTGTGACTTATTGTTTCTTGCAGCACACACTTTTCTCAGAAATAAAAATCCTGAATTAGTAAATAATTATTAAAAAGCCACAAACCTCCATTTCCATGTTTTACAAAGAAGTATGTTGATATTTTTCTTTAAAAGGCAGTTTTGATTCGCAATTTGTGTGTGTGTGGTTTCAAAAAATAATGGCTAAAAGCCTGAGACAAAATATGCACCTGTATTAAATTTGAATGAAATCAATATTTTTTGAATTGATCTTTGAACTCTGTTGACTCACCAAAAATTCTGAATGTTTTCATTCTGAGTTGATCTGAGTTGAATTTTTATCAAACTCTGCATTTTAAAAATTCAAGTGAACCAATAAATTAGTTATTTGCACGGTCCTGGGATAATATTAAGGAGTGAGTTTTGTCTCTGTCTCATCTGGAGTTGCTGGCAAAGCAGTTAAGTTGAACTTCTCTTTCAATCTAATGTTTATTTGTTTCATTCATTCCATATGAAAACTGCTGTCTGTTCCTTGACTAGAATAGAACATATCTCCTAGGGATGATCAACCCTGAGGTCTGGTTTTAGAAACATATATGTTAAGTGAGTTCTTCTGTGTCTAATATCATTGCTGGGTTTAGACCAATGACTTTCTCTGTGGGGTAATATCTCGGTGAGAGCACTGTTTTGGCAAACTCTCTTCTCAGATTTGGGCCTTGCCTCCTGGTGCAAGCATTACTACTAATACATTCACTGCTAAGAATTTCTTGCATTTTCTTGGTGCATGCTCCTTAGTATTTGCTTGAATCTGTGTGTTTTCTTCTCTCTCAGTAAACCACTTTCACAGGTGTTGATAGGGAGAGATCACAGGGAGCGACAAACATTGCTGAGATGCTTTCCTTTCAAGCAATAACTGAAAAAGCACCATCTCTTTGGAAAACTTTTGTTTAATCTTGGTCACTTTTAATTCTGTTCTTTTTGTGTTGCTTTCCTGGTGATAAAAATAGAGCAAATATCCCTTTAGAGGCAAACGAGCAAACCAACCAACCAACCAACCAGAACTTACTCTAAAAGCACAGGTTCTACAGAAACCCCAGCAGCCAAACCACCCTCTGGTATAGAGGAAACCAGCCAGGTCTTTGCAAAATAAAGGTGGAACATGTTCTTCACTCCTGCTTTGCTCACATACCTAGACCAAAAGTCAACGTGAAAACCTGGCTTTGCACTCACCTACAGGTCAACAAGGGCAAACAAATTAAGTCCCTAACGCATGTCAAAGCACTGCTGTGGGTGTGGGTGTGTCACTGGAGGACACTGATTTGAACCGTGCTTCAGTTACCCAATTGTCTTCTTGGGCAATGTGCTCCACTGCAATGGGGTGAGAAGCCTTGCTCAAGGTTCTGCCTGCTATGAGACATTGTCCTTGCCCTAGAGAGCTCTCAGCTGAAGGGACAAAGACAGAAAGAGGAGAAAATAATGAAGAAACTATTGCCAAGGGTAATAAAACAGGGCACTGCTGGAAAAAACACATTTCTCTCTCCTTCTACAGTGCCCATGGTGGTGCTGATGGAGACATGTCTAGTCCTGGGGGTTCTAAGCACATTTCTGTATTTGTTATTTTAGCATAGTTACGAAGTATTAGATCAGGCACTGCGTAACTGCTGGTTCTAAGCCTAAGGTAAAACACTTCTTGGTGTCCTCAGGACTTCAAACTTGCGTTAGGTGAAACATGTTAAAGCACAGCTAAGCTGCTTCAGCTCACTAGTCAGGGCAAAAGTAGAGGGGAGAGAGAGGTCCTTCGGTTTAGCCCCGGGGCAAACTCATGGTGCGGTGGGGTTCAGGGATGAAGGACTGACCTCAGCAAATTCACCTCAGTCAAAACGAAATGCTTTCTCTTTATTATAGTTTTACCTCAGGATAACTCAGGCACCTCAGTCATTCTGAGGTTAAGAAAGAAACCCCAAACCCAGCTTTTTCAAGCAGCAAAGACAAGCCCTAACTGTAGACTTAGCTGAAGGGCTCACCTTCACTTGGGATGCTTGGTAGATCAGCACTGCCAATTAGTTAAATGCATTACAGTAATAATTGTGGGTGTTCCTTCAAAGCCCACCCATCTTTTTCTCTTTTTTATCTTTGTTTTAAATGAGCAAGGATTTAGCCAACGTATTGAGGGAGAAGGGAAGGTAGTAGCTCCCGAAAGAAGCTGCCAATAATTAGGAGCACATATTCTAAAGTTACTCATGCATGCTGGTCTCTGAACTGTCTCTATAACAGGAGCGATAAGGTTTCATTGGAAACAACAGTTCTACAGCCTTCAGGTGCAGCATTTGGACTTTTTTATTTGTTTTCTCCAACACAAAAAGCCACTGCTCTGCATCTCCCCTCACCTTGTACTAAACTGAACCAAACCTAAGCAAAAAGATGGGGCTGGCAAAGCTCCAGCTGAGTGCAGAGGGTATGCTCAAAAGCAGGAAGCTGTGGCAAAGCTGAGCCGCTGAAAAGCTGCTGGAGCTAATATACTGTGGTCATGGGGACGGGCAGCAGCATCTGTGTAGTGATGGGAAGACTCAAAAGTACCTTCAAAACAGGCTTGTAAAATACTGCTGATTTTTGCACTTTGAGTGGGCTTTTGTGCTTGAAGCATTTAGAACACCTTTTGCGTCGAGCTGGAGCGCATAGTTTATCCCTATGTGCGACGTGTGCCTTTCAGAAGCCTCATTTGCTGCCTGAGCACTGAAACGCAGAGGTAGGCTTTGAAGGTGAAAGGGATGCGTAGGATTGGGTTCATCTGGCAGCATTTGTGACGGCATCTGAAGTTAAAGCAGGTTGTAAACACTCGCTGGTGAATAGCTGCCTTCCCCCTGTTCTTTCCGCGGCAGTGTGAAAAGCCAGGTGTGCACTTATGGATTGACTAATTCTTTTTTATGGGGTGGAAAAAAAAAAGGTACTGGCTGTGAAGCCAATAAAAAACACCAGGTGGTCACGATATCATGGAGGCCTATTGTTCTAGGAGATTGTTTCATTTATTCATATGGACTGCGATGATGATAACAGGATACATAATATTGCCATGTGAGATAGGGAGTGAGGAGATGGGTGGGCGAGGCAAGATGTCCTTTTCCTTCTCTGGCTGCCCTTAGGAGGGAGGAAGTAGTGGCTATGTTTCAGATCTGAAGAGCCAACGCAAGCTGAGATAAAGGGAGGACTTCCACCAGTACTTCAGTAGCTGTTACCTTAAGATGCCACAGGTCATTAGAGAGCTGCAGCCAACACACATAGAGGAAGGGACAAGCTCCAGTCCCCAGTCTTGAGCTCTCTGCTCTTCTAGATACCTGTAGGTGCCTGCCCTTGTAGCTGTATTGGTTTTGGGTAGGGTCTCAGAGACTGTTTCATGTGTTTCTTGATGCCTGGACTGGGCATAAGGAACCACTTGTGCCTGATGGAGGCACAGATATAATTTCTGTGGTCCTTACTCTACTGAGGGCCAGAAAATACATACGCCTCCAAGACGCCACTGACTTGTGGAGCCTGGACAAACCAACCAGGAATTACTGATAACCTGCATGCTGGTTTTACGTGGTTTTTGGAGCTTTTCAGCTTTTCAGCCCTGCTCTCAGGTGGAAGAAACTGAGAATGTGTCAAGTGGGTTAGTGGAGCTGTGTCAAAACCCACTCGCAGATCATGCTCACTGCTTGCCTATATCTGGTCTATAAACCTAAGGCCTAACCTGCCTAACTGTAAGTGCATAAAAGGATTTGGTTGAAGGACAGAGGTAGGTGCTCAGGCAAGTTGAGTGGGATGGGTCTGGACCTCCTAGGCAACCTCAGGGCTCTGTGAAAGATGATGCTTTGAGTCTTCTTTGCATCCTAGTGTGGACCCAGTTAGGATGAAAGAGATGTAAATAGAGATGGGTGTCACCACCAGCTTCAAGCTGGAGCTTTTCTGGGTGGCTAGGTCCTTTGTGCAATCTGCAGCCAGTGAGGTGACCAAGGAGCATTTACTGATGAAGCTGGTATCATCAAGCCTGCCCTTACATCCCAATACAGAAGCAGAGCAGAGTGCATAATGCATTCTCTGGTCCAAAATATCTTCCATGCTGTATCTCTGCTGTGGGATCACATTCAGGGATCAAATACTCTGCTGTGGGATCACATACTCAGCTGTACTCTCAGATGGTGAGTAGAAGAGACAAGGAAATGAAGAGCAAAAGCCTTTCTTTTTCCTAGAGAGTATGCTCTGTACCTAGTGTAGTGGAACCAGTTAAAGAAAATAATTTATGTTGGCCTGAGCTGTGGTTTGGAAAGAGAAAAGGAGAAAAGAAACTAAACAAAAACACTGGCCCACAAAGAAGAGAAAACAGGAAAGGAAAAGAACAAAACATCCTGTACCCAGCAGCCAGTCAGTCGAGGAGGGAGGGTCCATGTTATCTGCATTCCTCTGCTGAAGTGGGCACAGGCAGCCTTCATCAGGTCTGTGCTGCTCAAACCTTTCCTTTCCTTTCTTTAGCCTTTCAGGTCATCCGACCGTGTGATGTCTCTTGTTTATCCCAGGGCTGGATCAGCAGGACCAAAGGTGGTTTGAGACATTTCCTCCTCTCTCAATGCCACTTCATGATGAGTGAGAGCATCGGCAGACTGTACCCTTCCCAGCTCCTCTCCTGGGATGGGTATCAGAGATCCCCACTGAGCACTGACAGATGCAAGCTCACCTTTTCCTGCTCCAAGGTGAGCGACAAGCACCAAGCATGATACTGTGTCATGCAGTCAGCACTGTACTGTGGTTGAGCTAACAATGGCCTGAACTGGACCTGGTTCTGAGCTTAGGCTGAGAAACTCGAGGCTCTCTGCATTTGACTGTGTGAAAATACCTCTTGTTCTTCATCACAACAGCTAACAAAGAATGAAACCAGCATGGAGACCTTGTTGTTGTCTCTGCTCAAGAGTCAGTTTTCAGGGTGGGGTGGCTGGGATGGGTTGTAGGGGGAGGCTCAAACCCATGTCTGTTTATTCTGAGGTGAGAAGAGAACATGGTGAATCGGATCTGCTAATACAGCATCTTTTGTGAACCTGAAAGATGTGTAAAAACAGTAGTTTTGATTGGGGGAAACCTCTCCTTTAATATCCTTTACTAAGCCCAGTTAAACACTTGCCAGGTGCCTCTCTCCTGGTCATCATTTGTGTGGTCTTGCTGAAGTGGATGTGATTTCCTCCAAACCCTATAAATGTCACTCCTTAATCTGTTCGAGTTACTGCCTCCTTCTCCAAGCAGACCACTCAGACTCACTGAGCTGCTGCAGTTAATCCCCTCCCCTGACTTTCCTTCTGGAGAGGGTAGAATTAGCTTTTGAGACAGGGGCAAGACATTTCTAACCTGTGGTCTCGTGGCTGGGAAGTCAGATGCACTACTTCTGCCCCATTGCAAGCAGAAGGCGAGGATGGACACTTCATGCACCAGCAAGAGGTGAAGCCTGAATGAAGTCTCTAAAAGCTGATACTGATAGCATGGTCCTTGAGGTCAGCTGAACTGTCATGAAAATACACACAGCTTCTGCTTAGCTTCACTTAAGGATGAAGGCAGCCTATGAGAGGAGATTGGACATTCAGTTTCTCCCATACATTGTCTTGGTCTGGGTTCTCCCTCTAAAAGTATGCCAGGAGAATTTTTTCCCCTCTTTTTCCTGTTGAAGTTCTCCCTGTTGAAAGCTTAGAGGCAATAAGTTCATCTTAGAACAGATCTAGCAGATGCAATTTGAAGAACTTCCCCGTTTCCCCACATCCTGTAAACTTGGAGAATGATTATTTTTTATAACGATGCATTAGTTATTTAGGTGCTTTAAGAGGTGCTGCCTTCATAAAATATCATTTATCATAACTATTATTACCATAAAACATTTACCTAACTCCCTTGTCCTCTCATTTTCACCCCCTGCCATCCCGTACCTTCTCTTTTCCAGCTTGTTTATTTTAAAGTGCAAAGCTGCTTAGAATTATTTATTTTTGGATCAGCTACTGATTCACTTAGTGACTAACTCATTTCATCACTCGATGCCTCACTTTACCTGTACATTAAGAAGGATTAATAGTACCTGCTTTTCAGGGCTGTTAGCAGTCAAAATTAATTCATGCTTAAAATGTTTATAAAGAGATTTGAGATCCTTGGTTACTGGAGGCTAGGGAGCTGCAAAGTGTCTTATTTTTACTTAATGGCGGGGTTTTTTGTGTGTAACTTTGCATTATAAAAGTACAAGAAGCCTTGCAATTAGTTGGAGAGTCTATTGTTCCCAGTGCTTAGTTTAAATTCCAGTTCAGATACAAGTATTTTGTCTGCATATTTTCTCCCCTGATGTTTCAATCAGACTTAATGTCCTGATCTCCTTTACTGAGAAATGTTGGATGGTGGGAAATGTGGCAATGAGTATCACAGGGTGGATGATACTGCTGTGCAATCGTGTTTGGTGCCCTTAAAAATCCTGATGTGCTCTGCTTCAGAGGTGACTGCATCTTGTTGTTAATACAGCAAAATATGTACCCAGAAAGCCAAAAAGTTAGACTGTCACAACATCAGTTACCATATTATGCACTGAGTAGAAATATTTGTTGGCACTGTGGGAGGCTGCCATGAGTCTATGAGGAAGAAGGAAAGGACAGCAAACCAGAAGGCACAAGGGGAGTGTGCCTAAATGAAACCTGAAATCAGTTTGCAATTATTTCACGTTTATTGAGTAATCTAATAAATGATAGTGCCAGTGACCACGTTTGCTGCTGATAGCACATTGCCATGCAAATATTACTTACAGGAGGGGTGTATTTGGATTTGAATATGAGCATGTGAGCAGATCATACTGGCTAGGTTGGATGGGGCTTGGAACACCCTTGTCTAGTAGAAGTTGTCCCTACCCATGGCAGGGGATTGGAACTGGAAGAGCTTTAAGGTCCTTTCCCACCCAAACCATTCTGTGATTCCATGACTATCATTTGGTTTGCTTATGCTAAAAAATAGCTGTACTGAAATTAGTAAAGACTTCTTATTCTGTTGCCTCATCTCTTACAAATGACTGGTTCGTGTAATGCAAAAAATACAGTTTTGGGGAAAATAACACAGTGAGTGTGGACCACTGGCCCTGCCCTCAGCCCTGTCTGTGCGAAGGGTAGGAACTGCTCCCACAGTGGCTATTGCCACTTGAGGTTCTTCCTCTGATGTGAGAACTGGTGAGCTTTATTACTGCATGCATTCAACATCACAAAACATAGTAGGCAGAGTACAGCCCAGAACAAGGCCTCCCTTTGACAATAACTTTATTTTCTGGACTTAGCCTGTTAGCTGCTGCCCTTTTTTTTCCATCTTGGCAGACTGCAATAATTATCCAGATGACATATATAGGGAGGCCACGAATTATTAACAATTAACCCAGCTCTGGAGTCACTGCCAAGTATTTGTTGGTTCGTAAAGGAAGTCTAAGTGAGTAAACCATGCTGAGTGACAATAGCTCTGCTTCCCAGCCAGACTGAACAGCTCGTAATGTAACTCAAATGTTTCTTCTTGCTTATAAAAGGGCAGACAAGGAAAGGGCAAAAAGGACATTTAGAGGAACGCAAGACTGGAAAAACAACCATTGATGTAATGACTTTCTAAACTAAACATAAAGCATGTACTGTGGCAGCCATTGAAATAATGATTAAAAAGAAAAGCTTTGTCTTCTTAGTTCTGAGCACTGAAAGAAAAAGTTTGAGCAATTCTATGCTGGATGCTTGGAAATATTTTCCTTGCACAGTCGTCTGTGCCCCTGGTAAAGAACAACACTAAAAGTAGAAAAATTGGATGAGATAGAGGGCATAGAACTGTGCATGAGAACCAGAGCACAAAACGGAGAGGAACAATGGAAATATCATAGACCTCTAGTGACCATCTATGTTGTCCTACAAGGCTCAGATTAGGAGGATGTTCATCGTTGTACAAAGACATGGTAAAAGGTCTGGGGTTTTGAAAGAGCTTAGAAGTTGAATCAATAGGATGGCGAAAGGAGGGTTAATTTACAACTCCATTTCACAGAAGGGTAACTAAAGTATGGACAGATCAAAGCCTCTTTGCTGCCTGCCCTTTTCCATATGTCTAATCTGGCCCGTTCACTGACACCATTTCTGACAGCAGAGTTAAGTAGGTGCATTGGTGTTTTCAGGACTGGGACCTATGTGACTTGCCCAAAATCACAGAGGAAGTGTGTAGGAATAATACCCAGATCTCTTGGGTCCCGCATCACTCTCTCAACCACAAAACCATCCTTCCTGTCTCTGCATAAAGACAGAGCTGAGAGAAGTGATTTTATATACACATGCACATATGAAGAGTGCCTTATAAGGCATATAGGCACACTAAGGTGAAAGTTTCATTAGAAATCACATAAATTCAGAGTGATATTTTTTGTTTTATAAAGCAGCCGTGTTTCTCTTTTCTCCTTCAGCTTCCCTGATTTCAAGCATCACAACAGCAGTTCCTTACATGAGGTTTCTGAATGCATTTTATGGAATGAAAGAAAAATCACATGAATCTGAGCTGGAGCAAAGCCATAGAGCTTGATTTCATAACACAAATCATTACAACTTTGGTGCATCTGGTATGAGTCTATGAATTTCTTTGTATATGATGTGAACCTTTTTCTCTGGGAGGGTCTAAAGTGGAAACAATGAGAAATTTGTCCTCCTTCTGCCCTGAATGCTCAGGTTCAACACAAATAATGACAAAGTTACCCAGTAGATTTGGCTAGAGTTAGTAGAGAAATTCTGCCTTAAACTAGCACACAGCTGGGCTGTGTTTTCAAATGTTTTTACTAGAGATTGGTAGGCGACAAGTTCAAAACATGCAAAAGGAATTTATGCCATGTCATTAAGCAGCAGAATTCCTTGCTGCTGTGAATTGCCTGGATACTAAGAAATTTACACGGAGTAGATAAGAAACTGCACAAATCTGTGAAAGAAAAGACCGTTTAGGGCTGCGGGTTACAAAGACACATTGCTGGATCGAGGAATCTCTCAAAAGCAAGTTCCTTGGATGAAGGAAAGAAGACTACATGAGTGAATTCCAAGATATTAGAGGTGGTATTCCCAGAAATGCTCAGACTTGGGCTGTCTTTCCCCTGTTAGTAAATGCTCATACCAGTGAAAGTAAAGAGAAGCCAGTGGACAGGATGGGCTGTTCAGTCATCTAAGAGACAGGCAGTGCATTTAAATCTGGTTGGGTAGGCTTACTCTTTCTTCAGTGGGGAGATACAGGCACCTCTGGAGGCTGATTCATCCCATCCTAAGGCAGAAGTCCAAGATAAGTGGGGTCAATCACCCACTGTCTCACTTCATGACTTTAATAGAAGCCAATGTAAATAATTTATTTGGGTTGTCTAGGGCAGGGTTCAGTCAGAGACTGGAATTTTGGAAGTGTGCATGTGAGGTAGGTGCTTTATCTCTCTTAAGAGGAAATGGAGACATAGTAAAGACAGTCTGTGGAGCCTACGTTTCATTTTACTCTGCAGCAGACAAATTAGGTCAGCTGCATGCCTCTAGGATTAAAGATTACTTGGTGGTGATTACTGTCTGAGCTATCATAGTGGATCTGGCCTCACCTCCAGCGGATACCCTGGAGTACCATGCGGATACCATGTCACACGTGTCACACCTTCCATACAGAACATAATATTGGACATATTAGGTCATCTCAGATGATGCTTAAGCAGCTGAATCGAATCCCTGCACTCTATTTACTACAGTGAATTTAAATGTGCTTCAATTCACCTGCCCCAACATGGTGCCTAGTACCCTCTGAAGTGCCCCATGGTGTTTCGTTTCTGTTGTTGGTTTTGAGCACCTCTCCAGAAAGGTGTGGGCTTCCCATAGCATTCCTATCATGTCTACCAAATGAATCGATAACTTGGGTAGCTGACTTCTAAAACTACAGTGGACACCCAGATATGAGCAACTGAATTAATTTGCATATAAACATTTACACACAGACATGTAAGTTTGGGTGTCTCTGTCTGGAGCTGAATCCCATCTTCTAGATGGCCAAACTGAAGTAAGATGAGTTCTACCAAAAAGTTGTTTAGAATGAGTCCACCTTAAGTACAGCAGGAGCACAGCAGTTTCTAGGAGCACTCAGCATCTTCAATAAGCAGCTCTTCCTTTTTTATCTCTTCTCCCCAGAACTTCTTCCTCCAAAAGCCTTGCTCGTCAGCAGGTGTAGAGCTCCAGCACCTGAATGAGAGAGACACTTGTTCACAAAGGGCCCTTCCAGAATTAGTTATAAAATCCTCATGCCTACAAGTAACAGCTTTTACTTTTAGGAATGAATAACCCATAGAGATTTTATTTTTTCCCCCGGAATTTAGTGTTTCATAATAGTGGAAAAAAAAGGTTTCTTAAATTTGTAACACAATGAAAAAAGCCAGCTGCTGCTTTACACCAGCTCTCGGTACAGTAAACGGAAAGTGGTTTTTAATCGCTGGATGGCCATTAGCTTGACAGAGCCTCTTCATCACAAACCACAAGTCACTCTTACACATGGAAGCAATTTTGATTTTTCTCAGGAAGAGAAAAATCCCTGCTGCTTCCAAAATCGTTGACAGTTAGGATGGCTTAGCTCAAAGCTTCTCGGTCAGGGCGCATTGACATAGATGGGCACAAGTGGATGAATCTCACTTTGCCTACACTTCAAGTTGGCTGGATATAGGCCAGCTCTGAAATGGGAGCCAGAAATCATGTTAGAATGGAGCTTTGCCCAAGCTAATAAGAGCTGTTGGAAGCACATGCTGAGAAGTAAGACATTAGTTTGGGCAATGCCTCATTTTCATGTAGCTACAAAACTTCCACACAGGAGTTTCTCCTGATCCTGGGTACCCATGTCCAGGTGCATTCACTAACAGGAGTCTCCAGGAGCAAGAAACATTAAAATTAGCCCAAATTCCACCAAGAACTTCTGCTGACGTATTGAATGTTGGATCAGGCCCACAGTCAAAAGGAGTTGTTCTTAGAACAATATATAGCCAGGGCTTAGAGGAAAACATCCTTCTAGAGCTCCCTACCCAGCAGATTTTGCTTTATAGCTATTGATTATTTCTATTTACTCTCTGTCTGGCTCATAGCACCAGGCTGTAGGAGACTAGCTGGTGATCAGGCCAGCCTGCCTGTCCTTGATATCACACGTAGAGATAACAATGCTGTCTGTATGCCACGACATACAAATGAGTGATTAGTTTATCACTCATTTACCACTGAATGAAAAACTAATACAAAGCCCTGGAGAGTTCTCTTCAAGCATAATCTGAAGGATGCTGCATGGCCTTCCACATGAAACATATTCACCTAGGTGCTTTTTTGCAAGGTAGGATGTAGAATGTTCTATATCCTTGTGCATGTTTGAAGCCTGCAGTACGGTAGAAACCAAAGACCATCTGTGTGAGCAACCCTTCCGAGCTTATCAAATACCCTTACTTCACCTGGTATCCAACCATTTGGACTTTGCAGGTCCTCAGAGTCCTCATGGGAAATGTTTTAAACTGCATGTCACTTTTTAGTCATGAAACTAGTTCAAGGACTGAAGGACAGCATGAAGGATTGCACACATGGGGTCTTTTTACTCTCCAAATATTGGTCTAATCAAAACAAAGGCTTAAAAACAAATGTCCCTTCGAAGGTAATTATGGCCCCGAGGTCACAGTTAAGTAGCACGACATCAACAGTTAACAGGAAAGAACCTGGTTCTTCCTAAACTGGTGTGAATTGATAGTAAAGCCAGAGACGTCAAATGCATGATGCTGATGTGAAGCCAGCATGAGTGAGAGTAGAATCAAACCTCTGGTGAATTACCATTACTCTGAATTTCTCTGATTTCTGGCAGGTTTATGGCAAGTTCTTGACAATATTTTAACTCAGTGTTTTTGCATGTGTGTGTTTAACGTCCTGTCTATTTGAATGCTGCATAACCACAGCGTGTTCCCCAGGGGCATCCCTCCTACATATACATGAAGTTCTGCTTAATGTTTCACTTGGATTTATTTGAATCTTTTATTATTACAGTACTGGATGAATTCTTGCATTAAAAACACTTGTCCCAGGGATTTCACCAAATGTTGGAGTGTTTTCATTTTCAGTTACTTCATCACATGGAGGCATTGACTGCAGATACAACTCATTGTTGCACAGATTCTGAAAAGCTACCCATAAGATGTTTAATAGTCTAATTAAACACACACAAAACCAAATGTTAGGTCCACTTTTTAGCTTGTATGATTTAAATTTGTTTGGGAGAAAAAAGTCATTTGAAACGTTTTTTCCGATAGACTAATTTTTCTGAATGGGAATGGAGAGAGTTACTGAAAAATGTGACAAGATCAGAAGATTTAAAGCATTTACAGTGCTCAGCACCTCACAAATCAGAAGTTTTTATATATATTTTTTTTCCCAGCTTTGCATAGAAAATATAACTACAGTAATTCTCAGGTCAATTTAGGTTATCTTGGAAAGCACTACATGGCTGCTTTCAAGTCCATAAATTTGATCAATTAAAATAATTGATGAAATTTAACTAATTTTGTCTATTCTGTGTAGGTAAAACCTATGTATGGATGAGGGATGGAAGTCTTCTGCTGGATCTCTGAATGCTTCTGGGAGGTCCTATGATACCTACTGGCAGTTTCCACCAGTACTGACAAAAATGACAGGTCAGGACATTCTTCTGCATGTGAGAGTCATTGATTTGGCTCATTGCTCCAGCTGTGAGACCTTTTTCCCTGTCTCAGACAACACAAGCCTGTCATTTGTGCACTGCCATGAGACACGTACACACGGCTAACCAGGTAGTGAGGTGATTGCGTCTGGGGTTTGTAAATCAACTTGGCAAATCTGAAAGGTTACATTTAGCAAACTGGGTTTCTCTCATGTGTTTTTTTTTTTTTAATTCCTGTTACAGGTCTTTTTTAAATTGGGGAAAAATAAAAAAGTCTAGTTTCATAAGAAAACACAAATTAGTCAATTTTACTGTCAGTGAGATGGTAATTACGTAGCCTGCTAATTTAAATCAAACTGAGGGATGGGAGGAGGGAAGAGGAGAAGTAAGTCGAAGATGTTACCTTCCTACAATATCTGAGAAAAGAGTCTGACAAATAGTATTCTCATCAACATTACCCCAAAGAGAAAGGCACTGCTCTAAACTCAGCAGTGATAATATACACGGAAGAGCTCATATAAGTAGTAGGAAACCAGACTAGCATGTTTTTTAGTTTTCACTGGCCTAGAAAGTGCAGTATTCTTAGCCCAAGGAAAGTACATAAGGAGGAATGCTTTTTGCATCACTTTTAACCACCTGCTTTTGTTCACTATTGCAGAGCAAAATGATGGTTTTGCCTCAGTCCATTGACACTATCACACAGACAACATCAAGTCACACTTTAGAGTCCCCGCGTCTTTCCAGGTTGAGGTTTATGTCATGCTGAATGTCCAGATCCTCTCTATAATCAACGGAGAGCAACAAGCACTTCCTCAGGATGCTTATTCCATCTAAAATGAAACGGCTGAAAGAGACAGGCTGACTAACCTTTCAGGTGTGCCATGTTGTATAGAGGGATCCTGTGTTGCTAGCCTATCCATGGAAGCGCCAACTGAGAGGAACCACATGGTGGTTAATACCAGACCAATGGATAGTTCTCCCCAGGACTCTGCCAAAAACCCTGGCAGGAGGTGGCCTGAACTGTGCCACCGCAGTGGGTGTGACAGATGAATAAACCACCGATGTTAACTGGGCTTTTTAGTTCAGAACTGGGCAAAGTCCCAGCACCCTGGGAAGAAAAGAGCTCTTCTTGTCCAGCCTGGTCTAGATTCCCAGGGAGAGGTTTCATTAGGCGTTAGGTTTTCAATAGGCAGAGGGAACTTGAAGCGCATTCTGAACAAGCCATTTTCCACTCCAAACTCCAGGTCTCCGCTCAGCCAGTTGCTGGATTTCCCAGCTGCTCTACTAAAAATAAAGTGATGAAAATGAAAACTTTCTCTTGGCAAGGATTTTGACAAGTGCCTAATGTAGACCTGTGCTGATGCAGTCAATGAGTAATAATATCGGCATAGCCAGTTATGGGAGAGGTTTATATTTTTCCTCTCTCTTTTTCCTTAGGAAGGGGGAGGGCTGCACTGTAGCACATTATTTACAGTACAACATGTTTCAATTGCCAGAGGGGGAAAAAAAGTCAACCCATTGTTTGAGGACTATACATGGATTGAACATTAAGAAGTAAATTTCCCTGCCTGAAAAATATAACTCCTCCCCTTTTCCTTTGGCACGGCTTCGTCTGGAAGCTTGACATCTGAAACTTGGTTTCCAAAAGCAGATCAAAATCCCTGCTCAGGTCAGACAGAAACGAAGGCCATTTCTGTTGTACCCTAAAGAAGGAATCTTTCTGCATTATGGAGTATGAAAGCTGCAAGAGGAATTGAAACACAACTGGGTCAGGATCTTGCATATTTTGTCTTTAAAATCGCTTTGGCAGGCTTTTAAAGTGACTTGTAAACGCAAAGAAGACCAGCTACCTGCAGTGTGATGGGATGTGCTCATTATTGCCATCACATCCTGTGCCAAGGCCTCTCAGAGCTGCACTCTCTCCTAACTATTGAGACACACAGTTCTACAGGCCTGGGTAGCCACCCTTAAAACTGTTAAAAGTGGCAACCATGAAATAATAAATGCAAAAAGTAACTGGAAAATGTTTGACAAGCCTCACAGTTCTCATCCTGGGAGAACATGCACCAGCATGTGCTGAGGACAGACAGAACGAGATCTCTTCTGTAATTCTGAAGCCCTTCTGGAGGATGAGGAAAAAAAGTGGTAGGAAACTTTTGTTATACAGCTTTCAAAATCAAATTATGACTTACTTGTGGCATACTTTGTTCTACGAAGTAGCATAATAGCTGGGTAATTACTTGGAAGAAAATGCTTTTTTTTTTTTTTTTCCATCAGTTTAGAGACAGTGTTGAGTCTGCCAAAATGAAAGAAGCATCATATGCAAACTTGGATGCATTGTTGAAATCAAATAGGCTTGCTGAGCCTGGTTGAGAGAGTGCTGATAAAATATCTGTCTAGAAATGTCCAGGTCTTGCAGTAATATTGTATTTGGTATTGCGTGTCATGATCACTATTCACAAAAAACGGCTGCATGAAGGAAGCATTTGTTTTTTACATAGCCATTAATGAACATTTCCAGATTTATTTTACTCAGTGTTGCTTTCTCTAACTGAATTACAAGTGCAAAAACAAGACTGTGGTCGTATCATGTTTAAACAGGGAAAGTTTCAAACATGAAGCCACATCTATTATTCAGCACCATCTTTTACAAACATTAAAAGATACCCTTTTGAACTTTTGTGGTTATTTTTGACAAAAGACAAAGCTTCTTCAGGTTGAATTTTACTCTGAAACCAGGGTGTGAGTAACGATTACATTGCTTTGTGTGTGGTGTAGTGTTACTGCTTGATAATCTAACAGTTCAGCACTAGTGGAAGCAGTAATTACATTCTCTTTTTCCTCCTCTCCCTTTGCTTCCTTCCTCCCATCCACGAGCACCACCAGACAATCCACCCCTTTCACTTGCTCAAACACACTGGACCTTTTGCTGAACTACTGCTCTTCTGTGTATATTCTGGTATAAAACAACCCAGTCTTACCACAATATTAGTTTCCATCAGTTGAGAGAGCATATCTGGCTCAGGAAGGGACCTGAAGTGCCAGAGGAGCGGATGGTGGTGGTGGAAGGATGCAGGTAGAAGTAAAGGAGGAGGAAGGGAGGGAGGGCTGAGACCACCCCAGCTACAGCCCTTAAATTAATTCAGCTGTCCTATCTACCTGTGTACTATGTGCAGCTATGCAGAGATTTGACTGAGAGGTCTTCTCTGCAGTCATGTTAGAAATTAATGAAAGAAAAATGCACTTAAATAAGGGTTAAGAGGTTACACAGTTTGCATCTTTAGGCATTTAAGAACCTTGGAAATCTGTCTGGATTCGATTAACTTTAATTTCAGACTCATGTTCAACCTTAAGTAAGAGTGTAGTCTCCCAGAGTCCAGTGAATCTGCTAATCTGCTTCCATTTTAATGCATACTTATGTTCTTTGCTCAGAACGGGGAGAGGAAAGGACCTGATAAAAAATTAATAAACACAGATTAGCTGTGTGCACCAATTCTTTTCTGTGCTGTATCAGCAACCCTGCCTCGCAGTCTTCCTATCCATTATCAAACAAGGTTTTCTCTAGACTATGAGATAGATATGAATTCAGAGATGAAACTTAAAGGTTGGTAAAAAGCCTGAAAGTAGCTTTAGGGAGTTAAAACTATCCTGAATAATTATTTTTCTAGGACTATCCCAAATAATGTAAAGGTACAGAAGTCACTCTCCTTATCTGTAAGGACAAGAGTTCAGCTGATGGAAATAGGAGCTGAAAATTGTACAAGAGTAAGGGAGTGGGAAGGCAGGATTATTGTACCATGAGGGATTCCAAGTCATGACACTTTCTTCTGTGTCCCATTGGTAAGAGAATGAAAAAAAACCACCTGCCCAGCCAAAATATTGAACTGTGCAGGGTAAGTGGAATTGACAATTTCACTTTGACTTCATTTATTTGAATTGTCTGTTTTGATTTATAATCTAAACCTGGAATAACATAGAAAGGTTTTAAATATGGCAACAATACCCGAGACAAGACATTTCATTGTAACAATATATTTAGATTTTGATTGCAATTATTTTAAAAATATTGATAAGATGAAATCACTATTTCCTGAAAGAATAAAGTTGATAATCCCAACTAAAACATTTGGCTTGAATTATTTCTGACTTGCATTTATCTAATTTAGGAATGGTGTCGTAAAGCCACCTGGGATAAAATCTTGAAGCTAAGAAGGGGATATGTGAAGAGAAATGATCTCTTAACTGTACCTACTGGTATTGATTGGCTCTTGGTCTTGCAAGAGAGGCAGTAAAAGTCTTGACCTATCAGAAGTTATTTCTTGTCTTAATTTCTGAGTTGGTGGCTTTTTCACCATTCTATACCTTTCAAAAGTTCTTCTATTTGCTTAAATAGACCTTAGTGTTCCTCCCCCCAGTGCTGTGAGTGACAGAAGGAAGAAATAGCTGCAATTTCTAAGAATGTGATCACCAGTTGTACCACATGGCACAAAATAAATTCTCCTTTCCCCTCTCTTTTATTTGTTGTACTTTTTGGAATGCTTTTTTCTGTTTTTCAGGGCTTTCTCTGCTCACACATGTGGCTAGTACAGAATATTTTTGGGGGTACAGTTGCTGATCCATACAAAGACTAAATGTAAGAAAGCACCAGAAGAACTGGCTTTCTTTGACCAACTGTACTAATGCACACAGAATGGCCAATTGCAAACACTCCAGTGCTTTCCTTCACTGGCCATGCTCAGGAAGGAAGAGGATATTCGTTTTTACTGGCAGAACCATCTGAGGCATTCCAGCTTTATGAATGAGGCTCACATGAATATAAAGAAAAAGGTCAGGTTCCATCTCCTACAAGGCAGGCAATCTGAGTACCTTCTTTTGGAGACTTTCATGGGATTGTAAATAACCATCCAGAAATGGAGGTACAGAATGAACTAGAGGCATACAAAAGAAGTAAACCTAAGTTCCTTCTCAGTGACTCCTTGGCATATAAATAGCATTTACTAAGCACGGAGATTACCACCTCACTGAGGCCACTGCTGGGGTGCAGATGTGATGCTTTCGCTGCTGCCTGCTCAGATGGAAGTAGAATGAGCAGCATCGTCTCGGTAAACTCGTTTTACCACATCTCATACATCTTTCACAGTAGGTCTGCAAATGCTTTCTTAAAGGCTAGTCTTCTCCCCAGCTTCAAATGTAATGAAAAGAAAGAAAATATTTGATTGAAGATCTGTGTCATGTAGATGCTCCCAAATTTTCTCACAGTATCTTTTTAATTCCTTACAAACGTTTTTTTTTCTTGCAGAAAGAAAAGTTAAGGCATTCACTTTTGCCTTTGTGCCCTTCTGTACCCCTTTAACCCTCTCTCTTCAGCACCAGCCTTTTTTAAACCATGTTTGTTCAAGTGTCTCAGAACTTACACATCTATACCAGCTTTGTAAAGATAAACAGCCAGGTAAGGGAGAAAGATCCCACAAGACTGTCCCCATAACATTATAAAATATCAGAGGATTCACATGGTGTGAGAGATGTGTAACCACTGTCTAAACCATGCTGAAAGCCCTGATCAGCACCCATACCTCTGGAGATGTCCATCAGCCAGTAAGCCAGTTTTTATCTTGGCTCTGTTCATTTATGCAAATAAAGCTGATTCACATTTCATGAAGCAATAGAATAGCAGAATCATTTAGGTTGGAAAAGACCTTTAAGATCATCAAGTCCAACCTGGTCTGCCCTGGTGCCTCAACATGACAAATCCACTAAGGAGATGAGCTTATTTAGTTAGGACCACCAGTTTTAGTCTGATGGGGACAAATCTGGAACACTGATGCTAGGCTTATGATCTGACAAAAGCTTTTTGTCTATTTTTCCATGGGTTCAAGCAAAAATCTATTGCTCAACACACAAAAGAGCTAAATATTTGAACATTGATTTAACTTGGGGCGAAAACCTACTTGCAATGTGTTGTTCAGTGCTGGATTTCCATATTCATCATGAGACCATCAGTGAGGGCTGTTTCCATGTAGGTTAGTGAGGCCTTATTGAATGAGATTTGCCAGCTGAAGAGCATCTTATGGAAGAACATACTGTTGATATCTGTCTTAGAATCTCCGTGGGATTCAAGTGCCTATCTACGTGCTTACACAAAGCTCCTACTTTGTGTGCAGATTCACAAAGCCATATCCCACATGAAGCACTTGGGGCCGTCCCCCTTTTCCTCTGCCAAGTTTCCACTTCCTCCGGATACATAAAACCCACGTCCCCTACAAACAAGATCTGAAGGAACAGCACTGATGAGTGTCCAGGTATGCCAGTGCAGCATGGTGTCAAATAAGCATGGAATCATGATTTTGGATTAAAAGCTGCATCTACCAGTACATGGGAGACTTTTGCAAATTGCATTTGCAGACAATTAAAGGTCACATTGTTTAGCTAAGTCTTAATCCATCACTGTGAACAAGGCATTGATTATTGCCCTGGACTACATTCATTTTTAATTCCATTAGTGGTATAAATGACAGTTTCTCTATTTGCCTCTTCTCTTGATACATAGCAATGAGAATGGTAAATTACCTCCAGATTCAAAGTAACTGAACAGATAAGCTGCTTTCCATGCTCTTTGGCAAGAAACATCCTTCCTAGCCTTAACTAACCAGTAAACATCCTGACAAACTCCTGAAATTATGTATTAATGGCCTAGAACAGGGCTGAGCATCTAGTTTAAACTCCTTGACCTCAGCCATACGAAGCTTGCAAAAAGACATTGTCACCTCAAAAGGCAGCCTGTGTCCCCCATTTCCAGCCTTACGCTGCTCAGTTGTGCTCATGCTGGTGCATGGAGGAGACTAAAACCATGCAGGCTTAAGGGCTTGTTGGTTTTTGAATCTCATTCACTGGTCATTAAGGTGCACTCCTTCTCCCTGTCCCCTGAGTGACTTGAAAAAATGGGATAAAAGTGGGAATGAGTCACTGGTGAAAGGAGTTGTTAATTCTGGCTTTAACCCCTGATGCAGGAATTTTAGCAGTTTTAGCTGCCTGAACTATGTGAAATTAATTCCACGCTAAGCGATGTAGAGCTAATTGCATGGGGATAGACACCAGAGATCTGTCCAGAATTGCCTCATTAGTCCTGCAAGCATCCTTGTTTACCTCCTCTTCTGCACTCAGACTGCAAACTCTGGGCTTTAGGACAGTGTGAAGCGCATTGCCACCTTCAGCTGGACGCCACAGGAGTATGCAAGGGATGAATCACTCAGTGTTTAGGCAGTAGCTGTCTAGCAGGATCTGTACGTGGGCTCAAGTGCTCTCTTGACTCTCAGGGGCAGTTAAATGCCCAAGGGACTTTTTAAGAATCCATTAGTGCCTAGTGGCACATGCAGTTACCTGAATACCTCAATAAATCTCTTTGTAAATTAGAAGAAAATGATTATCAAATTCATTAACATTTGCAAAACATTTTATGTCCCATAGGTGCATCAACTACTATTACCTTGAAGGCAGAGCTGCTCTTTCTCACTGCCACCAGTACCTAGGCTGGTTTTACTTGGCAGGATTTAAACCTAACGGTTCTTATCATGAAAAGAGAAAGAAAGTGTCATCAGAACTGATTGAACTATATATTGGCTACGTTATGTTGTAATGGCTGTCAAAGATAAACGCAGGGGTGGCTTATCTCGTTTCCTAATCATCTTCAGGTGTAATGTTGTCATTCATTTTGTAAACTCTCTCTTTGTATTTAAACCCAGGGGAGACCACAAACTGAAAAATGTGCTTTTGGTCTATTTCTGCTTTCTATTGGTCTGCTTGTGGGAATGATCGGTTCAAACTCAGTGACCACAAATGAGATTAGGTTTGTACAAAACTTCCTGTGAAAGAGCGGAGGGGACCTGTCACCTAACGCTGATGGGTTAACAGCATCTGCTGCTGCTCGCCCTACATTGGGTCTGGTCTTGTGTAAGCCTGAACTGCCTTTGCTTCTCCCAAATCTCTGCAGGTTCATGGGAGCTTGTCCTGTAGATCTGCTTAGCTTAATCATACTGGGCACCCAAATAAGATCCACCCTGGCTCTTCATGTGTAGATAAGGAGACACTCTTCCAGTTGCTACAGTAATGTCCTCTAATCCATCAGTGGGAAGGGAGGGAGAAGGGGCCACTCCAGCTCTGCTGCATCTGTGGTCATTGGCTTCAATGGACAAGCTGGTCCTGAAGAGAGGACAGCAAAATTGGTGGGTTAAACATAAAACAAAGAAGGGATTCCCCACTCTTCTCTATTTTTCTTCCCCAGAGCAGTGCTGCTTCTGGATACTTCCTAACCTTGCCCTAAGAGTAGGAAAGAAACTCTCAGTTAGGTTTATCCTAATAACAACCCTGTGATGGAAGGAAGTAATCTTGGTATTCCCATTGTATAAATAGGGAACTGAGGCTCAAAAAGCGGGGTGTATCTCATCTATTTTTATGCATTTGAGCATTTGGTCTAAGCCGGTTGTTTGGGCTCCCCCTGTAGTTGATGGAGGAAGGTAGGCAATTCCAGATAGTAAATATCCCATTTCTTCTTAGCCACTTAATTTAGCAGTGGGAGAGTTGGCCTTTGCCTAATCCCTTCTGGGATCATGGGCTAGGTGGAGAAGGACTTTGGTTTCTGGCTGTGTGGGTGTTCTCAGAGCCTGCCTAAAATATTCTAATAGGATCACGGCCCTCACAAAATGCTGGTTTAGCTGCTTTGCTTTGAAACCCCAGCCAATGGTTATTATTATCTCCCTTGCTTAATAACCCACTGGCTTGAACAGTCATTTAGGAAGTGAAAGCTCACGGTTCAGCCCTGAGAGAGCCTGGTTTTATCCCTCCTAGAAACATGACCTAGATACCTTACAGCTCTGCTGGGTAGAGATGTGCTACCACATGAATCACAGAAAAGTTTGAGAGTGGTGGCAGAGTCCTTGGGGGATCAGGAGCAAGATGGGGCACTCCCAAATCCAGATTACTGTAAACAGAAGAGAAGAAGCTGTGTCTCTCCAAGCTCATTCTTCCAGAGCGAGGAGGGAGGTACCACAGGGAAAGAAGATCACTGGAGGTAATGTTTAACATCAGGGTTTCTGTCACCCAGTTCTGCTGCCCTGGACAGGCTGGATAGCCACTGAGGCTATCAGAGCTTTCAGGCTGGTTCATGCAGCACTATCACAACAACTTGGTTTCTTGGATTTATTTTCCCTCCCTCTTCTGCTGGTTATCTTTTGATGGTTAAAGCAATTGTTGAAGAAAATGGAGGAGACGAGGTAAAAGAAAATAAAAGAGAAAAGGGAAGAAAAGGGAAGAAAAGAGAAGAGAAGAAAAAAGAAAAGAAAAGAAAAGAAAAGAAAAGAAAAGAAAAGAAAAGAAAAGAAAAGAAAAGGAAAGAGAAAGGAAAAGAAAAGAGAAAAGAAAAAAAACAAAAGAAAAAAGAAAAGAAAAGAGAAAAGTAAAAGATGAAGAAAAGGGAAAAGAGAAGAGAAATAAAAAGGAAAATAGAAAAGAAAGGAGAAAAAGAAAAGAAAGAGGAAAAATCTGCAGCTATGAAATGGAAGGTCACATAAAAAAAAGAATTCTAACTGGACTGATAACCGTGCCCCTGAAATTAATACTGGATAATTGGAAATGATAATTTGCAAGTGACATTTCCTGCATGGTTAACCATGGTATAGGCTTTATTGTTATATTGTTAAAAATGAATAAGTTGCTGCACAACTGCTAATAACATTTGTAGCTATTGAAGATAAGGCAACAGTAAGGGGTAATCAAGCCACGTTCTACCAAGTATAAAATGACTACGTAAAATGACATCTGTAAATCAAACCTTAATTAGCCGGGTGTCATTTACAATAACTGGCCAGCCCAAGTTTTCCTCCGGAGCACTGCCCTGATGGAGCGGGCTGATGGCATAGTCAGATGGGACGTTCTGGCTGTAGCTTGGATACGAGGCTGCTGCTGTGCTCCTGAAAATGCCTGTTGCACCTTTATTTCTGCTTCCATAACTGCTGTCATTGCTCTCTTACCCTGGCATCTGTCTGTAATATCTGGGTTTAAGAAGCTTGTCTAAGGATGAAGCTTTTGGAAGAATCCCCTTCCGTAGGTCAGGAGGTTGAACGTCACCCAGGTCAGAAGGTCTGTGCAGGTGGTGTGGTTCTGCCATTTTGGGTTGAGTGCTGTAAGTGGGGAAGGGGCACAGAAGAGAAGCTCTGAGAGAATTAGAGGCTTGGGGGAAATGCCTGATGGTGTAAGAAATGAAGAACCCGATTTATTTAGCCTGCATGAAAGGAGACAGAAATGCTTTGATTACACTGCATAATAGAGAAAACGCAAGATACGAAAGGGCAGTTTAATCTGTCAGAAAGCAGATAACAAGAACCATGGATATGAAAGCTAGACGTGTTCATCTTGAAAATAAGGCACATATCTTTTTTAACAATGAGGCTGATTAAGAAACTGCAGAAAAGAATGATGAAGTTTCCATTTCCTGATGTGTGCTACTTAATTTAAATTGAGTCACCTTTCAGGGAGAAATGTGTTAGTCCAACACAAGTTACTGGCTTATACAGGCCTAACTGGATGAGATGGAACAGAGATGGTTTACTTTTTAATAATACCTTTAAAATACAAGAATTTAAAAACCACTGTCCTGTGGTTACTACTGAAAACTTAGTACTACAGAAGCTGGTATAAATCCATTTCATCTCATCTTATCTTATCTCATCTTTCATTGCACTCTAATTTAGGATAAAAATATATGATTCCAGTAGGTAATCCAGGTTTCTCTCCCCTATTTTATAGCTATACAATTGGGAGTGTTTCTATTATTATCACCATTAAGGCTTAAGCATACGTTTAATGTGCACTTAAACACTTTTTTTCAACTTGCAGCCTTAATCATCGTAGTGTAATAAGAAGTGAATCATTAAAGTGCAGCAGATTAGTTCTCAGAGCTTCTGCACCTTAGGCAGTGATGCCATTAATTCATATAAGCCAAGCAGCGCTGGGCCTGGCAGGTATTTGGAAAGGAGACCTCCAATGCAAATATATGCTGTTTAAATTAACTTCTGTTGAGGCTACGCATGTACTTACTAAATGTGTGCATTGCATTTAAACATAGAGATGGAGAGTAAGCTAGCAAGAAGGCAGGAGGACAGTAATTTAATAGATGCAACACACAGAACATAGGAAGTAGGTGCGAAATGAGTGATGGCATGAAAGATAATGCTCAAGGTATGAATCAGATTTCGAATGAACATGCAGTATAAGTGCATTTTTCATAAATTCTTCAATCCCTCTGATTTTTCCATCTAAATACTGCAGAAATTGTTTTCTGTCTGCATACGTCGAATTCACTCCATGAAAATGACATTTGCTGAACCAAAATCTCTCTATTTTTTTCAGGACTATGCAGAAAAGTCTTCAGCATTTACCATCAGCTGCATTCTCTCTAACTGGGCTGAAACAGAGAGGGTACATCTGAAATGTCTCTAAGATCATGCTTGTACTGTCAACATGCAACAAACCCGGGAAACAGCTTGTTACCAAAAATTGCTGAGTATAGGTTTCAATGAGGTTATAAAATAAGCAGCTAAACAGAACTGAAGAAGGTTCTGTGGATTTAGTTTCCCGGTCATATTCTCCAGTATATTATAAAGCGTTAATGTTGGTCAAATCTTTGTCATAGTTAGACCTTCATGAAGCTTTCCTTGTTTTCCTTCTGTGCAGGTTTCCCAGCATCATTTATTCAATGGTGACTCTGTTCTACTTTCAGGCTACTCTTACAATCAGACTTTTCAGGACATGATAACTTGGTATCTCTGCTTCTCTGTCAAATATGGTTGAAACTGGCCTAGACTAAGGAGTGCTCAGTGTGGAACAGGTAGAGAGATGCAAAGGCACAGGCAGTGTCATCTCATGTACTTTGTTCCCTAAGGAAATCATATTAAAAAAGGGATTGGCCATTTATACAGATACTAAGGATAACAATACAAACTATAATTGAAAATAATAAAACTATTGGAAGGCATATTAAACCTTGTACTTCAGAACTTAAGCTAAACTCTATCTGTTAGAGAGGATTATATAGCTCTATATTAGAGCAAATAATTGATTTTCTGGGTCATTTCACATTCACTACCAAAAAAAAAAGCCCCAAACCAGAAACATAAAAAAAGCATCAATTTGTTTTATTTCTCTCTGTTCTTGACATTTTCCTGACTAGAACAATTTTACAATAGTAACCAGAGTTTCTCAAAATCATTGAGGGTGTCTAAACTTGTTCTTTTGTGTAGCAAAATGATTTAATACAGAATTATTTCATCCATTTTTCACTAAGAAGAGAAGCAAGGTGTGAGTCACAGAATACTTAACTGATGGCTGCTGTGAAGCTTTTTACTTCTTCCTATTGGTGTCTGTCTTCATCTTAAGATTTGGCTGGAGGTGGATACTTGGCTTGAGGGATGGATTGGGGTCTGGCCTAGGCAGGTGATGTCCACATATAGGACACCACAGGGTCTGGAGACCTTCCTTACCTATAATAACTGATGATTTGGTTGAGATGTGACTTTCTCCACTGTCTATAAGAGCAATGAGGTCTGACAGCCCTGGTGGTAGGTGGTCTAAATTACTCATCAGTCTCTTGACCTTACGTTCCCCAAGAGATGAGATACTTAAATAAGGATCTCATGTTGGGCAGCCAATGATTCAATGGTTTTAGTGGGAAATGGCTGTGAGTTCTTCTGGGAAATTACTATAGGAGACTGATGTGGGGTTTGCTTTGATACCTTTCTTTAGCAGGATATCTTCTTCTCAAGGCAAGGTAGAGGCATGCAGAGGTACCCAGGTGGGTGCCAAACTATGCTGCTGGCTATGGAAAACCATGAAGCACTGACTGTATCTTGCTCCAGCCAGGGAAATGCTCCTGCTTCTCAGAGAGTATCCCTGACCTGCCTTAAGCATTGGCTTCATAGAATCATCACAGAATGGTTTAGTTTGGAAGGAACCTTTAAGGTCATCCAGTTCCAGCCCCCAACCACAGGCAGGGACACCTTCCACTAGACCAAGTTGCTCAAAGCCCCATCCAACCTGGCCTTGAACTTGTTCTGCTTGTCTTGCTGTGCCAGGTAGCATTGGACTGTGTGACTATCTTCCGTCTCCCTGTGCCTCATCTATCCGGGAAATGGGGCTAAAACCTACTAATGTCATAATGCCTGTGAGATACTTGGGATTATATCTGTAAAAATACCAGTTCATATTGAACTTCAGGTACGAGTGATAGGGTGTCAGTAGGGTTAGATGCTTTCAGTATCCTTGAGGCTCTGAGCTTGGCTCTACTGGGAGGCAGTAAGAGAAGCATTTGAGGTTGCAGAATATCATTTAGGCTGGCACTGGTGTATCAGAGTGAGGGAAACCCAAATGGCTCAGCTGTGTCGTGGACTGAGTGGTGCTTTGAGGTTCCTGTACCTGCGCTTTTCAAGCAGGCATATTCTGAATCCCACTTTCCCATTGCATCTCCAGGCAGTGTGGTGTGCCTGTGGTGCACAGCGCACTGACAGCTGTGGGTAATGCTTGTGGCCATGGATTTATCCCAGTCTGACAGTTGTACTCCAGCATGGTGCTTAGTAGTAGGTTCCTGTCTGCTGCTTCCTTATCTGTGACAGCTGTGGGTCCTGCAGCTACCCTGAGGTCCTCTTTTGCCCCTGCTCCTCCTGGGAGGAGTTTGTATGTGCACTGTTAGCTGCACAGGAGCTGCTTTTGACCTCTGATCTCTCTTGCCTGATGTGTGAGTGTTTCCAAGTCTCACTTCTGCTACTACCACGTTTCTGGCACAACCGGTTGAGGATGCCAGCAGTACCTTCACCGAGACCTGAGACAGAAGTGTATGGGTCACAGGAGTGAGCATTGTATGACATGCAGAACCCACTGAGGGTGGCTACAGCCCTGCAAAAATTAATGCAAATAACTCTCTGCACTAAAATACATGAAACCTGGCCCAAGCCCTCACTCTGGAAAGCTAAGGTAAGGTGTCAGGAGACAGAGGGTAACCCACTGAATGCTAGGGCAGCATTTCTTCCTTGCCACGTAGCTTTCCCAGGGGTTTGCATGGAGTTTATGTATAGGTTTATATATGAAAAATGTCCCTAGCACAAGCAGAATCATGTTCCAAGCAACTACAGTATACATATTTACACAGGAAGCAGTCAAATCATATTTATTGGATTCAGGAGTACTAAGTGGACATTTCTTGATATGCATTTCATAGCCACCCCTAAAAAACCCCAAATTCTATACAACAACAATTTAAAGGGATAGGCACTGAATAACAACAACAAACCAAAAGAACTCTTGCTGCAGTTTGTGCTTCCTCTTCACCCATCCACACAGCACATCTGACACTCAAGTCTCCAACACAGGATTTTGCAGCTCTAACCACAGCTGATTAATGTACTGCCACCTCCACCCATCCCTTCCATGGCAGGCAAAGTGTGAGCTGACTGTGTAACCCACTCAGATGCTTCACGTAGTGTCCAAAACTCATTGCAATGAGTCTGGATGCCGGTAGGTTGGTGGCTTATCTGCACAGTGGTGGCAATAGTTTGCCTTGTGTTTCTGTGCTGTTACAAACATGCATGACTATGGAGGCCATAATTTATAAAAAACCCCAAAAGCCATTTCTTCTACAGAAAAATGGGTATGTAGGAATACATACAGTTCATTCCATCTGATGTAGTTCTGGCAGTCAGAGGTAACTGCACTGAAATCAATGGGTTACTCTCAAACACGGAGGAAATAGGAAACAGTTTCTTTAATAAAAGAAAATAATGGGAGAGAGCAGACAACCAGTAATCCCAGTAAATTACTTCCTTGGCATTAGTGATGCTGAACTGACTGATTGCAGCAGAGAATTTGGCCAACACTATGACCAGATCTTATTACTGCAAACACTGCTCAGAGCATCCTCATGTGAAACTGGAATATACCTGAGCAAAACAAACAGAGGAACTGCTTGAAGCAGGTTACAGTTCTGTTTGGTGATAAGATGGTTTTATGAAAGAGGAGTTCGGGGTGTGGTACTACAGGACTGTCACTGATGCAGAACCAAATGCCTAAGCTGAGGGACACTACAGGCTTTTCATCATGCTTCTGCTATGCTTTGGCTTCTTGCCATTTCCAAAGAGCAGGGACAGTGTGGAGGCATTTTGCTTCCTCATATTCCACAGGTCCAGAAGCTTTTAATCTTCACTATTAGACTAGAATAAATGCATTTAACACCCCCCCCCCCCAACAAACCCCAAAGCTGATTTTTTGTTCTCTTTTGAGGATGAAAGATGACAGGAAGGCTGGTTTTGCTGCCGCTCTCCGTATTTGAAATCCAGTGGGAAATTTTGGTACAAGAGCTTAATTTGGACTTGATGGGAACCCAGTTTGCTAGTGTAAGTCACTGTTGGCTAATTCAGCTTGAAGCTGTTCCACAATAAAACACTACATTCAGCTGTGAGCCTTATCGCTGGGACTCATCTGACATTTTCCAGGTAAGCTGGAATTGCTTAACACCGTGGCTACCCCAAAACTAATAGAACCTTTCAGCGTGGCTTAGGCTATCACTTCGCTTTCCTGACATCAATTTCTAAAATAAAAATAGAAGGCTAATTGGTAAATCAGGTGAGTACTTTCTTCCTCCCCCCCGAGATCTAATGGTCAAATACATTTCCAAATCTAAGCTACCAACAGTACAAAGCTACAACTTTAACACACAAATAAAAGGGGAAGCTCAGCAAGGGGATGAAAGTTCAACTAGAATTTACCAGGCCAAATTTAGGAGCATCTGTGGGGATAGGACTTGATTGCAGCCGCCATGCCTGAGATGGTGTGGTCAACTTTAATCAGCATGGTGGAAAACTTCAGGGGGGAAATGGATATGCAGGAAATGGAGCATAACTCCCAGGCTTCTGAGACCCCCAAATCACTTTTGTCCCATCATATCATGCTATAACACTGAAATTCTTTTAGAGAAATGCAAGACCACATAGGCTTAACTAAAGAATGAATTCTTCAAAAACTACCTGGCCTGTGGTTATGAAGCTGAAGATAGACTCTAGTAGGGTGCTTAGCATATTGTGTTGGATATTGAGATGTGTAGTGAAGCGAAGCCAGAAGGAACCACAGGAGGTGATCCAGGTGGGTCAAAGGCTGGACTGTACCCATTGCTCCTTAGCAAGAAGTTTTCGGATAAGAAGCAGCAGGTGATGTGAATGACGGGTGTGAAAAAGGCTCTTCAAGCTGCCAGAGGAATTCAAGATGCGAAAAGAGAGGTGAAGGAGTGAGAAAACTAGTCAGACTCCTTGGTTCAAATCTCTACTGAATGTCCTGAAGACATGAACTCTACCTAAACTACAGAGGATGCATCAGAGCCCAGACTGTAACGTGTTCCAACAACCTGTCTGAATATATGGAAACTATAACTATCAAGAGGTGTAAAGAAAGGAGGGAAGCATTATAGCATGAAGGACTTTTGCACTTATACATTTGACAGCAGTTGGGACTATGAGCGCCAGCCTCGAGGCACAGTCCCATACTGCTGCTTTCTGCACTAAACACAGATGAAAAAAACGAGAGTTCCTGCCACAAACCACTTCTAATCTCAGTATAAGGCACAAATATCCTCTAATCACCGCCCATGGTGTATGAGGTGGGGAACTCCTGTCTACTGTAAAGAAGTGCACCTCTTGGCAGCATCAGCACCAGACATTCCCTTTATGGGCCTCTGACAAAGATGATACCCTGTGGTAGGAAACAGGATGAAGCCAAAGGCACCCAGGAGCTCCCTGGCTGAGGACTCCCCAGGAATGCTGTACATGGAGCTTCCTCCAGAGCTTGGCCAGCGCACAGGAATCCGATGTTTAGAAAGCCACTTTCCTGTCCGTATAAACAATTTGACCACAATAGCCCAATTCCTGGCTCCGAGGCCTCATTTAAATGTTGGTCAGTCGAGGCCCACAATTAACATTTAATTAGTAAACTCATTACAAAGGCAGGAAGTCTCAGACTTTCCCTTCATTCTCTTTCAGGCCTCCGAAGGGAAGGACCAGACCCGTCTTTGGCTTTCGATTCAGCAGACGGGTAGGGTTTTTTTTTGCTCCTTCTCCTGACTTCCCTTTGCTTGCAGAACAGTTGCTTTCCCTGAAGCAGACAGGCATGACCTGAATACGTTGAATGTTTGGCTGGAAATAATCTCCTTAACATAAATATTTCCATCTAAATTCTGCCCTGGATGGTTTCCTCAGTGTTCTCAAGGGGCTGAAGTGGTTCTCAGGGATGAGGTGTTGAGGATCCTGGTTGCCTGCACTCACAAGTGGTAGAGGAACAGCCAAAACTATCTGATTCAGTGTGCGATGCTGGGAGTTATGTCAATTGTCTGTGGCAGCCAGGAGAAAAGCAGCTTCTTGACAAAATAAGGGGGAATAGTCAGGGTTAAAATCAAGAGAAAACACCAACACAGAGGATGGAAGCGGACTACGCCTGTGATGGAACAGGTACAATGGCCTTTTCCCCAGCGTGGGAGAGGAACTGCTAGTTAATACTGTAGATTACCTGGTGGGATGTTGTTCATCCATCCATAGGGTATAGGACCCCCACTTTGGCCACCCGGTTGCTTTTCATGTGATTATTCGTTGAATATGAGCTACAAGTAGAACTTGGTTTTAAACAATGCTAAGAAAAGTCTGAACTCGCTTATTTGGAGCATGACAAGACAGCCCATAGCACAAATGTTTTTCCAGCACTTATACTGCTCTATGGAAATTTATTCACCTGATTGTGTCCTGGAGTAGAGAGAAAAGTAAAGAAGTCAACACAAAAAATAATAATTCCAAAACAGGTTTTAAAAAATAACTTACTTCTTTTGTTCCTCAGTATCGATTTTCCATTGCAGCACAAAGTAGAGCTTAAAAAGTCTGCTGGCTGGAATGGTACAGTTTGCATTTTTGCAATTTTGAGGAGATACTCTCTAAGTAAACTCTGTATTTCTCTCAAAATGGAGAGCTGTAGTGCTAGCTGTACCATCAGTCATAGAAGGGTTGTATCCTTCTGCAAAGAGGGACTGTGGGAAGCAGAAGACACTTGAGCTGTGAGTCTTGTTGAGTTGTCTTCCCTATTTCGTCTGTCTTTTGTCAGAGATGAGATTGCAAGATTTATTATTTCATAATATTCATGTCCGAAATCATCATCATCCTTTCTGTGCAAAGCAGGGAGGTTGGAACTGGATGATCTTAAGGTCCTTTCCAACCCAAACCATTCTATGATTCTATGTTGTGATCTGGCCATCGAAGCAGCAAATTGGCTTTGCATTCATTGTTTTATCCCATGTTATATCTTTAATTCATTGTTTTGTCAACATTACATCTTTAACATTTTTTTCTCTTGTGTCCACAGAACTGGAAAGAGATAGCTGACTTGCAGTGATTTATGGGAGTGCTTAGCCTTGGCTTGTTTTGGTTTTGCACAAGTGTTAAAAAGCATTTATTATCAGGCAAAGAACTTCTATGTGCTAGGACAAGGACTTGAAAAAATCTGTTCCTTAAGGGCCTTTCACAGGTCTCTGAGTATGGACAAGTTATTGAGGCTACTTTTTTTTGTTAGGTATCTAGGTCAATAGTTAGCAGATTTTTGTTGGAACATCCTGTTTCCTCTATATTCTGCAGAGAGAGATAAGCTGCTGCACTCCTTTAGCCAAGGCATTTACCCCCAGTATAATCCACATCAATTCCACTTACTTGGTTAGCTCATGGAGTGAGCAGAGGCACAATTTATACCTCCCATTGGTGCTTTGAAATTTATTCCAAGCAGTAGTTTTGACAGTCATCCAAAGGATGCTGAGACAAATATGTTTGGACCTTACAGTGCCTTGTGACCCTGTGGTAGCTACCTGACCAGAAGTACTCATCTGTAAAGTAGATATCAACACTAAGCAAATCACCTTGGATCCCTTGCTAGAAAATGGAGAAAAAACAAAGAGTAGGGTGTGATTTACCTCCTTCAAAATGAAGAAATCAGATGTTTTCCTCCAATGACTAGATCTTCTCAGACCATAATGGTATCCTAGCCATTCACTTGGAGGTAGGATCCTACATCACAGTCATCTCAACCTAGACAAGCTGCATTCATCCAATGTGTAATATATCAGAATACATGTAATTTTGTTATTAGTGTTGTATGGTATTGTGTTTGCTGCGATCAGGGCCTCAGGACTGACCAACAAAAAGAATCATTAAATAGACAGTTCCTGACGGTGAGATTTTAGAGTTTGTGGGTCAGACTGTATCAAAACCCAGAGAAGTGGCTCAAGACAGGACAGTCTAATTCCCCTTCTTGAGTCTTCATTTCTCTCTACTGACTGCAAAAAGTCTTGTATAGGTAGCTCAGATGTAGATATATCCATTAAATAAGACTAGGCATATCCCACCCCTCACCTAGGTGCCTGGATAGTCCAAAGCTTTAAGCACTGGATGGAGATCCATCTACATGCCATTAGACAGTGTTTCTCCTGGGTTGTGCACATGTCCAGTCTACAGTATATCTGGTCAAAGAAGCAAATATAAATGAACGGTGGAAGAATGATCTGGCTTTGCCACAGCAAGTTAAACTTTAAAACTCTTCAAAAAGTAGTTCTCTTTTCAGTTTCATTGTTCTTGGTGCCAGGAAAAAAATAAACCCTGGCACAAGATGATGAGCTATTAGGCTGAGCCTGTTGGTTTATAAAACACATGATTCCCTGAAACAGTAAACGACTGACCTCATAACATACACGCTGCAAGTAAAAGCACAGTCCTAGTTGCATCAGTTCACTTTCTTTTTACTATTTTTTTTTTTTTTAGTTTGTTTTAAATTAAAATTAAAATCAGGAATAGAAATAAAACAGACCAGAGTTCATGACCTGTTCAGGAATGCAATTAGCCCATAAAAATCATGACTGGGATTTGTTGCAAGGTAGAAACATGATCCCTTAGAAAAAGTTGCCCTTTTGCAAAGTACCAAACGATGGGGAAGAACAAAATAAGGGAGAGATGAGCGGTTTTTATTTTAACCCCACTTCCCTCCCTCCTCAGACCAGAAAGAGCTGTAAAAGAAAAGACCCATCACCTCCTGTAGTCAAGTTTCACAGCAAACAAGAAGTCCTGAGCAACTCTGTGATTACTTTTATCTCCGTAAGACTAATCCCATGATAAACCTCTTGTTTCCTATACTTGATGTACCACTATTTTACTAGTCCTGAATGCATCAAGCGCATTGTGGATGGCTCACTATGAACAAACAGAACCTGACAGTTTCCTTCCTTAAAATAAACAGAAGTGGTACTTAGACACAGTTCAAAGAGTTTAGCACTCCCAGAATGGCTATTATTACCCTTTAGGTGGGCGAGTAGATCCAGCTTTTCATTCTAGCGAAGGCACCTTTCTTAAGTTTTTCTCCCTTCCCATTTTTTACTGGCAATAAAATCACTATATAATTATCAACCCTGCCTTTTTACAGTGCTCTGCTTCCACTTGCCATGCAAAGTGACCTCTCTGTTTACGCCACTGCTTGTTTACTTCCACCTCCTTCTCTGAGAAGAAGTCCTGCCGTTCAGACGTCTCAGAAAGCCTTTTAGCAATGCTTCCCTTTATCCTCAAAGCCTCACAGCACTGGACTGTCAGCCAACAGCAGGAAGGAGTGTATTTTAAGAATAATATTACAGTGACCTTTATGAGGCCTTTGATCCAAAGATTTCTGAGGCTTAACAGTTATCAGCGATGTGGAGCGAACCTGTCTACATATTCCCCTAGAAGCTTTTGGTCACAAATTCTGTAGTTCCTACAGTGGAAATAAGCTTTTTTTGAGAGACCTTCAGTGCCCTTGTCTACGTGGAGTTCATAAAAGAAGTGCTGTGAAATAGAGTGTAAAATAAAGTGCAGTTGCTATTCTGAATGAAACTCTTATTTAGAAACTCTTTCATCATTAGGGCCAGTTTTCATCCTATTTAGTGCAAGGAACTGCACAGGGTTTCTCGAACCTCTAGGTTATACGCCAAGGGGACAGGTAGAAGGGAATTCATATCCTCTAATGTCCAATTTGATTGACATACTGGAACAAGCCCTGTGGAGGGTCACCAAGAAGGTGGAGGACAGGAGCACATTAGGAGAAACTGAGGGTCCTGGTTTGTCTCAGTTTAAAGAAGTTGCTCTCATGAGACCTCACCTGGAGCATTGTGTGCAGTTCTGGTGTCCTCAACATAAAAAGGACATGGAACTGTTGGAACAAGTCCAGAGGAGGCCACGAGGATGATCAGGGACTGGAGCACCTCCCGTATGAAGACAGGCTGAGAAAGTTGGGGCTGTTCAGGCTGGAGAAGAGAAGGCTGCGTGGAGACCTCATAGCAGCTTCCAGTATCTGAAGGGGGCCTATAGGGATGCTGGGGAGGGACTCTTCATTAGGGACTGTAGTGATAGGACAAGGGGTAACGGGTTCAAACTGAAACAGGGGAAGTTTAGATTGGATCTAAGGAGGAAATTCTTTCCTGTGAGGGTGGTGAGGCACTGGAATGGGTTGCCCAGGGAGGTTGTGAATGCTCCATCCCTGGTGGTGCTTAAGGCCAGGTTGGACGAGGCCTTGGGTGCCATGGTTTAATGTGAGGTGTGGCAGGGGGGTTGGAACAGGATGATCTTAAGGTCCTTTCCAACCCTAACTATTCTGTGATTCTAAGAGAAGATTCAAAATCACTTATCTTTCGACATTAGGTATAGCAGCTACCTTATGGGGGTGTGTAGAACAAACCAAACCAGGCTCTTCTCAGAGGTGCACAGCAACAGGAGTTAGGCAACAGTCAGGAGAACTCTGATAAGACATTATGAAAGTTTTTTCTTTCACCTTGAGGCTGGTCAAACAGTGCAAGAGAGGCCATAGGGGCTGTGAAATCTCAGTCCTTGGAAATACCTTGGCTTTCTCCATAAATTGCATCCCACCATCCTAACAAAGATACCTATGGTAGCCGTATTTAATGATCCTAACATGTCTGTCTCTCAGGTGGCTGTAGGGTGACTCTAGCCAAGCACTTTAGCCCATTGGATGTGTAAAGTTAACTGAGATAGAATATATTCCTTGTCACCTGAGACTCACCATGTAATGAATAGAAGTACCTGTTTCTCTGCTACCTACAGCAAGAGCAGAAGACATGCACACTCCTAACACTTCTATTAAACCCAGGGATTGCTCTGTTGCCTTCACACAGGCCCGTGCTTCTTGAGACACCTTGGGTATCTGAGCCATCCCCAGAGACTTGCAAACATGACACGGGGCATCTCAAGTGGCACTTCACTCCCAGCTGTGGGCGATGAAGTCGAGCCCATGCTGTTAGATGGGATAAACTCAGGTTCATGTGTCTTTCCAGTAAGCACATGAAGAAAATGTACTGCCTCGGGCACTCAAGATCCTAAACACCTGAATAAAGAAAGACATTAATACACTATTGTGTACCTTATACATTATTAGTGCCCTGCAGCTCCTATTGTAATACATGTGAGTAATTTTCCCAGGAAGTGGGTTGCTTTTTATTGCCATGTCTTCTATCGAAAATGCCTCTCTGCTGCTAAAAAGGAGGAAAAACCACTGAAAAATTGCAGTTTTGTTTTCAGGTTGAATGCTTTCAGAGTTTTGAGGATTTCAGGTTCCTGACAAAAATTCCCTTTTCTTCAGATAAAGTGCATGCCTCTTCTGATAAAATTCATGCAAGTCCACAATTGTCACTTTAGAATCACAGCATCATTTAGGTTGGAAAAGACCCTTAAGTCCAGCTGTAAACCTAACACTGCTATGTCCCTAAGCATCATGTGTACACATCCTTTAAGCATCTCCATGGATGGTGACTCAGCTACTTCCTTGTGCAGCCTGTAGTGATAGTCACAAGAAAAGTGTTTTGGCCGTACCTTAAGAACGCACCAAAGAAGAGATCTCTGTAAAGAAGCCTATTAATTTTGAGGTTATAAGTCCCAAATAAATTCCTTAGATCTCTTAATGAACAGCTCCAGAAGGGTCAAAGGTTCAGAGAGGTGTAAATAGGTAAAGGCTCTAATTCACAGCATGCTTGAAGAAGAAACTGAATGTTTGCTGGTGCTGCTGGGTTTGTCCCAGGTAGGAATAGGGTGAAGTGTGATTGCAGCAGCCCTGTTGATGAACTAACTCCTGCAGAGACTGTGCTTAGTTCATAGTTTCAACGAACATTGCTGGTTCAGCTCTTTTGGTTAGAGGGTGTGAGCAAAACCAACACAAACAAAAAACCCCAAAGTTGAACCAACAGAGATGTGCCAGAGATGGTCTCCTCTCCATTGTCATCTCAAGGATGTCTTTGTCTGTGCACACTGCTTGTTAACATGGTATGGTGGCATCCTCAATGTGTGAAGTGGCATTGTGTTAGGTTTAGTGACACAAGGGACACACAGGGAAACTTCAGCTGTGAAGAAACCTCCCAGCCAATCTCCCCTGCTTTGGAGTCCCATTGGCAGCAGACCCATGGGAAGCTCTGCTGTGGCCTTTCCTGGGGCTGAAACTCCCTGGCTTTATTCATTTTGGCATACTAACAGTAGGCAGAGGGCATATCAGAGTATGCAATACATATTTCCTATTGCATGGCTGCATGGAAAAGAAAAGGCATGGTATAAACGGATGGTATAAACCATCCGTTTAAAATAGGATTGTCGCTACGAGTTTGTCAGAGCCAGCAAAGATTCACCTGTATAACTCGGCCTCAATTTTCCCCACGTTGCCAAGGCTGGAATAACCTGCAACACTGATTAGGCTGTGGGTGCTTTGGAGCCTTCCTAATGTAAGCTGGGGGGGTAATAATCCCTCTTTTTATAGCTGGGTAAACTGAGGCACAGGAAGGAGATGTTAACCAATGAGAGTGCTACAGCCTGTGAGAGAAGCCAGCTCTCCTGACCCCTCAGTGCTTGCCTTTTAACCACTAGACCATGAATCCTATTTGCTTTGTTTTCTTGGGTTTTGAGCATGTTTGCTTTCCCCTTTCCTGTACCTAATGATGCTGGTCCATAGCAGGCAGTGGACAGCTGACAGATTACAGGGAGCGCCTGGCTGAAACGGGAGGCAGGATGCTTCACCAGCTCCAGGGCTATTTAACTTTTCTCCTATGGTGTGGGTCTGGGTCCCTCCCACTCATGCTCATATAACATCCCTGGGGCAAGGACAACAATTGCCTAAATGGAAAAAGGAAACGTTTCCTGTGCATTTAACTACTTTTAGTGCAGTTTGGCACCTTCAAAGAGAGCAGCGTGCTTAGGGAAGTCAGCCAGCACTCAGCAGCTCTTCAGGAACTTGGGATTTTGGTGGACAAATCCAACAGAAACTACACTTTGGGAGCATAACTCAGCTCTGCCAGGGAGCTGGGAAATGCTTGTTGACCTCTCTGATACCCATGAGCCCAAACTGCAAATCAGAGTGGTTTTAAACAGACCACCCCACTCGGGTTGGTTTTCACTGTCACTTTACACAGCTTTATTTTAGGGTCCCCCTGCAGTGCTCATTACAATCTATGTGCACAGGTACTGATGAATCATCTTCGCTTCCGTCCTTCTCCATCCTTCTACTGAAGGCTCCAGTTCACAGATCAGAGAAAAAGAGAGGCACAGAGAGACGCTGCCACCGGTGCCTGAGGAGCCACTTGCACCTCAAAAGCATCTGCAGAGCTGTTAAACCACAGTCGTGCCTAGTTTACTGGCAGGGGGGACTGGCCTAAGCCAGTGAGACAAAGCTTTGCAACTGCTTAAAGTGTGTATCTAGGCATTGGGTTTTGGCTTTTTCTCCCTCTTTTTTTTCCAGCTGGACACTCGCATGTTTTTTTCCAGTGTTATCCTATCAGAAAACAAAACTGTAATGATTTTGTGTGCGTAAGAAAATGGCTTTGAAAACATCGACTGATGTTTTAAATCCTTACATGAAGTTTTTTTTCCTGCTTTGATGTCTCATGCAGTTGCATATCCACATATGCAGTGCATATCACTGGCTTTAGGGCAGGTTTGATTTCCACTAATAGTACGAAAGGTGGACTTTGGGTTCAAAAGGCTGAAATACCTTAAAAGTTGTACTTACATCAGCCCCAGGAAGAGACCTCAATATATTCTAAATATCCCAGAAGTGCTTTCTGGGTGTCTACTATGGTCCAAATTGGTTGCCAAAACTCCACTGTGCTTACTGTTGTCCAACCCCAGCTGAAAAGTAGGTCCTGCTCCAAAAAGCTGAGTAGCTGTTTTGAATCCAGGCTGCATAAAGGTATTGAACAGCGTGAAAGGTATTGAACAGAGTGGTCTTTCCTTGGAGAATAGGACCCCCCGTCCGTGCAACATTGATCCCAAAGCTGAGGCCTGGGTTCCCTGCAAAGTCTGCAGAGAGAAAACCTCCTTCAGAGCTTTCTTCACTGACTCATCCTCTGCCCATTAGCATCTGCACATGAAGGCAATGAGATACATACCCCTGACCATACCTCTTCAGGGGAATGAACTGCTCTTACCATGCTTATTTATGAGGATATTTTGTCTATCAGGTTTAAGAACCTGTAGCTGATGCTGTAGGACAAATAATAACACTAAATTGGTACGGGCTAGGGAACACCTGAAATGTCAGTATTATCTCGGATGCCAGAGGCAAAGCACTTTACTGGGATTATTCTCATATTATTTTGCCATTAGAGATTCTAATTAAAATGCAAGCCCTGACTGAGCTGGGCACTGCTAACATACAGCCTCTGACCAAGAAAAGCTACGGTTTTAGGTCCTGCTGTGTTAAGGAAGGTTGTGCTGCATTTGAATGGGTCTTACTAAAGTCAGAAGGATGAAAAAGAGAGAAAAACTGGGTGTAAGTGCTGGAGAGCCTCTTCCATCTGCTTCACCTCCCCCAGACGAAGCAAGATGTTGTATGGAACGTTTTCTCTCCTTTTCTTTTCCCCTTTCTTGGGGAAGGGGGAGAGACAAGCAGTTCTCAGTGGTAAGAGATTTCACCACCCCACAAAGGCAGGGCTCTTCGGCTATCCCTGGGAATGATGCAGTATCCCCTCCTGAAACATGTGAATGAGGCCACATGGTAAATGTCATGGGAGCTGCGGGTCTGCTCGGCAGTGGGTGAGAAAGAGCAAGAGTGAGGACAGTCGTGCTGAAAGGAGATCCTGTGAATGAGGTGTGACTGAAGCACGGGGTGGCCCTAAGGCGGCCTCCTGCTATTTAACGGGCAACCCGGGAGATGCACGTGGCTTTATAGCAGCATCAGTGGCTTTCTAATCCTTTCACAAGCTCAAGAGAGTTTGGGAATGAGGGAATGGGAAAGCTCTGCTTTATTTTGCTCACTGGGTTTTAGTAGCTAACCCTTTTTTTTCCAGGTTTTTCTCCAAAAAAAGTTGGGTTTTGCTGACCTCGTTTGGCCCCTCTGGCAAGTCCGTCAACCAGCTAGGCTTAAGTGAAGCTGTTCTTGGTGCAAATCCCATCAAATTCTGAATCTTCTTCCCCCCCCCCCCCTACTTTTATGAGGGGAAATGATATGTTTGAAAGAATCACAGCTTTTGCTGTAGTGCTGTGCTGTTGTAGTATAACGGAAAGAGTCCCCCGTCACTAAAAAGTGACTTCTAAAGCTAAAGTTTCTTCATATATGATCTATTCTGCCTTTTGCCAGGACTGTCTGGTGTCAAAGGAACAAGAGTCAGCATCCTCCTCGAGTAAGTCTACCTGATTTATTGTGCCATATCTTCTCTGGGGAGAATTTCATGCAGCCCTGTGGCTGTTTCAACTCTGAATAAGGCTCAGTGAGAAATTTCTGACTGGAGATGGAAAACACTTATTCATTCAAACTGAGATGTTTTGGGAAAAAAAAAAAACAACAATCCACAACCCTCCCCCCCCTCCCCCCCTGAAAAAAAGAAAAAAAAAAATCCCCAAAGAAGGTGGTCTGGTTGAATTTCCTGTTTCAAAATTTAAAAGAAAAGCTTTCAGAAAATAATTTTGACCCTTTTTTTCCAAAAGACACGTTAAAATGAAAGCAATTTTTGTTTGAGCTGTTTAACCCCAGTATTTCCTTAATACCAAAACCATTTCTGAGTATGAATCCAGATCCTCAAAAGGACCCAAGTGCTTCTCTGTCTTTTAGGAGGAGACAGATGCACCAGGCTTCTGCCTAGCAGGGTTTCAGGGATATCTGCCTATGGCAGGAACACATACAAGTCACCCATTGAACATGGGTTTGAGCCCACTTTTCTCATACCCCATAATAAACTCCAATTCACATAAGTTTCTTGACCCATGACATGATGGAGGTGTCTGTGGATGGTGGATGTGCCTCATCCTGGGGTTATGCTGTGTGAGGAGGAGGTTTCCAGCACAACCCAAAGCCTCTGCTCTGCTCCAGAGCCCTTCACCCAGCACAGGACTGGATGTGCCCATGGGTTGTGTCCATTAGAATCTGGTTCTGGAGCAGAAGAGAGATGCCAGGATGACAACAAATGAGATGCCTATTATGCCAGAGGAAGATCAATCACGGGCAAAGAAGTGAAGCTTGTGTGTGATGTATGAAGCTTGGCAGGACCCATTCTGGGAAAAAAACACCCCAAAGCTGATACAAAACTATCCAGTATTTTCCAAAGCCAGGAATCCCATCCTAGTTTTCAGTGAGCAACCCTTGGTTGAGCTGCAAACTAGTCCTGCTCTGCTCTCCTATGACACGGGGATGTGCCTGAATCTTCTGGTTTTCATTTTGCTTTTCTGTTCCCAATAAATATTTACCCCATCTTAAACCAGAGGAGCACCAAAACCCAAATCAATCCTAGGAATAAATAAGACAGAAGTGACTACCAAAGGGTCAGGCTGCTGTCAGCTACAGAAAGCACTGGTGGTGGGAGTCAGAGAAGGTGGAGTCTGGGGGTGGAAGCTGTGGTAGAAGAGAAGGTCATTTTGCCAAGGCAGGGGAGGGATGACTATTTACACCAGCTGAGGATCTGGCTGTCTACAAACAGGAGCGATGCTGATGCTAAAGGTCACATAGGGCACTCATGAGGTCTGCTGGATGGAAACACTTTTCTTTCCCTTAGTCACCCAAGCAGAAAGTCAAGCAGAGAAACCTGTTATTTCTTGATTCAGTAATTCTGCTGCACAGCCCATCTGCCCTGAGCCCTGTGCTTTGACAATCCCCTCGTGAGCTGTGACCTCTCATTTTGCTCATGTAAGTAAGTTCATCAAGAGCACTTGGAATGAGCAGCGGTTTGAGGTGGATGCTGAATGTGATGGCTTACATCTCAGACGGGGGATGTAGCATTTGGAATGCGGAGCTGGGAGCACTGAGCTGGTGCTGAATGATGGGGAGGAAATAGCTGTGATATTAGCACGGTTTATTAGCTTGCATTCGAGTGCACTAATGCCAGGCAGCTTTCCCCTGCTTGAGGCTGATTTAATCTCCTCATTCCCAAATATGTTCATCCAGGTGAGCACTTCCTCTCATGTAAGAGGAAGGTCCCGATCAGCTGTGGGCCCAGCTGGGACATACAGGTGTGGTTTACAAGGAGAGAGGAAAGAAGGGGCTTTAGGTCCTCATTAGCCTCCATCTCCTTTCCTTTATGACCCAAGCTCTTGTGCTCCAAGCCTAGCTGTGTGGCTTTTTGTCCTCAGTAGTGCTGTGGTGTGAAAGAGGTGGTGAGAAGAGCAAGAGTGGGTTCAGGCCCAATGCATGATGTGATGATGTTAGGAACGGGGGGCGTTTTAACTTCTCCCTTGGATAAACATCTCTGTTGTCAGAAACAACCAGTCCTATACTACCAATATAAGGGATCCAGCATTAAAGCAGAAACTTTTGGCAGACCTGTTTTGATTTTCCCTTTCTGACCTGCCCTGGGTGACATCCCCTCCTCTCTTGTCATCCCCCAAATGCACATCAGCTTTTTGCAATGAATACCTACAGCTTCCTGCAAGTTTGTCATAATGTTGAGTGGTTTAAGTCATTGCTGCTCTTTGATTTTGCTGAGCTACTGGCTGCTGTGCATTGCAGCATTGCAGCTGTGCTGCACTGTACCTTATGTCTGAGAATTCGGACTTCTTTTAATGGGATTCCTTAGAAAGAGCCCTTTTGCATCTAGGCTTAATACAGGGGGCACAATGAAGACTGGACCTCTCCCTACACTGAAGAAAACAGGCTGTGGGCAATGCCTAACCAAACAAGGGGTTAGCTCTTTCCTGCCCTCTTATTCCTCTCCTGTTCCCCTTGAAAAAGTATTTCATGTTTATCAGGGTCTGTAATGATAGGACAAGGGGTAATGGGTTCAAACTTAAACAGGGGAGATTTAGGTTGGTTATAAGGAAGAAGTCCTTTACTGTGAGGGTGCTGAGGCACTGGAGCAGATTGCCCAGAGAAGTGGTAAATGCTCCATCCCTGGCGGTGCTCAAGGTCAGGTTGGATGGGGCTTGGAGCAACCTGGTCTGGTAGAAGGTGTCCCTGCCTATGGGAGGAGGTTGGAACTGGATGAGCTTAAGGCCCTTTCCAACCCAAAGCGTTCTATGATTTTATGATTATGTGATGCTATGATTCTATGCAGACGTCTTGCTGGTGTGGGAGAAAGGGCCAGGACTGAGGAAGCTGCAGCCCAAACCCTTGTCAGTATACAGTATTTCCCCTGAAACCTTTCAGGCTGACCCCAGTACACCTGACTACTGCAGGTGACTCAAAGCATGAAGAAGGGGGAGCTGGGCAGCGGAAGGTGCTGGTGTTTGGCTTTCCTCCTCACTCATACGCATGAGCAGCACTCGAATACTACTGTACAGCCTGATTTGGGCACTGCTCCTCTCTGTGCTGTGCCAGAGAAGCACCAGAAGGGAATTTTGCCTATTCTATTCTCTCACGCCTTACTTCACACCGAAAAATGCCCATGCCCTGTGTCCTGTGTGCACAAGAAATTTTGGCTGTTGCCCATGAGTATGGGGAAAAAGGTATAAAGAAATAAAGCTATAAAATGCACTTGGTTTCTTTGGCCAGCACTGTCATTGAAAAATGTGCTGATGCTTTTTCAATTTTCCTTTTAATTTTCAGATTAGAGTGATTTTTTGTGTTATAATGCAGTCAATTCGCAGTTCTAAGCTCCAGAGTTGTGGTTAATTAGTAGCCAGTTTAGGAAATTATGTTATCATTACCTCATCCTTTCTTAGCTTAGCAGCTTTCCTCCTCTTCCACCTCCCCCTGCTTCCCCATCCCCTCCAGCCTTCCCTGCCCAGGGATATTATTTCTGTTAATGACATCTATGTCACACACACAAACTCAAATCTCTTAAACACACCTCAGCATCTCGGGCCTCCAGTAGTTTGAAAACCCACATGAATTAACTTTTTTGGCATGGAGGCTGACTAAGTCAAACCAAACCCAAACAAAACACATGTTGTTCTTCGCTTTCCCCTCACCATGTTGGTTTTACACTGGCCCTTGCCCATGCAGCTCTGTACCAGGCACTGCATCTGATGCTGGGCTGACCTCCGTCTGCCCTGTGTTTGTTGACGATGAACATGCTCACTTCCACTCTCTGCCATCCTCCCACATGCAGAAAGCAAAGGGGAAAACAAACAGGAGGATGGAGCAAACAACCAGGTCCCCTCAACAAGTGGTGCCAATGTGCAGAATTAAACAGAAAAACCATGGAGGGGGAGATAAAACCCACAACTTAAAGGGGAATTTTCTAGGGGCATACTTTGAAACCAGACACTTATTATTAATGGCAGAGGAGGAAGGGGAGTGGGAGTTCAGAGATGGAGACCTTGGGTTTAATGGTTTTATGTTCAGCTCCACACTGTCCGCATCTCCATAGTGTCTGAGGATGAAAACCCAGGGTCAATGCACTCATCTATCGTGTTTTGGCCCTCTCTCTTTTGTTACTTTCCTTCTATCTATCTATCCATCTATCTATCTATCTATCTATCTATCTATCTATCTATCTATCTATCTATCTATCTATCTATCTATCTATCTATCATTTATCTCTCTATCTATCAGCAAAAAAGGACATTTTAGTTTGCCATTCTTAATGTCTTGGAGGTCTGTGCTGTCACATATAGCAAGACAAGGAAGGGATGTGGAAACCTCTGGAGCCCACAGCTCTGAGCTGCCAAAGCTTGAGCTGAAGCTCTGAATCATCCTGTCGATGTGGCCACATATACATCCTCTGTAATTAAGCACGAAGAAACATTTACATCACCCACCCACCACCTGGTTGCCTTTGGTGTGCAAGACATAAGCACTTAACCAAATGTTGTTTTTGCTCTTCTTTTCTACCTTGGTTGTTTTTTTCCAAGGTTTAGATATAAGGAAGAAGTTCTTTCCTGTGAGGGTGGTGAGGCACTGGAATGGGTTGCCCAGGGAGGTTGTGAATGCTCCATCCTGGCAGTGTTCAAGGCCAGGCTGTACAGAGCCTTGGGTGGCATGGTTTAGTGTGAGGTGTCCCTGCCCATGGCAGGAGGGTTGGAACTGGATGATCTTAAGGTCCTTTCCAACCCAAACCATTCTGTGGTTCTTTGGTTCTACCTTGCTCTCTCACACCACGCAATGAACGTGTTTGGGTAGATTTTCTCTGTTGTCTCCTCTAAGAGGAACCAGATCTAGATTGTGACCTTCAAGACAGCACCTCACACATTCTCTCTCCCTACCCTATACCAGCTCCCCCTTCTCTGCAGCGTTCACACCTCTCAGGCATTTGCAGACTGGGTGCAGCTGGGTCACAAGTCAGTAATTTCTTCACCAAGACACTCATAGGTTTTGCAGCTTTTGCCAGCCCTAAAACCTCTCTGCACCCCTCCTACTCAACAGGGTTTGAAATGCGTGTGATAACCCACACACGCTGTCCCTGCAGCTTGTGGGAGAAGGGTTTTTAACTCCCCAGCTGCGATCACAATATTGAGACAGGCCAAAATCACCCAGGCTTTCTCCGTATCACATTTCAAGGCAGAACTATCTGTTGGCTCCCAGGCAGTCTTTAGGCTGGGGAAATAGGTTGTGTCTGAAAATAAATAAATGCGTTACTGAATTTTAAACAGGAACTTTGCACTGAGGATAAATGGAGCCTCAAATCACAGGAGCTGTCTGGAGCCAGCCCCAGCAGTGGGATGTGTGGGGAAGGCTAATACATGAATTTCTTCCGTACGCTTGGTCCTAATTCCCATTGAAAATTGCATGAGTTGAAACACGTTATGATTTTCCTGGAAGTATTGTGTGTCTCATTGAACATCTTCTCTCCACAGGTTTGTCCTCACTGAATAGTGTATTTCAAAGGCTTTTATCAGTCACTGTGTCTGTTTTCTCAGGAGGAATCTCCTTTCTGTCTCTGCTGCCCAGGTAGTGTGTCTCGCACAGCTGGAGGTCTGTCACCACTCATGGGTTATGGTCATGATGGTCCCAGAAAGAGGACCTGTGGGACTTTATGGGGGGAAGTAGGAAGAGCAATGTTTCCACAGCACTCTGCTTGTCTGGAGTGAGGCATTGAACAAGCCATCCGTTTCCTACACCCATCCGTTATTTAGTTCCCTATGGGTGCCAGGTTTCTGAGGATATTTGCTGGCTGAAGGGTCTGGGGTTTCTTCCTGGTCATTCTTACGGTGGTTTCCAGCATTTCTCAACCATTATATAATCATCAAGATGGATGCTGAGAGCCAAAAGCAGCACTTAAACTCTGCGGAGCAGTTAACCTGTCCCAATGACAGGACCTACTCCTTTCCCTGTTTGCTGCGGAGTGACAACCATGGGAGTCTCACACAGGCTGGAGGCACAGCAAGATGCCTGCTGGGACCCAGGCCAGGAGCCAGCTCTGAAGCACAGATGGAGCTGGAGGCAATGTCCAGACATGTGGGCTTCTCTTCTGTTAACACACCCAGCTCCGCAGAATCCAACATGCCCCAGGGACAGCGCTGAAAGCTATTGCGAGTCCTTGCTATAGACACCCTGTAACTAGTCTAAAGGTTCATTTTGAAAGACTTAATTTGGTGTGGTTGGTTGCCCAATAAAATTCAGAAGATGTTTACTCCTGTCTCGATCTGTCCATAAGGAAAGAAAATTTATGCTGGTCATTCAGTGATGTAAAACAGGCTCAGTGTTTCCACTGAAGGCAAACCTCCATGCCTCCCTGCCCTCCTGTCTGTCTCCTACCTCTTGCAGTGCTGTGGAAAGCTTCAAATGCTCCAGACTCTGGCATCCTGATGCAAAGCAGAGCTATTTATTTGTTCACAGTTCAGCACAGGGATCTCTTCTGGGGGTGTCTATCTTTTAGGATTTAGATTCGAGGGATGCTGCACTGTGCTCTCAGCTTATTTCTCACACAGCTGGATGCATTTCAGGGGTGGCGTGCATCAGTGCTTTGAACAGCACTTGGCCCCTCAGATAGCCACACCAATAGTCAAAGGGCATCTTTGCTGAGTGAGGTGTTATTTCCAGGGGGACAGACACATCTACACCCTGGCTCAGCCTGTTTTGTTTTGAATCCCTTATAAATACTCAGCTGCTGGAACGAGCTTATCATCTGAGAATCTCCTTCTTCTTTTCCCCTCTTCGGAGTGAGTTGTTTTTAATCTTTGTGGCTGTGTGGAAACTGGAGAAAAAAGTAACCCCAGCCACAGAAAGCAAATTAAAAGATCTTTGAATCTTATATTTTGCCTTAGGACTTGTAGGTAGGCTTGCAGTTTTTAACACCTGACAGCTACACCTTGCAGGCAAACAGCTTAAAGCACTGATGTCCAGTCCCCTGAGTGAGTCTAAGGCCTGGGGTTTGCAATGTACAGCTCTTTTCTGCTCACGCTCCGAGGGCTGGTTTTAAATGAGTTTAGTTAAAGCAGAAAAGTCTCCTCTGCTGGAGACATTAATAATCTGAAGTAAGTGTCTGGACTAACTCTGTCCCATTCATTTAATTGAACCTCTTGATAAGATGCCTGAGTTAAGCTGACGTGGTGTAAACACCGTCCCTCAGGTTGCTTCTCGCTGCTTTCCTGGTGTCACCGTTGGTCAAATACAAACGTACCATAACTTGCTTGCCCCATTAGCTAACATTACTGCAAGAGTGTTTAAAAAGAATAGGAAAAAGAAAAAAGAAAGAAGGTGACATTAAACCAGCCAAAAAAATATCTCAGAGACCTGTCAATCAAGAAAGATATTTACTGAAGCTTCTATTGACCCATATATGCTCTTATCTAGAAACCTTTATCTTCTAAGACAATGTTGACTAACAGCTTTTCCTTTACTCTTGTTTCTATCTTAAAAGAATAACAAATAAGCTTAATTCTTCACAAAATCTTTAGCAAATGCCTTTTAAGCCTAACACAATGGTAGTTATTTTAAGAAGGATGGCTAAGCACTGCAACACTTTTCTATTTTTCTGTCTTCGTTTTTCATATTGGAGCACTTAATCACAGCTAATCTTTGTGCACAAGGAAGACACATTAACTTTGTTTGTACAGGTCTGATATAAAAGCTTTCAACTCCTCTGTTCCTGTATTCATCTCCCTGGTAAGCCTTACCATTTTAAATAACAGATAAAGGAAATGCTGAAGATTCAGTGATACAGCCTATCCTTGCTCAAGTAACTGCAGGGACCAGACTCTGTAAGCAAACTTCCAGCCTAACAGATGAGCCAGCTCAAGCTGAGCATCTGCAAATCCCAATGGAAGGTTTGAGTTGAGGAGAAGGGCATAATTTATAAGGGCACATCAATACCCATAATGTATAAGGGTGAGAAGATGCCAGTGCTTAGGGGAGGTGAAAGGAGACCACTTCCCTGTACAACAGGGGGCATTCGTATGTCCGTGCTCTCTACAGACACAAGGGAACTTCATTGCCAGTATTGCAGCATTAGTCTGAGTGTCCCTTCTCTGTGTTTTGCTTCAAAGGATACAGCAATGGCTTTCTAAAGAGTCTTGTTTTGGTAGGGTTATGTTCTCCAAGGCTGTGAAACTGAGGACTAAATCTAGGCTCCACTGAAGTCGGTGAGCCTGAAATGAATAGAATTTCTTTTGGACTGACTCCGAATTTCACTGTTGAGGGTAATAGTAATTTAAATGCCTTTTATGGCCTCTTTACTCTCTCAGAGCAATAAAAGGGGGCTTAGTCCTTGGCTACACCCAAAAGTTGCCCTGCTTAATTATCCTGGAATGGTTAAAGTAATAAAACTGTTTGCCTGCTCCCTGCCTCCCTCACACCTACTGGAGCAGATCTGCTGGTATAAATGTACCAATGTGGGACATGAAGGGAATTAAACTGCAGTGGCTTGGGGGTGTTGGCTGGAAGGAGACAGCTGTATGTTAATTCATTAAGTGAGACCTCGTTCCTGGATTTTTTTTCTGCCTGATTATATAGGTATGAACTTAAACTACTGAACTCAGGAGAAATTCTGGGGTTTTGGGCTGGATGCATGCCATAGCCACATCATGATCCCAGATCAGGGGGAGGCTCAGATGTGCACGGAAACCTCTGTGTGTTTACTTGCACAGGAAAGAAGCCTGGACAGGAGGACACGAGGGAATGATAGTCCCTAATGTTGGCACTTGGGGCATGGAAAGCTGAGCATCCTTGGCTTTCTCTAGGAAAATCAATGGATAAAAAGAAACAGGAGGGAAGAGGTCCCATGGCATCTTCAGCAGATGTTAAACACAACAAGAGATCCTCCTTTGCTGACTCGTGTCAATTCTGCATCCTGTTTTGTGTTTGCTAGGATCCAGCAAAACACAAGCAGTAGGTCTTGCTCCAAACTTTTCTGTCTCTGTCCAGACATTTCTGGGAGCTATTTGCAGAGACCAAACTGGAAAACATAGGGCGACCTGCTCTAGTGGAAGGTGTCCCTGCCCATGGTGGGGGGTTGGAACTGAATGAGCTTTAAGGTCCCTTCCCACCCAGATCATTTCTATTAAAAATATGATACATTCTTTGGCCAGGAACTATTTTAGTTTGCTATGAAGTGCTGCGGTATAAACAAACACATATGTGCAAACAAATGCATAAAGAACCTTTGTTTGGTGGTCAGAAGAAGCAAAGCTGTCCTTGCCCTTTCATCCCAAGATGAGAGGACATTAGATCAGACTGGTAAACATGTAGACTGTTGGTTGGGTTTTTTTTCCCCCTTCTTTTCTTTCTGTTCTGTTTCAGTTGTACTATTTCATCTTAACAGTAGTTAGGTACAAGAGGGCTGTGTAACCAACATCCTAACCAGCCATACAGAGTCAAAAGGTTACACTCAAAGGCCATATCTATGACAACAAATAGACCATGACCCTGAGGGCGAATGGCACAAAGTGATTCAACCACAGAGACTCTTTCTGTCCCTTGTTGCCACACAGTTCTGCCTCCTCTGCACTGTTCACTTTTCACCTATATGTGCTGAGTGTCCTTTGGGGTGCTTTAGGGAATGTTTTCTTGCCTCTTGGTGCTGCTCAGGGGACCATGGGTCTTCCATAGATCCCAAATCATATCTGACAATTTGGTGCAAACGTTATGGATACTCCAGGGTTTCACTCCAGGTTCTAGGTGTTGGTATGTAGCCAACTGGATGAAGCTCCTAGGAAGTACAGTCACTGCCACTGAGAAAACTGATTGATGGGCCAGATAAAAGTGTCTGCTTTAATGTGAGCTGAGTAAACTTCTAGAAGCTGCTAGCAACACTGCTAACTCCTCAGTACCTACAGTGGGACTTCACAAGTCAGTGCGTAAACACCCGAATCTGGATGCTTTAATCTGTGAACTAAATCTCATTCCAAATTCCTACTTGAATATATCTAATATCACTTAAAATGCATAATCTCATTTGTGGACCTGACCCTTGCTATCTAAGGCTCTATATCTTACCTGCTTTGTAACAATGAAAGAGTAAATACCAGCAAAAATCCTTAGAAATATGCTTCTGAAGCAGCTTTATGTGCAGTACAGATAAGGCAGAGGAACCCCTTTTTTTCTATATTCCTCTTCTAAGAGTGCCCTGTTGTGCTCCTCTAGGACAGGCAAGTTTCTCTCCTAGGGAAGCAGGTAGGTGTAATGAGATTTTTATTGCAGATATGCTCATTTGTAGCTCCCTGTCCTAAAGATCGCAGTGTGTGTCAATTGGCTCTCATTGGCTTTGTTAAAAAAGAAACCCAGTCTTCTTGGGTTTCTTCAGATTCCCAAAGGAAGTTTTAGCTCATTGGCTCTGGGTATCATCCTACAGTGTCTGAATACTGGTGCTACTGGTTGGGTCTTGGAAGGGATTCAAAGGCAGCACTGTACAAGAAAACTTCACAGGTCTTGGCATGTTAGATAGTGGTGGGTAGTGGGGTTGCTTAATAAAGCAGTTCAGTTCAAAGTGAAGGTAGAGGGAGTGTAGGCTCATAGATCATAGCACACATGCTAGCCCAGAAATGCCAGGGTATTTCAGTTGTCATTAAAACATGCAGGTACATGAATTATTGGTAGAACTAACCATCCTGAGATGCCTGAGCATGGAGCCAATAGAGGTGAAACACTTCCAATATTTAGCAAGTTTGAATGCTTTGGCAAGTTGTTTAGCTTGGAAGTTACTGAAAGCCATATTCATTTAATTAGCCTTCCAGTGTACTGGCAACAGGTCTAGGAGTTTATCTGTGCTCAGACCCCCTCCACGATAGGTGTTTTTCAGGTCCCACACATTGAATTTTGGAAGCAACATCAGGAATTATGAACATGAGCGATGGATGGTTCTTGTCTAAGGCAGGGAAGATGTGGGTGGGCTCTTTCTCAGCTAGCTTGCACAGCCAATTCCTGTCGGTATCCCCCACATCCCACCTGCCAGCCCAGGGCTGGGCTTTCAGTAGGGCACCATAAGGTTTTTGATGTAAGATCTAGATGTCTCACGATGAGAACATCATTAAGGGAGTCTCAGTTTTTAGGGCATGAGATGTTCAGCAGAGGCTCTGGGTGCCATGTTTAGACTACCTTCTGCATGTGCCTATATAACTCAGGACAAGAAACCAATGGGTGATTTGCATTACCCTGATCTCTGCACCTTGAACCATCAGTACTGTGAAGGGCCTACAGCACCCAAATTAGGCATCCCAGCAGGAAGTTCGGAGATTTTTTGACTATATTTAGGTTCTGTGGTACTTGAAAATAGGGACCATGATTAAAAGACACAGTTTGTTTTTCAGAGGGAGGCAGGGAGGACTTGGACTTTTCCCTGATGTTATGATACCCTTTTTCTACTTCAGGATGTCCGTGAGATAGAAATCCTTTCTAATTCTTTTGTACGTGGTAAGAAACTCCCTCCAATGAAAAACAATCTTTCACCATCGCTCATTTACGTCTATCTCACTATGAGCCCAGGAATGCTGGTCTAAACAGACAATCTCAAAAAACAGACAGGTAGACAGGGGGAGTAGAAATGTGGACTTTATTTTAGACATCAAAGCGGTTGTTAACTGAGCGGTTCTATTTATAATCTTGGTAGATTTTCAATGCACTTTCACAGACTGAGATAGACAATTAAAGAGTGGAGGTTTTGTGTCAATGAGTAAGTAAACATTTCATTTCTAAAATGATTTGTCTTAAATGAGTTGCTTATGGTTCAGTTTATAGTGTTGGAGTGCTGGAGTTCTGTCACACCTCTGTTGGTAACACCTCTACCCTCAGGGGCTTGAGGGAATAGCATCTGCCAATGTGGGGTTTTTTCCCCCCAATAAGTTGTTAGCACCCTTTGATTCTGATTTGCACTGCACTGATTTGAAAGCAGTGCAGCATTTTTTCTGAGGTCCGTGTTACAAAGACCAACTCAAAGTCCCCCATCTTGGCCACAGGACAAAATCCTGAATGAGAAGATTAAATCTTTTCTTGTGAAATTTTATTTAATGTTTACTTTTGAGCTTTTTCTTCACTGGACATCAAGGCTTGTGTTTGTGGAGTAGCTTGGGGCTGGGGAAGTAAGGAGACTGGGCTTTCATGGTCCAGGGATTGCCAAAGGAAGAAGATGAAAGAGGAAGGACATGATGGGGAGAGAGGGGAGCTGCTCACAGTAAAGCAGCTGAGTCTTGCTCTGGAGAAGAGAGGTTTGCCACAAGGTTTCTTACATGGCACCTAGGGAAATGTAATTAGCCCCATATGGGACTAATTAGTCACCTGGTGAAAGAAAACAGGAACTATAAACTGATTTAAGAGTCTTGCCCTCTCTTGCTGTAACATTCATCTAGAGATGACTTCAGACCCGCTATGGGGAAAGGGGAGAGCTGCTTGCAAGAAACACTTTTGCCTTTGTTTATCCTTAGTGGCCTCAAGGAATGGATCAGGCCAGCCTGGGGCAGCAGCTTTTCCACCCTGATGCTTATTTCTGGTAATACAAGTATCCTTATTTCTCATGTCACTGAGTACACTGAATGTCATAGGAGACATTTCCAGAGCACCAACACTTATGATTCCTGAAGGAAAGCTGCTTTTTGTTTTAAAAAGAGACCCTGTCCATCTCTCAGAATGGTGAAGATGAGTTCAGTAGTGTAACATCCTATATGGTCTGGATCAGAAAGGAAAAAAGAGAATACAGAATTGCTCCTTGGTAAAATCTCATGTTGTCCTTAAGGTAATCCCAGAGTCTGCAGAGATGGATTCCCTCTTTTTGAATGTTCGATATCACCACCTCCATCTCAAAGTCTTTCTGTTTGACATTGTAACGCAGTATTGGGATGTAGGTTGGTTATTTTAAGTACAGAAAGGAACTCGGATCAGATCATAGAATCATAGAATAGTTAGGATTGGAAAGGACCCTATCATCTAGTCCATCCCCATGGGCAGAGACACCTCACAAGAAACCATCTCACTCAAGGCCTCGTCCAACCTGGCTTTGAACAGTGCCAGGGATGGAGCATTCACAACCTCCCTGGGCAACCCATTCCAGTGCCTCACCACCCTCACAGGAAAGAATTTCCTCCTTATATCCAGTCTAAACTTCCCCTGTTTAAGTTTTAACCCATTACCCCTTGTCCTGTCACTACAGTCCCTAATGAAGAGTCCCTCTCCAGAATCCCTATAGATATATTAGATATGTATTATATATATATAGATAGATGTATTGACCCTTGTGTGTAGTATAGCTGAGAAGAATAAGTACTGAGGGGAAGAGCAGCATGTTTTGGCTGTGGCAAACAATAGATATCTTGGAAAAAATGCTGAGAATAATCATGTAGTGATACTTCCTCAAGCACTCTCCTAGGGTCAGTAATTTGCATCTGAACCAGAGGGTCTGTTTGTATTCAGTAGCCCTTAGGGTTTATTTTCTAATATGAATTTCTCTACTATCTACTATGAATTTCTCTAGCTTCACACTGGACCTGAATAAGCTGTCAGCAAAGGTCTGTCACTCTTGCCTCTGGAGTCCAACAACACAGCATCTGTCCCACTGTGTGTTTTCACCCGCCAGATGCTTCTGGTAGGGTTGATCTGGTACGCACGAAGCAACAGCCTTGGATAGGAACTAATCACAGCAGAGGGAGAGGTTTTACTAGAGGGCTTTACTGTAGCTGGCACATATATGACCTGGCAGCACCCTACACTCAGAAGAGGTTGGCTTGAAGGTATTTTACCAACAACACCTTGGATATGGGAGACGTAGCCTGTGGGATGCCTCTCTGGAGACCAGCAGCACAGCACTAGTTATAGAGTTTCATAGGGAGTTCATTTACCACTCCTGTTTAGGTGGAAAATATGAAGCTTGATAGAGGCATGATTCTTGGGTGAAGTGTCTGCAGTAGGTGCCAATGGACTTTTGTCCTGTTTCCTCCTCCTCCTGCTAAGCCAGATAGGCCCATTCAGTGTCCAGGGCTAGTGTAATGTGAATCACACAATGACTTGGACTCTGATTGACAAAAAGCAGTCACAGTTTGGAAAGTCACATGCCTCTTCTCCTTCCAAAAGCAGCACCCAAACAGGAATGAGGAGTGAGGGACCTGGATGCGGATAAGCGTGGGTGTTACCCCTAAGAAAACATTTATGGAATCACAAAGCTTTTGCTTAATGTCTTCAATGAATTTGGAAAACACAACCAAGATGCTCCCTCCAGGTACCTTTCTCACCTCCTCATCTTCATACATGCCTAACAGGAGCTTGGTGCTGACCTCAGCGATTCACAGCCCTACACAGGGTGACAGTACCAAACTCTTTCACCCCTCTGAAGCCATCGTTATATGTATGCCTTGCCACGCTGCAGCCAAAGCAGCTGAGAAGCTCTGCACAGATCTGGATCCTCTTCTACCTATCCACTACCCTGTGCACCCCTCGTGCCCTGATCATCCAAACGTCTTGCTGAGATAGGAACAAGATGAGGTTCTGCGGGGAGGGCTCTGCACCGATCTCTTACAAACCCAACTGGAAGGCAAGGATGCTTCCTACAACAGCCTCTGAGAAGAGCGGGTTACCCTGAAAGCCACATGAGTACTACACAGGTGCAGCAACAGTTTTTATTTGGTAAATATCACCTCCACAGCTCAAGAGGAGGCTCACGAAGGAAGATGCCTCTTCTGCAAGTAGGAAGAGTGTGGTTAGGAGCACTTGCCGAGCTAATAAAGGCTGTTGAAGCTTCAGCTTCCGTTGGTGGTTAACCCTGTGACATGGCTCTGCTCCTCTGAAAACAGCACCTGACTGATGCACAGCTTAATAGTGTGTGATATAAACACGCCTTTATCACATTAGCCTGCACTAAGTGCACAACTCAAGGGTGCTGCTTAATCGAGCAGGGGGTAATTTGTACCTAACAAGAAGGGGTTGTGTACTGCTGTCCAGTACAATGCTGGCGTTGGCATGGGTGATGAGGGCTGCCCCTGCCTGGTGAGTACCTGCTGGAGCAGGGTGCATTGCAGGGCAGAGAGCTGTGATGAGATAAGAAAATGATGGCCTCTGTGGTTAAAAACCAAAGCTCACCGACCTATTTCCTAGCAGAAGTATTCATCTTTTTTGCTTTGGTGCTTGTCTCTGCGTCTCAGGGAGTGTTGCTTGGATGTAATGGGCAAGGTGCGCAGCAGTTGGTCTATCTGCGAAGAAGGATGAAGTCTGTGGCAGAGCCACCTTGGTCTGCAATACCCATGTGTCCTCCAGGCCAAAGCTCTACAGGATAATACAAGCTGCAGAGCAGGTCGCAACCCTGAGCGTCAAGATGATTTCTGCATTAGGAGTTTTTCTGCATCACCAGCCCAGACCCCTTTAGCACTCACTGGACTGATTTTTGAGCAGCCAGAAATATACCAGCAAAAAGCTCCCCCCACCTTGGTTGTCCCCACTCTAAAGCTGCTTCACAAGATCAAGGACTAAGTTTCCCCCCCTCCTGTTTTCCTCCAGGAATAAATAATGTCAGAGTTGGAGGAGGATGTTTACATGGACCTGGGTTCTCCCCGTGGTAACACCTAAAATCACCATCACATCCTCTCCTGAGCTGGGGATGGTTGCTCTCTCTCATCCACTGTGCAATCGCAAGTAGCTATGTAAGGGGTTTGCCACGTTCACTATCCATAAATATATCTCCCCTAAGCACTATTAAACTGCATTTCAGATACAGAGGAAGATGAAGGAAAAGAGCCTGCAATGACAGTCAATTTCACACATGAAATCTATATTCCAGGAGCTTCTCCCTCTGCAAATGCAGTTCTCTCTGAAGGTATTATATTTAGGGTAAAATATATATATTTTTTTCCTTCAGAATTGTATTTGTCTGCAAAGCATCACACACACACCCATGGCTCTGTAGGCACGCTATGATTTTATATTGCTTTGGTTCATGTTTCACTCACTCCACATCAGCAAAGCAGCATGTACAGAGTTGCAGCCCACTCCCAGGCTGGTAAACAGCTCCCCGGAGGTCCTCCTTCATCTGGTCCAGCTCCAACACGAAATGATGGGTTTAAAGCTGCCCCCATGGAAACCCAGCAGAGAATTTCTTCTTACTTCACTAGGGTAGGATGGAGCCAAGGCTGTTGTATGCTGCAGCAGATCAGGGCTGGTCCTACTTGACTTTCATTCCTCACACCATCATCGCAGTGCCTCCATCCATCAGCTGTGACACACATCCTTTCCTCACCCCTTCTTCCTCTCTCCCCTGTCCTCCTCTCCCAGACAAGCTCCTCTGCACAGCCGAGCTTGTCACAACACTGATTTCTTCAGGCATTAATTTCTGAATGGTACAGGCAGTGCTTTGGAAACTTATCCCTTCGTGCCAACTTCCTGCTATGTGGAACACCTGCATTTAACAGCAGAGAAAGAAAACAACCAGCACAGTAAACCTTGAGTAAAACTGGTTTCAATTAGGAGCCTTAATTGCAATGAAACTGAAAGGAAACAAAATGGAATCTTTGCTTATATGAGTTCTCTTTCTCTCCCCCCACAGCACTTTTCATTCCCTTCAGCCTGGGTGAACTGCACCATCTCTTCAATTCCCACACAGGCACCCAGCATTTCCACCAGCAGGCCCAGTACCAAAATCTGTGCCATCTTTATCATTTGCCCTCCTCACAGGATGAAGCAAAATCTCAGCCACAGACTCTCATGGCTGCAATAAGGATGCTTCAGAGAGTTTGGGACAACTTCTATACCCCAGAATGGTGCTTCTCACCCAGTTACCCTCACACTGAGTCCAGTAACTTGTGTTCAGCTGAATGAAAGACCCAGAGACCTCAACCTCCACCATTATTCCCCCGGGTTTGGGATGTCAGCCATCCCACAGCCAATGTAGCTGAGTGAGTGGAGCTCAACAGCAGGCTGTGAACTTCCACACGTGTTTTTCCCTCCCCTTCCCCATGCAAGAAGACTGAAAGGTGTAATTTCCCCATTTTAACCCAGATCTGCTCAAGGTGTGGCTATTTTCATATTTCCATCAACACAGTTCCGTGTCTCTTGGCAGAGGGAGCATGTTGCCGTATGTGGTATCCCATCCGCAGGTGTTACGGCCGCTGCCACACTAAGGAGGTGAGAGGAGACGGTTGGGACCTGTCACACCTACATTTCATCATAAAAATGTTAATGGATCATTCCAGAAAGTCTCTGCAATCTTTTCAGCTGCTTTTACTAGACGTCGTTTTGGACATTCTTGGCACCATCGCGGACCATTTGTGCCTCATTTTTCTGCCTCTGGAGAACCGGAGGTGGGTTACATACGGCGCTTGCTCTCAGCTGCAAGGGTTTGCAGACTCCAGTTTCCCCTGTCATTAAACTCAGGACTCAAAAGCATGGTTTTACTGCACTGGGCTGGCAGCACAGGACACTGGACTTCCCACTCTACCAGCAGGACATCCTGGTGGTGATGGCCATAGTGGCAGAGCCTTTCCTGGCTCCATGCATAAGTGGGCTATGTGACTCCTGGACCCAAGTGGCAACAGGACCTCCCACATGTGAAGATGGTTGAGGCTCAGGCCTCAGTGAAGCCATCACCGTGGTGACACCAGTGTGCCTGGGTTTGTCTTTCTTAGCACTGTGTCTGATGTACCATATGAAAAGATTAACATACAGTAGCCTGATGCGAAAAAGAAACACCCTACATGCCTGCATTTACAGGTGTTACTGTAAGATTGTATGGTTTGCTCAACAGTTATGCTGCCTGTATTCTCCTTTTGTCAGGAACTGAGTCATGCTGTGCTTTGTCCTTAGTGGCCTGTTATGTCCTGGTTGCTGCTGTTTGTCAGCATGACCTGGTGAGACCAGAAGTGAAGATGGATATTTACCATGATGAAGAAGCCAGGGTGTCATTGCTGGAGTGAAACTGTGCTCTTCCTTAGCTGATCTCAGTGCAGGGCCTTGGAATCAGGTAGAAGAGATCAAGTCCCACCCAGGAGAGATGAGTTTCAGCAAGTCGAGCATGTAAGGAAGGACTATTGGCTTCCAGTAAAGGTTGAGGAGAGACTAAGCAGCATCCTGGAATTCACACAGACGTTTAGGGGACTGAAGGACTCCTCCATTTCTCCCAATTGGTTGCAGTAGTGGGGATGGCCCTTTTGGAATTCAGGTGCTGCAGGTGGGCACTTAGGGCTGAGGAAGGGAGCTGTGCTCCCTATCTGGCAAACACACAAGCCATTGGGTGGATTGCAATTCCCAGCTGTGTTTCTTCATGCTTTTTTCCCCTCCTGTGCCAACAAACTTTGTTTTCGAGGAGTCAAAGTGAGCCTCGTGCGAGGTAACCAGGACGAGAGTGCCACCTTTCTTACAGCAAAGCCACCTGTCAAAACCATCCTGCTCACGACACAGTATGAAGACAACACAGAGCAGGATGGAGCACTTGCCCGGCAGAAAGGCTTAGCTTCCATTCTCCCCCAGTGCTGGCCACTTGTGGGAAAACCGAAATCTTCCTCAGCACAGCTGAAGGATGTAGCTGTGGTTGTTCTGCACTGAAAGAAGGGATCAGTGCGTGTTTGATCTGAGGAAGGTCCTGGTTTGACTTGCACCACAGCTGATAGGTGCAGGAGCTGCAGCTCCCATCCCTGCTGTGGCTGGTACATGCTGAGCACCAGCTCACCTGGGCAAAAGAGGCACATACCCTCCTGGATGTGACCTGCCCTGATGATGGGGATCTGCATCTCGGTTCCTGGCATGGTTAAAGCTGTTACCCTTGTTGGCTATGCCACAGCTCCCACCTCCTACCCGTCCTTCCATTCTCACAGTTCATTTCCTTATTTGTTTCAGCAAATGTGGGACACATCATGCTGGGTTTTGAGGAGCTGGAAGCCAGCATGGCATAAGACTTGTATGTGTGTTTTCTTGCAACAAGGACACGGCAGTTTGGCAGTGGGCACAGAAAAGGAAATAAAATAGGATTTTCTGCCATCCCTGTTGCAGATTTTTGTGGCAGGTTTGTCCTGTTCTTTCTCCTTGCTGTAAGCCCCAGTTTCTCCACTGGGAAATGAGAAGAGATGCTTGTATTTTGGGTCAAGCTATGGGTGGCTGCTTACTGTTGTGGCTCAGGTTAAGATTACATTGTGCGCGTCATGGAAATGGAGGAGAAATGCAGACTGCTGTTATCACTGGGTGAGTGGGCCTTAGCACTCATGTTTTTCATGCATTGAAACCAACCACTTTCTTTCAGAGTACACAGTTTTCCCTTGACGTGACACGCATGGGACAGGAAAGCAATGTTTGGGTCATCAAATTCAGTCCCTTGTGTCTGCCAGTCATGGTGTCTACTCATTCTCCTAACAAACATTTCAGGTTTCCACCAACTTGCACTGTTCTTACCCAAAGCTGTTCCAGACCTACACTACACTAAAAATTATCCACCTTTTTTACCCACAATTACTTGGGTGTGGAATGAAAGAAAAACAGAACAAGAAAGGCTGAAAGTCAAATTTTCATGGGTTTTCTTGGTAGTAAGAAGTTTCATACCCAGACAGATGTGGCTGGATTGATTAAGAAACGTTAAGAAACAGAAGAGTGCAACGCTCAAAAAGCAAAGCCAGAGCAGCCACAACGCACCAAAGGCATCACTTTTGGTTATGCAAAAAGCCCAGTGCTAGATGACCTTAATGTCTTTTCCAACCCTAAGCATTCTATGACTCTATGTTTTGTTATCTGAGTACGCAGCTGGGTGTGCGTTGCCACTGGGCCACATGCAACCATTTGAGAAGAAACTCCTTCTTACAGCCATGCTTGCAATGTGCAAAGCAAAGCAAAGCAGTTCCAGGGCTTCAGCATGGGCCCATCCCTTGTTCCCACATCAGCAGCAGCTTAGCTTCCCCCTTGCCTGGCCTTTTGCAGCCGTGTGTTTGCAGGGGCCCTCCAGAAGGTGAATGAGCAAAGGTGTGAAATCAATGTGCACCAGCTAAAGGCATTCAGCCCTTGTGGGGATGCTCTCACTCAGGAAAAAGTTGCCTTACATTGCTGTAGGCAATGCTGTAGGCATTTTAATCCCGAATGAGAACATGCACATGTGCTTTAATTTATGGGCACTGACTTCACACCTGTAGTTAGCTGACTTTCCTGCATGTCCCTGTGTAGGAAAGCTCTAATGAGATGTAAGTGGAATTTGGGTGATGCTGTGGCTATTAGGTCTCCCTTTGAGGTTTCTGTGGTTTGGGCTTCAGTGAATTCCATGTGTTTTGGGTTAGTTTTTTCCACCCTTTTTGGCCTTTTCTGACACCCTTTCAGTTTTTGTGTGTATGCATGTTTGATTAGAAGAATCTCAGATGGAAGAATTTTACTCCAGGAGAAACCCATGCTTTTTGGTTATTAGAAATGTTTTGAATCCTGTTAGAATATGAGGCAGCCTTCACAGTGGCTGAATGAGAGGGGACTTTTCCCTTAAACACACGCTTCTCCTTCATAGATGCTCATAAGTCTAAATGCTCAGCTAATATACTTAAGTTACGTAGTTGGGTTCCCAATGCGCTGTCTAGAAACACTGCGAGAAGTAATTTTCTCCTCTTTTTTGAGAAGTCTGTTAGCTATATACTGAATGTAGAGAGTAGGCAGGTCAGAGAGAGACCTAAATTTTGGTAGTGCAGCAGTTCCACTCTGCAGGGCTGTTTTTTTTTGCTTCCAAAAAGGGACTTAACCGTGGTATGTGTAAAGGGGAGCCAAGGCCACCTACAATGATGTTTTTTCATCAGATATAGCTCTTCCACTCTAAGGTGAGTACACAGAAGAAATGTGGTCAGGATTAGGATGTGCTAATAGACCAATAGCTTTCCTGGCAGGAAAATCCTGACCTGGCTTTCTAAGAAGACCCAAGAACTCCTATTACCCTGAAAGTTACTGTCTGTGGGGACAGGGACTTGGACTCACTGCTTCCAACCTGATGAATTCATCAGAAGGCATTTGTACCTTCAGGTGCAGTGGTACCCAACCGTTAGGCTGTTGGTTTAAGACACCAAGACTGGTAACAAAGGCACATCCCCTCATCCTGCAGTGCTTTGGTTTCCCCAGCTGTGGAATAATAACTATTCTCTCTGCTTTGAAACTGCTGTTGACGCTTGAGGAATCTAAGGTCCTTCAGGAGTGATGATTTAAAGCAGGAAATAAGTTCATCTCCTAGATAAGCTTTTCTTGCTCTGTTGACTACACGGAGAACCAAAAGAGACTGACATCTATTTAAACGTATTTGCCTTTTAGTGGGATTCTAGGTTAAAAAGTGAACGTTATTAAAATACTGATAATAATATTATTACAATGTGCTCCACATGAAACTTCATTCTCCATATGAAGTAAGTGGATCTGCCTCCTATTTGTTGTTATCATTATTTACTACTTATTCCTGTAGACACAGGTGTTTATTGCTCCATAGAGCTGACAAAGGAAAAGGGACTTAGGTTGAAAATGCCTCTTGCTCATAATCATTTTCATCTACTAAAAACAAAAAAGGAAAATAGCCAAGATTCTTTCCTCAAAGGATTGCTTGCTTTTGATTTTGCTGTTGTTGATTACTCTGTAAAGTCTTTATGGCAAACATAAAATGCTCTCACCTACACCCTGATACCTGGACAACTACTCTGATGTTTTTCAGTAGCTGACCCTCTTCTTAGCAATGTATGTATGAGCTGTTGCCAGATTTTAAGCGTGTGAATGGCAGTGAGCTTCATCTGTGCTCAGACTGAGGTGAGCCCTTTCAAGGATTGTTTTTTAGAATGGGTTGCTATCCGTTTCTAGATTATCAGAAAGTTTCTGATTCTTTGTCTGCAGTTTTCAGAAAGCTCTCTAAAAGCAGTAGAAAAGCTTAATTTCCATATGAAAACATGTTAGATTACACACCAGAGAAGCAGAAAAACAAATGACCTTTAAACCATGGCAAGATGTAAACACCCTCCCTTCATTAAAAGGTGCCAAAGTACCTTTCAAGTGACCCTCAGTATTTAGGGCTGAGAGCTTCCTAGGCCTCAAGGCATTCACATACAGACTTCCCCTGACTTGAACAGTCTGACACTTTCATTTTAAAGTAATAATTACATTAATATTTAAGTAAATTTTAAAGTAACATGTTGCTATATTGCAGGACAAGCTCCAGTACTGCAGGTGAATGAGAACATGCTGTTGTGAGTATCGTTATTCTGTTCTTCTTTGTGTCCAACTTCATTCACTCATTCAAATCATAGAGCTCAGCAGATCTCAATACAATTTACAGAAGAATTGCAATAAATTACACTTATTCCCTTTGCGCAGAGGAGTAAACTGAGGCAAAGAGAAATGAAGTAATATCACAAGTTTATGCAGCAGGTCTGCTGCAGAGGCAGGCAGGATTAAGCTCTTTGGGCTAGTCGTGGGTATCATAGTGTGTTGTGCAATGTTACGTGCTAAATGCATATTCTCTCATTGTTATAGACTAAACCCTAAGAAAATAATGAAATATATTAATTCAAACTAATTATACACCTTACCTTTTTGAGCAATGCAGGTGCTACTTTAAGACCTCTTCATGCTGTAATGAGAAAGATGTTGCAAAGATGCCACAAACTGAGAAAACTCTTCTTTTAAAACAGCATTTTCTAGCTCTTCCAGCAATGTGACTTTAAAGTATTTTCCTACAACCATAGGACTGGAAATGTCCTGTCTTGTTTTGTCTGGGGCCAAGGTTTCGTACGACCCTAGGAGTCCCTGAGATATACCGTGAGATTCAAGCTGCCATCAGGCTGCAGGACACAGAATAGAGTTGCTTTCAGCAGCACCAGTGATAAAACTTCTGATTTGGAACAAATCCCCATTTTTTTTTATTTTTTTCAGTCCTGGACCATATAAATCTATTTTCTTTTTTAAGACCCTCCCCCCCACCTCAATCCTAATCTCCATACTCTGTCTATGCCATCTCTGCCCTTTGAGGGGATGAATTCTGCTCTCGCTTGCACAGATGTTTCACAGGGTAAAGATGTGTTTAAAGGGAGGTTCATTTTTTCATGCCCTGGTGAATTTGGCCTCCAGGCAGCAAATTCTTCCCTCTGCTGTTCCACTACAAGCTCATGTGCTTTTTCTGGGGCAGGGAACGTCCTTCTGTTCAGTGCATGTGAAGGGCTGTGTGCACTGCGGTTCTGGGCCATGGTTTGGGGCTCCTAGGCACTACCACATGCTGCATAATTAATATTAGTAATGAATACTAATACTACTAATCATAACAACAAGGACTGAATGCAAGTGAACCCCATAACCTTGCCCTTGGGTGCCTGAGTAGGAAACACGAGCCAAGGCAGTTCAAGAGACACCAACAACAGTTACTTACAGCAGTCCTGGCAGTTGGTTTTCCTAATAAGCATTATAAATGTGGCTGGGAGGGGGAGGCAGAGCACAGCAATTTCACATTGCTAGGCTCCATGTACAGGGCAGTGTACCATCACCGATGGAGTCATTTCAGTCTCGACTGGAAACCCAGTGGGAATTACTGCTCTGGAACATTTTCCATTGAAGGGAGAGCAGCCCCAGGAGCAACCTCTGAGAGTGGCACTGGGGTGTAAAATGAATTGGAAACAACTATTGCTTTTATGTCTTCTATACGAATGCTTGAGTGGTGAGACTCAAGCTATTATGGAGGGTTGCTTCATGGTACCAGCCAGCTGGCTATCACTGGGACAACTAGCAGCTCTACCTGTCACCTCTTCATTCAAATGAAAGGGATACACTTTGATTCTGCAGGTTCCTACTGACCTTTAATGTGATGAAGGATACATCCTGAGGGGATGCTGAGCATCTCCACCTTCCAATGATGACTGCTCTTCTCTCAAAGGAATATCCCCTTGAGAAATTATAAGAAATGGATGACTGGAGTTTGTATTTCTTACTCCACTGTTAATATTGTTTTGCCTTCATTGCTAGGCCCATTCTTGTGGTTTCAGAAAGCTGTTTGACGCCCGGAGAGGAGGAACCTGGTCTTCACATCTCTCCTTCAGCATGGTGTTCCTGCTGCATTAAAAAACGTCTGATAGAGCAACCTGCTCCTCCACAGCAAAGCCTGGGACGTAGGCTGGCAGCTTATCATGTATTTAAGTCTTGTGTTAAATAAGAGCAGACTGAAGCTTTGCAATCAAAAAGACAAAAGGGTTTGGTCCCATATCCCAGTGATAATGTTTCTCACAGCTTCTGTTTAGCCTGGCATTTATTGCCTCTCCTAGGAAGACCCTTCAGCAAAGCAATTGTCAGAGTAAGCAAATATTGTATGGATAAAGGGCTTCAGCATGCCAAGCCAAATCCTGACCGCTTCCAGTCTACTGTAAAGTCAAAGAAGCACTCTTGGCTTTGCTGGCCTTGTGGTGAATGCAAAGCCCAGCTCTTCAGGGCCCTTCCTAGTTGTTCCTGGAAGGGTCAGCCTCTGCTCTGAAATTCACCACACCCCTGCTCTTGCCAGCAACCAACTCTTAGGTCACAACCATTAACCTACTGCCAGTGCCTTTCAATTAGGTTTTAGCCCCAGCTCCTCCCCCATGGAAGGCTTTTCCTGAACTTCACTCTTCTGATGTTTAGAAATCATCAAATTTCCAGCCTTACGGGCCAGTTTGTTCTTGTGCCAACATTGTCCTTTTGCTTAAATAGCTCATTTCCCTCCATGGTGCTTACCCATCTTCCCCTCCCTGCAATATATTTATAGACAGCAATCATATTCCCCACTAGCCAGTGCGTGCTCAGCACCTTCCAGTATAGGTCCTTGGCATCTGCCTTGTAGAAACGGCTTAAAGTGCTTCCTCTGCGTCTGAACGCAAACAGAGTTCCCACCCTGTTCCAAACGTGGTGCTCGCGCACGCTGGATCTGGTCCAAACGGCCTCAGGATTGCCTATATACTTAATTTACATGGCAACAAAAATAAATCTCAGCCCAAGCAGCCTCATGGGACAGGCTCCTTGCAAAGAAATGGAGATCTGCACCTTTCTCCTAGTTCCCTCTACCTGGGGAAAAAAGGGCAACTCTAAGTTGCTGAGACTGAGTTCCCTTCTTGCCTCACTGATGCTTTCCTTGGGCTCTCACTGGGGACAGGAGCCCCTGCAGTGGTGCTGATAGGACTGGAGTTGTCTGGATGCCAGGGTGAATCAGAACAGCTCCGTCTCTAACACCCTGCTGCCTGTTAATTAATGCATTAATGAATTGCCTTCTAATTCCTATAATCATCCTTATTTTTGGGGGTGAACGGGATTTCAAGGTTGCAGAGCTTGCCCAAGGCCACGCAACAAATTATTGGCAGAGCCAAGAAAGAAACCCAGGTGCTCTGACTCCTGGGCTGGGCTGTGCTTACCAGGCAATGACACCCTTCGTGGCTGGGCCAAATTGCTCTCCTTTTGGTAAAACATCCTACGCACCGTTTCTGTCTCTCCAGCAAATGCACTCAATGTGACGAAGCACCTTTTTTATTTGCCTTACAACGAGACTACATAAAAGCGTGTAACAAACTGAGATTTGAAGGTGCCTTCAGCCTCTCGTAATCTCTGCAGGCGTTATACTCTTTGTGGTAAGGAGCTTGGGAAGCTCTGCCTGCCTCCTTTGTGGAGGCAGATACGTGTAGCTGGCAGGGTATTGTTTTCACTCCTGAGTCGAGCTTGCATTCTATATGCAGATAAAACTTCCTTCAAAGTCACTAAGAGTTTTGCTGAAGTGCATAAGCGCTGTTTGTTTTTAACTTATATGTTACCTCACTGCCATAAACAAGTACAAACTAGTGCTAATGCTTTACACAGCCAGTGCAGCCAGTGCAGAGGGAGCTGAGCTGTGATCTGGTTACGGCATCGCTGGGAAAGCTGTTCAGTTCGGATGACCAGGTGTCTGTTTTTCTGTAATTAGTAAGAAATGGATCTTGGTTTTTATAGCTGTTCGTACCAATATGTTTTTATCTGCACATCTTAAAGTATTAGCTGCACCTTAAAAATATCCTCCCAGAACTGCATGCGTTAACACGAGTGGTGTTCTCTACAGTATGCTTGATATTATCATTATTACTTATTGCTACTTTACTATCACTATTATTCAGAGTTCATCACAGAGGTAATATTTTAAGACAAATTAGGCAGAATTTATAGAGACCAAATTCATCCTAGAGCTACCACATCGGCTTTGAATTGACTCACCTTGAAATGGTTTCATGGACTTTGTATACAAAGTGACAATTACCTTCTTTCCAATTTCCTGTGTAGTTGTTATTCACCAGCACAGCCTTTCTATGCACCAAGCAAGAATCTAAATAACAAAAATATTCATGTAGTTTATTATATGGATTCATCCTTCCAACACATTAATGTTTCCTGTGAGAGGTGGAAGGCTCTCCATTTACGCTGATGATTATGGCTTTTGGGTGGGAAATTTTCCCTTTCGGAAAGAACCTGTTTATTTTAATTCTAATCTTTTTTTTTTTTCCCTCTTTGAAAACCTGAAAAATCTGGAGTGGCACCAGCATTGCTGAGGGCTTGCCTGCACTCTGCTTATGACAGAAACTGAAAGTCATCTTGATTTTACATTAAGGGTTATAACAAGCACCAAAGTTTGACCAGGTTCTACCCTGTCTTGCAGGAGTGGGACTGCAAATATCTTTTATGCAAAGGTAAAACCAGAAGCATAAAGTCCTGCCTTCCAAATGGAGAGATTTTAATTGCTCAGCCTGCAGCCTCCTCTCCCAAAAGTGCTGGTCTGGGGTGATGGGATGAAAAGTGCTGTTCTCACTGTTCATACTGCTTGCGTGAGAGAAGGCATAAGAAGGCTGCTCAGGATTTATGGAGAAGAGGCTATGGAGTTCTTAAGGAAGGAGATCAGAGGAGGAGGCAGAAGGGAGGCTCCTGCCTGGTGGTATGAAGATTGCTGATTCAGGGCTGCAGCCCTTGCAGGAGTTAGTGTGCTCTGTGATGCGAAGGGAGCCAAGCCACTTATGCAATATTAATATTAATAACTGCTTTGCACTTCTATAGTGCCTTTCATCCGAGGATTTCAAAGCGCTTTACAAACATTAATTAATTAAGGCCCATAACACCCTGTGAGGTAATGCAAGTAGATATTACAGCTCATGCAGAGGCCAGAATTGCCAGCATTACAGGTATAATCCTCTAGCAAGAGTTAACTTCTTCTTGAGCAAGCTTTCTGACTTATAGGCATAAACAGGCTTCCCTTTAACACTGAGCACGTTGGGTTTTTTTTCTTCTTCCCCTTGATCTGTCAGTCTTCACACGAGCAAAACTCCCACTATGATGCAGCCAAATGAGGTGAATGAGCAGTACTTCCATCTCCCAGCTCACTGCTTCCTCTTTGACGGGCTGATAAAATTGGAGGATATCGAAAGGCTGCAGAGCTGTGCCACATATTAGTGTCCTGCTTCTGTGGGGTTTCCCTGCTCTAAATATACTTTGCACTAAGGAGATTAAGAAGGGAAGTGAACTAAAATATGTTTTATGGCACCTGGTTATCAGATGACCTCCAAACAACCTGCAGACGTTAGCTAACGTAGCCCTCATCGCAGCTGGCCATAAATGTCATTAGTGCCATTTTAGCCAGGGTTTTTTTTTAACCATTCCCAGCTCCTGTATTTCAGGGCTGAGGCAGGAGCTCATGGGGAAAAGGTAGACCTGTTAAATCTGCCTCTCTACTCATTGCAGCCTTTCATTTAACTCCTGTCTTGCACTTTCTCAGCTCAGCATTTGTGCCCACTCTATTTTCAGCCCGCCTTTCCCTCCATGGGAAGGTGCAGGTCACAGAGTTATGGGGTGCTTTGCCATCCAGCCCTGTGTGGGGCTAGAACCAGAGCTGAGCTGAGTGCAGTGCATGCCATACAGCTCTACAAAGGGGTCCTGTCCCAAACCCCAGCGCTGAGTGCACACAGAGACCTGGGTTAACACTGCTTGGCCACGCTGAGTCACATCATGCAATTAAATACCCTGGCGCGTGTCCCTCGGTGCATCCTGGCAGGATCAGACCTGGCCAAGGGGAAGCTGGGCGGTTGGAAAAGCCACATTTGTGCTTTTATATTCCAGTGCTCTCACGTACACCGTGTTTTGCAACAGGCAGAAAATTGCTGTTTATTGTATGGGCAAGAAATATCCATTTCTCTGCCGCTAGCCTCCTTGTCTCCCTTGTGGGACTGGATGCTCTACGTAGTCAGGGATGGAGCTGACTTCTGCTCCAAGCTCTGCGTGTGAGGGGAGTGTTATGTCTGCCCTGTTTTGGTAACTGCTTGATACAGCTGGAGATGAGCAAAGGGACCTGGGGGGGGGGGAATTAGTCCAGAGTACAAGTTCTCCAGGATTTGCCCATTCAGTTGCATTCTGAAACTGCACAGACATTAGCTAATTAATGTGGTGAGTTCATTAAACCAATTAATTGCATTTCTTTCTGTGAGTGGGCTGGGCCTATCAGTCATCTTCATAGAGTGCAGTTTAGGATGTTAAAAATATTCTCTTCATCAAATTAAACTTTATTAAATAATAACTCCTTCCAAATTCTAGGCTAGGAATGAACAACGTCACTCTAACCACAAGAGCTGTTTATTGCGCATAAACTTCTTTTACTGCCCTGCCAGCTGTGATAAAACCAATTCAGATGCATATTCTCAGTACAGTAAGCACTTTCTCCCCTTTCATAGTCTTGCATTAACCCACCCAAAGACTCCATCCTTTTGTGCAGAACTCCCACCGAAATCAATGGGAATTTTGTGTGTGGAAAGACTGCAAGGTTGGGAAGTTATATGTCCACATATTGGCCAGCAAAGGCATTGTGCTTGCCACAAGGGGCTTTCTGGCAGGTGACAGAATATTTTGCAATTTTCAAAGACAGACAGAACAGAAGAAACACCTAAAGGCAAGGAAATAAAAGTTGTCTTTCACTTGGTTTTGATTCTGCTTAATTCTAGAGTCTGAAAATACCTCCTATTTTAAAAGAGTTTTAAGACTTGTGTTTCAAACCCCTCCCCCCTTTTTTTAAGGTTAAAAATTATTTCATTTTATTCAACCTCCCAAAACTCATGGGTTTATCTTTTAGAAAGTGTCTTTATCAAGACTTCCCCCCTGAATGTTTGTTAGACAGCAGAGTTGGAAGGTGCCAAAATAAACTAAAGAGCATTTTTTGTTTCAAATGATTTAACAAAAATATTTTGGTTTTAGATTTTAATATCTAAATTTATGCTTTCTAGATCTAAAAGTTTTTGAGAGCCTTGTTTTTGTCTAAAGGCACTCTGGAAGTTTTCTGTGTTAAGACAGGCTCAGCACCATGCAGTGAAAATCAGGTCTGCTTCTTGGCATGGACATTCAAAAATGAAAACAGCCCAAAATCATCACATCTTAGTAATAGCCTATCCGTAATTTCTTCCTTGATGATGTACTTGATTTTGATTTATGGCTTCCCAGGAGCAAGAAAGAGCAAGATTTCCAAAGCTGTATTAAGAGCAAAGGACACAGGTATCTATGTGTCACTGCGGGTGCCTTTGTCTTCAGTACCCACTCAGCACGTGCCCCCATTGCATGATCTCTGGTGGTCATCAGGTTCAAGAACTGGTCCAAGTGGCCCTGCAGCATCCCTTGCAAGATGCCACCTCACAGAGGGCTAAGGAAGGAGGGACATGTAGTGTCCTTTCTAGGTGAGGAAGGAGAAAACCATTCACCTACCTCATGGGCAGTAGCTCAAGCTCTATGGCAGCTAACACTGTGCTCAACTCCACGTGCACCTAACCATTGAAAAAAAAACCCAAATCCCAATTTTCGGCTTCTTGCAACATTTGAAAGAACTGGGGGGGAAGAAATCTGTTGGAATATTGTCTTTCCTTTCTTCCACCCCCTTGATTTTCTACAACATGCTCCATATTTCTACAGGAAAGCTTAAAACTGCTCAGCCAGTTAGGCTTTTTGGCTGATCTGTTTTCAGCCAAGCATTTCACCTCCACAGTGACAGCTGAATAGCCAAAACCCATGTTTTGGATTTCTTTGTCAGTCTCAAGCACCTAAAATGCAGGCAGTACAGCGTATCTAAGTCCTTTCATCAGGTCTAGCACTCAGCTTTGCAGCCCTTTCAGAAACATCAGCCTTAGATGGAAAAGATCTGCTTTACTATGTCTAGGATGTTTACGTCAATACCTGGTAACATGAAGATCCTGCTTTCCAGCTTCCTCAACTCATCATTCCTCTTTTTAATTAAATTAGGGCAATTTATATCAAACACGCTAAGAGTAAATTGGAGACTCTTGGAAGAACTCCATCCAATTAGAATGACAGCTAAAAATACATTCATATCTAAAAGAGAAAGAAACCTGAAAGACCACAGCAGGCCACTGTAAGAACTTGAAAATAAAGCTGCAGGGGAAAAAAATCAATTGCATTGTGGCCAATATTAATCTCCCATCAATAAACACCATATATTTCACTGCTTATGGTAATTGCCCCACTGATTCCTCTTAAAGTGGTTCTTGAGTACTTAGAGGGCCTCTTGATAGCATCTTATCAGGTCTCAAAGCAATGGTGTGAAAGCACAAATAGGAGCTGTGGCCTAGTCTGAGAAAAAATGTGGTCTTTAGAATGTGCTGATTTGACAAAAGGTTGCTCTTTGTCACAGACATGAGTTTTTATCTGCTTAGTGGATAATTCTTTGAGAGGGGACTCCTCAGTGTCGCTCTGACACTGCTCAGCTCGACATGAGGTGGATTTTCTAGTAAAAGAAAGTATTGAAGCCAAGTGGGTCCAGACTCCAACTGCTGCTTGAAATGAACCTTTTTGGAATGCTTTGGGGATGCTTCGGGGTGGCGTGTGACTTTGCATGGGTTCCTGCCTGAGGGCTTCTGCTTTCTTCAGCCTGAAAAATGACAGAAAGGCGTCCATGTGCTGTGAGAGTGCTGTTGTAAAGACAGTTGTAACACCAAGGGAAGTGGTCTTGGTGGTTTTCTTCTCTTGGAAAGCGTTTTGAGTCAGAATTAATGTCCATGAAAGCTGATTGCTGCCCTTAACTGACTTTTGGGAAATAGGCACAGTGTCCCATTTCTTGTGTGCACAATCGCTCCATTTGTTATCAGGCTCATCAACTCCCCTGCATGGATTTTAAGGATTATCCAGTTGAATCTGCTCCTTGTGCAGCCAGGACCCATATATTTCACAAAACACATAGGCCAGATCCTGCAGAAAGTGGCCATCAGTGTGGAGTGAGCTGTTTGGGTCTTGAAATTCACAACTCAGGAATCATTTTGCATGCACATTTTATCAGTTGCTGATGACCCTACCTGTTTTCTCACTGTACAGCTCAAAAGATGCTTAAACTGCCTGCATGATATGTGGCAGGAAGTATTGGCCAAATACAAAAAGGTTTCTGGGAGTCTGTTCAAGTAATACCATAGGAAGTCAGGCAGCAGAAGAGATGCACATAGGGATTTTCAGATATCCTTTGATTGCACATACCAAGTATAATCTTATGACTATCACTTATGTGTACATATATGTACTACTCTTCTTGAAGACCACACACAGAGTTTTATGTCCTTGTGTTCTCTCACCAGTGAGTGTTATATTTTGCTTATTATTTAGATTTCCTTAGGTTTAAGTGGCATTTTCTAGATTTTACAGAAATGTTCCAGAATTTATCCCTTCCAAGGTGGCATGTGCCATTTGAAATTAAACTAAAAGACATCTCTTTGATGTTATTTTTCATTCTAAACTTAGCCATCACATGCCAAAGCCCCAGTTTTGATTGAAAATGGCTTTCTTCATTTTTGCAAGTATTTTTTTTTAAAGTAAAAATCTCATTAAAAACTAAATTTTCATTCCCCTGTAATGTATCGGCAAGATTACAGAACTCTGATTTACTGTTAGGATCGGAAATTAACTTCAAAAGACAAGAAATGGAAAGTGGTGGCTGATTCTCCCATGGCATATTACTGCAGTGAGACAGAGTGATATGGTGATATCAGAAATTTATTTTCTCCTCAAATGAAGAAAACAATATAAATTAATTTCACACCTACATATTTACTTCCATTTCAGGACGCTTTTCTACCCTAAGTAAACATCTGGGACAAGTGACAGGCTGGTATTTATTATTGTAAAAAATGCTGGTAGATCAGAACTTTCACTTTTCTACTACCTCTGATGCCAGCCATTATGTCCTATTATATATTTTTAAGCTAAATTAGGCAAAGTATTGAGTGTTCTGGCTTGCATCCAGCTGTGCATTTAAACCCAGTCTTGACTACAAGCAGGAGTGGTCCCACTCAGCCTGGTTATATGCCATAAAGAAGTACATTCAACATGTACACTGACTAATTGGGTCTGCGCCAGGGTACAGAGCATTTTGAGGATCCAGGCCATCCCACAGTCATCTCTATGGTTTCTGAGTATCTGCCTTAAGTCATTACATTTTCTGAAACGGCATCTCTGTTGTGGTATTTTATCCTTCCTTCCTTCCTTCATAAAAACCTCTACTGAAGTTTCAACTTTGTCCCTAAGGCCTGATCCACACCAGGATAGGAGGCACTGGCTGAAGTCATCCATGTGGGTTGAGGTATCTTGCTGGAAGAGGCCCTTTTCTGATTCTTCTTGGTTTTAGCCTTAAACGGGGCATTAGATACGTATTCCAAATGGGACAACTCATGGGCACGTGCTCAGAACAGACCCCAGGCTCAGTGTTAGGACCTCAGATCACTATCTGAAGAGCATTTAACGCCTTAGAAAAGACATCCCAAAGCCCCACACTGAGCAGTGAGTGGTCAAGAAAGAAAACACAAAGCAGAAGTGCCAGAATCAGTGCTGCAGGATACTGTGGCTGGGACAAGTAGTCCCCAGGCTTCTCCTGAGCAGGTCTTCAAAGCACTAAGCACAGCCAGCTTTGTTTTGCTTCCATCAAAAGATGCAGCCTCCAAAGGAAAAGGAGGAGCCTCTCACCATTTATATCTTAGTCCGGTGGTTAAAACCACTTGCCTAAGAAAAGCATGACGAGTTCTCGGTTTGCCTTTGCCTGGGAGGTTTAAACCTACGTTTCCCAATTGCCATGGGAGTACCCCGACCACAAGACTGCAGGTGACGCTGGGTGGAGAAAGCATTTCTGCATTCCTTGGTCAAGCTGTGGGGCTGCTCGGGAGAGATGAGGAGATTCCCACGACCCTCTGTGAGGAAAAAGGGATGCTGGGATTCTGAAAAGGGAGCATTTCCCCTTCTCAGTCTGATGTCTGTTTAACTAGATGAATATAAGTTCTGGATTTGAAAGGGGGAGTGTCAATTTCAGGAATGAATCAGGCATGTAATGAACAAAGGATCTTCTCCTACAGATTTATGCCCTCTACAACCTTCAAATCTCAGTCCACAACTCTGTAGTGCCAAGTACTCGTGCAGCAAAAAAAAGAGGAAACTGAAACTTAAGGCAAGCACTAGGACACGGACTCGTGTTCTGTTTGAAAGTCACCTTGGGGTATTGTGGCTTTTTCATTTCTTTCTCTCTACTCATTGGCATAGCTTGAATGAGGAAATAAATGCTTTCTCCTCTCCTCCTCCCCATGCCCTGCATCTCACCCTCACACGATAACTTGGGGTTTCAGATGGTTTCATGGGAAATGGAAACTTTGAACCCCTGGGGCTGAGGAGGGCCCAGAGCCCACTGTCCCACTTCCTGGGTAAGCGCTTTAATCCTGAGGTTATTACAGGAGCAGAGGGCACTGGCACTGCTGTCTCCTCCTCTGCCAGCTGCATTTAAAACAAGAAAGCAACTATGACTGCATTCTTGAAGGGTGTGATCCTGCGAGCGAGAGGCAGGTGTGTTCCCAGCATACCTCCAGGATTGGACCCCGCAGGGGACTCTGGTGCCACTGTGCCTCGCCGTGCCGGATCGTGATGGGGCTGCCCAAGCCAAGCCAGGAGATGCCAATGAGCAGAGCAACCTCTAGGGTTAGGTGGTGGAAGGAGGGAACTTGTGACTTGAAGTTTCCCCAAGTCTTTTCTGCTGGGTGTTATCAGCAAGCACTAAGGCCCTTCAGTAAGGGCAACCTCCATGAAGAGTCCTGATGGAGATGTGGGCTTTACCAGCAAGGTTTTAGTCCTGCCTAATCACCGGAGTCCCCCCTGGGGATACGCTCTTTTGTTCCCAAATGATCGAGAGAAGCTACATAGCACCTTAATGTAGTACCCTGATCACTTGAAATGATGTGTGGGCTTCAGAATGATGTCCTTAAGTTGAAAGAGGGTAAATTTAAATTAGCTATAAAGAAGAAATTTTTCACTGTGAAGCAGTGGGACAATGAAAGAGCTTGGTTGGAGAAGTTTTGGTTGCCTCATCCCTGGCAGTGTTCAAGGCCAGGTTAGATGGGGTCTCAGCAACCTACTCTAGTGGAAGGTGCCCCTGCCTGTGGCAGGAGGATTGAAACTTGATGATCTTGAAGGTCCCTTCCAACCCAAACCATTCTATGATTACATATGCTTGGGCTTAAGTGCATGGGCTTAAGCATTGGGCTTAAGTACGTGCGTAAGTGATTTGAGACCTTAGACCTTGAGACCACCAGCAAGCAGCTCAGCTCTCATTGCCAGCTCATTCCCTTTAGACTTCCACTGCCGACTGAGATCCATCTAACAAAGAGGCTGCAGCAGTATACATCAGGCAGGCTAAAGGCAATTTGCTACCTTTCAGTGGACTCGTCATTACTTTTGTTTCTTTCCCTCTGTTGCTCCTTTTGAAACAAAAACATCTTTCCAAAAATGGCTCCCTGCATGAGCTAAAACAACGTGGGACATTAGACTGGAAAACAGGGCCATGTCTCCACTGAGATCATACAGGATCCTCTTTGTCTCACCTACCGCGATTTCCCAGTTTATGAGATGGAAATAGCTTTCCTGTGACTGAAGGCGTCTCTCACACACTGTTTCTTTAAATTATCATTTGCACTCCCTCAAAGAGAAAGAGGCAAAGGAAACTGGGTGGGAATTAGTTGCTCCTTCATGTACATTACACTAGTTACTGTGTGGGAGGATCATTATTTCTAATGATGATGGATGGTTCCTATATGAAAGGGTTTTTTTGCCTCTGTTGTTCCCCAAGTTGAAGCAAGAAAGGGTTACTATTTTAATGAGAGAAGTTGAAATACAATTTATTGAGAGGGATGAAAAAGAACAGCCATAAAAGCTGAATCAAAACAAATGGAATGCTTTACCTGATCACTTTCATGGCGTTGCTACTTTCATAATGCACACACACACACACACGCACTGCCACCCAGCTTTGACTTCAACTATTCTGTGCAATCTTTTTTTCCCTTCTATCTCCAGAAGGCAGTTTTCTCCAAATAAATATTTCCAATGTGTATTTTTTCTCAAAATGCAAAGAGGGGAAAATGTGACTTCAAAAGCGTATATGCTGACAATTTGTTCTTCTTTTTTAATACCCCTCTGATAGGGACAGGTTCTACTGCTCAGTGTCAGAAACCCCAAACCTTATCCAACCTACACGCTGCTGTTATTCAGAGCATTGAAGGTGCTATCCAAAACAATGGCAAAGAATCTGCTAGACAGGGACTCTCATATAAACATGTAACTAGCAGAATAAAAGCGTTGGTTTATTCCAGTCTGCACTCAGCTGATTAAACTGAGGAGTTGTCACGAAGATAGATAGATAAAAAAATTGATCATATCTTTTTTTTTTTTTAATAATTGCAGCCTTCAAACTTAACATATTTTGACAGGATAGTATATTAAAAGCCATTAAAACAGCTGTTTTGCTGTAGGGAATATTACTTGTGGGTTGAATGCAGAGATATGTGCAGGTATTTATTCAGTAATCAATCATAGAGAGAAAAGACCTCGAATTTCAGTTGGAAGTTTTTATTTTTATCCTTTTCCTTACTACTGGTCTTTAAACCTACTCTGAGGAAAGCTATACATGCCCGGCTGGTGCTCATCAAAAGCAAGCAATCACAGCTAAATCAGCATGCAAAATGCCACTCAACCTTGGGCCTTTATTAAAATTTGCTGGGACTCAATTTGAGATAGCGATCGTTCTTATTAAAAAGCAAAATGTAAGATAGTTTTTTTATATAAATCTCTGGATGGAATGGAATTGTTAATCAGCATAGGCTGATGTGATTTCTCTGTTGCAAATCCTGCCGAGGGCTCAGAAGTGGCACATTACCATAATTCCTAGGCTAGAGCTGGCAGCTTGAAAAAGACCTGCAAGAATCTTTAAAATGCTTAAGCAAAGCTGTAAGTCACAGCAAACAACACACGCTGGGGATGGGTACCGCAGGTTCGCTGTGTTATATAACAAAGTTTCCTCCTCTGGTCTATTTGCTCTCACCACAATTTGCTGTTTTGTGGGGTGATTGTTTATGTTTCCTTGAGAAAATGGGTAACAACAGCAAAATCCCAAATGCAAGCAAAGCTCTGTTATTGCCCCTAAAATCCCAATCGAGTTGAACACAACCCCTCTCCAGTATTCTGAATTTGATATGTGGAGTCACTCGGCTATATGCATCTATACATATATATTTTCAACTTGAAACTAGCACCTATTATTTCAAGATCACTTTAGCACCTTTCCTATTCCCTGGTCCTATATTGCACTTATGCTGGTGCGTTTCAGCCCTAAAGTATCTTTTGGTCAATGCAAAACAGATCCCCATTAATATTTTGTATATTAATTTCAAAATATTGTTGAGCTATGTGTTATCCCAAGCACTAATAAAATTAGTCTATTATTATTGCTAATAATGAACACCAAGCCATGCAAATTATTTTGTATGATGGGAAATGGTGCTGATCACTGCAGGTCCAAAACTACCCAACTGAACTCTGCATTATCAGTAAAATGATGATTTATCTTTAATATTACTATAACATTCAAAGTCTGCTGTTGTGACTACGTTCGACACTGCACAAATGTATAGCAGGGAAGAACAGTTTCTCTGTGTATGTTTCATTCCATCTGTAAATATACATTGTGAGGGTTAATAGCGGGTAAAGCGCAGTCCACTCAAATGTCATGCTACCTCACTGGCAACACATTTTGGAGGCTGTGGCATCAATAGGAAGTGTTTTCATTAACTCAAACGGTTTTGGCTGAGGATCCAAGGCAAACGGTGGCTGCTTTCTTCTTGTCTTTAATCAGGAACGCACAAGAGGCAAAGGAAACAAAGAGCCTTTTAATGAGGTACTTCTACCTTGATATTGCTGGTCCAAATCTAGTCCAGGCCAGTTATGGACAATTACAATCGTTTTCTCATTTTAATTTGTTAGGGTCATGGGAGATGTGTCCACCTAAGAAACGTACCTCCTCTGAGGGGTTTGTTGCGTTAAGATGCCAAAAAACTCATTGCACAAAGAATGAGCTACCTGTTGACCTACAGAACAGCCTTTGCGAACTGATGCATATGGAAAGAGAAACTTGTTCTGATGTTGATTCTTCTGTACCTGCCTTGAAGATTGTGAGAACAAATCGGTCATAGATTGCTGCCTGATAGTCATGAGCAGATTTTAATTCCAGTGTGCAGGCACTCCCTTTGGAAGGGAAAGGCAGGTTCCATTGCACATGGAGAGACAGAACTGCAACCTTGCAAAAGCAAGAGACTTTGTTTCAAGAGCCAAACAAAATTGAATATGTTCCCCCCACACACATACATACACTATCATCAAATATTATCAATTTAATTGCTCTGCTCCTGCAGCTGTGAGCACAATATATCAGCTTGACTGGAATGGAATTCGCAATTCTCTAAGACACGTCCGAAAATAAAATACTGAGCTAAATTCTCAGCTAATGAGAATCAGCATAGTTCCACTAACCTCAGATAAGGTACTGAGCAAATAGCAATTGTTTGAGTCCCTCTGACTTAGTTGGAATGCCTTCACGCATTCATTTACTCCAAGAATCCGTGTTTCTGTGCCTTTTTTGGGATCTGATACACAATCGGCGCTTGGAATGAACCAGTATGATGTGATACACCACAGCAGATCTCTAGAAACCAGCGGCTCTTCCATATATCGCTATACTGGTGAACCCACAGTCATGGGATGTTGTAAAAGCACAAGAATTTACAAAGTTTAGGGAGGCACTGGAGAAATTAGTGGAAGAGAAAGCTGTTTAAAGTTGTTAAATTTAAGGACATGATCTCTGGCTCAGAAATTGTCGATCTGCAAATTGCTGGCATATTTGGGAAGCATCGTCATACGTCTGTGCTTTTCTTACATTCTTCACGCATTTACTTTTGGCCTTTCTTAAAACAGGATCCTCAGCTGGGAAGACCTCTGCTCTGGCCAAGTATTGCTGCTTTTAAGCTCCCCAAAAATAGATTATGAACCAGAACTTTTTTCTTCGTTATCAGGACTTTCGTCTCCTCTTCCCCCACTCTAAGACACACTTTCCCCTTTATTTTGAACACATAAAAATGGAAAAAGGCATTTTTATTATATATTTATTATTTATTAGATTGTAAATTTCACAAACCCATTTTCAGCCATCGTAGGTATAAGGCAAGAATGGTATTTTTTATGCTGGGTAAATTCCCCACTCCATATAATACTTTCAATGCACAGAGCTGTAGTAATGCTAATTTTATGAACTAAGCAGAATATTTCTGTCTTCTATGCTTTAGTCAAATTATTACCACTAAAGTTGAAGTCTGAATTGTCTATACGTATGATATAGATATGTACACACATAGGTATACATATATACTTAAATATATGTATGTTACTAGAAAAATAGATTCTTTTTTAATCTTAGAGTTAGTAATTTGTGCCTGCAAATAATAACACCTTTCACTTGTTTTGCTGTTATTAATTGTTAATTATTATTAATTTCCTTAGGTGCAAAGCCACAAAGAATTGAACATTTTGCATTTAATTCTGTGTGTTTCCCAACTATTGCCATGTGGCCTATTTGAGTGAAAGTTTAGCATTCTTGAAGGGTTATGTAAATGTGTATGTTAGTGAATAAACAGATGGTCTCTAATGAAAAACATCTTTTCATGAGCTGTGTCACACTGATTTGATTCTTCATTTGTACATCAGATCTTTGATGTAATGGAAAAAGGCATACAGCTGAGTTTACACAGTCCAAATTTGAGCGGGCATCTCTTAGAAAGGTAGGAAAATTTGCACTGCATCAACTAGTGGTAGGTGAACTAGTGCAGCCAATTTTCCATTGTTAGTGCTTGCGAACAAAAAGATGTGGATTCCAATCCAAGGATCTATGACTGCCCAGCAGATCTGTTTTCTGGGCATCAGAAGTGCCCGGACAGATCTAGGAAAACAGCCCTGTTTTGCAATTTGAAACAGCAATCATATTGGAAGAGACAGAAATTATCTTTCAGGGGAAAAAATAAAGATATTAAGGAAATCAAAAACAAAGCCAAAGGAAAAACCCGACCAACGTACGACTTAAAGAGATGTTACGTTTATTTCCATTCATGTGAAGTGAAAATGGAATAGGAGTTTAGACGCCTGTGCTGCATTTATTTAGTTTTTTCTTGAATGACTAGATGGTTTAGAATCAGGTTACACAGCTGGACTTCACATTGCATTTGCTGCGGCTGCTTCATCAGAAATGCTGGTAGTATTTGTCAGCCTGGAAGTGTCTTGAGGCTGCTTCTGAGAGATACAAGGAGGCAACTGATAAGGAGAGCATCAGAAGGGCAGTTAATTGCCTCCAGTCTCTCGGTGCCGGGGAATATTTAAAATCTATGGGATTAAAGGCAGATTAAAAACTGTGGAAGCAGGAGCCCAATAGCGCTGAAAGATCATAATCAGCAAGGGTAATGGCAGAGCAAAAATGAATGTGGCAAATAAAATGACAGATAGGAAATTCAGATCCGCTTCTAATGCTCGAAGTTCCATCTTGTAAGCACAATTCATCTACGTGTAAATCATTTTTTGGCTTCAAGCTTATCAGCCAATCGATGAATTAAAAATGCTCTTTCCTTGGAGGATTAAAGAGGTTGATTGAAGTCAGTGTGAAAACTGGCTAATAAGTCTGGAAATGTCAGGAGGGTGCTTCATAGGAACTCAGTGTACTTTTTCTATCAGTGCTATGAAACAGGAAGTTTGAAAAGCTCTGTAGTTCTGTTACTTTGAGAAATGCTTTTGTGTGCTTGCTTTTTTTTTCCCTCCTGTATGTCAGAGTGTCATGCAGAAATATTTTAATTTGCAAGATGAATGGTGATAGATGCAAATGCTGAAAAAATTAGATTGGGAGAATTTGCTAAAATATGCAGAGAAGTAAGAGAAATTTCATTTCAGAAAGCACAGTCAATGCATATCACGGCCATGAACTGCTTAGACATGTTCTACCTTGGAGGGGATGTTTAAACTTTGCTCCTTTTCCATGCCTTAAAAGCTAACGTAGGTGGTAAGGCCAGAGATTACGTTAAGGCAGTCTCTCCACTAAACTTGAGCCCTACCAGCACATCTCCAAGGATGGTGCATATACAAAAACACACAATCCCATATGACATGAGGGTTTTCCATCAGTGCTACTAAAAATTTAACAACCATTTCAGAGCTTTATGTGCAAAAACTGTGTTGTTAATGTTTCCACAGCCAATATTCCATCTGTAATGCACGAACTGGCAAGTGCAAATATAGTTACATGAGTATATTTATAGAATTTGACTGTGGTTGTCAGAAATGACTCTCTATACTGGTTGGACTGTGGAATAGCACCCTTTCTTTGTTTCAGCCCAAAATCACAAAGAAGGTCAAAAATGTCCATAAACAAGAGAATTTTCTGGAGGGAAAGCTGCTACCTGGGTATACCAGTTTCTTCCCTCCTGGGCTCTAGGGAGAAGGAAGTTGAGGGATGTGTTCAAGGGAGAGCCCACAGTACTAATCCAATCTTTCATTAGTATAGGGAGCATTATCCCTTGGGGTTATTAGAGCCATGAAAAGCAGTGATGAACGAGAATGCAGATGGGGTAAGAAAGGAATTGATCATTCAGGTCTCAAAGACTGAGCATAAGGATACCCCAGCTCACTCTCACAATATCCTTTCTCACCTACCCCATGAGCCAGATATGGCTGGTTGGCCCAGTCCATCAGTGGAGACTTACTGGGAGCCCCATGCTTTGGCAGCATCTTTCTGCTGCCTTTTGCCCCAAGCACATGAGTTACCACATGGTCTCAGCAGGACCAAACGTCCTCGTTCTCTTTCTCTCTATCAAGCTATTCTGGGGAATATAGCCTTACCCACAAAAAAAAAAAAAAAAAAAAAAAAGGAAAAAAAAGATAGCTTGTTGGAAAGAAATCATGCTCATGATTAGATTGCCCAGAAAATGTCAAAAGCAATGTGCCTGGATGTTTACCTGCTTCTGCCCTCTAACGTTATTTACTATGTCTCATGCTTGGGCTTGGAGCACCAAGTTGACAAGCTGACCCATGTTTTCGTTTGCCAGTTCATTCCTAACCACAACTAAAGAAATGTCCATTAATACATATAATCCCTGCAAAAAAAAAAAGCAAAACTCTCTGCAGCTCCCAGATTCTGAGCCTTTGATACAGGCACCTCTGGGGAGGAGAGGCAATGAGAGATACTGGATTCCTCTGCCTGCCACGAGATGCGTTTCTGCTCTTTTTCACCCTATAACTGCTTTTCATATAAAAGGCATTAACTACTGCAACTCTAACCCAGAGCTCATGTCGGCCAGCTGAAAGCCTAACCGCTAGAATGCTGAGCAGTGGTCTATGTGAGTCTGGGTTATGGGAGGTTTCTTTGATCTCCTTATGCCCCCCGGAATGCATTTCTGCACAGCTTCAAGAAGAAGAGGCGGCTGCGCATCCTATCTCCCCAATCTCAACCTCACTTTACCCCCGTTGGTTCAGGCTCTCTCTTGGGAGGTGGGAAATGTGGTTTGGATCCCTCCAGGCTGAAGAAAGCGCTGAAGCCAGATTTCTCACTTCATGGGCCAGCGCTTTCGCTAACTCGTCTCCTGATATTAAAAGAAGAAAGGTGCATGCATCCCTTGGTCCGCGTTTAAAAAGAGTGAGCAAAACTCAGTTCTGAGTTCTTCCAGATGTCTCCCCTCAGGAGTGGGCTCGGCCCTCTGGAGCCCAAATGGAAGGAGATATTTTGCTTTGCAAGACCTGATTCATGTACCTGAGGATGGGTTGGAGTTTGGGCACACCCTGTGTGCTCAGCATTTCCAAATTGGCTTGCTTTCAGTGGCTCCCAATGCACCACATGGAGTCTTGCCCCAGGGCTTCTCCCAGTTGCAGCAGACTTCCTGGTTTTAAGCCTCCAGGCTTGAGGCTGTAGCAGGACCAGAGAGGAGGTGTATGGAAGTGCTCCACTCTATGAGATAACTCACGCTCCTTATGCATTAGGTAGGTAGAGCCCAGGGGCCTAATGCTGTGCTTTGCATTTCCGTTTGGGGGCCAGGCACCAAGAAAAATAGCACTTACATCCTTTTTTTGAATCTAGTATTTAGTTTTTAATTTGGGAAAACCCTGTTCAGTACCTGTCTGTGCCGTGTATTAATGGAGTTACATTGCTGGACATATTTAGACTTCTGAAAGTGGAGAGGATTGCTTGGAAAGCTTTCCAAAATCTCAGGGATATAGTCAGCCATTCCTTAATCTTCAACAGTACTGAAATCAGCAGGACTCTAGGGATCTAATTATCTCTTTGCAGTCGCTTCGGCAAACCCTACTGGGTGCTTCTGTACAGCTGAAAGCACACAAGTATCATTATAAATAGGGCCCTCAGTGTCTTTGGGTACATCTCCTTGGTCCATTTTGTATAAAGTCTTAAGTTTACATGTGCCTCAGCCAAACTGTTGTTTCTGTCAAGGTTTGTGTTAATTTTTTGGGTGTGAACCCTACAATCCATGACCTGTATGACACCTGACATGACTGTAAGGGCATCTTGTATGGCCTTGTAGTGGGATCTGTCATCCTGGGCTTCTCTCTTGAACAGACTTGGATCTGCCATCTGTAAGGTCAGATAGGACTTGCTGATACCATCTTTCATGGCAGTCCATCTGTGGTATGGATGTCCATGGTGGAACTATGGGCTTCTTAAGGGCAGCAGACTGTTGAAAAGAGGTAAGATATGATTTCTTCAAGCGTTGCAGCAATTTCAGTTTTGAGTTAGCCAGTTACTATATTATAGCTACACAGGCAAGCAGTCAAGGTACTGTCTCTGTGCACAGTACTTTGAGCAGGATGGATCCTGCAGAAATGAGTAAAAGCTGTGAGGAAGGAAAGATGCTGCTGTTGCAATTAGCTTATTATCAAGAGGTCATATTCTTCCTTTGGACACAATACTCTCCCTTAAAAAAAATATTTGCCTGGCAACACCAGAAAGAGACAGCAAAGAGATTGGAGCCCTTCCCTAAATCTACATGTGGAAGAGAAAACACGGTGTTTCTGATACCACTTTTCTCCAGTGGGACACCTGCTGGGTTTTTAATGGTATATCCCATGAAGTAGACCAAATCAGAAATATTAAAGACTGCTAAGGTGGAGATAAGTGGCTTATGTGTGATGTGACAGAACTAGAGAAAGGATGCACAGAGCAAGGCTATGTGACCAAAGCAACACACAAAGGGAAGGGTCTTTGCAGCTGCGTTCAGGGTTGAGGACTAGGTAGAAGTGCATGGTTAGGAAAGCCATTTCCAGTCTTTGTTTGCACAATGGGTCTCAGTTTATGAGACTTAGGATCAAGAGTCTGAGGTCTACTTCACTGGACAAAAAGTCCATAACAGCAAAATCTCTTAGAAGAGGGTGAAATTAAAACTCTTTAATTATAGGATAATGTTAGGGCAAATTACCCCAACTCACCACTGCCTACAAGTGCACACAAACATCTACCATAGTTTACCAAGTATCTATAGCTTAAGCTACAGGTAACTTGATTTGTACCATGAAATGTAACCTTAAGGTACCTCAGGGTTATGTCAGGGTACCTGTGACCTTAAAATAAGCTGGTCCAAAATGTATAAATAATAATAATAATAATAATAGCAACTCCTTGGATGCAGCTGGACTTACGTGTCAGAAATCATCCTTAATAATGGTGTGCATTAATGAAATTATCATCTGATAGCAGTGATTTTCCACACGTCTATTATAGTAGATAATCACAAAACCCAGAAAGCTGAGGTTTTTAGGCCCACTTGACAAACAGGAACACCTCACTCTTTATCTTTGTAATCACAGCTCCACAACTAGCTCTCTGAGTATGGCTTTTCACCTCTGGAAAACTGGGAGGACTTCTGTCAGACTGATAGGCTGATGTTATCCCAACCAAGGATAGCACAGCAAAATCCACCTCTGGGTGCCATGAGATTGTATTGAGGGTAGAATTTGGACAATAAGTCACAGCTTCTTTCTTGTTGTTTGAGAAGGAGATAAGCTAATGTAGCTTTCAATGACCTGCATGTGTGTCTGAACTTCCTGGGTTTTGGTGGGCAGGTTGACCAAGTGTTTCAGAGGTTGCTTAGTAAACATGGTTAAAAAACCTTTCTGCAGCACATGTCCAGTGCCGCAGCTCTCACATTCATTTGATCAGCTATTGCTGGCTTTTCTGTAAACAAGGGCTGCTACTGCATTTATCTTTTATATTTCTCCTATCAGAACTGTGCAACGTGGCATGAATGTGACACTATTGAGGAACATGATATGGCAGGTGAATTCTGCACAGCTCCCTTGTCGTTTAGCTTTGCATCCTTTTCCCTCCCTCCTCTTCCTTTATGCTTTTCTCCTCACCTTGGGGAGATGCTCTTCTTCTGAGCTCTGGGTCCATGTCTCAGCCTCCTTTGAAGAAAATAAACTGACTCCAAACTGCAGTGGGGCTGACTGCAACAGCAAAACCCATGAAGAGATTCTCCTTCTCCTCCTTTTGTAAGGGCTTTCCTTACTCAGTCTGTCCCAGGGGGGTTGAATGCCTTCTGCCACCTCACTCTTGAGACACTGAGACCTTGAAATTTGAAAGAGGAGTGGCGTAGTCTGGAGGAAAATGGACCTGTGTTCGAACCCATGCAGCTCGTGATACGCACATTGTCGGGTGATAACAAAGGATTTACATAGGATTTACATTTTTCTTAGGGGACGTTTAGCGGAAAGGGAGCAATCAGTAGCAATGACAGATGAATCCATTTGGCGGCAAAGGCTGCCTCTTTCACACAAATAACAGGCTTTCTCTTAATCTACAATTTGTCCCTGTTTATTCTGCAGTGCAAGCCTTTTAATTGCCCTGCGGCATCCTGTGCTTGTGATCCCTGGGAAGCAAAGGGGTAGTTTGGGGGAATTAGAGGGTATTTCTCACATAAACCTAGAAACCTGAACAAGGCTTTCCAGAGCTCAGTCAAGTTTTCTGGGCGAGAATATAGGTGGAACGTGACTTGATCTATGACTCATTTGTGGGCACGGTGTGGGATGAAACAGTCTGGCTCCCATCACCAGTAGGCAGGTTGGCATTGGTGCTCTTGCTGCTCAGCACTCGCTTTACCGGGACTGGTGCCGAAGTGGATTCACAGCTCTTTATTAGTCTCCTCAGCTCCTCTTTAGCTCCTGACATGAGAACTATGAAAATCTGCCTCTTGCTCCAGGAAGTTCCTGGAAGTTCCAGAGAGGAACTTCAAGCAGACAGCTCTCCATCACCTTTTATACAACGCTGCTTGAACTAACACCATGTTTGCTCCCAGTTTGCTCCTTGGTTATTGGGATGCTGTCATTCTGGCTTTTGTTCCCTGCTCCATATATTATTTCTGCTCCAGTCATCTGTAGTCTCAATCAGTAACAGAGTACTGATTCAATTTAGAGATGTAGAGGGTGCTTGGGCATAACAGTGCCTGACTGGAAGTCATGGATAAACTATGTGAAAACTCCACAGTCTCTCCAAAGCAGTGGGTTCCTGTTGAACACAAGATGGTTCTGGATGTCTATGCCATTTTCCCCAGAGCCAAATCCACATAAAGCACTACTCTTCCCAAAGAGTCTCCTCTCAAGTAGTCAGAATAAGAGCTATGGCATTTTTAGTTTAATGGCCACTGTTTGGTTTAAGCCACTCCTTGTTCCCCTCTTAGCTTGATTATATAATCCTATTTTAAGGTGTCTTTCGAAGGTGACAAATGCTATTCAGGAAAGGGTGCCTAATGCATAAACTCACTTATGCATCCATATGGAAGCTGATATTTACTCTAAGCAAGTAACCAGCTTCAATGTGCTGGTTCAGAATGGGTGGCCAAGCACTCAGAAAGAAGAAATGCAGTACTGAGTTTGGGAAGTCATACACTGGCTAATCCAGATGGACCTTTGACTTCCTGTATATATGCCTGAAAACATCTTATTATATGACTACAGATTCCTTGCCCCAGAATGCAACACTGACTATAATATAAAGCTGTTCTCACTCTTGGTTGTTTTGAGCTCTGTCTTGAGTTTCAATCAGATTTATGCATCAAGCTAAATTTGGAGAAATGATCTGGTTTTTGTTGTTTGTATATATGCATTTGTACAGAATTGGATAAACTTCCTTCTACTTTATTATGAAATGAGAAGAATTTCAGGGAAAGCAGTATATTTCAGAGAAATATGAACTGAAAATTCCCTCCAGAGCAGAACTTAATTCTACAATAAAACCCCCATTCAATGTATATGCAGAAAGGTAACTCAGCTGCAAGCTCAATAGCAACCCCAGTATTTGTCAATGTCTGCAACGGACTTCAGATCCTCCTCCTATTTAATGCCTTTGTCAGAATCTACATCAGTCACTGTAGTGGATACAGTTGTTCTCCTGTGGAAATGATTAATTGTCTAGATAAGATTTGTAATATCATTAGCTTTGTCAAAAGTTGTACGTAACTGAAAATCATCTATAGAATTGGTAGTAGGTACCCAATATATTTCATTGCCAATAGCAGGGATGACTAAGGACTTTTGTTTTTTTTTCTATTAAAAACCCCCCAAAAAACCAAAGCCCAGATTTCACCAGAATCTTTGTCACTTACATGAATGCTTAGATTCCCCTATTTTGGTGATGTTTCCAGGTTAGCAAGAGTAGATCACACTTGCCAGAGACATTTGAATATATAATAGAGAACAAGAAGGGGATTTTCAGAAACAGAAAGGAGGGGCTTAGTCAAGGAAGCTGAATACTTACCTGGAGAAGAACTCTGTCCATGTTGGTGTCGCTGAGGTTCTTGGAGAGATTAATGAATTCTGGGAGTCCCTTTTATTAGTCTCCTAGGAGCCTTATTTAGGACTCTGGCTTTGCAAATGTGCTGAGCCATTATCGTGGCAGTTAGTTAGAGCTGATAGGATCTATGTCTGGAGTATAGAACACTTTTAACAATGCTGAGGTCTTAAGAAAGTCATGCCCTAGAGAGGTAAAATGAGACACCTAAAATCAGTGGACATTCTTGACAATCTAAGTTGACTTCAAACTGTTGTTCTCAAGTATGCACGGGGAGCAATAGCAGACTTTTTTGACCCAGTCACATAAAACGAGAAGAGCTTCAGCTTTTCTTGCCTGTCATATAAAGTCTCCCACAATTTGACTATAACCTTTTCTACTACCTTTAGATGGTAGTGGAATGCAGATCCAATTATTGCTACTATTATTATTATCCCTGCTTTTATTTAAAATGTTATTTTTACAACTATTACTTTTATTTGCAATGTGAACCTTATTGATTAATACCACCACTGTTGCTATGAATAATAGTGGCTATGGCTTTGCAGGCCACCTTGGCTAGGTTATTCTACACACAATCATTGCTGATAGCTGAGAAATAAGGGACAGGTTCAAATGATCTTTCCTTGTACATGGAGTGGGTAATCTCTTGGTCAAAGTCTGGGCTAGCTGGCAGAAGACTGTGAGAAATGCTTGTTATCTTTCTTAACTATTCCTGTTTTTCTTCTCTTCTATTTCCTGCTATATTCAAATAAAGAAAATAAAAAGAATGCCTAGAGGTGGGTGAAGAGCGGGTGTTACATGAGCCAACGATGTACTCTTGCCACAAAGAAGGTGAATGGTATCCTGGGCTTCACTAGATATAATGCCAGCAGGTTGAGGGAGGTGATCCTTCTGCTCTACTCAGCACTGCTGAGGCTGTACCTGGAGTTCTGTGTCCAGTCCTGGGTCTCCAGCACAAGAGAGATGAGGACATACTGGAGAGAGTCCAACAAAGGGCCACAGATGTGATGAAGGGACTGAAGCATGTCTCCTATGAAGCTAAGAGCACTGGGACTGTTCAGCCTGGAGAAGAGAAGGCTCAGGGGGACCTCATCAGTGTATGTAAATACCTGAAGGGAGGATGCAAAGACAACAGAACCAGGCTCCTTACAGTGGTGCCCAGTAACAGGACAAGAGTCCACGGGCATGAATTGAAACACAGGAGGTTCCCTATGAACATCAGGAAACACTTTTTAACTGTGACAGAGCACTGGCACAGGTTGCCCAGGGTGGTTCTGCAGTCTCTTTCCTTGGAGATGTTCAAAAGCCATGTGGATATGGTCCTAGGTCCCTTGTCATCTTTCATTTGAGTTCCAAAGGAAGTTGAGGTCAGGCTAGGACATCTCACATGTGCATGTAGAGGACAGCTTTGCAGCTACTCTTCCTTTGGCCTTGGGGATCTAAGGAGAAGCTGTGACACTGGGCAGGGCAGCTGCTGGGCCTTTGTGAATCACTGCATGCCTGGGGGCAGAGGAGGGATCTAACGGTGGCACCTTACCTTCCTTGGGCTCCTCCTTAAAACTGCACCTGGAGAAGAGGGACCTGGGAATCACGGACCTTTTACTTTGTTATTACTTTTCATTCATAGGCCAAGTTTGCTGTGAAATGCAATTTTAGCCGTTATTAAGTCCCTTGCACCTTTCAAGTCAACTCTCCTGGTAACTTCACTTGGGAGAGTTATTTGTAGAGCAACTTCACCAAAAAAGTGAAGGTGAAATAAGAATAGGACATATCAATCTCATCAAGTGATTGCTCAGCTGCTGGCTTCTTTGTGTAAGAAGTAGGAAGCTGGGTTTCAGTCAGTATTTTTTCTTTCTTGGAGAGTTCCCATGCTGTTGGGTATGAAGAAGGGTAAATGTACTCAACCCTTCCTGTCCTATTTAATGCTCATATGCAGTCACAGAGAACCCACAGACAACGTGCTAACCCTCAGGAATTAGTCCGTTTAGTTTTTGCATTGACTAGGATTTAAATTCGTTTTCAAGATTGGAATAGATCCAAGGGGAGGAATTAAGCGCAGTGTGCTCCCATAGCACTCCCCAGGGAGGTGAGTAGGATATTTAGTGTGGAGGCAGCTGAATCAGGAAGAAAGTTGGATTTGAGCAGATGTTTCCCAACCAGCTGCTGAGTGGCCTAGCCTCCCAGCTGGAGGGTATCCGAGGGCAGCATGATCTGGATGGCTCTGGAGCCTTTCCACTTGGCAGGCAATAATTCAGAGCTCACACAGACAAAGAGCCAGGGTGAATCACCAGTCTGCTGATTAGGCATCTCTCCTGGGAGGGAGGCACCTGGATCCCAGATCCAGGTTAGGGCTGCAAGGTGGAACAGCATCAACTAAGAGGGATTGGAAATACTTAATGCTGCCTGGTAAGGAGGCTCTTCTTGTGTGGGAGGCACGAGTTTGAGTCCACTTGGATCAGGGAGGGAATTTAACACAGAACTCCTAAAAAATAAAGGAAAGCTCTTATCACTACTATATAATTATGGAATTATGGGGACGGGACGGCTCTTCCTCAGCCATTGGGTGTTAAAGTGTACATTTGATGTTGCTTTCTTAACAACAATGTTTTTTGATCACCAGGACATTCTGCAGAGAACAGAAGAAAAGAGTAACTTGTGGTCCTCCTTTCTGTGGGATTATATTCTTCTTATTTATTTTTTTTTAAATGCATTAGGGCTTTTAACCTGCAAAGCAGTTACACTGCACTGATTGGCAATGCCATATGCTGCCTTAGAAGGTGATGAGAACATGCTTGTATGTGTAGCTGGGCACATTATCCCTGGGGATGGTTTGGTGAACTGGGAGCCAAGGATGGCCACAGAAAAGTTCGATGGGGCTGGGAGAACCTGTAGCTATGAAAAGAGAAAGGGGAATTTTCTTGTCTTGGAAAAAACTCCATAATTTTCTCTTAAATGGATCTGCTAATAGTAGGAAATGTAGTCTATGGGATGGCTTCTTTTTCATTTGCACCAGCTTAAAGCTGAGTCAGTTTAACCCAAGGGGGTTATTCTGAATTGAATCTTCTGTAAAATTGGGAAGAAAAATGTCCAAAATTATTTATTGGTGTCAGTCCTATGAAACGTGTTAAGAGGAGTCTCCCTGCCTTGAACAGAAGTGAGCTTTAAGATCCTATCTGGTCTACCGCTGTCAGCTTGGCATCTTCGCAGTAGTCAGTGGTTGCACAAAACTGGCCAATTTTTCCATATATAGCGTTGCTAAATTACCCTTTCTGGTTTTGTTTTATTACCCCCTCAGAGCAATGATCTCACCGATCAGTGTTGTGTTGCTCTAAGGGAGTGGCAGGGGTGGAGCGGGGTGGGACGAGCAAAGCCCTGAGCTTTTTCCAGAGTTCCCTGCATATGCAGAACATTTCATTGTCTTCTCTAACACGCCCTCACCTTTCACACAGACTGGAATTTGACACACCAGGTTAGAGAAAGAAAGCAAGGAGAAAGGGGGTGGAAATAAGCACAACACAAGAAAAAACCCAGCAAACAAGATCTTATCATGGAAAATATCCATCCACCCTCCTGATAATAAAAAAAAAGCCCCAGGTTAGGAAAATAAAAAAATGACTCTAATGAACACTCAAAATTAACATGCAAATACACCCATGGTTCCTGGCACAGATGGGGAGACTGAGCATATCCCCCTTCCAAAAAGGCAGTTTTCACACTTCTTGGAAAAGGGAAATATTATCCCAATTATAGATAGTTTTCCACTGTCTTGAGAAGGTTTTCTTCTCTGTTGAGGAAAGCTCTGGATACTGCTGCTCCCTCACCCCACCCCATACCCCACATTCATTTCACCAGGTGGCATGACGAAACCCTCCAGATCAAGGCAGGTTTCATCAACAAGGCTTCATGCCATGCCACCCATAATTCATCCCAGCCTGCTGTGGCTTTCACCCAGCGAGCAGCACCTCTTGCAAAACCAGCCCCTGTCTCACACTCCTTCCAAACTCATGTTCCTGAGCAGCAGCAAGAGTATGAATCACTAACAGAGCATATAGACCTTCGCTCCACTCCGGCCAGTTTGTGTCATTGCCTTAATGTTAATTACACACCATAATATGTGCATTTAATTTCCGTGGTGTTTCAATTAAATTAATCAGGCAATTAAAATTAATTAAAATTACAGAAATCACCTGCAGAAGTACTTGAAACGTGGGGGAGGGGAAGGGAGGGGTTGGGAGGGAGCTGGGAACGTAGATGGCTGTGTTTTCACAGACCTTCCTTCCCTTGATTAATTTTGGGGATAGAGTCTTTCAGAGCAGGTTATTTAAGGATTTAAAGACTGTTCCAAGGCCCACTGAAGCCAATGAAAATCTTTCTGTTGGCATTGATAGGCTTGGGACCAGGCCACTAGCCCCAAGTGCTCAGGAGAGAGATGTAAGCGGTAGGTGATGAAAGACCTGATGCTGAGCAGAAATCCCTCAACACCTTTGAGGAACAAGGCCAAGGGCCCTGAAGTACCAAATCAGGGTCAGATTTTGAAAGACTATTGGTTAAAGACAAGGATAATATCTGTGGGAGCTGGGTGCATCAGTACTTCCAAGGTCTGGACTGACAAGGTATTCTAAGAAACCTAAACATGTTCTTAGGGTCAAAGGACTTTTGAAACACTACCAAATGTATCTCACCTTGAACTTCCACCGTCTTTTGTAGCCAGTGAGAGTGGGTCCTAATTTCACAGAGGTGTTTCATGCCTCCTGAAGTCTTGGGGAAATTAATTAGCTTCTCTTTGGGTAAGCTATTTAACCTTTCTTTAACAGCTCCCTTCCACTACGCAGGGATTAGTGCATTCCATTGCTTCACAGATGGATTGTACTCCTCCCTGTAGAAGAGTTTGAAGATGTCACATCAACCTGGACAGTTCTCTTGCTGCTTATAACCTTTGTACCAAACAAGCACAGTCACATGCTTGCCTTTTAACTAAGCCATAAGTTTTTCCCCAGCACGGAAAGATTGGCCTTTTTAGCTTTTGAACAGCTACTTCCCCCACAGCATCCTACTAGCCATCCCCAACTAGTTCTCATGTCTGGGAGACAGGTTAGCTCCTTCCACACTTTCTTGGAAAGACTCTGCCTGGCACACTTCTGTCTTAGTGGGTGAGTCACCCATTCTTTGCTTCCATTCTTCGACCCACAGTTGGGGATGTTTATACCGCAGTCACTGAAGCTGATGCAGGTATCCCCAAGCTGCCTTTAAATTAATTTGCCAAAGTACCATTGTTAAGATAGCTGTAGTTCTAGGGAACACTGTGTGGGCTGAAAAAACAGGGGATGAAGCAAAGTAAATGCTCATAATTAGGCTGAGCTGTTCTGGCTGCATTGGCTATTGGAATCTGAGCTCGCTGTTTTAAACATGTAACTGCTTTTTTGCACATTATAATTTCCCTCACATTGCCAGATAATCCCTCAGAGTTCCATAGGCAATTACCCATGCTTCCTGGTGTCCAAGAGGGAGTAAAACCTTATCACCTCTGCCCCGATGGCACCCGCTTCTGCTCTGCACTCGTGAGCCACCTTTTTCTTTCCAGTTGTTTAGATGATTAACATAATTAAGTTATGCACACAGCAAATGTTTAAGGCTTCTAGTTAGACTGAACTTTACTGCCAGCTTCAGATCAGAAAGATTCAAATGCAACAGAACTTGCGTTATTTTTTTCCAACCATATCAGTCCATATTTTCTCTTTCCGTATACCTTGCATCTTGTACACTCTTAGACAATTGGGCCATAATATTCCAATTATTAGCCAGTTCAGCACAGTTTTCTGCTACCGTTTTTCTTTCTCAAGTCACCACAAAACATTTGCTGATATAGAGTATTTTCTCACCTTTTCAGTTTTTGGATCTGTATCTTTAATTTTTGTCTTATATGTTTCTTTACTCCCCCTTTTTTTAAAAAAAGTAGGAAATGAAAAGTGCAGAAGGAGAAGACAACAACCCGCCCAAGAATAGAAAAACTTGATTTTCAAAATTAGAAGTTTTCAGAGAATGATGGCACTTTTCTTCCAAACAACCCCGAATTTTAATTACAAATCTGATGAACACCCTTTCTTGTCTCCGAATTTCTCTAAGTGATGAAACACCCCTCTCTCACTTTGCTAATTCTCCTCCATCTGAATTCTTTGACACGGCTTCTTGTGTGGCCTTTGGCACATCACTTCACCTCAGTTTCCTCATCTATAAAATGGCTGTTAATCCCTATATAGTATCACCCACGCAAATTGCCAAGGCTTATGCCTGAACAGTGCTTTGAAGATAACTGACTAAAGTTTCAAAAGGACCCAAGAGATTTAGGAGTGAAAGTTTCATTAGCTTTCCATCAGATTTGTACTCTTCTATCTCTGAGAGCCTTTTGAAAGTCTGCAGAATTGCAAGACTTCACTCATCACAGTCATACTTCTTGTTGTCCTCAAGGAAAGGGATTGCTCCAGGCTAGTTTTGGCAGAAGAGCTTGTTCCTCAAAAGAAGCAAGGTGAGACTTGGGGCTCTCCAGTTTCTTCCCCTTCTCTGGGTACAAGATATGAAACCCTGAATGCATGCTTCAACCATTCCAGCCAAAGCGGTATCTCTCAGGCACTTGGTATTTATATCGGTAGATCTACTTGGTTTATTTTGACTGAGAGAAGGGAGGGAAGGCAAGTATCTTCAGCTTTCCTGGTAGATTTGAGATAGTAACCTGGGAGGCAACAGTGAGCTCCTTTGGATGGTGCAGAGGTACTCACCTCTTCAATTAGCAAAACTGCTTCTTGAAGACAGAATTATGCTCTTCTTTTCTGCGAGGGCAACTTGATGGAGGGGCTGCAAAGATGGCCTGTCAATCTTGGGGCATGCTGGTTGATTCAAGAAGAGTCACGAAGTTTCTCTGACTGAAAGAGAATGATCTTACTGCTCCATTTGTCCAGAAAATGTGAATCCCAGGTTCTTGCTAAAACAACAGCACTGAGAAAAGGTCAAAATTACTAGGGAGACATACTGAAAGAATCACGGAATCATAGAATGGTTTGGGTTAAAAGGGTCTCAAGATCATCCAGGTCCAACACCCTGCCATAGGCAGGGAAATCCAAATATTAGGCTTTTTGGTTTTTTTTTTTTTTTAGTTTTTGAATTTGGGTTTGCTACCTTGAGTTCCCCATTTTAGCTTTTCTCAAAAACTATGAAAAGGGAAAGAAAAAGAAACTGATCAACCAAAAAAGCTGTACACATACAAGTGGCTTAGTGGGTTTGGTTTGTTCAGCTTCAGTGGCTAAACAGCTATTCTGAAACCACCTGGAAAGAAGGTTGTTTTTCTTTGTGGGACTTTCCTTATCAAAATGAAAATGGAAATGAACTTGTGAAGAAAGAAACATTTCCTTTGGCCATAAATTAAATATTTTATTTTCATTTCTATTTTACTGACATATTTGAAAATGAAATATGATTTGAAAATAGGAATCTGGAAGGTTTTGTTCCAATAATTTGGAGGCAAATAAATAGACTCAAAAGTGTCTTTTTTCCTCCAAAACTGCCATATTTGACGTATGTTTGCTGATTATTTTGATCAACTAGACACTACATTTTGCCTAAAATAACATTCTATCTATCTATCTATCTATCTATCTATCTATCTATCTATCTATCTATATTTATATCTCTCTCTATCTATAAATTGTCCTGAGTTTGGAAAATGGGTCCTTAAGAAAAAAACAGTAAATCAAGAAGTATCATTATAATACTAAAAAAAGGCTATTTTCAGAGATTGACGGCACAAGACTCTGAATAGTCTAATGCAATTTTGAACCCATCCATTTTTGTGAGGGGGATGTGGTGGACCAGCCATTCACAATAGGTCCTTTCAACCCTAATTATTCTGTGATTCTGTGATTATCCAAGTATCCGTCTTTAGCACCTTGTTCTTATTATGCCAAAATTGGATACCTTCCAGTTTAATACATTCAGCCTTTCACAATATGTTTTTCTTCAATTTACGAGAGATGGAACAAACGCAGAATCAGGTCGCAGTGACATTTTCTGGCTGAGTAGGCAACTGAGCCTACAAGACTCAAGTCTCAAAACAGTGTCACACTGTAGGTTTCCCATTTTCTCCTCAGTGGTGCAAAATCTAATAAATACCAAAAGCTCAAGAAATATCCCTAAAATTCTTGTTTGGGGAAGTCTGACCAACAAAAAATAATTCTCTTGGGAGATTTTGTTTCTCAGTTTTAGATTTCTTCAAACTACAGTGGAGTTCAGTTGGCCTAAAAGCTGTGTTTCTGCAAGGACATTGATAGTGTCCATGCCTACTGCCAACCACAACTGAGAAAGACAGGGGACCCAAAAAACCCCAGGAGAATTTAGCTTGTGATGGGAGGTTCTTGGTATGCAGCAGAGTTTCTTTTCACCTCTGGAATTGCACAGTAGATTCTAATTAGAGCTGTTAATTAAACACATTTTGTTAAAACATGTTGCATCAAAGCTGAAGCATTTTGTAGAGAAGTGTCTATTTTGTTAAGAGTTTTCTTGGAGAGATTTTTGAGGCTCAGGGTTCTGGTCAGGGAGAGTGTTCAAGGAGAAGCAGAGTCTCATTTCTGGTACAGGGCTAGCACAGAAGTGCCATTAAAATTCCAGTGTCTTTTAATTTAACAAAACATTTGAAAAGCTTTCTGTTTTCTTCTTTTTTTTCTTCTCTCCAGTGTGGAGGGAAAACAAATTTAAAACCTCTAAAACTGTGGTAGAATGGAATTGTTGTCCTGTGGACAACTCCTGTAATAAAGCCAACAAACTTGTCATGCAAAGTCCAGTTCCTCCCTGCTGAAGCACGGCAATTCACTTGTGCGGCCTTACCAAGTGCTTCATGCATTGCTAACAATTATGGGTGCAACTTGGTGGTCATATTGAATTCAGTGGCAATTTTCCCACAGATTTTATCAGGAGCAGAATTTATCCCTATATGCTTTAATTGTATAACTCATTTCTGTTATGGCTTAAGACTCCCCAGTCTGTGCCAGCATGTGAAATTCTGATGAAGCTTAATGTTAGCGGCTGCTGCTAACTGTTCCTAATTATTTGATAGTCATCTGAGGCCTGAATTTCATAGATGTGCAGCTCCTCTTATTCCATTCTAATCAGTGGTAATTTGGATACTTTGTCCATCTCTAAATCAGACCTTTAAATGACATTCCCAGTCCCATTGTCTCTGATGGATGCAGGTCCATACTTCCAAGGCAAAACCTTTCCTTCAGTTAACAACAGAGGTTAAAATGAGCTTGGTTAAAAAAATCCAAACTGTCCTTTTGAGGGAAATAGCAAGTTTTATTCTTTTTTTTTTTTTTTTTTTTTTGGTGGGGGTATCTCAGATTTAGGGAAAATCAGAGACTTTCTCACAAAGCTAAATATTCTGATACCTCAGCACTGAACACAGATCTGACACCAGTATGTGATGGGGAATTAGGCGGACAACAGAAGTCCTTGATGTTCCCCACTGCCAGAAGACACGCACCATGCTAACATAAACACCAGTTACAGCTCTCATTTAATTACCCACTGTTTAGGGAGGCTACAGGCCTGTATTCAAAAAGCTTGATTTAAATTAGGATTCAGCATAAGACACCTATAAAATTATTTGTTAAGGTATTTCTGTGTTTAATCTCCATTTCTCTAGCACCAGATTTCCAGAGCCTCTGTTTTCTTCTTCCCTTTTGGGAAAAGGGAAGTTTTGCACTTCCTTTGCAGTGCTTTCTTCCACTGGCACTGCAAGGACTATGAGCTGATGCACAGTCCCACCAGCACACAATAGATCTGCAAGGGTGAAATAGTGGCTGCTGGTATGTTATAGGGGATTTCAGCATCTCCCCTCCCTGCTGCCTTGTGGGAAGTGTGAATTGGGCAGTACTGTGCATCTGGGGGTATCTACAGCAGTGGGTTCACAGGAGGCTAGTCCTCCCAGGGCTATGCATTCATGGTCAAGTGCATGGCTGGATGAACTCCTTTGGCACCATAGGTTTTGCCAACCTGCTCTCAGCTTTGCAAGTTCAACTAACAGGATTTTCTCTCAGTGGGAATGGAGAGTTACTTTGGTTCGAGGCTGATCTAAGAAATTGGAAAAGGGGGTTTTAGTCTCTTCCCACTCAGATGTCACTCATGTAATCAGGATTCACATCTAGGCTAACACCCTGCCTCGCCTTAGCTGTAACTGAAAAAGAAAAAAGAAAGAATGGAGTCTCTATGCTAGAGGCACAACTGAATTGAAATACAGGTATTTTTGCCCTTGGCCACCCAAATCGGGGCATCTAAAATGCCTGTTTTCCAGTCAGTCGATACTCAGAAGTTTCAGAAAATCAGCTCTTGGAAATACCAGAGAAAAGCTCCCAAATTTAAGAACCTTTCTGTCAAAAATTGGTGCTTACTGGTTAATTTTGGAACAGCTTACATATCCTCCCCACCCCAAAATGCTTTTAGCAGGTTTAAATGACCATGAATATCTTTTGCATTTGGGGTCAGACACAAAACTACTCCCAAGATAACACCATACCTACCACATTCCTGGCCTGGTGGGAATACTGGCTTTGACATGGAAAGGTTTATGTCAGGAATGTTGACACAAGCCTAAATGGAGTGATGTGGGAGTCAGGGAGGAGTGTAATGTGGGAGCTCTTTGAATCTGTCTTTCTTCTTTTCTTTGTAAGTGGCTGTATAAAAGATTAATTTTCTATATCAAGTTTCATTCATTGAAAGGGTTTGGAGATAAAACTCATGAATTAAGACCAAAACTGAAGCACGGACACAATGTGGGCAAAAAGGGTTAAGGGACTGAAGAAGACACAGTAATTCTCCCAAATGAGGTCCAGATGTTTGCTGACATTTTAAAAACACACAGTTTCTTCCATCCCCACTTACCTTTTTGATGCTGTGAATTGTTGAGATCAATTAGACATTACTGAAGAGGTAGTTTCTTTTCCAAGGTTTCTTCTATTTGTATCATAAAGTACATGAGCAAAAGAATACAAATGCATTAATAATAACAGGAGCAGTTCTCCCCTGGTATAAATTGTCACAGCTTCTCTGAAGTCAATAGAAGGGCTCTGATTTACTTATCTTTTGTCCATCAGGGTGATTGCCCATACCTAGTGCTATCAAAGACTATGTCACGTTGCTCAATATTATGTCTATGCAAGGCTGTGCCATGTCAAATGCAGTGGTGAAAGGTATGTCAATAGAGAATTAGGCCTGCAGTATACATGGGAGTTTTGAAATCTCAGGAGGAAAGAGTTGCACATCTAAGAATGAGAAAAGAGATGGCAACAGCATTGGTCAGTAACTGTGCAATGAAAGCAATCAAGTGCATGAATAAAGATCTGCAGCTATAAAGAAAAAAGGAAGGATTATGAAGAACTGAAAGACACCCAAGTAGAAGAAAAATTTATCTTGTTAGTTCAGATTAAAATCAGAAAAAAAAAAATGAAGGACGGAGAGGAAAAGGAAGCTATGCTGCAGTTTTGCTGTATTAGGTCACATCATGACTGTACGAACCCAGGTTGATTCTTTCCCTACCATGACTCACTTGTGCATGCTCAAGAAGGGGTGCTGAATTTGGCAGACAAAACACAGAGGCAGTCATTTCACATTTTGTAAATCCTGTTGGCTCAGTTTAATCTGCATCCAAAATATTGCCTGTGTGATGAAGGGGATGGGCTGAGCAGTGGAGAGACATTTCAGTGTCCAGAGTGGCTGCTCTCATCACCATTATCTTGAGCATCTCAATTCATTCCTTTTGTCCACTACCCACTGCAAACCCTTTTTTTCCTAGGGGCAGGAAATTATAATAGCAACAAAGAGAGCCAACTTGAGGGAAGTTATGCCTCTTCTATTTAGACACTGAGCAATTTGGGAGCAGTACAGTTGCTGGATGTTTCCCACCCCAGTCACTTGGAGCAGTGTGGCAACAAAGGTGTGAGGAAACAAGCTGAGCCAAACCCTTAAGTTACACGGATTGAAGCTTTCCCTCTAGCCAGTGGCTGGTAAATCTTTTTTAAACACCATGGGCTATTCCAAGTAATGCCATGGAGGTCAGAGAGGGTAGAAGGAAATAGCCTGATCACGAATCTGGAGCATATTCTGGTCTAGGATGAGATTTAGCTTGGGATGCTGCAACTCAGTCCTATGACACATAGCTTTTTCTGTGGGACATCTTTTTTGGGGGAATGTTCACCATTTAGCCATCTTTGTGCTTCAAAGGCGATAATGACTTCAGAAAGAGAGGACTTAACTTACAGCTGGTAGCTTCTGAAGATAATTATGTATTTCTAATTTACCTAAGTACTTATTATACAATACTTATTTTTATAATTTACTGTCTACTTGGTTGACTTGGTATCTGTGTGTCTTTTACCTTCTTTCATTTATTTTTTCCTTCTTCACCCATGTCTTTATTACCTGTTTTGTTATTCCTTAGAAAGATAAATACAGATGATGCCCTGCCACTGAATATATCTTTAACAATGTATATTTAATATCCTTTTTTTCTAAACTCTTTTGATTTACTGTCTTTTCCTTATCCCCCATGATAATAACCAGCCAATGTATTACCTTGAGATTTTTCTTCCGAAGTTTTCTCTTTCCCTTTTCATGAACCTAAATATATGTTGGCCAATGGCCAAGTAATTTTCCATATCAGCAACCTCTCTGCTTGCATGCAGCCAGGAGAGATGTGCCTCTTGTAAACTCTGCTTTTCTCAAAAATGTGAAGTTCTTGTCCTCTGAAAAATCCCCAAACTTTCTATTTAAAATTAGCTGGTCAACCACGTGCTGGCTTCCTGCTTTTGATTTCAGTATTTTCATGCACTTTTGTTCAGGTCTCCCTACCACTGCTTAAGACAAAAGTAGTACCTCTTTCTAAAAGTGCTCTCACTGATATCAATAGTATATTCATATTGTCAGGTATCATGAAGATGAAGGGTGGTAAAAATTTATTCCAATTGATATTAATTTCTTCACCACCTTTGACACTACTCTTGGAAGTTGTTGAATATGGACTGGTGAGCTAAAGGTAGTGGATGGTTTGGTTTTAGTGGTCTGTGATCCAGAGAACAAGGGATGAAATCAGGAGCTAGCACCAGTTTTACCTGAGAAAGATGGGAATAGGGTGGCAGAGTCCACAGAAGAATAGTCCAAATATAGCTCTGAATTCTGTAACTACAAGATAATTTGATGTATCTAGATTAAATTAATGGTGTACATCAATGTAGAAAAAGAGCAGAATATGGCTAAAAATAGATTGTTTTTATTTGAAGCCTAAACCTCTACTGTTACGCTAAACAGAGCGATCACTGTCCACACTGTTTTATTGCTCGCACACTTGGGTAGCCTTTTGGCCCATGTTAACCAGCACTTTCCCCAGCAACGCCCTGAGAGGGGGTATTCCCAACACATAGCATGCAAAGAGATCTCCCAGTTTTTTGGGAAAAGAAGGGAATTGAGCCTTATGGACCTGTCCTGCAGCATTTGCTTTCAGAACCAGAGAAACCAATATATGATATTGATGTAGCTGATATGGATAGCAGGCAGTATTGCTGTGTGATACATCCTCTCCTAGCCTGGTCAAGCTGGTAGCGAATCAAATACAGACACATGAGTTTTCAGCACCAAGCTAAAGACCCATTTATGGTAGCTGCACTTGCAACAGAAAAGGATATGTGAAGGGTTAAAGCGTATCTATTCGGATGACATGATTGAAATGGTCCTGTGTGCTCTGTTGTAGGTAGTGCTTGAGTATGCACAGCAATAAAAGGAGATAGAAGGCAGGAGTGGAAATCTAGTTGAAAGCATGTGTACTAGGAAGGGACTTTTGGCATGTAATAGCACGAAAAGGTCACACAAGCTAGTGTGGGTGGTGGAAGACACCACAGAGACTAGCACCCTCACAAATGTATAGGCATGATATTTATCACTGAAGTCTGTAAGTACTAAAACAAAGACACGAAAGGAGACAAAGGGGATTGACTGTTTCTGAAGATAAAATCAAGTGCAAAATGAGGGAGAGGAAGGGACCAGGTGCTGAGGTGGGAGTTGGAAGGTGTCCTTTAAAATAAACAGTGAAGGAACATAAAGGACAGTGGTAGGTGAAGGATATGGTGGGTCTGGCTGTTTGTTCCTTGGAATCAAGGAAAAAAATCTGTTTCTTTAGGAATATAGGTTGGACCTCACTGGATTTTAAACGTACTATGTTAAAATACCTGTGATATATGGGATGAAATATCCTTTGGCTTTTTCTTACAGAAGACCCTTCAGTTTTAGTTAATCTACTATGAAGGGATAGAACCATTTTGATCGCTGCTGAGTGAGCGATGGAGACAATAGCACCCTAAAATGCAAGGCCCAATATAAACAGTACTTGGAGCCAGTTTTGCTTATAGCTAAGCAGGTACTGGCACTAGAGGTTTCTGAGCCCAAAGTGTTAATGGAGGAGCAAGTCCTGTGGCTATTGCAAAGGAAATGATATTAATAAAAATATTTCAGACAAATTCTGGAATTCTTCCAGTCAGACGGATATTTTTATTATGTTTAAATACTCATGTCAAAGTCTCATTTATTGCAGACTTTTAGGAGAGCAAGAGGCATTCCTGAACATCACATTCCATATTTTTCCATTCTGTCTCAGACACATTAGATTTCATTTCATCAAGGGAGACACTATTCTCCATGAGAGCCTACTGTCATGTTTTGCAGTGCTGTTTTCCCTTTTTTTCCCCTTCTGAATAACAATAAGAGTATCTACTTCCTCCTTAAAGAATTCTATGAGGTAGTCTGGAGGACTACCTGGAGGAAGAACATAGTAACTACATTTTGCAGTTGGGTCACTGAGGCAGAGGGAAGTGATTTATTCAGAATCACCCAACAGTCAACCCCTAATGCAGAACTGATGGCAGGGTCAAAACCTCCAAAATCTCAGGGTAATGAATAAGCACTTATGTCCAGCCTGAGTTCAAAGCCAAAGGAAGTCTAGTTTTGCATTGATTTTCAACCTGAGTGTGTTTTAGACACAAGCTGCTTCTTCAGGTTACTAATTCCCTCTGATAGTAGAAGAAACCATTGGACTTTAGAGTCTCCCTGCTAAGCCAATGTATAGACTCTAACACGTAACTCCATGTTCATTTTAAGCTGAATAGGTTACTAAGGATTATTCCCAGATTTGGCTTCAGCAGCTGTTTAACTCCTCAGACTGTGCATGTTATCATCATAACAGAGTACCTGGGGGAAGAGGATGTCCCATGATGTGACCTAATGAGTGGATGGGTCCTTTTCTGGTCTGACCCCATGTAAAGAGTGGGGATCGTCTTCCACTTCATGTAACACAATGCAGTAACTCATCTTTGCAGCCATGCCATTCACACTGGATCATACCCATCTTGAGGGTCATTTTCCCTTCTTGGCTTTCCACATCAAAAAACTGTGGATAGAGACATCCTTCTTAAAACAATATGAAATCAACAGGTAAAAAGCCCTGCATATGAAAGATATAAATTTCAACTGTGTGAAATTTGTATTTTTTATTTATTCCAGTTCTCTTAAGTACTGTGTATCCCAGTTTCCAATTTCAGGAATTTTTCTTACACTGCAGAACCTGGCAGAAGGAATTACTCCCATTGTGTGGGAAATTCCAGCATTTCCAAATTTATTTTGTTCATTAGAAGTTGTGCTGTTTCATGGAATTGAAAGTCTAAACTGTTTTAAGAGAAATATAGAAACACAGAAACACACTTACCAGAAGGGAGGTCATTAACCTGAACATCTTGGCACAGGTGGGGACTCAGCTGGCCTGAGGTATGTAGTCCTGGTCACCACACTTTAAAAAGAGTAACAAACTATTTGGAAAGGATCCAGAGGAGAGTAACACGAAGGGAAAGAGGTTTAAGAAAACATGACCTATAATGAAAAGTTGAAGGAATTGAGTTTGTTTAGTCTAGGAAAGCAGTGAAGGAAGGGAGGCATGATAGGAGTCTTCAAACATACAATAGGTTTTTTAAGAGAGAACAGTGATCAATTGTTCTCTATGTCCACCGCTGGTAGGAGAAGAAGAAATGGGATTAATTCACAATGGGAAGAGTTTTAGGTTAGTTATAATAAAATCCTTCCAACTCTGTGGACAGGAACAACACAACCTTGATGGGCTGCAGGATCATTACCTCTGGAGGGTTTTTAAAGCAGGTTGGATACTTATCTGTCAAGGATGATCTAGAAATATTTGACGTTATACCAGAACAAAGGGTCAGGTTGGAAGTCCTCTTGAATTCCTTGCTACTTTACTCTCCTGCTGTAAAGTGCTTTATCCTGATAATCATAGAATAATGCCTGCACATTGTCAGAAATCACAAGGTACATCAAACATCTTGTACTATTGTGTACAGTCATTCAAAGCAATGAATGATACTTGCAAATTTTTAATATTAGAGGTCAAAACAAACAAAAACAAATAAAGAAAAAAAAAGTCCAAATAAAGCAAAGAGTGACGGTCAAACTAAATATTTTTTTTCATCTTGGAGGTTTTTTTAAGCATTGCCAACAGGAATATTATCACAGTTGACTGGCTCCCAAGAAATATCTTGATTTTGACAAATCATTTTTTTCTGATAAGAAGTTGTATAATTAAAAAAAAACTAACCAGTGTTGTTGCATGAGGACTGATGGGCCTTAAAACCCTGATGTGTTTTACTCTAGCTATGCATAGAGAATATATTTTAAGCAAAATTTCACTTCCTACATGGTAGGTTTGGGATAGGAAAGAGTATTTGTAGAATAATCCTTCTTTCAGAGTTCATGACAGGCAGTTCCTGCAAGGGAGTACCTGTGAACAGATGAGGAGAGTTCTTCTTATTCCTGTTAGAGTTTCAAAGGTGAAGATAATGAAAGCTTGGCCACAGCTGAAAGGAGCTGGGTAGCTGAGGGAAACCAGTGGAGTTATCATCTCTCCAAGCAGGACTTGACGTGTGAGGCATGATCCAGTCTCTGATAATTTCTGTATGCATGGAAGTGGGGAAAAAATAGTCTAAGGAATTCTCCAACAACTAAAAAGTTGAGGAGAATAAAGACCTAATTATCTCTGTCTTCTAAGCCTTGCTGCAAGTTGCATCGAAATTCCTTTTGGGTCAGAGAAGTGCAATTACTCAGTAATCTGTAGAGAGATGTCAACCTATAATCAGCTGATGTTTGTTTACCAACAATTCTCATTAGATTTCCCTTAATTAAGAAGCAGTTACCTTGTGTTAAGGGCCCTGTGATTGTCATTGACCCTTTCTTAGTGTGAAAGCGGCTCTAGTTTGTCAAAGTGGATGTGCTTCTGTTAAAACCACATGTTTTCCTAGGGTTGAATGATGGACCTGATGCACCAAGGCTTCCTATATGCCCTGGGATTCTCAGGCTTTTGATTACAGAAGGCTTTTTTTTTGCTGTCATTATAACCACCTTCTGGAAACGAGCCTGCCCCAGTCCCATTTCAGTCTCTGTGATGTGATAAGGTGCTTTGAGGTTGTGCTTTTAAAGGGATCTGAGTTAGATGAGACCACCCTTGGAAACAGGCAGTATGGGATTATTACAGCCCAACACCCAAGTGCTCATCCTTCTTGTGAGGAGATGTTACAGATATCCATAGGGAAGCCCTGAGAGGTGCACGAGTCAGCCTGAGCAACTCCTAGAGGAAGGGGCACCAGACCTGCACTGTGTGCTCCCTGTTGCCAGTAGTGGCACCATTGCAGATGGCTGGGTTTCTAGTGGGAGGAGAAGTTGCAGGAGAAGCTGGTGAGAAAGAAATGACCAAGAAAGTGAAAAACTAATTATTTGATCAAAAGCTTTAAGAAAAAGTTAACTAAAACTTTGGGCTTCTGACATGTTCTGCCCAATAACTGTAACAACAGGAGCTGAGATGGGCACAAAGGACTTATGCAGAGACCTGACTGGAGAAACTATTTTTCTTCTTTTGACTCCACTAAAAAAGACCAAGTGTGGATGAATGTTGGATGTATAACCCCCAAAGCAAATAATTCATAATGAATGCCCTATCCGATTTTAATTCATTTTGTGTTGTCTCTGTGTGGCAGGATGTCTAGAGGCCAAATACTGTTCTCCATAATGTTGGTGCAGTCCCATTGATACATTGATTTCAAGAGGTCACACCAGATTATCATAATGGCTCCTTCAGGCCGTAAAAATCTATGAATACGAAAGCATGGGAGAGCAAGTTGAGGAGAATACAGAAAACTTCACTTTGTATTTTGTGTGGAGGAGACAGGGGAGTATGAGGGACTGTAATGCAACAGACATAGGGTCTTTTGATCATGAATGTGAACACTTTCCAGGTTGGTACCTGTTGAAAGCTGCTACTATTTGATGGCTCTAGAGTAGTTTATGTGAAACCAGCTGAAGGTCTCTGTACACTTATTTGGAGCTAAGTCTAGTGAAGTCAATAAAGAGGCTTCATTGACTTCAAGAGGTCTCAAATCCTGCCTTAAGTGGATGAATGTTTGCAATAACATCAAACCGTCCACCATATGACACCTCCTACATTCAATTTAACCCTCACCTCTTCTCCCCTCCAATGCAACCCAGCTTTACCTGAATATCTGCTTTGAAACACAGGGAGAAACAACAATGGTCATTTAAAAACAGGCTTTCAAATGGGTACCACTGTAATAAAAGATTGACACTCTCTAAAAAAAATATTGCAGTGAGAACCGATTGAATTTCCTCCATAAAAAATCTCTTAAATACCCACATCCCTTCCCCAGGGACAAGCTTTCCATAAACAAGCAACATTCTTTTGTTGTTGTTGTTGTATTTTTAGCAGTCTTGTACAGTATCTTGTCAAGATGTCATCAATACAACCGCTTTGACATTTTTAGTGCAGCATTTGGAAAGCAGGTTGGGTTTTTCAGTCTGGCAAGCCAATATAAGTCAGTCTCCGATACTTAATTTCTCTATGAGATCCTTCACTTCTATTATAAACAGATCCAGCACTTGAGAGATAAATTTCTTGGTAACAGTTTGGACTTTTTTATGAACCACCTGCAAGTTTTCTGCAAACAACATGTTTTATGGGAGCTCAAGGCAATGTTCACCCATCAAGACCTGACAGTAAGAAGTGGATGAATGAGGCCTTATCTCAGCCACACATGTAACCTTCTGTGTCCCCTGGCTTGACCTCCCTCTGCACTCATTTATGAAAATGATTCATCTTTAAAGAGCTTCCTCGCTCTGCCTGGAGGCTGTAGATCTTTCTGCACTGGACTTGTAGGCTGAGGTTATAAACTTCGGCGTGGAAGGCTTACAGAGGGGCTTAATTTTGAACATTAGGGGAAAAAAGAATGTGTACACTGGGTACACACTTAAAGAAGCAGGTTGAAATGCAGAGAATTGAAAAAATCTCTTTTAGTGAATACTGAGATTTTTAAAAGGGAGGTGGCTGAAAAAGTGGGTCTCTTATTGATGTCACATTAGATTTTTGGTTAAGATCAAAATAATTTTGAAAAGCTGTTTGTTCTCATTATTTATGCTTCTTGCTTTATGTGTGGTTTTTTTCTGGGTGATAAAGAATATAAAATAAGGCATTTCTAGTCAGTATTACTCCCTGGCTCTTAGGCATTCACACTAGATTTACCCCAAACTGAACAGTTGTCGGGGAGGAGAAGCACAGTCTTTCATAACAAAATAATCTCTTGGAATAACGTAAATGATAGTTTTAAAAGTGAGCAAAAAAGTATTCTAGTGATATTTTGGCACTATGTAAGTTTCTGCAATCCTAAACTTTATTTTGTTAATGAAAACCTTCACCATGTCTCAGACTTATTTCTGCTCCTTCACTGCTACAGGAAGTAAACTACTCTTCTCAGCAAACCTGAACATCTGTAACTTAGCAGTAAAAACAACTGCACACCGTCCTGCTGACAGCTTCTTTCTTGAGGTCCAGGCATGGAAAGAAAGGTCCAGGCAAACCTTGCCACTATTAGCACAACAGAGGGATGCAGAGTCTAAGAAAGTCTAAGCATGAAAGCCCTTGAGATGGGTCCTCAGGAAGGTGCAGGTGAGGGCAGGTTCAAGGTGGTCACACTCGTACAGATGGAACTTCTCTGTGGGAATACTTGTCTTCAGGTTAGGCACACCCAGCAGCCAATACCTACGACGTTGCTGAGTTTGTGAGATACTGGACATGGGCCTGAGAGCTAAACACTAGCATGGAAAGTGTCTGCCCTCATTGACTTTGTGTTCACAAATATCTCCTAAGCAGGTAATATAAATCCTAGAAACACATAGTTTATGTTTAACCCCCCCACATTCCTGACATCCCTTGGCATGAAAAGAAGTTTCCCCATACAACCTCTGCTCTAAGGTGATGCAGTGAACTTGACACACCATTCTGGTGGAGTGTTTCTTGTTCTAGAGTAAATAGGACACACGGCACATCTGTGTGTGTTGCAGCATTTTCTAGATCTCAAAGCATCTCAGGCAGTCGTAACACTAATACCTTTCACCAGCTGATCATCTCAAAACTCATGTGGTCTTCTTCTGTTTTTTTTTTTCTGTTGTTCCCCTTACATATCTAAAACTGTATAGATCTTGATTGCAATCACAGCCATTAAATCCCATTGGTTCTGGTGAGAGCACTGGCCTTTAGCTCAGAGAGCTTTTCATACTCTCCCTTGCTTATCTCTCTCTATATTTTTATAAGACACTTCCAACCCCTATAATCTTCTGCTGCTGAGCATTTTTAAGTCAACAAGCTGTGTTCGGACATGTTATATCGATGTAGCACTAAAGACACCTGTGAAATAACATGATATATGTGTATGGTTGTGTGTTGGACTGCAGTGGTATGACCCGGGCTCCTGCAAATACTGTGACCACACTGATGTCAGCTCTAGTCTGTTCCTCATCAGAGCTGAGTCACCTTGGTGTGGACACTCTCTCCTTTGACCCTTAGACCACCCTTTTGTCTCCTCCTTTGAAGTAGACCATCTTTGTGATCATTCACGTAGCCTTTCTCAATACTCCACTTACAGTTGTATTCCTAAACATAGGGTGATTGTGGTTATACATACCCAGCATGTCCAACTAAAGGTGTCTTCAAATATACAATACAAGCTACTTCTCCTATCCCCATAAATCACTGAAGAGCTTTAACAGTTCTTGTTGAAATCTGGTGAAGCTGAAGATTCTTTTGGTGGGGTTTGTTGCTGAGCTCTTTGTTTGATTTGTGTTTTGCAAAATCATTACTGAACATAAATCTCAGCTGCTTCCTGATGAGTCTGCAAATACCACCAGCTGACCAGGCAAAGCCTGGTTTATTTACAGAATATCTGTCATTGGCACGTAGCTTTGGGGGTTTGTAGTTGAACACAGAAGTCTTATGACTGTGTTTATGGTACATGATTTGGCATAGTTAATACATTTAAAAGGAGGGAAGACTGAATGCATCTAATTCAAGATGAATTAGAAGAGCTGAATACCAGCTGTTTGAAGGGATGGACAGAGACAGACAGACGGCAGAGCTCTCATATGTAAAAGATGACAAACAGCATGCCTGAGGAACAAGGCAGCTGACAGCTTTAGCAGATCAAGTGTATCTGAGTTGTGTTAAATAAACTAACCTGATTCAGAGAGGCTGTAGATATTAAAGATCCTGGATACCAATGAATAAGGATTAAAGCTCCTATTCTTTTCTATTATAATCTATCCTAGCTCTTCTGTCATTTGTGATATCAAAGTTCCACATCTACAGAAGGATTTACAGCACTGAATTTAGAAGCTTCTGATTCTTAGGAGCTTTGTTGATACTGGCTTGCCTAATTTAGGCAAGTAAGCTTCTTATGCAATACGTGGGGGCATCAAGCTCTTCGCTTCCAAAAGGGTTTAGCATGTAGCAGCGCAAGGTAAAAGCCCAGTTTGGTGGCAGGAAAGCCAAGGATAGGTGTGAGGCATTGTGCTCCTTCCTTCTTAGGAAGCCAGGTGCCCAACTCAAGATTACAGGCAGATACCATCTTTCATTCAGGTTTCATGGCCTGCTTGACAGTCCATGAACTGTATCTCCAACAGCCACTTGAAACACTTGGTATCTTGGAGGCTTTATTTCAGATCTTCCCAGACTTACTGGAAGAGGTCTGTGTCTCCCACTTGAATGGATTAAGAGCTAAAATGCAGAGTAATTCTGTCTTATTTAGACATTTTATGCAAAGGTGGAGCACAGAAGACACTGATGAGCAGAGTAATCTCTGCATTTCAGCTTTACTACTTTCTCAAGAGGTGAAATACCTAGAATCACCTTCATCACTACATATTAGGGATACTGCGGCTTTGAACTGGGATAATTCCTAGACCAGTTATGCATTTAATCAGCTGGCCATTGAGACTACCTGCCCATGCAGGCTTCGTTGAGAAGATAACTGAATGATTTCTGTATCTTCCTGCCCCTGGTTGCTCACTGACATCAAGATCCAGGTTTGTGCCTGTATAAGGGTAAAATACAGAGTGCTAGAGCATCAATGAATTTGTCAGTGATTTGCAACAACACTAAGAAGCAGCTCTGCCCAGAACTGAGATAGTGCTGCTCAGTGGCATGCAAAACTACATGCGAAGAGCTTGCGATGCCTTTGAATCACTTCTCAGTTCGTGTTTCCCACTAACAACCCTCTGAGTGGCATTTGGCAGCGGGAATGTTATGACAGAAAGGACAGCAGCCACAGTGACATTTCTGGGGCAGAGGGATATTTTCTGGCTGTTTCATGTTTCACAGAATACCGGGCCTGCACCATGGGAAGAAGCTGGATGGCCACTGGATGAATTTCCTATGCCTGATTGCCACGCAGGCTGGGAGTTTTTCACCCTATTTTGTTTAGATAGCTGCCTCTGATCATCTCCACTTTATTTATTGGCATGCTGACAGCATGCCAGTGGCAAGGCAACTCCCTCCAGTAGTTCCCATCATTTGGAGCTCAGCTTCCTCCCTCTCCACCTACTGCAGCTATTAGGCACATTCTGTATACACCCAGGCATGCATGCACTAAAATACCTAGGTGAACCCAAGGAGCAGCCAACTCAAATACAAAACAGGCCTCCAAATAATAATACCTGTGGAGCCTGAAGAGTTGCCTTCCTTGCCCAAAAGGCTTTTTAGGGGGTGCTGGGAAGGGAGGGGAATGGCTTTTGAAACCCCAAGGTTAAACCCTGCAGTGAAGATTTCCATTTTTCTGTGCCTCCACACTTCTGGGGTGTCCAATCTGGGATACCTGCAATGGGCCTGCAGCTAAGCTTCCTCTTCAGCTGTTAGGTCCCACGGGAGAGGGGTGAACATCACTCAGCCAGGCTTAATTTTGCAGTAGCTCTCTGGCTCCCCACCACCTAAGTGTTAATTTAGCCTACAAAAATGGGTAAGCCTGCGGGACCAAGGGGTTGGCTAACAAGGTTTTTAGCCTATGCAGATGAAGGAGTACTTGGGTGCAGGACAGGACTTGTTCCCTGCATTAACCCTCCTCAAACCCTGCTGCTAGGAATTGGTAGGAGTGAGGGGGGGATATTTTTCCCTCCAAGGCTTGTTCAAATGGAGAGGCTATTCAGGTAGAGCACCAGGCAGTGCTCTGCAGGATGCAGTCACTTTTTTCCTGACTTTTCCTCACTCTTTTATCATTTCCAGGCTAACTTCTAGTCAGGGCAGGCTTGCCAAGTGCCAGAAGTAACAGGAATAAAAACTTTGGGGATTTCCCAGCCAATTTTCACATAGCCAAATGGTGTGTGTTTCTACTGCTGAATCACTACATATTTAGGACTGGGGTGGTTGTTTGGACAGCCCGTTTGCCTAGAGAGGTAGAGATCTGAGAGAGGCACCCTTCTTCTTGGCACAAGCCTACCCATGTTTTGCACTGGAGCACAAGGAGGAGAGATGCCCCTGAGAGGCCACTGCACCCTCCTCTCTCTCAGAGGCAGCCAGCAGGCTTCAGTTTTCTGTACCTTCCAGGCAGCTACACTGCCTCAAAATAAAAGTATTTAGCAATACACCCATTTTCAAATTACTGCTCTTTGTCAGAGAAAGAGCATTAACAAGAGAATAGTATGTCTACCACTGGACACCACTTGGTCTGCTCCTTGAATAAGACAGCTGTATGAGCTAAGGACATAAACAGAGTTGTACCAACCATACAATGACCCACCTAACACATTCAGCTCTTCCTGACAGGGGCCAACAATGAATACACGCTTAGGGAAAAGTAAAACAGCAAAGTGAGACTTCCTCAGAGAACTCTCCCAACATCTTGAGATTTGCATGTCAGCGCCTTCCGGAGCCAGAGGTAATGTCTTTGTATTTAATAGCTCTTGAAGAATTTCTTTCATGAACTTGTCCAGTCCTTTTTGAACCCATGTAAATTTACAGCATCCACAACATCCTGTGGCAAGGAGTTCCACAGCTTAATTATACATTGTATGAAGAATCATTTCCCTTTGTTTGTTTTGAACCCGTCTCCTCCATGTTTCATTTAATGTCCCCTTGCTCTTGTTTTGGAAGAGACAGAGAACAATTGCTCTCAATTTCCATGCCTCTTTGATTTCATAGACCTCTGTCATCTACCCCTCATTCACAATCTGGTCCCTAATGAGCAATCTGAGGTTTTCATGCTACTCTTGATTGCTTAAAATTGTTCTTCCCACCTAATGGGATTCCATATTGGGCAGTGAAAGGGTTTTTAGAATGAGGAAGAATAAAATGTCTGGGTGGATTTGTAATATCTGCAACCATCACCATTTACAGGGAACAATCTTTGATCTGCGGATACTTGGGAAATTCCTCTCAAGCATCCGTCTGAGGAATTATGAAGTTCCCTGTCTTGCAAGTACACTCCAAAAGCAATCAGAGGATAACACCACATTTAAATCTGCTTATCACAACCACTATCAGGAAGAGATGACAAAAATATACTGTATGTTTACCGAAAGATCAGTTCTCTTTGTTAACTTTTGGTTCAAATTATATAGCCAGTAGACACTTAACATGTTATCTCATTGAGATATCAGTGATACTGTATTACAACATTACAGAGAGCTTTATAGACTAGTGACAAGAAGCTGAGAGTTTCTCAACTGACATATAATTATCTAATGTGCTTGATGTGCCAAAAACTGCTGCTCAACGTGGATGAACTGAAAGCACAGAAAGAGAAACAGAAAATACCTGAAGTATTTGGTAGGAAGGAGGAAAAGGTAATCCTTCTAGCAAAAGCTGGTTCTTAGAAAGATATTTCTGGAAAATAATAAATCATTATCAGAATGCTGTTTTGATAATAAACTTGAGTTTAATCATTGAAATTACTCATCAGTTTATATTAAGCATATACTTACTTGCCTTGCTTGATAAAGGTCTGACTGGTTCACATCCAGAACACAAGCCTATTCATTCATCCTGAGGTTCACAGCCTGTAAAGAATTCCTGATATCAAAAGTTGAACCTGTGTGTCTAAACAATTTCAGGCTTTGGGGTCTTTGGAGGGGCTCTAGATAGAGAAACAAATACATAAAATGCTCAGCTTTGGGGTCAGTCATCTGAACGCTTTAGGTAATTGATGATCCATGTGTTTGTGCAGTTGCATTTGCAACATCAAATAACTGCATGTTCCTGCCTGGCTCGTGATTTGCTCACAGGCTACTTTAATCCTGAAAATTTAGTAAGATTCCAAGAAGTAGTTGGCGAGTTTTCCAGGTAGCTGGAGGGAGGAAGGGAAGGATACATTTCCTCCTTAAAAATCTAAACCTATCTTTAGTTAGCTAAATTAAGTATTCAACAAAAGCAAAGATGGGTGGGTGGCTCTTCTCTTTCCTTCAAATGACTATCATTTCTTCCGGCACATTTGAACCTAGTCACCAAGAGAGAAAAGATTCTATTCTGTAGAAACTAGAATGTTGATCCAGGAGGTCAGCGTTTGCAGTCCTGCAAGAGACTGACCTTTAGTTTCATGAATATCAATTTAGAGTGAATGTGAGGCTCAGATTCAGACATCTATCCCCATTTAATTTGTATACCTCAATACGTTCTGGTATCTGTGCTTGAATATTATTGTTTATTTTAAAAGAAAACCAAAACGTATTTTTTTTAAGCTGAACTCAAACGATCCAAAATTAAAATAAAAGCTTGTCATATCAAGGCAAACCATTGCAGAGATGCACATTATTTTATATGCCTGGAAACATGTTCATCTGGCTGTAATTTTGTCCCTGTCAAATGGATCTCTCTGATTTTGATACAACATAGAGTTCCTTCTCCTCATATAGCAAAACCTGTTCATGCAGTAGAGGCATACACAAGAACTTGACATGGCTTATGTGCTGTTCTTATGTCACAACTGACCATTATCCTTGATTACCCTGTCCATTCTTTTTCCTGCCCTTTCTGTATCCATAAGGAATCACTTCTTATACTTACCTGTCTTCTGCTTTGATTGCAAATGTTTTGGAGCAGACACTTCCTTTTTGTTCTGTGTTTCTTTGTTCTTTTGTGCAGCTCTCAGCAATCTGAAACCAGTTTTGGTTTTTGGCATGCTTAAGTTTGATGTGACTCCTAGACTACTAAGTTTACATCTACTAAGCATCACGCACATACAAATAGTAAATCATAACAACAACATCTGGGTTCATGGAACTTGCTCACTCTTCCATGATGTTGGAAATAGAGCCTTCACTGCCCAACATCTCAAGATATAATCTTGCTTGTCAATGGCTGACTCTTCACACTGACATTTCAGTGGGAAAGTCCCATTTTGATTTTCTCTTTTTTTTCTTTTTCCCCCAGACAGGCAAGATTCTGGTAAATGGGAATTTTTTTTTCTCACTGTTTTTTTTCTCAGGTTTCTCCAGCTGTTTATCTCTCTTTCACTCATTTCAGTAAAATTTGTGTGCTCAAATCAGGTTTGGGTAAAACTATAAGTTTTTACCTTGCAGATAGAAATGAATCAACTTCTTGCTCTGCTTATTAGGCAAGAAAAAAAAGGAGGGAAAAGCAGATTGCATTTTAAAACTGCAACTTTTCCTTTAATTACAACTTGAGAACGAAAATAAATTCAGCTGCTAGGCAAACAATTATCTTTCTGTGAAATTCTTTATCTTCATTAGTGTTAATGTACTTTCTGGGTGTCAGACCACCTGCTTTTCAGAAGTTCCATAAAAGTGTTTCTCAAGGGCCCAGCTCTACCCAGCCTGTAGCTAGGTGGGATGGAGGGAGAGAGGTAGACCTGCTATTTACATGATGCAATTACTGAACAGAACTGCAGTTCTTGTCCTTCAGGGCCAACATGCCTCATAGGAATCACAGAAAGAGTAGGCAGAAGACTTGTTGCGTAGTAGGGTGGAAAAGGAGGAATCTGAGACAGCTCTACTTTCTGTTTTGGCAGAGGGTCATCAAGAATTGGGGGTGGTCTGTGGTTTACCTTTATGTTTATTCCCCACAATCTCAAACGTGTGATTTGCAGTGCCTCCTAGGGTTTAAGCTGGTGGCTGAAAATCAGTTCCATCACTCCAGCACAGAATTTTAGGTAACAGATGCAGGGAAATGTGAGTGTTTTATTGCCTCATGAATGCCCTTTTCTGGATATCTAACCAGACTTCCTGGGACAAAAGGGCAAGCACAGTAAGGAAAATGCCTTGTGCTAGGGCCACCTTCCTGCCCACGAGGCTTCAATTTGCATGATGAGCTGGGTAAAAGGAAGTTCTGGCTGTAACAGGCCAGTCTGGTCCCTTAGAGCTTCATTGCAGCGCTCTGCAAACCCGTTCCTTCTTGTTTACTCAGTAATTGCTCCTGCCCTTGCTTTCCAGCAGGAAGGGAAAAGGAAAGGCAATGTGACCTTTGGTATTTTGAAATAACATGATAACTATGCGCATCTTCAAAGGACGTGACTATTGAAGAGCAGCTGGGGATGGTGGTGGGAACAGCCTCCCCCTAACATTAGGCCTGCTGGAGGAACCAGAAGAACCTGCAGAGCTTGTGAGAAGCAGTGGGGGGGGAAACTAGGAGTGGCCAGAGCAAACTCATTGTCCCCTTTCATTATATCTGAGATTGACCTTTATTAGTTGCCTGTGGGTATGGAATGGGCTCAGCTGAAGCTCTTCAGAGGAGGTAGAACCACAGCACCCATGCAAAGCAAGGAAAAGGAGGAGATGGGGTGGAAGGGAAAGCCAAAGGGAGATTGCTAATGGTTCTCCCTTTAGGGCCATGACTAACCACTGTAGAAGCTCAGCACGGTTTTGAAAGGACTCAGCTTTTCAGCATCTGGATAAACCAGGGAAAGATTACTACTTCTGTTTGTGTGAAACAGGACTGGTGAAGCAGAAGGCATTGGAATGCCTCTGAGGATGCTGGTGAGAGAAATTAAATTCTAATTATCCTTCAGAATCATTGCTTAATAGAAATTGAAGGTTTCTGCAAATGTTAGCTTTTCTGCAGGGGGAAAAAAAAAAAAAGAAAAGACCTTTCATCTGAAAATCTGCAGATCCAAAAGAAATATTTTGATTTCTGGAAAAAAGGAAATTATTTTATTTCTCATTTCACACAAAATTATTTTGGGGCGCACTGCTCAGAAATGACAAATCTTCAGCAGTGATAGAAGCCAAAACCTGCTTACTCTACTTCAGGCTTCCACGCTAACTTTGAAAGCACTTGACTGAAAACAACCATTAAAGGAAATAGTCACCAATCAGTTCCCTCATCAGTGTGACCATATGAAATCTTTGATTATCAAAAATAATTTGATTCTTATGAGAAGATGACCTGTGTATGAAGGCTTTGGTCAAAGAAAGGGCTCCCAGATGGATGTCTTTTGTTGTGAGCTAGGAGAAGTTTGTGTGCAGCACTCAGAGATAATTTCTGGTTCTTCTTATGGCCTTATACTGACATCTGACCTCATAGACAGTGCTCCACAGACAAAACCTGAGACTAAGGGCAGCATAATACATCTCATATTAGGCTTATAATAGAGTCTGAATGTATGAATCTGAGTGCTTCAGATTCAGCAGCGATGAATTCTGGGTTTCACTTCTTTACAGTGTTAAGAAAGGCTGGAGGTCTATGGGGTGATTTCACCATTTCTTACTCAAGCACAGGAATGGGGGTGGGGGAAGACGAAATGAGCCTTGGCCCCTTCCAACATACTCTTCTGCTCCCTTTTCCCTCCCCTCCATGCACTGAAGTGCATTGCTGAGTGCAACTGGAACAGGGCAAGGCAGATGACTGCCAATGTTTGCTGCTTAGAAGGAAAGTGTTTTCCAGCCCATATAGAGCTATGGCATATCTCTATAGTCATGAGAAAGGAGCAGTGTTTGTAAACAGCAGTCTTCCAGCCCTTCTGTAGAGGCAGATGTAGGCATAGCTGGTTTACTGCGATAGGGGTGTCTAGGTTGACTTAGAAATTGAGCCTAAATATATACATTAAAAAACTTCCACTCAAACAAGTGATGCTAATACTTTGAAACAATACATTAAATATATAAAGAGAAGAAAAAGGCATTTAAAGAAGCATTTTACTTCATTGCAAATAATTATTTGCTGTAAGCAGGACTCATTTTCAATAGAAGAAGAATTTGGCAAGCCAGAATCCCATCAGCACTGGGGTTGTAGACGAAATGCACCCTTCAGAGCAACTGCCGTGGCCTCCAGGCGTGCTCAGGTCCTCCAAGATTAGAGTTGGCCACTTTGAAGGTGGAGAAGCCTCACCTTGCTCTTGCTAACGCCTCCAGCTCTGCCATCCTTCCCTGGGGGGGATGTGGTGACCTTTGCGGTACAAACTGGACATCTTGCACAGCTGCAATTATTTCTGATGGAGATCATAAATAAAGAGCGTGCTCCACTCTCTCCTTGCACTTTCACGTTAGCCTCTTGTTTACAAATGTGAAGGAATGGGGTTTCTTGAGAGCTCTGGGAGGTAGGAAACCAGACCCCTACAAAAGAGCCCTTATCCTACGTGATGCCAGCTAGGAAAGGTGTCAGGATGGAGGTTTGTTTCTGGGCAGAGGTAATCACTGCTTCGGGAAACCTCTCAGCTGCACCGGAGGAAAGAGGCTGATGGTGCACGGACATGTGTGGGCAAGCTCCTTGCTGACGGGGGAGAGCTCCATGTGTCGGCACCCGCATCCAACCATCAATCATACTGAGGCCATGTGTACGCAGCAAGCACTCTGCGACCAGACAGAGGAGGCACATGATGCAATGGGCACAGGTGTGCAGCAGACACCAGGGAAAGGCAGCAGGGCTTTGCATACATAAAACGTCTTCCCTCTGAAGTTCTCAAGGCGATTTGCAAGCATTAATTAATTCTCACGACGCCCAAGGATGGTAGGCAAGGCAGTGTCACTGGCAAATTAATTTTATAGGCAGTGTCTTTGATATCACATGCTCATGTGCTCACTGCATGGGATTTTGATGCATTCTATTACTTACCCAACACACCTGCTGCCCTTCAGCTCTTCTATGCAGCATCCTGGATGAATTTATTATTATTTCTATTATTATTACTGCTATTGTTACTGTTACCATTAGCATTATAATGGCGGGTCTGGTGCTATGAAGTAGATACGTACATCGGAAGAGAAAGTCATTGCCCCAAAGAGCTCATAATCTAAGCAGACAGGATCCTCATTCGTGCAAGTCCATGCTCGCACTCCAAGAATGCCTGCTGTAAAATACCTCAGGAAAGTTTGGGCTGGGATTGACAAAGATGGGTCTGTCTGAAGGGGTTTTTTTTTGCACTGCTCTGAATTTAATGTCTTCATGTTACAGGGTGACTGGACATGAAGATATTCTCACCTAAAGATCTCCTGGGCTGAGACAGTGAGTTGCAGCCACCTGAGAGCCTTGTGCATTGATGCTGGGTTGACATCAATCTAAAGTGGTACTCATTCAGATTATTGAAGATATACAGAGACTTTTGTCAATAAGCAGCATTCTCATAGAAAATTATCAAAATTTAGTTTAGGTTTTGTTTCTTTTTTCTTTTTCAGTTTCAGAGTGACTGAATTTCTTAAATTGAAGAAAGAGTGGAAAATGATGTGGGTAATGTTTTCTTAATAATGGAAACTAGCAGGAAATAGAAGTTTGTTAGCCAGATCTATCTGACATTTGCTGGACTTGGGAACAGGCATATTGCTAATTGAATCTTACCAGTGGAGTGACTTCGGGCATTTAATGGCATGTTTCAAAACTTGTTTCTTCTATTTCTTCTTTCCTACTCTCTTGTCTTCCTGGTTTTGTGGTTTTTTTTTTGTTGTCTGTAGTTTTGGGTTTTTGTTTTGTTTATTTTTGTTTGTTTTTTTTTGTTTGGTTGGGGTTTTCTGTGTTCTTTTGGGGTTATTTTTATTGGTTTCTTGTTTTTTTTGCCTTTGTTTTTGTTTTGCTTGGGGTTTTTCTTCCCCTTTCTTTATTTTCATCCACTCCCCAGTCAGGTGAGATCCAGGTTGCTTCCTTCAGCTGGCCTAAGGCATGCATAAAAAATCAGCCACTTTCATTCCACAGGATATCTAACCTCTTCATAGGTACTGATATATCAGTGCTTTCTTATGTGTAACATAAATATTTATCTACCAGATAACAGAATGCGAGTGCCGTGGTTCACAGCATTGCAGAGCTGACCTTCAGTTTAGAATTCGTATGTTTCTTCAGTAATTTATGCTATAGGTTAACCTTAGACTTTGTCTTTTCTATCTGTGCCCTGAGGAAAAACAAGTAGTCCAATGCCAGTTCCAAGCAATCTGGATTCTGAGTCACATCTCTTGGGACTGGTATGTTCTGTTTCTTGAGCCTTGGACTTTAGAGAAGAGACTTAGTAGCATCATATCTATGGGGATATTTCACCAATTCTTCATATGATATTCTGCAATCTGGTGGAATGTTGATGTTGGCATGGCTTTGCTTGGGCCAGGTCCTTGAATTACAGGCCTGAATGTTGAGAACCTGTATTTTTTTCTGTCATTGCAGATAGGCAGATGGTTTGTGCGGATCACAAATAACGCAGGTGTGAGTATGCTCCCTTGTGGTAAGCCATTTTGTTGTCACATCATTTACTCCATTTCTGTCAAAGTTCATCATGAAATCTTTTGTTTTCTAATAAAGATTGTATCAGTCACACTCAGGGATCTTTCAGTATGATAAGCATTTTGGCAAGGCGTCCCATTAGCTGAGGCAAGAAAAGGAAGCAGAGATGTTACTTTTTCTCACCAATAATGTTGTTGTGAGTACCCACCAAGCTCTGGAAGAGGCAGGTTCAGTTCCCTCTTCTGCTTAAGGGGATTTGAACTTGTCTCTCCACTTCCCTGACTGCTCTAACCACTAGGTTAAAGAATATTCTAGGGCAGGGCTTTCTCAGTTCCTCATATTGAAACCATTTCACTTTGCATAGGTTAATTAAATATTCATGGGAACAGGAAGATGGCAAGCCTATGCAAATGACTCTGTACCTTAGTGGTATAGTCTTTCATTTGGGAGCAGAAGCCTGGCTTCCATTATCCACATCAATGAATACTTAAATGAAAAATACAGAAACATTACCAGAAGCTGGTACAGGAACTGAGGACTTCCCCTTCCAGGTGAGCGCACTAACCACTAAACTAGAAAGTCACTCTCCCCATGACACAGGAAATAATGAAATATGGCATACAAATAAAACTGCTCCAACAAGAGAACTTCAGACAGGTCTGTCTTGAAACCTTGCACTGTGAATATTCACCCATAACTTAAGACTTGTGTTCAAGTTCCTTGAGAAGAAAGCTATGAGTTTTAATTACCAAGGTGTGTGCTGTCCATCCTTAGTAAAAGAAGGGCATTGCCACTATTTCTTCCTCTTGCTTGCCTGCTTAATTTTTTATGCTTCTTTAGATGATCAAAGAGTTATTGTGTTGATGAATGGTGTATTTGTTCTGTACAGTGTTTGTTCTGTACAATATTTGAATGTTGCCTTTTTTGGCTGAGTTAGATGGATGGCTTATTGCTTTCTGCCTTTGCTTCATAATAGTAACTTTCCCACCACTGACAGATTGTGCTACTGAAAGGAAATGTATGTTGTTGCTAACTTCATTGTATAGGGCCTTTGTCCAGGATAAAGGATAAGGAGGTAGGTAAGATATATTCTTGATCTTATGTCTTTCTGGCCTCTAAACATGATGTAGCTGTGTCTCACACCCACCAGAGAAGAGCAGGTACACACTGGTGTTGTTATCTCTGTAAAAGTGGTAAAGACCAGCATGTGGGCTCACCTATTGCCTTTTGGCCAATGACTTTCCCACTAATTTTCAAGAAACCTCACTACCAATCCTTGTGAGACTGCTTGGGCAGATATGCTTAGGGAAATCCACTAGGTAGATCTCACAGATAAAGTGGAAGGAGGAACATTTAGTGTAGATTTACTGGGTTTAGGTTTCAAGGTTTTGGTAGTAGGGGGACTGCAGGGGAGGCTTCCATGAGGACACCAGAAGCTGCCCCCATGTTGGACAGAGCCAGTTCCTGCTGGTGGCTGAGCCCAGCATCTTTGCAATAACATATTTAAGGAAGGGTAAAAATATGCTTTATGGGAGGTGGGAGAAAAAAAGGGAAAAAATATGAGAAAGACACTCAGCAGACACCAAGGTCAGTGAAGAAGGAGGAGGGGAGGTGCTCCAAGTGCCAAAATAGAGGTTCCCCTTATAACCCATTGAGGAGACACAGGTTGTGCCCTTGCAGCCCATGGAGGTTATAGCAGTGGAGCAGATATCCATCTGCAGCCCATTGAGGACCCCATGCAGGTGGATGTGTCCTGGAGAAAGGTGAAGCCTATGGAGAACCCATGCTGGAGAAAGCAACTGGCAGGACCTACAGCCCAAGGAAAGGAGCCCAGGAATAAGTTTTCAAGTAAATTTCTGTGGGATCTGCACATGAGCAGTCCATTCCTGAAGGACTATACCCTGTGAAAAGGATCCATGCTGGAGCAGTCTGTGAAGATCTACAGCCCATGAGGAGGGCTCACACTGGAGAAGTTCATGAAGGAATGTACATCAGGGGATACCATACCCCATTTTGCTTCCCCCTGTGCCACTTTGAGGGGGGACATCATAGAAGAGTTGTGGGAATGAAGTTGAACCTGGAAAGAAAGGGGGCAGGTGGTTGTAGTTCTGTTCTTCTTTCTCATTATCCTACTCTGATTAATTAGAAATAAATTCAAATAATTTCACTAAGTCGAATCTGTTTTGTCCATGACTATAACTGCTAAGTGATGTCCTTGCCCTTACCCTGTCTCCAGTTTTTCACTCTATTTTCTCTCCTTGTCCTGTTGAGAAAGGAGAGTGACAGAGCAGCTTGGTGATCACTCAGCAGCCAACCAAGGTCAACCCATCAGAACGGGGTTTGTCTCATCGCACTTGAAATATCTACAACAGAGCTGGCCTCATCTGAGATAATCACCTGGGCTTCCCTGGCAGTCAATGGAGAGAAACAAGACTTTCTAGGCAGCAGTTCATCTCATCCTAATGTAAACATAAATACAAAGCAGATGAAACTTATCTTTTAAGTGCTTCTTGCTCTGTTGGCTGTTTAAGGAAGCCTAGAGCATCAAGCTCAGATGTAGGTTTCTACACCATAGCTGTCAAGAATTAAGTGAGATGGCTTCTTCTCCTGTGTTTTACTATTTCATTGAGATCTATTTGTGGTCTGTGGTTCTGATTGCCCTGAAGACATGAGATGATTCTGCATAGACCCAGTGGCAGAAAAGTTTTGCAGAAGTAAAATACCAGTTGCATCCATGGGAGACAATTCAGAGCAGCTGAGAGTCCCGACCTAATAGAAGAAGGCAACACTGTTGATGGATCTCAAAGGAACCCAGGACTTGAACCTCATTTCAAAAAGCAGCAGTTAGTGTCCTGCATACCTGTACAGCTTGGGGGCTAAGTTGTTTCAGAAACATCAGTGTTCAAGAAGAGAGAACTTCAAGGGAAACAAGTGTCTTACCCATTTTTATATAACTTTTCTTATTTTAATCAATATCAGATTTATTTAATTAAAATAAAATAGCCTTACATTTGGCTCTAATTCCTATTTTTTTTTCTCAGACAGTAGATCATACTTCTGCATTTTCATCAAGGCATGAAGAATCAGGATGTACATGAGCAAGCTGATAATACCATTTCATCCAGCAACATGACGGTGCTTCCTAAAGGCATGATGTATCATTTCAGATGTGGCAAAGCTGAGTCACTGGCACTCTGAAGTGACTAATCTTAAGCTTTAATTCCATTATATGTCATTGTAAAGTTTGACAGGTTTGATACGTTCATTTCAACATTCCACTATACTTTCTGTTCCCACAGTGAATCTACTCACTGGGAAGACAAACTGTGGAAAAAACCCAACCCAACACTTGAAAAGCTAGCTAATTTGCCTTTAAATTTGTCTATGGACCAAATTCTGCCCTCATCAATGGGATGCAACTTCCATTGACTTTACCATTCATATATCCAAAGGCAAAATCTGTTCCTATCTATCAATCTACCTACTATTTTATCTACTATCTGTCTGCTTAACTCTATTAATTAGTTAATGTTTGTAAAACACTCAAAAGATGTAAAGCCCTATAGAAATGCTAAGTATTATAATTATTGTTATCTGACTGCTGTATCTCTTTACCTATCTAGCTATCTACCTTCTCTATCTATTATAATAACAATAATACTTAACACTTATATAGTGTTCTTAATCTTCAAAGTACTTTACAAACATTAACTAATTAATCTAATCTAGTTATCTTGCAAACAACTCCTTTAACAAACCAGTGGTTGTTTCTGTAAAATAAAATTCTTTGCGAAATAGAAAAATTGTATTTTGGGGGGGTTATTTTGTTCAGGTTTGACTATGATAAGGCAATAAATATGTATAAAAGCAAAGGAAGAAGGTGGATGAGAAAAGCTCCATCACTAGAAAACATTGAGCTTGCAACAGACTCTAACATGTCATAAGCAGCTACAGACCATGAAGAGATTGCCTGAACAACTTATTACTGAATTATACGATGTCTTAGTTTTGATATATAGAATTCCTGCTACATAATGTGTTTTTTTTTCCACTTGTTATTTATAAAGAGCCATGAAACCAGTTTCTTCTTCTGGATTAGTCTCTAACCAGAAGCAAGGGCAAGGCTGCCAAATGGAACAGCTCAAGTTGGGCTCTCAAGTCCCAGATTTGCAAAAGTATGTAGACAAGTTGTTTTTCTCCTTACAGAAACTGGTGACAGCGACCCAGAATTTTCAAAGTGTTCAGAAGGTGCAGTGGGGCCAAGGGGTCCGAAAACATTGAGACCAGGTTCCTTTGAAAACAAATGCACCTCCAAATACCTCCGTGGATCTTCACCTTGACTCACATTGCTGTTGGATAAAGGCAGTGATCACTGTGCGTATTCACAGCATCCTGGAGGCGTACAGTAAGGTCAAAAAGCATGTGCAGGCTTTTTTGGTGCTGACATATAGGTTTAGACCTTTGTGCTTCTGAACAAATGAAGGCCACACACTCAGATCAAGCACTGCTTGACAATTGTCCTCACTGCTGAATTGCCACCTAATTGCCTGACTTGGTTTTAGAGCTTACTCAAGAAGAATCTTCTACAGAGAGGGGTAAGGAAGCTTGCCTGTACCTTTTGGCATTGGGAATACAAATCAGTCCTGCCCTGGCACACATAAGAAACAAGGCACAGCCGTAGTGAAGGACGAGCCAAGCCTCATGTGGCTTACAATAGCACAAGAGAGCAGAAAATGAAACAAAAACAAAGAGAAAAAAAAGGATTGTTTTCCATTTGATGAAAGAGTGAGGGTTTGCTCTTTTTTTCCTGTTTGGGTTTTTTTTTCTTCTTTTTCTCTTGTGGTATCTTTCTATCTGTCCTATTTATTTATCTACATCAACAAAATGTAGATTAGTAAGAGCTAACCTAAAAATGAGTTAAGATTCTCCACTGAGCTCTTCCAACACAGTTTGGCAAACAGCAGAACTGTGACCACTCTTGGGCAGAGGCTGCATTAGTTCTGCCCAAAAAAATCATTGTTTGGCAATTTCCCAAGATCTCTTCCTCCAGCAGCTACGTTAACATAAAACATGCCCCCTCCAACTAAAAAAATCATTAACTTGCATATTTCTTTCTCAGGCCGTCTTACAGCCACAGATGAATCTTGCCAGGTACCAGTCTGAAGCACCAATATGTCCCCCGTGCCACTGCAAGAAGTTTCTGAAGTTTCCTTTTGTGCAAATAGCTGTCATCGTGCAACAGTTATGTTTGTAAATGAGAAATGAAACAAAACAGAAAGTGTCATTAGAGGAGACGACACCGGTCTGGATTCATATTGCGCATCAATCACTTTGTCATGCAGACAAGAATGGCATATTGAGTCAGAGCAATTACAGGCAAATCAGGCTTCCAATGCAATCAATGCAATAAGCAGTTGTTTTTCTGTTACAAATTCACAGAAGATGATCTGAATGTGGTTCTTGTCAGTCAGGCAATGACAGCCAGCTAGGCTGCAATTCAGGGGATAGGGGCTCAGCTACACACTCCCTGATTAACCTTGTACACAAGACCTAACCTAACCCCTGCCTTCATATCTTATTTTTTCCCTAGCGATGCCCTGCATAAATACAGTGTTTTGATGGTTTTAAATGTTACGCCCAGCCGGGTTTGAGAAATTAAAGTGCTTAGTTAAAGCTATGGCTGCAAAGGAGAAACATGTATGCGGTTAGCATCTGACAATGAGGGATACATTGAGATACGAGGTATACAGAAACCTAAAATTAAGGGTTGATGTTGGAAAAAAACCTGGGTCAGGAATCTGGGATACTTTGCCTAGAAAGAGTGAAGATACCATTTGAGGCTGACATAGAAGGAAGACTTTGGATTCTGTTTAGGGCAGCAGTTAAAGAACTATAAATCCTTTGATTTTGGACAGGGTAGATGGGGTTCACCCGTCTCTCCTTGACCCCTGTGTTCACTGTGGAGTGTCTGAACATCAGGCCCTGTGCAAATACGACTGCAGCTCCTCTTTCTCCCACTTCCCCTTTCTCTCTCCTTCCCCCAAAGGTTCCTGAAACTCTTCTTCCCTTTCTCTCAACAAACAAAACCCCATGTACAGAAAGCCAAACCTTACGGTTTGTTTGAATTCAAGGCACTTTGCAGAGCAACTGTTACTTATACGCTCTCCTTGGTGACGCAGAGGAAGACAGAACATGTTTTTAATTGCCAAGCCAAATGGTTATGCATAGGTCCTGTCATGCTTGTGTGAACTTGTTCCTCCCCAGCCCTCCCTCTCCTCCCCACTGAGACAACCTTGCCAAAACTCTGTTTGAGAGTGGTCACAGGGAAAACACGAAGCCTTGCAGGGATTTTGGGGAGTAGACGTCAATCTGTCAGAGGTGTCACCAGAACTGGATATATCTGCTGATCTGTTACCACTTGCTAATTATGGATTCGGCAGCTAATTGTCATAAATCTCCCTAAGAGATGTGGAATGAGACAGGGCTTTCAAAACGTCATGGCCTGGATAGGTTTGCACTCGGTGAGTTGTGAAGCAGAAATGATCATCCCCATGCCAGGGTTCTGCTGCTGTGTGATGCCCCAGTGAATAACTGTATTGTTACAAGTGCCAGTTTGCTCCGAGCAGCATTTCTGACATTCTTTTGCAGACATGGTGACTAGAACAAACTGAATCATTGAGGAGTTTCTTTAATAAGCCCAGAGATGCTGGTAGTCACAGCCAGGCAGATGTTTTACAGGATGAAATCTTGCACCCCTCATCAGGCTGACTTCCTGGTCCACCCTTCAGAAAGCAAAACTCTGCCAAGCAGCCATTCAGTCTCATGCATTCACCGTGCAAACCCACAAATCAGGCACTACCTCAGTGGGGATCCAGATTGCTGCTAAAGATGGTCTTAAGGGTTAACACTCTTCAGATGTGATTCAGCTCGTTAGGAGTTTGGAGTTGGAAAGAAAAAGGTTTAGTAATTTTCACGTGGCTTTAGGTACCCTATTCAGTTATGTCCAATTACCTACCACCTTACACTAGCTGGTTTAAACCTTTCCATGCATCTTGAAAGCTACAGTTCAGGGTGGAAAGGGTAAAGCCAAGTCTTCAGCATCTCAAAGGCATCTAATTTTCTTAAATGCTGAGCACCTTCTCAGGAAATCAAGTCCCTTCAGGGTATCTGCAGTTGAACATCCAAAAATAACTACTTGAAACTTTCTGTGGCTCTGAGGATCACAGGCTTTGCACTCATGTGAACAAGTCTTCAGGTAATGGATAGCTCCTGTAAAAAATCAGAGCAAAATCTGTGCTGTTAATAGTATGACTTGTCATTTAGAGTGAATGTAGTTAAGGTTGCATGCAGAAGAAATGCCTCTCTTAACAACTTACTCATGGGTTTCAGAAATTCTGTTCTGCTTTTATTTCCCTAGTTCTTTTCCTGTTTTCAGCCAGTTTCTGTAATGTTTTCATCTAGTCCAAGTTTTTATCTTAAACCAAGATTACCAACCACTTTTGGAAATATAAACCACTATCTGTCACGTATTCCATTAATATCTGCCAAATTTCCCAGGTAGAAAGACACAACAATCTATTTTAAGGTCATTTTTCAGTAAAGCTGGCTGAAAACTCCACAGTGGAATGTTTATTTGTTTTCCCAGTTGAAAAAGCTGATTCATAGTAATTCAAACATTTTTGCTGGGATGGATCAGGTTTTGATTCAGGTGTGACAAACTCCAAGCAGAGTATAATTAACCTCTAATGATGAGATTTCCACTGGAAACTAGACTTGCAAGATGCTGTGGTCCGAAGGGAACCAGCTCCTGGGAAGCACATCAGCACATCAGGACTGCTGCCGGCAGGGAATCAGGAACCTGAAAATGGTAAAACATTTTTGGTCAAAAGTTGTGATGTTTCCTGCTGGGTGGGAAAGGAGACAGAAAGAGGCCAGAACACCATTAGTCATTTCTTCCCTGAGCTTCCGTGCCTGCCTGCCTAGCTGTCCAAGAAGTCAGGATCGATTGCTTTGTCAGGATAAACATGGGGAGTTTATTTTAAATTAAGCAGAAATTTAATATGAAAATGTTGAAAACTTCTCTGCAAAGAATGATTCCCCTTTACAAAGTTCCAGTGCTCTTAACAAGCCATGCCCATTAGTGTTCAAGTCCATTAACTGTTCACTCAAAAATGTGTTTAGCCCTCTACCAGAAATGTAACATTACTTTTTGGGGAGAGAATTTGCTCTGTGCATAACTAAGCCCACATAGGCAAAGTTCTTTCTGACTGAATTCTGCAACCCACATCTTTATTTCTAAAGGCAAAAGGTTTTGTGTACTCAAAGCAACCATTGTTTTCTTCAGAAGGCAGAGATGCACGTCAACAGAAACCAAACAACTAAATGAACCAACACAAAAATTATTCCCCACAAATCCAAACTTGCTTAAAAAAAAAAGGTAATTGAAGACAATAATTAGTTCCAAAATGTCTGTTTTGAAATTTCTGCCACTGTGATTTTAGGAAAAAACTTGAAAAGGACCTGAAATATTTTCTTTGCTTGAGAATGAGATAATTTTTAGTTCTAATTTTGCCAAAAACCTCATAGGAAATGCTTTGAGGTTGACTTAAGGCAAGTCAGCTGTCCTCAGCCATACCTCCCCTTGCTTTATGGCAGTGCATGCAGTCTGTGCCAGCCCTGGAACATCAGCCTCTCCAATAGAATTGATGCAGAATGTCTAATAGACTGGATCGCCAGTCCATTTCCACAACGGGGTGAGTCTTATGTAAAAGGGTTATAAGTAGTCTCAGAATCTGGACTAAACTATGAGCAAAATGACTTTAATTGGAGCATTAATCCTTCATTTAGTGCTCAACTGCTGCCTGAGCTAGGAAAAGACCAGGAAATGCAATGTGGCCCAAAGACCTTAAATCTGTTGCTTTATTCTCCTTGTTGCTCTGGGGAGGTCAAGTAAATAACACCAAACCATTACTTGACGCAGGTGGTTTCCTTCCAGCACAGTCATGTCCCTTCTCCCACTGGAGAGACGCTTCCTAGATGTGAGCGTGTGCTTTGTGTGAGAGCACGTGCAGGTGGCTGTATGCTCATGTAAATCACATCTCCTACTTGCTGACAAGTCCTGGTCCCTCTGGAGTTGGCTGGGTCCCAGCTGTACTCCAGCAAGCAAACACACATCCTAAAGACCAGCACCGGGTCTTGTAGTTTCCATCTCAGGCAATCCTTTCCCTTCTTCTACCCAGATCCAAACTCAGCCTCTGTCACTGATGACAAATGCAGCAGCCAGAGTGAGAATAGTGTTTGGCTTAATGGTGTTTTAACACTTTGCAGATTGCTGTCCTAGGTGATTATAGAGTCTTCCGCATTTGTTTGGCTGGAAATATGGAAAATTAATTAGTAGCAGAAGGGTATAACTTTGCCAGCCATTAACTGAATTATAAGTAAGTGTTTTCTTTGTCTGGCAATATCTTACCTTGTCCTTGTGCCAAAAATATCTCATAACTTGGTATTATATTCTCTGAAGACAACCTTTTCAATGACTTTATGTGTGAGATAATGTAATACCAGTAGGAGAGGATTATTTTTTCTTCTTTTTTTTTTTTGTGCTGATGAAAGGGGACGTAGCTACATTTCTGAAGGTCAAGTGTTTGGAACCAAAAGCTGTTTGCTTATCCAAATTTTGTTTGAACTGCGAGTGAAAACCAAAAACATCACAGCTAATGTGAGAAAAAGAGAAAAGAAGAAAGGGGGAAACTTTTCTAAGTCTAAATGCTGTTGCTTACTCATTTTCTGATACAAAGCATGATTTGTTGTAGATTTTTTTGGAAGAAGAGAGAACCAGATTTAAGAAGAGAGAACCAGATTTAACATTCAGTCTTTGTTTTGTAATAGGCAGTATTACAGCTGATACACCTTCCATCTGCATATTTGCTCTAGTACAAAGGTTGACGTAGTTTGATAGGTGTTTCAGTTAGAAAAAAAAAGGGGGGGGAAAGGGAAAATAGAGAAAAAAAAAGTGAAAGAAAAGAGAAATAACTCATCTGTTGCTCTAGGCATGTTTTTAGAAAGCCGTTATAAAACAGACAACTCCTAATTTGCCTGCTGTCCATTAATCAACATAGCTGCGATGAGGGATAAAGCATGTTATCATTCCTCCACTTGGGCCTTCATGGTTTTTCAAAGCTTCTCCTTTCCATTACTCTGCTCTGGATAGTGGTTGTGAGCTGAGGATGTCTTCTGTTGACCAGCCCTTTCCTCCAGACCAGTTATTATCCGGCTGACAGGTGTGCAGCTGCTCATTCTTCTGGCCATAAAGGTACAAAATGTGACTCATGGGAACAGGAGATGCATTTTTGGTGTGGTCAAACATGGGCCAGGTGATGCATTTGGTGCATGATGGATGCCTTGTCCATTGGCTCATATAAGTAGGGAATGGTCTGAGAGGATTGCCTGAACACCTCTTATTGCCTTGCGTGCAGAGGCACACACCATTCAGCAGGCTTTCTGCTGCAAGTCGCCCACGAGTACCTGCCTGTTTTCAAAATTAATCAGTGTTGACTTGGAAGCACTTTCATCTGCATAAACTTTCTTTCCCCCACCCCCTTTCTCTTCCTCATGCTGAGACAAGCTACCATGAATGCTACAAGAACAGTGGAGGTGCTGTCTAGACACCCAGAGCATCTCAGCTGCTGCTGCGAGCATGAGACTTCCCATGCAAAAAAAGGCATCCACACACGAGGCTGCTGGCAGGCTCATCTCCTACTCTCTTGGCCCAATCTCCAGCCACAAAAGCCATGTCTAGTCAGTTGGATGTGCTTTCAAATGTCAATGGTTGGACTGATTAGCAAATACAAGAAATGATCCTGATTGTGGTGAAACCCTAAACTGTCAAAGAGAGAATTTGTGAAGTGCTTAAACAAGAGGTCTGTGTAGAGTTTGCCTATATTTTTTTGCCTAGCAACACAAACGGATCTGAAATCTTTGCTGCTAGTGGGGATTGAAGGTCTCAGGGATCACAGAAGTGCTGGTTGAAGGGGATGGCTTGAGGTCTGCAGCCCAACCTCTAGCCTGAAGAAGGCCCATTTCTAACATCAAAGCAGGCCAACTGTGGGCTTGAAAGCCCCAAGGATGGAGATTGCAGAGCCTCTCTAGGTGGCCCAGTTTAGTGTGGGGCTGCTTTCCTAGAGAAGCTCTTCCCTGTGACCAACCTGGACCTCCCAGGTCACAGCCTGTGGACGTGGCTCCCTGCTTTGACACCTAACACTAACAAAATGAGATGGGCTCTTTGCAACTCTCCATCACATATTTGTGCGCTGATTAATAAATAGATCAGTTCTTCCTCTTTGACAGTCTAGATAAACCTCCTACAAGCCCTCCTTGTAAGCTAAGTGATAGAGGCACCTAAATATCTTGCTAGCTTTCTGATGAGTCCTGTTCAGCTTTTCAACATCTTTCTTGAACTGGATGCAGTATTTCAAGTGCAGCCTCTGTACTGCTGCACAGAGGGGGATAGTGATTTCCATAATCTGCTGGTCAGTCACTCCTCCAAATGTAACCCAGCAAAAAGTAAGTTATATTCGTTGTTGTCTCACATTCAATTTGATATCCACTGTTATTCAGCCTGTCCCTACCTTTACTGGTCCATAAGGTTATTCACCCAAGGCGAAGAAACTGCCACTGTCTTTTCTATACTTCATAAGGTCTCTGCAGCCCCAATCCTTAAGTTTCTAAAAACCTGCCTGACTTGAAGATCTACTGTTCAAGTTACCAGCTAGTTGTAATATGCTTGCTACCATATGACAAATGGATGTTGAGCTAATTATGACCACCAATTTTCAACTTGTATAGCATTTTAGTCCTTCTTCAGCATCCTAATTATAATCACAGAATCATAGAATAGTTTGAGTTGAAAGGGACCTTCAAAGATCATCTACTTCAATCCCCATGCAATGAGCAGGGACATCTTCAATTATGCTGTAGGTGACAAAATCCTTATTGTATTTAAGATATGTCATACCTGCTGCTCTTCCTTTGTTGTTGTAGCCAGTCATTTAATTACAGAAGTTAGTCAGGTTAGTTAACCATGATTTGCCCTAGACACATCTGTGTAGACTGTTACTGATTGCTTCTTGTCTTTCAGTACATTGGAAGTGGATGCCAAGAGGATGAGCCCCCAGACCTTTCCAGAGCCTGAGGTGAGACTGGCTAACCTATAAGTTCTCTGCTCCTCCCAATCTTAAAGACAGGCATAATGTAAGCATTTTCCATCATCAAGAATTTGCTGTCTCTAATTGACATGATAGAGAACTTTCAGCCATGTCAGATGGCGTTTGCAGCACCTTCAGGAGAGTTCCATATGACCCTAGTGTTTGAGCATATCCAGTTTATCTCAGCTTTCCCTTATTTCTTGCTCTCTCACTATCCCTCTCCTCCCCAGATCATGCTGCTAGGAGTCAGAGGTCTGGGAACCAGGCTCAGTTTGTCAAGACTGAGGCCAAAAAGTCATAACAACAAGGTTATCGATAAATGCACGTTTCCTCCAGCTTTCCAGTTGCATGCTTGTGGAATCACTTCTTGGTTATGTGGTTTTAGCTTCAGCTGGGTTTTGGTTTTCCTGATATGCTCCAGGCTCTGAAGGATTAAATCCATTCTGGTTCAAGGGAGAGCACAGGAAGACATGGGATTTTGCATGTGGATCAGTGCTCTTGCTGCTCATCCTGAAGACACACGAAGACCTGCCACTTCCCATGCACCTTTAAACTTTACACGGAGCTTTTTCAAGAGGTTTGATTTATGGTTGATGTGTGAAGCCATGCAGTTCCTTCCCCTCTCTGTGTTCTGCGTGTTAGAAAGCCACCTCCCCTCGGTATGGTACTATGGTTGAGGGGGAAGTGGGCTTTCAAACCTGCTTTTGTGCAAGGCACAAAGGAAAATGGGTGGCTTGTAAGCAGCAGCCAAATGAGAGGAGGCTCTCTCCTCTCTTCAAAGGGCTTCCTTTTCCCCTTCTCTCTCTATTGTGAGTTCTTTAAAAAGACCACCCTTCCCTTTTGCAGGGGGAAAACATCAAAGGGAATGGTGTGGTGGGGTGTTTCCTTGTGAGCACTGACTTACCTTACCTAGGTGAGGAGTTCACGGGAGGTTCTCTCTTGTGAAGCATGTTCTGGCTGCCTGGTTTTGAATGCTGGGAGAATGTTCTTGCATCTTCAGGCAAGCAGCTTTGCTGCAAAGCCAAATCTCTTCTCCCTCCCACTTTCTGCTTATACAATTACATATTTTATTATTTTATTTATTTGATTTCATTTATTTATATTTTATTTATATTTGATTTTATTCTATCTTTATTTTATTTTATTTTGGCCTTGAGACCTTGAGGGTTTCGTGATTATTTTTTGTATGGAGGATAGTCACAAAAGCTGAAATGCAACAGAAAAATAAAGATTCTGATAAGAAGTTGATCATAAAAAAATCACTCTTCTATTTAGTATGGTACATTTACACAGGAGAATGTGAAACTATCCTATCCCAGGATATAGGGAGGAGATAAGTTTGCTCATGCTTGTTGCAGCATAAACATTTGGTTGTTTTACTGGCTGATAACCTTAGAAAGAACAGTCAACAAGCAAACAGCTGTATCAAATTCATCTCGAGGGAGATGGAGTTTAAGTTTAAAGCCACCAGAATAGCTCCAAAGCCCTCCATTTCCTCCTGATTTAGGGCAAACTTGGTGGCGATTAAAACAAAACTGAGCTGTAGGCCAAGAAATTTGTTCTCTTTTTTCCCCTCTGCTTATGTGATTTTATCCTTAAGGGTAGAGCTGGTGTCCACAAAATCAGTGGCCTAACCCCTGTCTGTAGTAAAAGGCAATGAAGAAAGACACTTTCAGCCATGAAAGTTTCATTCCACAACATCTTTTAACACTTCTCTGGTATATTGTGTGTATATCTATATATATTGTATATATACATATATAAAAATATATATATAAAGGTTTTTTCTTTATTGTAAAGACATAAAATGGGTAAAAATTCATTTTACCTATAAACCCATTAAGAACATGTCTGCGTGCCTCACCTTGAAGCAAGTTCTTACACCCTATTTCCTTCCCCATGCTTTTTTGGAGGGTCCCAGCCCCACTGCAAGTATCATTCATCTCTTTATGAAGCCACTGCCCAGGCGCTGCAGCATGCTGGAAGGCAAATTCAGGCTGCTTTTGAAGGTGGCAGAGTTTTGAGGGTGGGAAGATGAGGGTGGGAACCATCTGGGAGCTGCTGGTTTGAACTGTGAGATTTACCAGAAACACCCAGGATATCAGCTGAAAAGCCCAGAGCAGCCAAATGGGGCTGTTTGTTGCCTCAAAACCACACGTCGCTGAGTCTCAGTACTATAGCCATGTCTGGAATTCAGGTATCTAGACCTAAAAAAGGAGAAAGATTTCCCCTTCACCTCCCCCCTACAAACCACAATATATTTCTTATTCACATCCACGATCTCCATCCAAAATGCCTCTGCCTAGAGCCCAGAGGTGTGTTTCAAGCTAAATCCCAGCTGTGACTCAGAGTCTTATAGCAGAGTGCATGCGAATACTCTTCATCGCGCTGGGAGCCAGTTGTGCAATAGCAGGGGGAGAAAGGCTAAGAACAAATCCTCTCTGTTCAAGCGGCAAGGATGAGTCTTACCAGTCCACCAGTGAAAAGAGCAGAGGAAATCCTTTGCTAAGTGCGAAGGATCTGATTTTGAACCCACGTAGTGGAGGCTGGCCAGAGCTTGTGTGCATCTCTGGAAGCTGGAGGTGCTGAGTAGAGGAGCGGGGTTTTTGCTCTTGTCAGCACTTTGGTCTGTGTGTGGTTTCCCCATTGCCGTCAGCTCCAGGCGCTTTGGAAATCCTATTCCTGCTGCAAGGCAGAGTGGGAAGGGCTGACAAGGTGGGTTAAAATATTGAGTAATGAGGATAATTAATCAAGGGTCTTGTGCAGAATTTCGACTGGGTTTTCTTTTGTCTCAGGGCAAGGAGCAGCCTCCAGCAGGCCTCCGGCTGCAGTGTGGGCGCTCACTAGGTTTCAGGTCAGAGTACTTGACCTCAGAGCCTGCTGTCTCTCCAGGCTGCATTGCTTCAGTTTGAGAGGGTTATTAATTGGGAGGTAATCCGAAGGTCACGTTGTGCTGAGGGTATTGCCAATAAGGAGTGGGAGATGCTCCCTGACTCCACAGGTGTGTAGCCTAAGAGGATGAGCAGCAGGAGGAGAGAAGTGCAGGTTATACAGCCTTTAAAGTCCATAACTAGGGCAAACTCAAAGCTTCCTGGGGAACAGGGAAAACATGGTTTTGTATCCATCCAGCAGCATGACATCCTGAAGCCATCCAAGGCACTGGTCTGCACTGGTCTTCACCAGTGGCTTCATGCTGTGCTTGTAAAGTGCTGAGCAGTGCTTGTACATTTGAGGTGCTGCGGGTAGTGACTGTTTCCCTCAGTGCACAAGGACGAGGAATACATGAGCCACACACTTTTAATTTCAAAGGAAGAAGGGAGAAATCATCAGAATGGAAAGTCCAACTAAAACACTTTGGGGTGCAGAATGCGGCCTTCCTCTTCCCCTGGTGCTGTTTAGTAACGAGGTTACCTTTTGGGCTGCTGTTCAGGAAATCCAACTAACCCTGGTAGGAAAATGGTAAAGTGTAACTGCAAGATAAATACATTATTCAAGGACCAGCCACCCCTTTAGGCATTTCACCCCTTGGGCGTGAAAACACTCGAACAAGTCTCATGTCCCTTGCATATGATATTACTGCTTTTCCTAAAACACAGCTTTTCCTTCCTCAGAGAAAACAACTTTAATTAATTCTCTGAACAAGGTTTCTGCCAAGTCTAACTGGCCTCGTGTATTCATCAAATTACAGCAGCTCAGCCTGTGTCTTATGAAACTTGTCATGACTGATTTTCACCCTTTTTGCACCGGCTGGAAAGAGATGAATTCAAAGGCATTCCTTCTCATGCAGGTCCAGATTGAAGCGTGTGTTTAACATAAAGACTGCAGTGATGTATTTTGCTGAACGGGGGCCTTTATAGGAAAGGCAAATATACCTCTTTTTGTCATTCTGTTTTTGAGTAAACATTTCTGCAGTGTAGCATTAATTATGGATTCTCCACCTTGATTCAGTATCGTGTTTAGGCTGCTGCTCCCTGTTAAATCATCTTCCTTGACATGCGAAATTCAGGCTGCCTTTGTTAGATTAAAGTCTTTTTATCTGACCTGCCTTTAAGCTTCATCTACTTAGTCATATCACTGGGTAGGTAACAGAAAATTGCCAATATGTCACCCAGTGGGTAAATCAATTCATGAAAGGAGGCCTAGTGCTTTTAGATTGACTGCAGAATGGCTCTTTTCTTTTTTTCCAAGCATATCTTCCTCAGCACACCTGGGTATTCCTCCTGAGGGCTCAGGAAAAAAGTTTGAATTGCCTTGTTCTTTATTAGCTACATCCCGTCTCCTTTATATTACAGGTGAACGTGATTTGCTCCACGGTGTTGTATTCCTAAGAGAGGTACTGAAAGGAAAAGGGCAAATTATCGTCCCAGTGATGTGGAAAGCAGGAAAATAGCTAGCAGGAATATTATCACCAGTAACAATCTGGGGTGTTTTCTGCATATAGGGATGCTGGGCAGGGACTCTTCATTAGGGACTGTAGTGATAGGACAAGGGGTAATCGGTTAAAACCTAAACAGGGGAAGTTCAGATTGGATATAAGGAGGAAATTCTTTCCTGTGAGGGTGGTGAGGCACTGGAATAGGTTGCCCAGGGAGGTTGTGAATGCTCCATCCCTGGCAGTGTTCAAGGCCAGGTTGGACGAAGCCTTGGGTGAGATGGTTTAGTGTGAGGTGTTCCTGCCCATGGCAGGGGGGTTGGAACTGGATGATCTTAAGGTCCTTTCCAACCCGAACTATTCTATGATTCTATGTTATGTTTGAGAGGTGGTGTCCTGCCCAGTGGGGTGTTCATGAGACCTAGGTGACCTCATGTTTGAGAAGAAGACCAGTGGGTTCCTAAATGACGAGTTTTCTAGGGTGCCTGACTCCAGAAGTCTTCAGGGAAAAAGCTCCCATTTTCAGAAAGACCCAAAACAAATTGTCTGTCCAGGGGTGTGAACTGATTAGTAAAGAGTTGGGAGAAAATGGGAGGTTTTCCTATCTGTCCATTGCAAAGTCTACCAAACCTCTAGGGACTCCATGGGAAAGAGACTGGAGAGAGGGGTCTGGCAATGGGTGTTTTCCTTGGGCAGCAACAGGTTTCATGAGAGTATATTTGGGGAAACTGAGGCAAGAAAGTGCATCTTATGCCTTGCTCTTTTCTTTCAACTCATATACATCATTTATGCCTTAGAAAGCACAGCAACTATTTGAGACTCCTTCTCGTGAAGACTGTCATTGTTAACTATCTCATGTCCCCCAAGCAGGCAGCTGACAAAGGTTGATGTGCTGATAAATCATGGCTTGATCCTCTCAAGAGTGACACTGGTCGTGGAGTAACTGAACTGAAGGGGTTTGGTTCGCACTAGCAAGGCAGCAAATAGCAAACCCATGGTACCTATAACAGGAGGCATCAACCCAAGGGAGTCCAAGGTGCAAGAGGCACATCAAATCATCCTGGAGAGTTTTCCCATAGAGAGAGCTTTAACAGAAGCACATATGTATATTTTGATGCCATGTGGTAGGTAGAAAGAAGAAGAGGTAAGACTTCAGAACTCCTTGGTCTCTGCAATCTGCCACAGTACAGTGTACAAAACAATGGGAAGCTCAGTTCTCCCAAGCTAAATCGCTCTGGAAACAGATATCCAGAGCCAGTGAAGATATTTCTGCTAAAACTGCTTAGCAGTAACAAACTGAACTCTCAGCTTCATAATAACAATATTGTGTTTTTTTTTACACAATTTAAAAAATGCTGCTTCTCTATGTAATTGTTTTTAATTTTTATTTTTGGTGGAAAAAGGGGTCCTCCTCTCTTTCAGATATAAAACTTTACCAGAAAACAAAAAAAAACACTTTTTTTTTTTTTGGCTAAAACCTCAAGGTTTTTAAACAATGACCTCTATGTCTGAGTCTGTAAATGCTTTGAAAACGTGAAACAGTATATACTTGCTGCTGAGCTATATGTCTGTCATAGACAACCAATAAGGTTCTTCTTCAGAAAGGTATTTGGTCAATGTGACCCTTCCTGTTCTCTCACTGAAAGTGGAAATCAGGAATAACTCAGTAAAATATATATGCATTTTCTTCAGTGTAAGTGGAAGGAAAATCAAAATGCGTGTATCTGATATACATTAACTTAAAGTCTGCTATTAAACCACAAGTCATGAAAGACTATGGGAAATCTGAACCCCTGCTGATTTTTGCTAATTCTATAAAGAGTCTATTTAATTTCCTCAGGAAAACAAGGCAAACCTTCCCTTGAGGGCATATGCATTTTTGAATGGGCTACAAGTGAGTCCCTAAGGGCTCAGTTATCACTGATCACAGTTTGGTCTGTTGGATATTGCTAAGGGAAATTTAGTGTGATTGTCTGTGATCACTGGCATGTGCTCATACCCATTAGGAGACCTATTCAGCCCACTGACATTTGGTTCCTAGGAGAATAGGGTAGCTGCTCTCAAAACATTTAGAGTTTGCAGGATGTTTTTTTCCTCCCCACTCCTTCTCTTCCCCCCTTTTTATTTTCAGACAGAGGAGCAGATGTTCAGGATCAGAAAAGAGCTCCTACAGAGAGCTGCCATGGAGGGAAGAGGGTGCTGTATTGCTATGAAAAAGCTATATAAACCCACTCATCCCCTTGTGTTAAGTTTCTCTCTTAACTCTGTTCTGGGCAACTGGAGGGGTGATGTAGAGAAGCAAAAATATCACCTGCAGCTGCATCTGTTGTGCAGAAGTGAGCTTTAGAGACTTCCTTCTAAACCAGAGGTGCTTTCAGAGGGTCAAAGGTCTGGCACCAAACTCACCACTGGCATCAGTTATGCTGTAGTATGATTGTCCCTTATCTAGCTTGCCTTTACAGAACACAGGTTCTCTCTTATAGCTGACATTTGCAGTCTTGAGAACTAGTCTCACTGACATCAGAGGTTAGAGTCAGTGTACATATGCATTGGGAACTGGTAGTGGCACCTGTGTGAGTTTAAAGAGCAAGCTGTAGCTATGTGAGAGGTGAAGAACAAGGCTGTCAGTGTCATGATATTCCCTCCACTGGATGCAAGCAGGAAGCCTGGGGTGATGTGCTGGTTTCCTGAATGACAGCCTAATGTTCACAGAGGTCATAGCTGGGTATAAAATACCAGAGTTGGCTTCTTTGCTGCAGCATTTGGATATAGGTCTCACTGCAGCATCGTTTTCCCTGGGTTTTAATGAAATCCTGGTACAGTTGCTCTTTTGCCAAGATCCTATAGGATAGGAGTGGGGAAAACCTCTAATTAACCCAAAATAAAGTTCTGAAGTTTATATAGCAAGGAAAAAAAACAGGGGTGCAAAAAAAATCAATTTAAGTTTTGGTTAAACCACCAAAACCATTAAACAGCCTCTCTGCATTCTTTGTATAACCTTCTGGTTCTTGTTTAGTGCTAGGCCCAAACAGACCCATCTTTTATTTTCCACTCCTATCTCACCAGTATTAACGATTTAGCCATTTCTTTCAATAGATGAGAATAAGTTGTGGAGGCCAAAACCAATGTGGCTAATCCTGCTTGTGTATTTTCTTCTTGTAGACCTGCCAGATCCCAGCGCTTTGCCTAGAGACTTTCTCCATTAGAACAGATTGCAAACAAACTTGTTTTCTTCTTGCGTGTGCGTCAGTGGGAAGTTTGGGGCTAGTCCCCAGAAAGGGTGGGGAAACAACCCAGGTGTGAAAATGCCTGCGTGTATATGCTTGCAATTAAACTGTAACCATAGATGCAGACGGCTTTTTTTTCACGCTGTAGCTTTGCCATTAGCTGGTTCTAATCCAGCATTTGAGTGCTGCTGAGTTTTCAGCATTTATGTCGATGCTGTTTTGCTGGGTATTTGGCAAAAAAACACAACTATTTCTCTCTTATATGCAGCTGGGCATTTGCATTAGCCTCTGCTTGTGGAGGACACAGCAGCCTGATGCCACCCATCCATCCCGTTATTTGCCATGGCTTGGTTTTGTTCTTGAGAATATTTAAACCAGGTTCGATGCTGAGGTTTTTCTTGCTCATAAATGCTATCTTTTCTCTCATTTTTCTTCAGTACTGTGCTTGACAAAGGTTACCTAACACAGCTGAAATGAAAAAATAGAGGGGAAAAAATTGCTTGGTTTATTCTACCATTCTGGTAAAATTTATCTGGACCTTTGGGGATTATAGAATGACACAGAGCTATGCTGTTGCAAGTGAAGTAGCTTGGCAACTTGGTTTAATGCATCTTTACCAGGACAGATGGTAAAAGGTGGCTATGCCATTAAAGTCCAGAGACAAAGTGCTGTGGAGGACAATGAGGAGAAACATCTGGAGAACAGCCCAGGATACCTCTGCAGTGGTTTTCTCTTTATCTTCTACTCAACATCCTGAAACAGAAGGACATCCAGTTAGCCATCAAGAGAAAAATGTAATCACAGCTTCTGCATGCTTCCTTGCCTTGATCTGTTACAAAACACTCTGAAGTTTAATTTGTGAGGGCTCATAATGTCTCTGGAGGTCATTGGAAGACAGGATCTATCTGCAAATACTAAATATTATCCATCTGGAAGAAAAACCCCACTGCAACAACAGAGAGAGATTCCTTAAACATAATGTGGTTTTCCAGTGGAATCACTCCTCATCTTCAGAGTATCACCTGTTGCATAAATACACTGCTACAAAGGTAACAACTGGGAATGATCTTAAAAAAAAACCCATAATCCTTGTGTTCCCAAAGGCAAAATAGTTCTGTGGTGTGAAGATACGGCTCTCACCTGACACAGTGCCATTAGTTCAGCTGAAGAGAATCGCCTATGGGCAAACATCAAACCGTGATGGATTTGGTTATGTGTTTTTTTTTTCCACACAGGTGTCTCTGAGTAACTTTTTGTAAATCTTTGGAGATGAAAAATCAGGGAATAACTTCATCATGTTGTGTTATTAAAAAGATTTACTGAGCAGCACCGAGTGGATTAATTGGGTGGTCCTTCAAGAGCCTAAAATCTGGGGGGTTGCTGTGGTTGTGAAATCTCCCTTTTCGTGGAGGTGGGTGTTTTTCCCCTTTATTCCACCAGTGTGGGGGTACTAACTCTGCAAAGAGGAATATGTTGTTTGTGGCTTATCATAGCTTCTTTAATTGCTGGTAACTGTCACATACTACATGCCACAGCAAACGAAACTGATCCGTGCTCTGTGTTGTATAATGGAACAGCGCTCATTAGGAGACAGCGAGAATTATATCGACCCCCCATGACTGTCACAAGCAAAACCATGGAGCAGCCCAGGGAATGGTTATAAAGAGAGTATCATGGTCTCAACGTTGCCTAGAGGGGAAGTCTCATAAAGCTTCACTATAAAATTTATCTGACAGGTTTCCAGGCAGTAATTATAACTGATTTATACGTGTTTAATATCACTTCTGGGTTGTTTTTGTTTTTTTTCCTCAAAAGATTCCTGGAAGCTTCCTTTCATGAACACGGATCCAGGTAGCTGTGATGTCACAGCACTCTCAGCATTTGCATTAGGCAAGGTTTTGGGGCTGTTGTGGTTTTTCTTTAATTCTCAAAGCGTATTACAAACCATCTTCAACCCACAATTCTTCACAGTTGTCCTCTCTGATGTGTAGGGTTATGTCTATGCAGAACAGTCAAACGCTTTTTTTCCTGTAGTGAGATATAAGGGGAGTCATGAATAGACTCAAGTGACCCATGAAAAAATCACCACATGCATTGAGCACAGACCTCTTAAGCACTGAGTGACTTGCAGAGCACTGATACTGCCACAGTGCAGAAGAGGGGAAGGATGTGCAGTTCAGCAGTCTGCCTTCCAAAGAGGCTCATTTTAGGATCCCAGTCTTCTTCCAGGTATGAGTTAGCAGTGGTATCTCTGAAAGCCCCTGAGCATATGGAGCCTTTGAACAGGGCCATCCAACTGACCATCTCAGTGTAGCTTTGGTGACTTTAAAGGCATGGCATTACCAAACTGAAGCTGGAGCTTCCTTCCATGGTGCATGAGAAAATCAGCTTCCAGTACCCTGGATTTGCAAAGTTGTTGATGAAGGAGTCAGGACCAGAGAAAAGACTTGTGTGGATGTTATGTACTTCAAACTGTGATCATGGTCTTTCCCTGTTTTTCTCCCTCTCTCCAGATGCTTCAATTCAGCATGCATGTCCAGAGCATCCTGAAGCCCTATTGACAAGACTTACAAATACAACAGATCTCAAATAAAACTGGCATTGTGCTGGTGGGTCTTCAAGCAGAAACCTGTAACTTTTCAGAAAGAATATATAAAATCTGTTAAGCCTGGATTTTATATTACCACCAAGTGGATGATTTTTATTTCAGTTCCCTCTTTAATAATAATGAGGTATTTTTGCAGGGGAAATACAGCAGTCAGATCAAACGCAGGAGGGGTCACACTGAAAACCACTCCATGCTTAGCTCCAATGAGGCTGTGCTTCTCTCTAAGCTACAGCTGATCAACAGCCCCTACCTCATCTTTGCAGAGGGATGGCTCAAGGAAAACATTATTGCCTTAACTTCTACATCGTTGCTCTCTTTCCATGACATGGAAATTCCATTTCCATGACATGGAATCATAGAATAAACAAGGTTGGAAAAGACATCTACTATCATCAAGTCCAAGGTGGCCATGAATTGCCCTACAAATTCCCTCTGGGAACACTGCAAATCAGAATACACCACCAGGGCACTTCATTTATTAGTTTTTATCAGAATGGGCTTGGGAATTAGTCATCCCCAGTTTACTTTATTTACCTGTAGCCTGTAAGGAGCCATCAGTCCCCTTTCAAGGAATAGGGAATATGAATGGGGAACATGATCTCTGTATGAGAACCCACTGTGCTGTTTTGCCAGGAGGGTGGCAGAGTCATTCTTCAGGCCTCTGTGGTCCTGTTGGTGACTTGCAGAGAGGACCTGGATGATGGGCTGTTCCCGTCTGCAGCCATCTATTGCTTGCAGACAAGAGAAAAGGCTGTTTGGGCAGCAGATGAGACCCAGACCAGGAGCCTACACACAGCTAATTCCAGAGGTAGCTGCAGTGGCTTGTTTAAGAGCAAAGGAGATAGCAAAGCTGGAGTTTCACCTGCAGCTGGCCACAAGGAACATGGCACCCAACACAAGAACATGTTGGCGCACAACATAGTGTTGACCATAGTGCTATAATCATGCAAGTGAATATAGCAGGAAAGGGAGCAAGCTAAATATGGGGTATTGCAATGCTTAGATGTCTGTCATATGCAGTGCTGAATAAGCCAGCTCCTTATGCATGGCCCAGCATGTCTCTTCCCATGATCATGCCAGCAATGACTTTTCAAAACTGGTGTGTAAGTGACTCCTAAGAAATAGAGCTGGCTGGTGACCAGAACCCAAAGAGATGTAGTGATTTATTATTCGTGTCTGAAGAGTTTAGGGACACAAGAGGGGACCAGAGAACATCCAGCTGTGTTTGCTATCTGACATTTAGCTCCACATCTGGGCTTCTGGGTTCCGGGTTTTGTGGTTTGGTTTTGGTTTTTGTGGTGGTTTGGCGTTTTGGTTTGGGTTTTTGTTTTTGAAAACCAGCGTTTCTGATAGCAATGTGGAGTTTCCTGGCCTTCGGACTTCCAGGCAATGCTTCTCAGTTCACTGCTCTCATTGCATGAGAACACTGGCAGTTGTTTGGCACACTGAAAAGAGAAAATTATCATATGTAGGGCAAAGAACAAGCCGAGTAAGGTTGCTGTGATTTGTGATTATGGTCAGTCTTGGTGGAGGTAGCCCATATGATCAAACCCCTGACTTTAAGGCTTTTGAAATAGTTTTTGAGGTAGAAATCCTTGGGTAGCATTATTGATCTCAGATAGAAATGAGACTTTATCAGCCTGCTTTTATGATTCTGATGGTCTTTAGCCTCCAAATCAAAACAAGAAAGTACAATTGTCCCCATCAAAAAATGCTGGCATGAAAAGAGACAGAATGACTTTCCTAGGCCAAAAGTCATCATGTTAGACCAAATTTAATCACATTGCTGTCCATGCAGTAGGAGATTTCACTGCTAAAGTTGGATGGAGCTTGTACATTGAAAACATCTTCTGGAACATCAGCTCATGTTAAATACATTGACCAGCAACTCCTGTTGCTACTGGCTTTTGAAGTCAGTCGGTAAATGGAAAGACACTCAGACAGCTTTGCTGTGTTTATCATTTTCAGTTGCACAGAGCTCAGGCTCCATGGACTGTAATGGAGATGTGGCTCTCACCCACACATAGCAGCTGCTTGAAACTGTATAGTTTCAAGCATTGTCTTCATACACTCCCCCATTTTATTGACTTACCAGCAAGTCAACTAAATAGTTTGTGAAGCAGCTCCTGAACGTGTGCACAATTTGATCCAATAGAAAATGAAATAAAAATTGGTTAACCCTCCTGGTATACTATCATAAACTCAAATTGTGTGCCACAATTATGACATGCACCCTGCAGACGTTCATACTTTGTCCATACTCTGTTTCGGATGCATTTGCTGAGGAGCAGCAACCTTGGAAGAGAGACAGTACGGAGAGAAGGGAATTTCACAAGGTTGCCATCTAATTTCAATCTACTGCTGCAGGAGAGTCAGAACCCCTGTAACTTCAGGGTTATGATGTTGCAGCTGAGCTGAGCCTCTGTCTCAATGAATTTGCATTCACGTTGCCAGCAGACTTCATTTTGCACTGGCGAAACACCAGGTCTTTCCGCAGTAAAACCACCCCATGACATTGCTGCTGGAAGACAACCACAAAACCTAATCCCTTAATCCCACTTGAGAAAGCTGTTTTAAATGGGAAGCAGAGTTGTGTTAGCTTCCATGCTCACATGACTGATTCTGATCTCAGTTATGCCAGTGCAAATTGAAACACACACTATAACATAGCAAAATGTGCTCTTGATCTGACCCAGACACTCCAGCTCCTGTCTGCGTATAAGGTGGCTCCGTGCTACACTGATAGATGCATCAAAGACTCAAAGAGACAATGTGTATCACGTTACAGGCAAAAGCTTGAACTGAATTAGGAGTTATAATTTCCAAAAGCCTATTTTCCCCCCTCCTCTTCTAAAACAGACAGGGGCCAGACCACTTATTGCAGTATTAAAGATTCATGTTCAGGACCATCTCTGCTTGCTTTAGAACAAAGTTTCTGGTTTTCAGCATATGCCCTAATATATAAGCCATTCTCAGATGGGTATTTCCTTTCTTATTTTTCCTAACCTATGTTCTGTATTGTATAAACAATATAACAAACTTCAGCAGCAATGTGGAGATGCAGAATCACAACTCTTTCAATATGCAAAGTGGTGGTGCAGACTGTATGCCCTGCTTCTTGAATGAGGAGTTCTGCAATGGAGGGCATCATTTGTTCATTAAAAAGGTTTAGAAGATCTCGGTCACATGCCAGGGTTCTACAGGGAAAAATCTAGATAATTTTAAAAACAAAAGTGGAAAAAGAGACAATCAAAATCTTCTCTTGGTCTTAGAAATTAGCAGGGTCAAAATCGTTGTCTTCTATCTCACCCCTTTAGCTTAGATATCATGCACAAAGTGCCCTTCCCCGTGCTGCTTTCATTCTGTGTTCAGAGCTCCCATTATTCACTGTGTGTGCTGGGTATCAAGGCAGAGAAAAGTAGAAAGTCTCCAGAGAGAAATAAGTAAGTGTCTGCGGTGGTTCATAATGGTTTGACCAAAATTGTGATGACATTTAAATAGAATTTATAAAGTGAATTTAAGTCCTTGGCTGAAATGAAAAGCCATTATCATTAATATCCTGTGGTTTCTTATGAGGCTATATTTCTTAATGCTAAATATATGTGCTTTTATACTATTTTTTTCTAGAAATAATAATTATTTCTTCTTTTTTGCCTGTGGAACCGGGACTTTTTGCTAAGCAGCTTCCACTGAGGCAGCAGGCAATACACACTGCTGTTATTACAACTTAATGCTGAAACTTGAATGATGTAGCAGGACTCCATGTAGGTGAGTTCTTGAACTCAGGTAGAACCTGAGAGCTCATACCTTACCTCCACTAATATGTTTGGTTTAATTATACATATATATATATATATTGCTCTAACTTCACTGGGCAGGATTAATTTCACCTTATTCAGTCCATCAGAATTGATGAAATACTTATCTCCTGGTAGCAACTGGAAATTGTTTTCACCTAAATTTAAACCATATCTTAGACTATGAGGAATCCCTTCCTTTCAAAGTGTCTTTTTTTAGGCAGTTGGATTCCAACCTTAGAGTTTTAAATGAGGTTGTTATTTGGATTAGTAATGTGAGACGGTTTCACAAGTGATTTCCACAAGGCAAAACACACAATGTCATGGAAAATAGCACTTATTAATACTAAAGGCCAGATCTGATCAAACAGAAGGCAGAGGAATGCTGTGACTAAACTGGAAGCAATCCCAGCATTCTGTGATGCAACCTAGCAAAATGAATCAGATTTTGCTAGAAATGGGATAAAACTCATTGTCTCCTTGCAACTGCTAGGATTTTTCCTTGTGAAATGATACGTTTTGTCTCATTTGTGTTAAAATATAGGTCTTTCACTATTGCTTTTGGCACGCTCTTTGCAGATAGTGATTTCATTGTGAGACAGGGCTACTAATAAATTACTGGTCTAGGAGAGCAAGTGTGTGACTATTTCACCTGAGAAATGACTCATTTTATCAAGAAGCAGATGGAATGTGAAACTGTAGTCCACAGATTTGCACTCTTTAGTCCTGATGAGAGTACTATCAGTACAAAATCATACATGTAAACTTGTAGAATCACTTATAAATTTTACTGTCCTTGGATGGCCATTTTAGCTACATTAGTTAGCCAAAATCCAGATTAGAACATAATAGGACTATTGTGTTCTGTCCTATCCTATCCTATCCTATCCTATCCTATCCTATCCTATCCTATCCTATCCTATCCTATCCTATCCTATCCTATCCTATCCTATCCTGTCCTGTCCTGTCCTGTCCTATCCTATCCTATCCTATCCTATCTGGTCCCACTTGCCATTCAATAAGGAAATCCTGAAAATGCATTACTAGTCTGTTCTTCAGCAGATAAAAGAAAATTCTTATTCTGTTTTTTGAAAGAAACGGCACAGTGAAAAATTGTAAATGATTAAAATTAACTGTTTGCAGTGATTTTCATTGCTAATAATAGTTTGCAAGTAATACCAATGTAAATGTCAAAATCATGTGACCAGGCAATGTCTGATATTAGAAAATGAAAAAAAAAAAGGAGAAAAAAAAGGTGGCTGTTTTAATTTTTTTTTCCTATGGAAAAATGTTTTTATGAAACAAGAAAGACATTGGTAAAAAATATCAGTACTCATGTTTTTTATTTTTTTTTCATTATTTAATTGGGCATGCTAAACAGACTTCGTTTAATTATTGCATTTTTGAAACCTGTTTTTTGCATGAAATAAAAACTTATTTTCAATGAGTAAATTAGCAACAAATGTTTTATAATCATATTTTATTACAAATCCCATAAAATATTAAAATATCCAAGTAAAATGCAATAACTGTGTTCAATTCTAACAAAAGTTTATATATGCTAACTTCTCAAAATATTATACTTTTATTTAACCAGCTCTGTAAAGTACAATGAAACCAAACAAATAATCTCTTAATGTTGCATAGTAAGTAGAAAAAATATGTGTTTATGCTGTGTGCACAAACCTGACATTTGTTGTCACATTAAATACAGAAAATTTGATATTTTGTTAGAAGGATATATATATATTAATACAGATAAGCATCAATAAGCAGCTCAGTAATTTCCCAAGATTTCTCAGTGTTTTAATTTCAAATGTAAATTAATAAATGTGTATTGAAATACTTAAACACAAAAACGTTTTCCAAAAGGGCTGAAAATATTACATTTACCAGGTATGACAATGCTTTCTCCTAACTTTGGGAAATGAAGTCCCTTATTAAGACAGTTAAAGTAGGTAAGACCATCTTTTAGTATCATTGGTTTTAAGGATTTTTGTCCATAAATTAGTATTATACCTCATTTCAACACTTTGAATGACCATCTTCTTCAAACAAAATTAAACTAATGGATTCAGAACCTGACTATTTTCATGGGAAAACACTACGAAACCCTTCTTCAAGCTCTTATCCATCTCCACTGTCACTAACTATCGGCATGCATAAGAGCACATAATGCACACTAAACACTGACTTTCCCATGTTCCAAACTAGATTATAACCACCTGAAGATGAAAACCCCAAAAGCTGCTTCTACCTCTACCTTGCTCTAAATAAACGGGCTAGTCCATGGTGGTGGTTCAGTAAGACAACACATCAGTTTCCCTGCTGAAGAAAGATGCCATTTAAAGAAATCAGCCTTATTATGTCCCAGTGACAAGCATAATTAAGAATGTCTGTCTCTGAGAGGCATAAGAATAGAGGGAAAGCTTTTGTTCACCTGAGCACACTACCATCCTTGACCCATCCAAGTAATTTAAGCCCTGGCTGAATTGGACAAGGACAGGTGTAATTGGGCCCCAGTCTCGGCTGCTTCCAGCCTTACAATTACCCTAATAAGGTTGTCTGTGGAGGGGTCAGTAGCTAACGGCCAGTTTGGCTGGAGCCTTCTCTAAGCTGTCAACAGAAGGAGAACAAGGAGTCCATTGGGTCACAGCGCGAGACAAAGTGAATGCTGGTAATTGATCTAGTGACAGCAGCGCCTGTCCTGAGATGAGAGAAATGGAAAGAAAAAGAAAAAAGCAAAAAAAGCAAAGCTGCAATGAAAGACCTGATGCCAAAAAACCCCTCTAAATGAAAAAGAAAGTCCACAGAGAAATCATACCCTTCTGAAGATGTGGCAATGGGGGATGTTACCTGGAGTTTAAGGGGCAGGCAGTCATGAGGACCTCAAATATGGACTTTTCAGCTATGAACAATGATGTTGCCATCTCCATTCTTTTTTTTTTTTGGTGAAAGGAATAAACCAGCCCTTTCCACAAGCTTTTTTACTTTGCCCTCTCAACCCACTCCCTCCCAAAATACCCAAAGGCATTCGCAGGTAAGGATCCATGGGTAATGTTGACAGATGGGCAATTATGTTCTCTTGGATCTTTTCGGGGAGGTTCTGGATCTGTCCTTGAAAATGCTTTCCCAATTAGTGGTGTGATTCAGCGTGTATATTCTGAGCTTCGTTGTTTCAGGTGGGCTAAAGTGTAATTTTAGCTCATCCTGCCATCACTCTGTTCTTGTGACAGTTTTTAATTAAACACAGTCTTTAATCAATTAGGTGGCAGCTGCAAGTAACGTGTTAGTGCTCTGAATATGTCTTTAGAAATAGCCAAACTTGCAGAAAATGCAAGTTCAAATACCAGCAAGGAAGGGACTGTCTTTCATCCTTTCATTGAATTCCATGAAATTTCCTGTCTGGGTCTACACATCACTATCTTGCCTAGACATAAGAGACAGACTTTCAAAAACAAACCATCCCTCCTCCCTTTTTCATCTGCATGGCAATGCAGGATAATAGAAATAATAGTAATAAAAATAACTTTTGGAGTTGGAGTTAGGGATTGCAGCTCTAAACTTAAAAATCCCTACATGTTTGGAATGGGTGTTGGTGTTGATAAGGACCATTGCCTATTATCCCTTTGACTTCAGGGCTAGTGTAGAACATACATGTCCCTATGCATAATTAAGCTTATGGTTACTTGTAATAAAGGTAACAATATTAATAATAACTGATATTAGTCTTTATAGTTGAAGTTAGAGGATAATTCCTACTACTTTTTACAAAGGTATTATAAATGATGCACACTTACCCTAGTCAGGCATCTAAGATTTAGTGTCTCTCTGCAAGGTGATCAGCCTAGGACCTCCTCACATATATTTATTTACAAAGTGAATAAATACGACTGGGAAAATGTGAGAGAACAGAGCTGCCATTATACATGTGAGAAATGAGAACAGAGACACCAGAAGGTTACGGGTGGGATTGCCAAATGTAAGAAAGCGGAGGTGCTTACCCGAGCTGTTCTCTTTAATCACTAGAGCGAAGTAGGTGACAGCAGCAGGCAAATGATTCAGCCTTTAGGGAGGTGGCTAAGAATAAAATGAATTAAGACAAATTCTGCCTGGAGGAGCCTCCTACTCTCCATCCAATCAAGGGACTAGCTCAGATGTAGATGCTGAATCTTGAAGGACTAAGATTGGTTGTCAGAATGCTGCCTGTGACTTGTGCATGTTCAAACTTGGAGCCTGTGGCATGGTCAGAAACAAGATTGACTTTTTTAATATTCACTTATGAATGAACCTAAAGCTAAACGTCTTTACAAGGGCAGGAACAGGGAATGAGATCACATACTACTTCTCACTGCCTATGTTTTACCATTACATTCTGTGTGGAGGTCCACGACCCCCAAAATGCTGAAATCTTACACCACTTCTCACACACACATTTCCAGCAGGATGGCAAATTACAGTGATATGGAGTCTGAGCTCCCATTTCATAACCACGTGAGTTTAATAACCACACAAAACCTCTGAGAGCTTAGTCCCCTTGGTGCCTGTGACCAGTAACTGGTGATCTGCCTTGTAGAGAGGCCACCGTGGGGAACTGGACAGGTTTGATTTGAGAGCGCTTCATGGCTCCATGGATGCTATGGTTATCATTCCCTGCCAAAGGGAGTGCATGGTGATAATAATGATTTGAAACAAATACTGGCTTGCAGTGTTTTTCTTTTCTCATCCTTGCGCTACAATGCCAAGGAAGTTAGAGAGAATGCTGGCTACCGGAATGATGGATTTATGACTACAGCTGACGCCTTTTTTTCCTTCTGTGAATCAGGAGTTTTGAAAAACAGGCGTGTGTCTTCTGCACAAATAGCCTGTATTAACAGAATGCATCAGGTTCCAGTGCACATGTCGAGGCCCATGCTGAGCTCAGCTCAGAAACCAAGTGCCTGTCCACTATACAAAGCCTCACGCACTAATCGGACATGAGTCTCCCTTAGATGCACTAAACACTGAATACAGTCTCTTTTCCCTATGAAACACATCTCAGAGTTGGAAAAGAAAGTAACAAGAAAATAATCAATCTATTCCTATGTTGTGTTTTCATTTTTTTGTAGGTTCTACTCAAAGAAATTCCACTCAGATGCTCTTCCTTCAGCTAAAGTTTTGTTGTATTTCAAGGTACAGACCATTTGGAGACCAATCATATTTTTAGGTGACATATTTGACTTAATCTCTGATATAGTAAATTAATTGAATTGACTTCTCTGGATATATAGAATATATTTGATGGTTGTTCTGATTTCTGGAATGGAGTTGATTTTCTTCATAGTAGCTTGCATAGGACAAAGTTTTGGCTCTGTGCTGAAAATGGTGCTGATAACACAGGGATGTTTTCATTACTGCTGAGCAGTGCTTGCACAGAGTCAAAGCTTTTTGTGATCTTCACACCACCCCACCAGTGGGTATGCTGAGAGTGCACAAGGAACCGGAGGAGACAACTGGGACAGGAGACCCCAACTGATCCCAGGGGTATTCTATACCATCTTAGTCAGTATACAGAGCTGGGAAAAGAAGAAGGAAGGGGGGGAACGTTACGGCGTTTGTGAGCACCCATAGAAACTTCCCCCAAAGTTCCGAGTTTTTATTAATGTCATTTGAAATTGCAGTGAATTTCCAAATAAAGTTTTCTGTCTGTAAGTTCAGATGGATTTCAAAAATTTAAGGCAATGTCCTGAAACTCATTCTTGAGTGAGGAAAAATGTTAGCAAAAAAGATCCAAGAACGGGAAAAGCTATTTACTACATGGAAAATGACACCTTAACAATTAAAAACCAACATTAAAAACTCCAAAATAGAACAAAACCAACCAAACAAACAAATAAAATCCCAGGGAAAAATATAACTCCAGTGGATAATTTGATGTTTTGCCAAAAGTATCGCAAATTAGGAAAACCAAAAAAGAAATTAACAGAAAATAAAGAATACAGAAACAAAATCAATACAGGTTTAGAAAGAGTCATTGAAATCAAACCAGATGAACACTGAAATGGATTTCACTCCTTAGGAATACGCAGACTATATCCCAAAGTAGTCATGGTGTGTAATAAACACTTCTCCAGCAAACTGTAGCTTCTAGGGAGCCAAACCATGGGCACTGGCAGTTAGGCAATGGGTCCAGTTTTTACATCCTGTTTTCTCTGTTTTATTACTTTTCCCACTGGATACCAGACTGTTTTCTTCCATTTCTTGTGAACTTTTCTCATTACAAGTCTTTTGACAAACAGATCATCTGTTACATGCTTCTCTGTGCCTCAGGCAAAAGGACCCCCATATCTTGGTCAAAGCTTTTGCAGTTGCTGTAAGAACAATGAATCCCACATGGAATTTAGTTAGTGCACATACTGATCTTATAAATGTGATTCATTTGACTGCCAGTGTATACACAACAATAAGAAATGGCCATCATGTCTTTCACTTTTCCCTTGGCCTATGCATAAATATTTCCAAAACAACTAAAACTGGTCTATTAAACCACTGATGAATAAGAAGGAATGATTTTAACAGGGTGATATCTGAACTGCTCTTCCTCACTTAATTTTTGTAGGGAAAGACATATGATGGAGTTATTGAGGAGGCATTAAATAATCAGATTGATTATCCTTGTACTTATAAGAACTCTACAGTACCAATTTCACTTTATATTGCTGCTCATTCAAGCTCAATAGACTTAATTTGCATGGGGAAATATTGCTTTTCTTTGGGAAAGCTAAAAATAGAAACTGAAGCAAAGTGACTATAATAACCAAAACTGCATGACAGAAGACTTCAGATAAGCATTTCTGTTCCTTTATACCGTCCTCAGAGAAATTAGTGTAATTTGGATTAGCGAGCAGTGACACGACATCACTTAATCAGTAAAGCTATAGTTTAACACAGATTTAATTTACTCTTCAATTATTTAAGAAGTTAGAACATTATTAAAGTCGCTGGAAAATTTCCCCTTAAAATCAACAGAAGATAGGTTAAATGTAATGGACTCTTCCTACCATAAAAACACAACTCTCTCTCAGTCTTTCACATTAGGTGAATTGTGTTATCACTGGTGTCTCATTTATATCCCTCAATAATTGCACTGCAGGTAGAGGTAGACCAGGTTTCAGGACTTGAAAATTCTGATCTTATTTATGATTCTACCTAAAAATTCCATTAGAGAGCAATTCTAACACTTCCAGTGATGGAAAAAGAACCTGGATGTATGAAGAAATGACACACAGACCCAGACTTGGTCTGTCCATATGAGCCAGCCAAAAGAAGCCAGACCTGGCTATGAATCTGTATACCTACATCAGCATGCTACTGACCACAACATAGTCATCCTGCCGTGTGCACCAGTTCTGGTTATCCTGGAGTGGTACCAGTGGAGCTTTGGTCACCTACATGTATCCACATAAAAGCTCCTTTCTTTTTTCACTCGTTTGTACATGTATTATGATCAAAAAGCCTTTTTCCTTCATTCAGATGGCAGATGGGTGGTTCCCACTCCCTGAGCTACTCCAAATTGTGTTTTATCTTCATTGTTCTGTGGGTGGTCCTCTCCACCATAATTTATTACCTGCTGATGACAGAATGATTGGTTTCCTCCTGGGCCTTTCCATGGTTCTCCTACCTAAATGTTATTGGAAATATTCCAGAAAAATGTATGTTTTTCTCTCAGAATCTACTGATTTTTCAACATTTATTTCATTTAGAGAGTTAAGGTAGGATTCTTCTCACCTGCTTTTGGGAGGGTAGGATTCAGTTCACAGATTGGGACATCAATTTTTGGGTTTTGGCATGTAAGCCTCTCCAGGCAAGATAAGTATCTGAGCAGGGGAGGTCCAGACCACACAATTAGTGGAGCCTACAGGGCTATGGCACACATAGGTGCCTGCTCCTTGCTCTTTCTCATCTCACTGAGGACACTGCAGGGATAACAGGGAACCTATAAGGCTGAAACCACCTACATCCCAGCCATTTCAGTGCAGCTCAGAGTGACCCAGAGCAATGACTCTTGCTCATTTGAGTGTATTGGATTAAAATAAACAGTCTCCACCAATCTAAAGTGTGTAACTGCTTAATAATGCCTTAGTAAGTACTTCTGGCCTTCTCCGTTGAATTTTGAATATTACAGATAATTACAAGTGGCACAAAGGGAGTCTTACAACAGGAAGTTCTGGACAGTATTAATAACAGGTTTCGTTAACAGAGCCACCTATGCTATACAAGAGAGCTACATTAGGAATAAGATAGAACCAACACAGAAGTTTAGACACTCAGCATAACAGGTATTAGGTAAGTAAGCAACCAAATTGCCCACAAAACTGTGGAAGAAACTTTGAGCTTTCTAAAATCCATGTTTTAAGCTGTAAATAATGGACTCATTGAAAATTCATATGCATGCTAAGAGCTACAAAAGAAAATTGTTACAAAGATCTGTAAATCAGAAAAAGTAAGCTAAGATCTTGAGTCTGTGAAACATGGCAAAGCTCTAAGCAAAGCAGATAGTTAATCTTTCTGTACAATGGATGTGAAGGCTCCTCATAGACTTCAGTAAAGTAAGCAAACACCACAGTGAATGAAGTCCTCGCTTTAACAAGAATAAGCTGTCTGATCAGGCCAAATCCATCTCAAACATAGTTTTGTCTGTTCTTTGGATATGCAAATTCCACAGAACTGGAGTTTCTCTTTCTCTCTTTTTGTTTGTTAAAAGTAGCAGTTGTACCCATTCCTGTTGGATAGGCAACACATGGGGTTCATGAATTTGTCAGTGCCCAGTGTGGAGCAGAAGCAATTATTTTGTGCACTTCTTGCAACTAGTTCCTTGAGACTCAGCATCCTACTGTCAGGAATGCTCTAGTTCCTCAGCACCTTCTGTTTCCACTGTAGAAATTAATCATGGGAAGAAAATGCTTTGGGACGTGCTTTTACATTGCAGCTGCTGGGAGATTGGAGCCCTCATCTTATACACACCACTACTTTTATTCTTGTTTTATTCCACATGGTCAGGGACCACGTGGAGGTACCTCATGTTTTCAGTCTGCTGAAAGAAACTGCCATGAAGAGGACTATGTAGTGGATGCGGCATGAATGGAGAACACTCAGTATATGCTTGATTTTGCTGCATGTACAGTTTATAACTCACTCAAGGAGGACCATATAGTGGATGTGGCATGAATGGAGAACACTCAGTATATGCTTGATTTTGCTGCATGTACAGTTTATAACTCACTCAAGGAGAAGAGGACTATATAGTGGACGTGGCATGAATAGGGAACACTCAGTATATGCTTGATTTTGCTGCATGGATAGTTTATAATTCACTCAAGGCTCTGCACCTCATTACTTCTGTGTGGGTCTCTCCCACCAGGATAATCAGCCTTCGTTTAATGATGTTTTGGTCTATTCGTTTAATACTAACAGGATGGACACAGCAAGACTGATGATGTGGAGAAGCCCATAGGCAAATCTGTAACAGGATTATTCAGATAGTACAAGAGGCTGCTCCTTTACTCCTCATCAGTTTTCTAGAAGAACTGGTGGAATTTGGATTCTCTTGAACAACTTAGCACAGATCAGCTGTGTGTTAGGAAGCAGAACATAAAACACAGACTCGGGCTGGAACTTTCTGCCTGAACTGCTCTATTTCAATCTTGAAGAAAAAACAAATGCAGACATGATAACAAGGAGGCAAGAAACAAACAAAGCCCAGCAAAACCAGCACAGAAAGAAAGGTATAGAGAAACTGCAAGTGAAAGCACTGAAACATCTACTTCCCAAATGTCTTTTGCCTTTCAGAGCTCTGAGGGCATTGCCCAAGGATGTCACAGCCAGAAATGGACAGGACTTCCTACACCTTGTCCTGACCTGCAAAAATCAGTTGGAGTTAACCACTGTGGAAAAAGAATGCTTAATCCATGTAAATCTGAAGGCTGGGTATTGCTTTAATGGGAAGAAAGTGGACAACGAGATTTGGAGCATATAGTATAATAGGGAGCTGTAATGGGAAACGTACTGGGGCAGAAAGGAGATGTAATCGTACATCACATTTAAGCATCCAGGCTGCATCATGGGCTATGAGGTTTTAAATCTATGGGTGTGTATTCTTCATGGGCATGATTTTTCACTTCAGGCATGAGCCCTTTGTTCACACCTTGGTCAGTCAGAGGAATGAGGAAATATCCAAACTTGAACTTGCAATGGCAAGAAAGACGCAATGAAACTCAATCTGTATTTCTATCACAGAGAAGGCTGATTTCAGCTTGTATACACCTGCATGACAAAGTTACCTTTGACAATAGTTTTCTTGGTCCACAGTCTAAAAAACATCCAATAAACAAAAACAGGAGGCTGAAAAATTCAGATGGAGAAAAAGTAGGTTTCAGCCATGAACCTGGAACAGCAAACTGATGCTTTAAGAAAAGTTTTTTCCTTATTTCTGGGTACTTAAAAAATGAAGACTGAATGTTTTTCCCTTGAAGGGCACGCTTACTTTCAAACTCGACTGAAGAATATGTTATGTCCTGGGCTATAACACATTCTTAAGTGTCAAGGTTTTGGCTGGCATGGTTTAGTGTGAGGTGTCCCTGCCCATGGCAGGGGGTTGGAACTGGATGATCTTAAGGTCCTTTCCAACCCTAAGTGTTCTATGATTCTATGATTCTAAGTTAGGCATCCTTCTTTAGCTACTCCCAAAACCCTCCAGCAGCTTTCTTCTCTGAGGAGATGTCTCTTAACCTAGAGACATAGCTGGTACAACATAGTTTTCCTTTTTTGTTCTCTTTCACTGTTTCTATAAGAAGCAGAAGCAGCAAATAGTACCAAACATACCTGAATCCTGTCCTCCATCCTCCTTGGTTATGCCTTTTGTCAAGGGCTGTAATGAAGTGGTGGGATTGGGGAGAAAAGTTTGAGTGAACTTCAGGTAAACTTCTCTCTCACAATTAATTATTCCTGAAAACCATCATTTTGACCAGTATCTGAGTAGGTCTGAAAACCAGACTATTCCTATCGAGATGAATGAACAAAATTGTCTACAGCTACCTTAGAAAATACAGGGCCTCTTTCTAAATTTCTATACACATAAATACATATATATATTGCATTTTAATTGCCCAGTGCTTGTTGTCAGATCCAGATTGGATCTCTTTGGCCCCATTTCTATTCACATTGCACACATTAGACCAACCCCTTCACCTGAATGTGCTGACACAGAGGTGTTTGTTGGCACACCTTGGGGAGGGAGATGCAGAGAGCTGGAGGTGGCAAAGGAGACTTGCCTGCAACCTGTTAGTGTTCAGGGTGAATACCCACTGAGCCATCTCCTGCAGCCTGCTTTGGCTTGCCTTGGGTCTCTGCCATAGCCCGCTGCATGGCCGTGAGGGTGATAATCTTTCTATGGTGTCCCACACCCCCAAGTGTCCCATGGAGACGGCAATATTTTCTTGCATTCTTAGTCTATGGATGATCTTCTGTGTGAGCCTGCACAGCCCCTGGCACTAAAGGTAACGGTAATGGGGATAATATTCCAACTGTATGAAAAGGCACATGTGGGTGTCTCAGAAACATGACGACTTGAAGACTGCTTTCTCCTCAAAATGATGCAGCCTGGAATCCCTTCAAGGCTCTTGTGTTAACAGCATAGCAGTGCAAATGGCTTAGGAGCGAGCATGCACTGAATTACAACCTCCTCCTACAGGAACCCTGAGTTCCCTTTAAAAGAAGCTGTTCGCTTTGCTGCTGAGCTAACATGATTAAACAAGAGAGGTCTGGCAGGGCTCTTCCACATTGTCAAATCTTGAACAAAAGGCATAATTTTCCTATTTCTTACAACTCCAAACTGCCTGCTTATAGAGATGGCAATTACTCACAGGCAGCGTAACTCAAGATCTTTCCAGTGTTTATATCTCCACATGAAGCACACATCTACATGGCAACGGCATGGGACAAGACATGTCTGTTAATTTTCCCATCATAATTCATAGCAGGACCCTGCCAAAAAAACACTGGAACTGATTACCGAGTGTGACTACAATCGGATCATTTAGCAATTTGAGTTTCCACACGTTTTGTGTGAGGCTGGGCTTTGTTTTACTTAAAGCAATAATTGCATTCTAATTTCATAATGTGGGTCGTGGTTGCTTCATCTCCCCGTGCCTTCAAGGAAAAGAAAAGGTGCACAGAGCACAGCAAACATTCTTTTTTTAATTAATTTTTTTAAATGAGCTAATAAATGTTTACCTGCTTCACAGGTGTGCTTGCTGCAGAGTGACTTAATTATCATTCCCATAGGAAGGATCACTAAAGGATTAAACATTGGTATTATCCCCACTAATATGAATTATGCTTTTATGAAGAACAGAGTTAACGAATCATTTTTAGGAATAAACGGACGGCGAAGGTTTTCAAATAAAAAGTGTTAAAGAAGTAGTTAAGATTTAATAGTTTAATTCAGACAGAATTTCAACATTGAGCAGAAACAGATGATTACAAAGATTTGGACCTCATCCTGCACAACGCTCAAGTTTGCCTGCAAAGTTCCCCCAGTGAAGAATAGCGAAGAGGATAGATTCTAAATCCCAGTAAGGTAGAGCCAGAGCTTGTTGGAGACCTCTTACCTTCTTGTGCAGAGCACAAAATTCCATGTGTTAGCTGGAGGAGTGGGGTCATAGCAGCTTATCAGGTCACATAACGTGGCAAGTTGCAGCATGTCCCAGCTTGTCTGGGTTTCATTGCCTTACTCATCTTCATCTCCAAGAGGGTAGCATGGGTTCCGACAAGTCTTCAATCCCAGCTACTTCATGACAGGTCCAGTCAATCAGCTCCTACCTTCATCCCTAAACACAAGCTGGAGGGGGAAATGGGCAGTAGGGGCTTACTTTGTGTGTATCATATAATATATGATCCTTCCATTTCAATGGGCTTGGGACTAGGCTTAGTACTGAGTCCTTTCCTAGAAATCAAAGTGTCTGAAAATAAAGACCAGGTAACTCTTATTTAAAACATAAAGAAAAGCCATTTCAAATCTTTATAATGTGTATGCTAAAAGATGCAAAGTTTTTTTATTTTTTTATGGTTTTTATCTCATTTTTGCCATGAATTTCTTATTTCATCTCAAACACTTGTTACTTTTATACCTTCTGCAGTCTCTAAAGGTGCCAAACAGCAGTGTTTTTTCTGTCCTGGTCTGCCACAGACCCCATCTAAGGTAATATATGCATGTTTTTCCCAAACAGACATAGCCATACTTCTATCTGGGGTATACCCCTAACATCGAGGATGTCTGGAAATCAGGTAAAACCACCTCACATGCTGGATCTGTCTTTCATGTTCCTAGCTGATTTCTCCAGGGCCAGAAGAGGATCCAGGGAACTACAGGTCTCAGTCTGACCTTGGTGCTGGGGAAGGAGCAGATCATCTTGAGTGTCATCACATAGCAGCACATACAAGACAAATAGGTGATCAGGCCCAGCCAGCATGGCTCTATGAAAGGCAGGTCCTGCTTGACTAACTTGATTATCTTCTATGCCAAGCTGACCTGCTTAGCAGATGGGGGAAAGGCTGTGGATGTTGTCTACCTACTCTTTGGTAAAGCCTTTGACACAATTCTCCTGGAGAAACTGGTTTCTTATGGCCCGGTTGTGTGTTCAGTTCACTGGGTAAAAACCTTGCTGGATGGCTGAGCCCAGAGTTGTAATGAATGGAGTTAAATCCAGTTGGTGCCTGGTCAGAAGCCACCAGCTGTGACCAGCCATGGGGATGTTCCCCAGTGCTCAGTATTGGGGCCAATGTTGTTTAATGTCTTTATCAATGATCTGGATGAGGGGATTGAATTCATCCCCAGTAAGTTTGCAAATTACACCAAGTTGGGTGGGAGTGTTGATATGATTGAGGGTAGGAAGGCTCTGCAGAGGGACCTGGACAGGCTGGATTGATGGGCCAAGGCCAGTCATATGAGGTGGGCCAAGGCCAGTCGTATGAGGTTCACCAAGGCTTGAGTCACAATTACTCCATGCAACACTAAGAGCTCGGGGAAAAGTGGCTGGAAAGCTGCCTGGATGAAAAGGACCTGGGGGTGTTGACTGACAGCCAGATGAACATGAGACAGCTTGTGTCCAGGTGACCAAGAAGGCCAACAGCATCCTGGCTTGTATCAGCACCATTGTGGCCAGCAGGACTAGGGACATGGCTAAGTGATGGGATTGGCAGTGCTAGGTTAATGGTTGGACTCTACGATCTTAAAGGTATTTTCTAACCTAAATGTTTCTATAATTATAACTGCAACTGCTCACAAAAAGGTTTAGACCTTGAAGGCTCCCACCTATGTTTCATAGGTGCAACCATCCTTGTCTGCAAACAGAAATGTAAGTCATATATGTCTGCCATGTCAGCTGAACAGATGTGCCACAAACTTCCTCAAATGTGATGTGCTTTTGCTCCTTCAGGACACTGTGGGCTGATGTTTCTGTATGTATTAGCTTCCTGCACCCATTTCTGTGTATGCACATAACTACAGACCATGCATGGGGGCTTGCTTGACTCATATGGCTTAATGGCTCATATAATGTGCTCTAAAAAGTGTGTTGGTGTGACTTAAGACTGAGTAGCTCTTCTTACAACATGTTCCATGACCACCTTCATTAACAAAGTGCCTTAGCCCTTTTATGATATTTTTTGGTTATACTTGAAAGACTTTTAAGTTACCATATCCCTAATCCTTCCCAGAACTTGACAGGGAAGGTAGCTAAGCAGTTATCTCCTCTTACAAATCAGCAAAAGCTGCTTATGTGAGTTTCCCACAGGAGGAGCAGTGCCAAATTTAGGATTAGGATTTCAAAACATCTAGGACCTTCTTTCTTGTGTAGGTCTGTAAACGTCTATGAAGAATTTGGTGATGTAAAGAGTCAGTTGTCTAGACCAGAGAAGGGGTAGTATTTGCAGTTTGATCATAGCCATCTAGATCAGAGCCCATGTGATGTAAAGACTCTGCTTCTGCCCCTTTGTAGCCAACAAGGAAAGGATTTTCCAGAGCATCAGTTAAAGCACGCTACAGATCTCTCCTTTTAATCATGCCTTTCGTTTTCTCTTGTCTCTTTTACAGACCATAGTGTTAAGCTTTCTAGTATAGCTATATAAAGATAGGTAGCATAAATACCCTTCTCTAATGCTGCCTTCACCTATTCCACAATGCTTATGCCAGATGCATATGTAGAACAGGTTTTAATTCTAAATAATTGTTGGCTCTTGGTTTTGACATGCTGAGTAGGATTCATTTGCCTAAACACAGGTGTTTTGGGCATATATATGAGATATTGCATTATCATTAGCTGCTGCAACTGCAGGGGAAGTACACGTCTCCCTCAAATCCTGCCTTATGTCATGGAGATCTCTTAGCTTCTTGAGGGTACTCAAAACAGCCCAGGCACCTGTGTTTAGGCAACCTTGATCCATCCATTTGTAAACAGGCTCTTTGATGTCGTCAGAAGGTATCAACTATTCTTCTTGGAAGTTGAATAGTTCTATTTCTTCATCACTTTTCCATGTGCCACTAATTCAAACAACTAGAATGAGCCTGGCTCTCATTTGCCAAATACTCCAAGCAACTTCATGTTGCCTTATGATCTGTCAATAATTACACAGTGAAAACTTACAAAATAAGAGAAATTTGTTCCTGGTTTCAAATTCACCATGGGATTTACCTTAATTTTCCTTCCATTTGATAGTTTGTATAATATTTTTTGTCACTGCTTTTTTTCCTTGTTTTGGGCTTTGACCTTGGTTTGAGGCCTAAAAAGTAAATGGAAAAATGGGTTTGTGTGTTCATTGTAACAGCGACAAGCAGTATGTTTTATGATTTGAAGAGAGTAAATTAGCACTCATCATTAGTATGGGAAAAGAGACCTCTATGTATATGTCAATGGCATTTCTTTTCCAAAAGGCATTATCCCTTTTTGGATAAATACCCTTTCTGATAAATGCCCTTTCTGATAACAGTTACTTCCCTGTACCTAGCTGTAGCTCAACATTTTCTCAGTTGCTGTCAGTTATGTCTGAGAAACAGGAGAAAACAGAGCATGGCTATGTTGTGCACTTGCTATGATGGGAACACCCTTCAGCTCTGACTTTGCACGTGGCAGGCAGGTCTTTACCTACTGATGTGTCACAAGACAAGCAGACAAATGAAACACAAAGAAAGGGGAAAGGGCGTATCACCAGTGTATTTCCTTCAATTGTCTAAGTAGGAATTTAGACTATTATAACTTTCTTATGTTAATTCAGACTTCTAGACATCCTAAAGAGAGAGGCACTTCTAGAGACTGGATTCTGCCTTATTGTCATAGGCACCTATTCAGTGACTTGTGTGACTGAGATGACTACCAATGGATAGCTATAAAATAAGTAAGATTAATCCTGCCCGTAATGACTTGCAGGATAATGACATCCCAGAGGGATAGGGATCACCATGTTGGCACACATACAGAGTGTGTTTTATCCATGACCATTTCATCTGATCTCAAAAGTTAAGTCGGGTTTGGGTATTGTCTAGGATTAGATGACGGTATAGGAGGACAAAGAGATTTTCCCCGAGGCTGGACAGCCATGAATGGCAGGGTGTGGGGGATAATATGGGAGAGTATCTAGGCCAGTGGGCCCCTCCAGTGCTTTGGAATTCCACCACTGAACAAGTGCAAAATCCAGAAGAATTAGTAAAACCCTTAAATGAGGTGCATTGTCATCCTGGTCATACCAGAAAAGGACAAGTCATAGCAACGTGCTGGGGCTTGGCCTATGCTTACAGAGCCCTGTTCAACCCTATCCAGCACCTTCAAAGGGGAAAATAAGTTTCTGGATCTGGTGGCAAGGCAACAGAAAACACAGCTACTCCAACTCCAAATACAGCAGCTACACCAACCCTCGTGACAAGTACAGCAGCTACTCAAAGTCTGACCTCAACAGACAGTGCAGCTACTCCAAATCCAAGTACAGAAGCCACTTTAACCACAGTGATAATCACTGCAGCTAAACCAAAGGACCAATTTGTGCCCCACATCGGGTGCCACAAAGAGCTGTAGTGGTTAAAGCCCAGCTGACAACCCAGAACCACGCAGCCGCTCACTCACTGCCCCCACTTCTTCCTCCCCCCTGCTCCCAGAGGGATGGGGAGGAGAATCAAGAGAATGTAACTCCCATGGGTTGAGATAAGAACAGCCCAGTAACTAAGGTATAACACAAACCACTGCTGCTACCACCAGTAGTAATAATGGTAAGGGAAATAACAAGGGGAGAGAATACAACCGCTCACCACCCTCCGACTGATACCCAGCCCGACCCGAGCAGGGATCTAGTCCTTCTGGGTAACTGCCCCCCAGTTTATATACTGGGCATAAAGTGCTGTGGTATGGAATACCTCTTTGGCTAGTTTGGATCAGGTGTCCTGTCTCTGCTTCCTCCCGGCTTCCCCTCCTCCCTGGCAGAACATGAGAAAGCCCTTGGTCAGACTAAACATTACTGAGCAACAATTAAAAACACCTTTATTATCAGCGCTGTTCTCAGGCTGAAAATCAAAAACACAGCACTGCACCAGCTACTAAGAAGGAGAAAAATGACTGCTACTGCTGAACCCAGGACACAAGGTCATTCAGGAAACCAGCAGCAGAACAGGCACACAACTATGATCTGCAGAGTCCTAATCCAGAGCCTGACCCAAAATGCACCTCTCCCACACTCTTCAAACAGAGACAGGAAACCCTCCTTCACAAGAGTATCACATAAATTAAATTCCACATCCATTTTATCACCGCTGTCTTCCAGATGAAGTTGGTAGATAAGTAAACTGAGGCAGATGGTGAATCCACCTAACCATTAGCATGCAGTGAATAAGTGATGAGCTGGCAAGAAATCTATTTTCTCCTTCTTGTTCCATATTTCTGTCCATAGCCATGACTTGTATTTACGTAACTCAGCTTAGTTTTAACTTGGAAATATGATGGATAGTCTTCTCCCATTTTAATTGTGGGGATTGCACAATTACTTTCCAACTAAAGTGTTATAGGGCATCAAAACCAGCTACACAAGGATAGCAGAAATGATACAAAATCCAGTGGAGATCCACACTTTTCTGGAGAGGCAATGAAAAGACAGGCAGGACATCCCAAGGCATTTCAGTTAGGAATGGATGTGATTAGGCAATGGGAAGGATGGACTAAAGCTCACAGCGTAAGACATCTTCATGCACATAGTTTGGATGATTTAAGTGTCCAAGCTCTGATTATTATTAATGGAGATCTACTGCTTAATTCAGATGTTGAAGCATAGATGCTATTCTAGCACTCAGATAGTGCTATGCAGCTCAGTTTGAAAAAACCTTTATATTATCACGTTGCAAGAGATTAAAGCCATTGCAATATTACAGTGCCTTTTTCTATGGGATGATAGAGCAGATAAACTGTTTTGATGTTGCTCTCTTGCAGGAATCTGTTCAGGGAAGATCCACGCGTATGTGGTTTACAAGTTGTCTCTTGCAAGAGGATCACAATGACCCTTTCTGGCCCCCACATGTATCTATTCCATCACTGGTCTACAAAATTCATAATGCAGAAAGACAGGGAGAGAGAGGGAGATGGGAGGGGGGGAGGAAAGGAGAAATTTACATTGCGACTGCATTGTATAACTAACAATCATCGTAATAGAATTACTGACATTATGGGCTGCTAAAGGAACAGTTAGTAGCTTGTCTCACTTGTCTGTAATTTACTCTGTGTCTATTTAGCCTTGATGTACAACCTAGGTCAATTGCTGTGCCTCTTTCCTATCTTCCTGCTTCTGAGTTATAGAGAGAAATGTGTGCCTCATGAATGACTATCTCTCCTGGTCAAGCTCGTCTCTCACACTGTTCAGCAGTGCCATGTGTTAATAGATAGTGCTGAACAGTTAATATCACCAGCTAATTGGTGCAGCATGTGTGAAGCAGATGGATTTAAATATAGAACGTGGAGGCTGAAGGAGTAACTGAAATGCATAAGCGATAAGGATTTATTATTAGAACAGATTAATGAGCCCGCCTTTCCCTGTTTCCCCCTGTCCTTCATCTCTCATCCTCTTCGCAGGCCAAGTGCATTTTTAATTTTTCTCTTTCAGGAAGATTTTATTCCACTGTTGAGAAAATCAGGATGGAGAATTTTGTGTTGGCTGTATGGCAGCACCTGGAAGGCCAAACCCTTTATGCCATGTACTGAGCGCGTGGTGTTTGTGGAGACTCGGGTCTGCAGTAAAACAGTAACAACTGATTTATACTGTAGATGAAGAAGGGGTATGTAAAGAATGGAGGGAGAAAGGTGGAGGTGTGTATTTATTTTAATGAGGATCAGTTGTCTCAAAGACCTGCAATATCAAACCAGAGTAGGATAGTCTCTTTAAAAGAACTTTGGCTCAAGTCTCAGCTCCTTGCTTGGTGTTGCCTACTTGAATGCAGCTTTTCACTGCCTTTGCTCTGTCAGTGCTGCAGGCCAGGCTACTCCTTAAATATAGGTTGCAATGGAAACAGAGGTAGTTTTGGAAGTATCCTCACTCCCACATTTAATCCCCATGGAAACTTCCAAGCTAACTACAATAGTGGCTCCAGAATTAGGAACCAGCTTCTGGACTTCTGTCAAGATAAACATCCTTCAATTCACCGTCAGATGGGAAGATGAGAGACTGAGGTATTTTCTGTGGAGGTTGCCTTTCTCTCTGAGATACTTGGACCATCTTGTAAGCATCCCTTATGCCCACCCAAGTAATGGTGTGTACATTTGTCTTTTCCATTTTGCAGCTGGAGATACTGAAATTCACAAAGTGTAAGCCTAGTGTTTCTTTAAGATGAACATCAAAGCTCTAAAAGCTGATCTTGACTGAAAACCAAACAGAAGAATCCATAAGGAAAGATGCATTTTCCCCATGCTGTTCTAGCCAGCCTACCATTGCTCTCTCTACTCTTTTACCAAGCGGCTGGTAGCTGGACAATGGGCACAAGACAATTCATCGTGCAAAATTAGTCATGCACTTCAAGTAAATAAGCATGCCCATGCTTTTACTTGTTCATGGCTTAATGCTTACTGTCAGGAGGTAGTGGTCCAACACCTTTCCTTGAATTCAGTGTACAGACAGGTAAATGGAATTTACTCACTCTTGAACTGGACAGTTTAGAGTTCACTCAGTTCTCATTAGCAGGCTTTCAATTCCAGATAGGAGAGGTTACTCATTTATTTACTAAGTGGATTGATTATAACCATATTTTAAGTGGTAGTATGTCTCTGCAAGACATTTAAGCTATGTCTAATCTAGAAGGCCTGGGGATGCTTCAACTGTGACATGATGCTGGAAAGACACAAGTCCCAAAGAGACAAAGAAATCCATCCCCACAGTTTCCATGTGAAGGAAATCTGTGTGCATGCATTAAAAGGGGGTGTAGGGGCACTGTGTGTAACACTTCCCTATCTATCTCTGATAAGGACAGGAGGGGACCGGGACACCTGTGTGCAGCGTTGGATGCCTGTACCCATATCTGTATCCATTGCCTGATCTACAGACTTAGTAGACTTCACCAGGCTTATGAACTAAGGACCATATAAAAATAATTTTCAAAAGAAGGGCTGAAAAATCTCCTCCAAATAAAATAAAAAAAAAAAAATTTAATTTATTTTCATCTGTAAGATAAACAACTACATGTACGTGGAAAACCACATAAGGATCTAAATCACCCTCGGTTATACCCATGAGACCACATTAAAATGAAATAAGGGCAGGATTTCCCCAGCAAACATACATTTCTATGGGTTTACCCCACAGTTTACAACTTCCCATGGTTCAGTGACATGATGTGGAGTGTTATCCATTGCCGAGTTTGCTTAACTGAGCTTGGTTTTGGGCACAGCAAAACTCCTCTAAGCTGCAGTTTTTGGTTTTATTGTTTGGGTTCTGTTGGAAAGACACAGTTATTCTAACATCCCTTTTCATAAACAGATTACCATTGCAAATTGCACCATGGGGAAGTGGTAAAATATTTGGGGCAGGATTAAGGTAATCCTAAAACAAGCCCATAAAAAACACGCAGAAGAGCTCTGTTTTTAAACAGAGACAAGATGAGACACAATCTTTTTTTTTCAGTAAATTTTCTGGAGCATTAAACCTTTAAACCCAACATGCACTATATGTGCGTGTTTGTGTGTGTGTGCGCCTCGGTACATGGGTATGTCTTTAAGCTTTCCTTTGCCAAGATACAAAGCCCAGCTTGTCAGCGTTGCATCATGTTTGCAAATCTCCTCTTCAGTGAAATTTGTCTGACATCAACTTTCCCCTCATGTAAGCATAAGTCTTCTCTGGCAGGTGAATGTTTGGTTGGTTTTTCTATCCCTTCCATAATCTATTTCTCAGAGCATGGATTAATTTTAATTATTACTACTTTATCAACTTTTTATAGAGGTAGTAAAGGGACAGGCCTGAGATAAGAATTTAATGCTTATTGTAACTTTAAATCTCACCCTCTTGCTGTCTGCAACCACACCACCAGTAAATAAAGGGCAGGGGTTTTTTTTCAGATCTGATCCTATAGTACTGATATTATTTCCTCTTTTAAAATATGGTTTCATATAGGTGTTTTTCTCCCATTATTTAAGAGCTGAGTTTGATCCTTGATGATGTGAGCGACAAAAGCCCTGCTGGCTTCAATCAAATGGAAAGAAGTGTTTAAAGCATATGCTTGCAAGCTCCACCTAAGTTTCTAAAACAAGGGGCAGATCTTATAGAGATAAAAAGATGCCCTATGTATGTGGGGCAATTTATCATACCCCTAAGGCAGAGTTGTCATAACTGCATGGTGCAAATTGTTGCAGCTTGAAAGTGGAATTGCTACAGCCCTATCTTGTAATGACAGTAATTTATATCGGCTGAAAACCTACCCCAGTGATTTAGATCCTGATCTTGTTTACACCAAACTTGATGGCAAAATTGATGGTGGATTCAAATGAAAACCAAAGTCAAATGCCACTGAAGCCTCCAGGAGTATTACAATTGACTTGAAAGGCAAGCAAGAAAATGGGTGCTCATATGAATCCATTGTTATGGAAATTACCTGGAGGAGGCAGTTCTGCCTGGACTATCACCGTGTGACTTCACATGGTCACACAATTTTCCCTGTAGGATCCAGCCAGACTTAAGGCTCAGATTCTTTGCTCTTTTCACCTCCCTGCTTCTTTATGTCTGGGCAGCACACTAATTTGTGTCATGTGTGAGGAGTTTCACCACAAACACTTTAAAATCTTCAGGTCTTTTCGGTTTTAATTATGGCTTCCTATGTTTTACTGCCACTTCTTTACTCCTGAAAAGATCTTACACTGATTTTGAATCATGCTTCAGGGTGGCAGCTAATTGCATACTTGGCCAAGCACTGGACTTCCTTATAATGTTTGTCTCAAGTGCCACACAAAAGCAATTTGTGGTGCATTTTACTAGCCAAATGTATATAATATTACATATTATTAGAATGCTATTAAAGCAAAGGCTTTTGTTGTTCTCCAGCCAAACACAAAGAACTCTTTTCCCCTGTATAAAGAAGTTTCAAAGCTAAAACTTCCTGCCTCTCCAAGCTTCCAGCGGTGTCCTGACCTTAATGAACTGGGAAAGGCTATTTTTCTCATTCAGGAAGAAGCTGCAGATATTTTCCATTCTTGTGACTTAGGGCAGGACAAGGTGTGACTGCACTGCGTGGGGATACCTCTGAGCTAATTCCAAATAACTTGTTTGGGTAGTGCATGCAAGAGAGTGCGGAGAAGATCCCATTATTGCAAAGCCTACTGGAGCAGCATGGTTCTAACTCTGCAAAACTCCCTGCTTCCAGCTATGCCCACGGAAGCTGCTTTCAAACTAAACATCTTAACCTTGCCTGAGCTGTTCTCTTACCTTTTCACCTCCTTTCAGCTCACCTTGTAGGGGCAGTCCCTCATTCTTGCTTTGCCTGACTCAAACCATGCAAGAACCTTCCTACTCCTGGTGTCAACGCTATAATGGCAGACTCAGGCTGAATGTTCAGCACCCAGAAATAGTTTAGAAAATCAGTTCCTTTTCTAGATCAGGAAACTGAGGCAGAAAGACATTCTTGCCCAAAAAGCTGGTCTTGGGGAGCAGAACAGGAGCTGTGCGGAAGGGCTGCTAGGAGGCAGTATGACCATCATACGCATGGGGAATTGGGAATGGGACAGAGCTGTCAATTATTTGCAGCCCAACCTATTGCATTACCTCTACTGAGGGATAATTTGCTTTTCTAGCTTGGTCTTGTCCCATCACTCTCAGTATCCATTAGAACCAGGCCTCATTGTCTGATTCCATCTCTTTTCCTATCTCAGTCTTCCCTTCAAACTAACTCTGTGGCAAGCATTTCCTACAATTCTTATCTTCTGGTGGCATTATTATGAAGCCTACTTGAAACAGGGAAGAAAGGGGAACTGGAAAGTATTCCTGCTTTAAATTAAATCCACACACGAGTGCCAGAAATCTTGTAGCAGAGACTTCACATCCTTGATCTACTGAGGAGATACCAACGGTCTCAAGTTTGCATTAGTGAAAAGCTCCTTAGAGCTGTTATTTACAATACATTCAGTGGGGAAAAGGAATTAAGGAATTCCCACAGGAGAATCACTGGAGCCAGTAACTCAGTGTATAGTAGGATGAAAAAGGCAAACAGGGTTGAAGGCACAGGGGAGATGGGATGTATACCAAAACAATGATCAAGCTCAGTTGGTCTTCACACGTGTGAGTTGCGGCAAACTGCTTAATCCTTTACTTAAACAGCACCCATGTGCCAATGCAGTATGTATCTCCTCAAGACCTCAGAGAAGGGCAGCCTTGCACACCGTAGCAGCAACATGGGGCTCATATAGGAGAGACACAGCCATTGACCCTGTCACTGGCAGCATAATAATGTAAAAGTCACACAGTCTATAAAGTCATCCCTGTCCCGGGCTGATAGTTACAGCAAAGGCTTCATCCACACTGCTCTATCTAGTCTTTTTCTAGATGGACTGAATGCATCCATGCTAAACTGCACATGGCAAACCATCACCTCTGAGTCCCATCAGGAACCTTGGTAGCCCAGAGGTACAATTATTTTGTATGTGTGGAGATTCACACTGCACAAAATCATGTGAGGACACAGCCCACCAAAGAGCTGGCCAGGTTGTCCTAGCCACTCAAGGGTACTGCCATGGTGTCAGGGCACAGGGTGCTTGCAGCCCAGAAAGCAACCGTATCCTGGGTTGCATCAAGAGGAGCATGACCAGCAGCTCCAAGGAGGTGATCCTGCCCCTCTGCTCTCGTGAGACCTCATTGGAGCATTGTGTGCAGTTCTGGTGTCCTCAGCATAAAAAGGACATGGAACTGTTGGAACAAGTCCAGAGGAGGCCACGAGGTGATCAGGGGCTGGAGCACCTCCTGTATGAAGACAGGCTGAGGAAGTTGGGGCTGTTCAGGCTGGAGAAGAGAAGGCTGCGTGGAGACCTCAGAGCAGCCTTCCAGTATCTGAAGGAGGCCTATAGGGATGCTGGGGAGGGACTCTTCATTAGGGACTGTAGTGATAGGACAAGGGGTAACGGGTTAAAACTTAAACAGGGGAAGTTCAGGTTGGATCTAAGGAGGAAATTCTTTACTGTAAGGGTGTTGAGGCACTGGAATGGGTTGCCCAGGGAGGTTGTGAATGCTCCATCCCTGGCAGTGTTCAAGGCCAGGTTGGACAAAGCCTTAATGTGAGGTGTCCCTGCCCATGGCAGGGGGGTTGGAACTGGATGATATTGAGGTCCTTTCCAACCCTAACTATTCTATGATTCTATCATTCTATGAGTCTATGAGTCTATGATTCTATGAATTATCTTAGAAAAGCAGTATCCAAAACTGGTGTGATCTTACCTGTGCTGTTTATAGACAGCAGTCCTTGGAGTGAGCTATCCCAGAGCTTTACCCAGGGGACCTGTGAGTTTGATGATGCACACATCCCCAGCGTCCACAGTAAGCTTTTCAGCAGCAGTAATGGGTCTATATCGCTTCCAGCCTAAGGCTGGCTCCTCTCCAAGTTGGGAAATGCCTGGGCAGAGTGAGCCTGGGTTCAGAGGGAAGCGCAGTCTCTGTTTGCTCACCTCCCACAACAAGGCTCCCTCAAGCACCAGGAGATATGTGTTGCTGAGTCCTGTTTTGTTTGGATTGTGTTTTAGATAAGTAACACGAGAAAGGCTCACAAACCCATCTTTCTGTTCAGATGGCACAAGACTTGAGTGGAAATATGACGTATTTCGCTCATCACTCAGGCTTTTAAACTAGTGTAAGATGACAATTTTGAAATACTAACTTTTTTTTCCTCCCACTTTGCCTTGACCTGGGTTTAGGGAACTGACAGATTCTTTCCACCCTCCCTGTCCCCTGCAAGAAAAAATAAAGTTTTGGATTTCAGCAATTTTGACGTTATTGTACTTAAAAGATCCAGTTGGAAATGCAATGAATATCTTGTTGATGACATCCCAGTGACAACTGAAGTTAATAACGGTTTTAGAAAGTCATTTACTTCAATTGACTATTTGCAAATGCACAAAGGCTGCCAGTTTCATTAATGCAAAAAATGCAGGAAAAACCCTGCTCCCTTTCATTTCTTACTTTCTGTTTGAAGTTGAAAATATGTTACAAATAAACTGCTAAATAGATTTAATATTTGACATAAAGAACCTCTGTCCCAGATGTCTGACATGATTTATAAATTACTATGCTTATGGAAATTGCATTATTGCTATACCTTAGTTTGCTGTAATGACTGGATATTATTCCTTGAGCAACAGGGAATAAAATAAATCACCGATAACTAAGCAATGTCCTGTAAAACAGATATCAGCACAAACTCTATTTATATTTGAGCAGTGAAGTTTGAGGTTCAGCTATAGAGCAAAACATTTAGCATGAACATTTTAATGGTCCACCTTGGAATATTCTCAAGGCATTCCTTAATTTTGTTAAGGTTTTGGAATTGTGTTTTCTAGTGAAGACAACACATCAGAAGCCACCACATTACCTCTTCTCTAAAGGAGCAAACTGTATTGTTGCACTAAGTCACTCACAAGGATGAGAAACAAAGTCTTTAATGCTGAAGATCTCATCCATGACAATTAGGATTCCTTTTTCCAGTGACTGCATTTTCACCTTCAAATCCCAAAGGTCACAGAGAGGTAATGTTGTCATTAAAACATACCTGCTAAGGTGACCTAAGCCGTAACATAAACAAAGTCTTTTAAATGCAGACACCTGAAATACCTTGGTTTTCAATCCTGGCTCCAGTGTTTGAATCTCAAAGGTGAAGAAGGCACACCAAATTCCTTTGAAGCCCAGTTTTCTAACCTTAAACTACTTACTAGAAGTAGATTTCCACTTGAAAACAATTAATCATGTATGTGAAATTACATTTTTAGCAGTTTTTACATCTGCAGTATTACATATGTAAATGTGCATTTCCAGTTTGTAAAGATAGCATTTTTTTAAGTAATAATATCCCAGCTTTTATTTTATAAATACAGCTTATGTTTAATACAATGTTTAATATAAAGCTGAGGTAAGGGTGGGTAAGCCCAAGAGGAAACCTTTCAATACAGCATATTTCCATAGCCAGTTACTGGGTACCAAGTGATGAAGACCTAATTGTGCCAGATTTTTAAGGGCGCAAATCATCATCAAACAATGTGCACAATTTACATAGATTAGAAACCTGAGCCCCAGGTCTGAATAGTTTCTGTAAGGATGAAGCAGTAGCTTCTCTAGGACCTCTACATTTTAATATCATTGAAACCTATATGGTAAAGCAGGGGTTTCATCTATGTTCCTGGTTAACCTGCAGTCAGTATTATGCTTCCTCTAAACTCCCTCAGGAAGGTAGGGGCCAGACTTATGTTTCTTCTCTTTGCATAAGGAAGCAGGGTAAGTCTAACCTTAAGGGCTTTCTGTCCTGACATCTTCACTGACCTTCTCTCCAGCAACTTCTATTTTGCCTTTAATTATACTGATCTTGTGCTATAAAGTATATATTGTATGTATGCATATTCTTGTCTTCTTGTTAGTGGTTGGGAAGTGCAGAAGCATTCAAAATCAGTGGTTGCTGATAAATGGTGAATACAAGCAGCAGAAGGATTCAAAGTGCTTCACCAGATATGTTAAAAATTGGTAACAATTATGATTTACAAGGGAAATATTTACAGCTGCAGCATGATTTGCACAAACTTTGCTAAGAAATGAAGAATTCCTTAGGAATTCTTCTGCAGCTCAGATCTGCAGGATGTTTTCATCTTTTTATTAGTAGAAATCTATTTAAGTGACCTATCTGAAATGAACCTGGGGCTTATAATTGCTGTAAATTTCCACACTAAACAAATAAACAGCAGTGAAACATTCAATAGACCTGGAATATTTGCTGCTTGAAGAAAAAGGCACCTTACTCTAGTAGATAAGAGGCTATTTTATTGTCAGGAAACTTATTTGGTACACATTATGTAGGGTCCAGTCTAAGTCTTGTGTCTGTGCGTTAGGTTTGTGGCAAACCAGACTTCCTCAGATAATGCCCAAGATGAGTACCCAGGGCAGAGAAGCACTTTTGGAGGAAACCAGAGGGAAGTGCTTCCTAACTGCATGTTAGCACCTAAGTTTAGTGTGCTGGGTGGTAGATAAGCATTCCTCTGCTGGCCTCGAAACCGCCTATCTCCATTGCCTGTAGAGGCAACTTAAGTAAGGGAAGTTCACAGAACATAATTTTAGGTATCTAAGCTTCTTGTCAAGTGAAGTGGAAAAATACAACAGCTCACCGAGGTCTGCCAGGTCAGGAACAACAGCAAACTGAGATGGTGGTCTCCAAACTCAGGAAGAACTTGCTCTTTAAATGCATAGTGTCTTGTTAAACCTATCAACGGTACAGGTCAGAGTGTAGCCAACTTTTATGCTGCTGGCTTTAAGGCCACTCTTCCCTGGAAATGTTAATTCTGCTGCTTTGTCATTGCAGATTTTGGCAGTGTAGCAAATTCCACTTCTGTTCAGTCAAGCCTGAACCTTCAAGAGCAGTAAAACTGCTCAGTAAGAATAGCTAGGTAATTATAAATTAACTATTAAAACCAAAACTGGCCATATCACTGAACTGATGTGCATTGTAAAATATAGAAGCTGGGAAAATAGTTATTGTAGTTAAATGGTGTAATGATTTAAGGAAATAACAGGTCTGCAAGAAGAGTTGTAGCCCTCTCCTGAAAGCATACACTGCTCTCCTTACCTCTATCGCTGTTCTTTAGAATAAAAACGGATGGCCTGTGTGGTTAGTGCCTGCAGAGTTGCATGTTAGCAAAAGCACACGAGTTGGGTCTACTTAAGGGAGGAAAATCAAGCAAAAAATTAATTACAAGGAAAGGAATCTAATGATTCAAGTCTGTGTATATTAAAAAAGTTACATAGGAAAAGACTGAGTGAATGCATGTGTGATGAGAATGCCAATAACAGATCACAGGAGTGTGAAACTGCCTTGGATCTTGACCCAGAGTCAGTGGAGGCCTGTGGACTCCAGTTGAATTTTGCACCAGGTCCTTGGAGATCCCTCAGAGTAATCTCAGCACTTGGGAACACTGCCCAAAGACATTAAATGAGTAGCATGGGCATGACTGGCTTTCTTTTTAACAGGTAACTAATATCTACGGTCATCAGAGGAGCTACGTCAATCACACCAGCTATAGATGCATCTGGGGCCCAGATATGAATTACTAATGGATTCGTTATGCTGGATGAGGTCAGAAACAATAGCAGTCTGCACTGGGATGCTCAGCCCCGGCTTTTCATTTCTTCTTCCTGAGTGTGAGAGAGCAAGAGGGCAAATAAGGTGAGCAATCTTAATCACTCTACTTAATCCCCCACTACATGATGCTTAGATAGGTCACTGGTGCACTGTGCAGCTATACAAGGAGGTGCTGAGTTGGGAGTCCTTTGAGAAGGTCTTTGTGAACTGCAACGAGTGAGCTCAGCTTTGCAAACTGAGGGTCACACACACGCCACAAACACTGTTTGCTTTTAAGAGGAACCTTGGTTCATAAAATGGTTCCTCATATTTATTTTGATTTGTTTTTGTCGTTACTTTTCATGTTCAGAGAGGGGGACAGGACTCTTTGCTAGGGTCTTTCTTATATGCTTCCTACATTTCACGCTTGCAGTCTCAAAGGCTCTGAAAACAGATGTCTGCTTTGCAAAGCAGGTTTTAGGTTTTTTGGCAATGCCAGACATTTTACAGTAGAAAATACGAAACAAAAACACCACCAGTGACTTCTGATGTCTCCTGTTTCCTTATCGCCCTTTGTTATACTTGTTAATCAGGGTGACAGGGATATTTTAAACATTTGTAATGTATATATTTCTTCCCCCCCCCAACTTCTGTTTATTTTACAACAAAATGAACCTTGGGAAAAAAAAAGTAGCTGCTATTATATTTTTTTTTTCAAAGTGAAGAAGTAAACATGCTGCTTTCACATTTGCTACATCAAACGGATGCTATTTATTTAGTCGCTTGAGGCAGGAGGCCTGATCAGAAGCGAATTTCTTTTATGGCCTAAGGTGGCGAACTATTTTTAATAAGAACAATGCTTAAGGAAAAGAAAATTCCTAAAAAACCTCTTCAATCAGTTGGAGAGGAGAGAAGGGAAATCCCCTCTTGTGGTAAGGAAAGGTAATGAGCTGCTGCTCCATAACACATCCAGCCTGGGCTGCCTAAAACTTCCAGTGTTAGAGGAAAGAGATGTGTCACCAGGCATCATCTCATTTGAAAGCAAACAGGAAAACAAGAATCCCATGCCCAAAAGTTCCTTTTCTCCCATGTGTATGAGCAGAGGTGAGGACAACCCGATTAGCTCTTGATGCCTGCTCCAGGGACAAAGGTGAGGTCCAACCCCTCATTTTCTTTCACAGCTTTGCACTTGTTTTGCCCAATAAGTGCGTGCCCCGCATTCAAATACTCAAAGGAAAATAGGGAAAGTTAAAAATCATAAATGTAAAATGAGTTTTATTGGACTCCCACAAGCAAGTGAAATGGCCCAAGGCTGAGGTAGCTGTCTGGGTGAAAATCATCCAGGAACCAGCTCAAGCCTTGTTCCCTAGCCTCACTCAGTTTACGAGTATAGACATAGCCCAAGGTCTTCTCTTTTTAAACCGCTTGCCAACAACATGCAAGCTAGAAATTAGGATCACTGGAATGAAAGCTGATGTAAACAATTTCAAAACCAAGACTATTGAACTCACCATCAAAAATCATAAGACTCACCATAAAAAAGACACATAAAAGCTTCATTTTTATATTTCCAGAGTTAAGCCTTAACTTGAGACAGTGATATGTTTGTTGCTTGATTTCTATCTTCAGTGTAAGCAATTCTGAGTGCAAAACCAGGAAAGATCACTGATTGTACGCAGCCTAACTGCAATGCACAACTTGATACACAATGCAAATATTGTAAAAATAGGATAGAATTTGAAATTTCAAAACTTGATCTATCATTACTATATTGAAATAATCAAAAATACTGTGGAAACTTTGAACTGAATTTCTAAGTAATAAAAATGTTGGCATTTTACTCTTTCGGCCTCGGATTTCAGAGTATTTTAAATGGTCTTTTAACCACAACGAAAACTTCATCTTACAACCACATTTCCCCAAAATATTATGGTTTTCTTCTGCATACAAAACTCTCCAAATATACCTATACAGTCTGTTTGCAACCCAGCCCTTTGGTGAGAAAATGCACTCTTGCTGTCTTGACTAACAAATAATAATCAGCATGTTAATGTGGAAAGATAAAACAAGACTCTGAAATGCTCATTTGGGTCAAAATGAGGTTATTTCCCAGGGCATAGGGAATCCCATCTGAATTGGTTACTGCAGTGACACAAGAAACATGCAAACTGTACCCTTGATTAGAATCTGGGAGAGAGAGATAAAAGGTTTATCTGTGTGGCAAGCTCTGTTTGATGGACTATTAGATGGCATTTTTTTATGTTTGCTTAAATCTCACAGCTTCTGTTGCTGCTTTATCACTAAAAACCCACCCCCCAATTAATAATCTTGCCTTTCAAGGAAGACTTTCTGGCAAACAAAAGTGATGAGAACAAATATATAAATGTCATTAGTATTTTGCTTCCAAAACGCATGCAAAGACAGGCATGCATGTGTGTGGATGTTTAGGTACCATCATACACTAACATGTAAATCTGCCCATGTGTGTTTGTGTTTCAAATGCCCTTCAGCAGGTCGAGACTTTCAGGCACTCGTGTTTGTGAGCTGTCATAAGCTCGGGCAAGCAGACACTACAGCATGAACCCGTAGCCATAATTTGAGATACAGATAGGTGTATGCTGTACCTATATGTGTCCAAAGATTAATATGCATGTGTATATAGTCTCACATATCTCTATGTATACATACACATATAACCAGTCATGTGGTAATGTACTCATGCATATTTATGATATGATAATATAATATATAATATAATGCAATATAAAAGTGTATTATAATATACCATCAGTATATAATTATCCTATATTATAATATATTGTACGTTATGAATATATAACATCACATATATTATATATCAATACACATATGTTTTCATTTACATAATATTTGTATGTACATTATACCTACCTGTGTATTAAATAATACATATATTGTGTGCATATGCAAATAATATTGATAGAAACCAAAGTTTAAGTGGGGTTTAATGCATTTTAATCTCCATTTAATGCTTTGTCTTGGTGGAGAGGCTCCAGTGAGACACTGTGATAACCTGATTTAATTCAGCTGTGCTCTTGGTATGACTTCAGAGTGGTCACAGCCATCACACTGCAGTGGACTGACTGAATGAATCAGGTCAATGGCCATAAATGAGGGAAGACGACATAAAGGTGGACCTTGCAGAGTGTGATGGGGATAAGGACTACAGCCAGCTCCTGAATCACATACCCCAGATTACCATATTGTATTTTTTTATGGGGTTAGTGTGAATAAAAATTGCTGCCTCTCCTCCTGAAGTTCCTTCAACTACTTCCTATAGCATACGGCTATAACTCACTCCCACTCACTCAACACTTAAATGTAGAAAGGCCTGCAGGGAAAGACCTTTGCTTTAGAAGGCTTCATAAATTCCCTCAAAGGACAATAGTCCTCCCAGAGACTAATTTAATCTTTGTTTTCTTTTAAAAACACAAAACGAGGAGAATTTCCCCCGCAAAGAAATGTTGTCAGAGTGGAAGCTGCATATGGTCATACCCTATGCACTGCATCACTGATCATTTAACAAAGCAGAATTAACACCGCCAGCCGCTTTGGGGCATGTGCCTTTTGCAAAATATGAGAACCAAATATACTTGCAGGCTTCTTCCCCCCACCCATTCCTCCCTAAGCTGGGGGTCACATCCTGCTCTTCAAGATCATGTCCAAGTACATCATTTGCTATTGTGCTAAGCACTTGTCACTGCTGATTTTCTTGAGAATACTGATTGCATCACACTGAGCACAGAACACGAGCACTGATCGGTTAGGTGGTCTAAGATAACTTTCTACCTGTTTCTTCAGTGGGCTGGAAACGATAGTAGCTTTCCAGTGTAGCTTGCAGAGAACCAAAAGCTACTCCATATCACATCAAGAGCAGTTTTAGTTCCTAGATGGGGTTTTGGCACGCAGCCTTTTTGTATTTCGATAAGACTGATGACGTTGCCTTTGTCATTGCTCCCTCACCTGTCTGCCAGATGTAGTCTTTCACAAAGACAGCCAAGTTGCCTGCTTGTTCTGCTGTTGTATAGCCTCAAGTCAGGGTGGTTAAACTTCCCAGATAGGGCTACCAGGCTGTGGCATCCAAAGATCTAATCCTCACTCGCTTCTGCTATCTCAGAGACCTAATCATCAGCTAATGGGCCCGAGGGACAACTGGTCATGGTGCTGCTTCAGCTGTTGTAGCTAAAGGGGAACCAGATAGGAGTACTGAGAACATATCTATGTTCTGCATATTAATCAGTAGCCATAATCTGTGTCTGAGTTACATTTACTTCGTGAGTGGTGCAGGAAAATGGGTCACTTTTAGGGCATGGTTCATCTTATCATAAAATAAACATGTACAATAAGCTGTATTAATCATACCTCTTGACTACCAAGGCATCTCAGGAAGATTAGGTGGCATGTAGCCATCTAAAAATAAGCGAATCTACTCCACAGACTGGAATCTTGGGACTCTTTCTTGGTCACAGCAGGAGAGACCTGATGGCCAGAAATGTGTTAATTTACAAAAACTCCACTGGATTAGACTGTAAATTTATGTTGTGGTGCTCTGAAATTCTTCAAACAATATTAAGCAATGCTTCGTTTCTGGAAGCATCAAGGAAAAATTTCTCTATAATATGTGCGTGTGTATATGTATACATATACGTATATGTGGGAGAGCCAAACAAAAAGCTAAAATGAAAATGCACCAGAAATTAACACAAGTTAGTCTTCATAGTATAACTTAATCCATGGATTGCAATTAAATCCACTTCTCTGCACCTGAGTCTATTCACTACATCAAAGCCAAACCACTAAAAGTACTTATTCCGCAGTGGTTCGACTATTAATTGGTGTTTTCTTCCCCTGTTCTCCCATCCCAGTCCTCTTACTGTCTTCCTGGAATGATTTACCATAAACAGTGAAAATTCCCATGTCACCATGTCCACTGCAAAGTAACAGGAAAGTGTGAATGCTGTTTAGGAGAACTCATTGTCCGATTTATGTTATGCCAAAAATAAGCACTTCTGCTCAGGCTCAGCTTTGTTAACAAATTTCTTCATCCACCGGCAAAGCAGTCGCTGCTGCCAAATTATGCAGCAATGCAGACTAAGCAGGACTTGTTCTTCTTCCAGCCACAGTGCCACTGATTTTATTTCTTTATTTATTTTTACTTATTCTTGATTTACATCAGTCTCAGGGTGGGTGAGTGAGGTTGAATGACCCCCAGGATGGCGGCTTTTGATTTGTTCTGCTAAGTGAGCATCAGGATTACTATACCAGGGAAAATCCACCTGAGTCATACTAGATATTACAGTATAGAGGTTATTAAAATGGCAAAATCTGATGTCCTTTCTCTTTCAACTGGAGCACAAGCAGATTTAAGAAGGGGGTTAAAATACTTTTTAATGTTCAAAGGTGTTCTCATAGGTAGAAAATTATTGCAATTCTAAGGAAATACATTATATAGACAAGAATGAAGAAAAAGTCTACGCTTATTTATTTTGTGAGCTACCTATCCCTCCCTGCTACAATAGTAGTAGTTTCATTGTTAAAAACTAAAGAGACTACATACTCACTGGGGGTGCTCAGAGCCTATGGATATTGCCCACTACGGAGGCAAACTGCAATGAAAATTAAAAAGACCTTGACATGAGTGCTTTGAAAATGCAGAGATCACCATGAAAGGGGAATCTGTGTAACAGGGCGAGAGTGACTCTACATTGAATTATTATAGAGTTTCTACCTCTTCCACTGCAATGCTAGATGAGGCAGTGAGTTGGAAAGCGGTGATTAGAGCTGGCCTGTGCTGGCAGTTTGCACTCTCAGGGGAATTCCAGCATTTGGATGTTAGTCCTTGTTTTGAATCACAACAAAGCAGTTTTATTCTCAGAATTTTCCAGGAGCTGAAATGAAATAATAATAAAAGATTCAGGTCAATCAAAAAATTCAATTTCAGGTTTAGGGCTGTGGGTTTCTTCTTCTTCAAAACAGTTATTGTGCCAAATAAGTTCATTTTTAAGTTATTTTGAAACAAAATGAAAATATTACAGTACAATTGAATGCTATTTTTTTTTCTTATGGTAGAAATAGTTATGGCTTCATATATAGGGGCATTCAAAGCTTCTATTTTGATTAAAGCATTCTGTGATGGGGGAAGAAGATGGCAGGGTGGAAGAATTTTAAGTGAACTTCAGCTTTGCCAGGGGAAAGCAGAGACTCATGGGTCTCTGCAGGGTAGTAGTTCCCAAGCTGTGTTTTTCATCTGGACTTAGTCACTACCAAACTTCATAAAAAGACACAATGGATTTACCTTTTTTAAAACACTCAGAAGAAATCACTGCTTTTGCATAGCTGCTGCATCACTTTGGTCAAGGATCCACTTTCTAACCCTGTTATATCCAGCTTGCTTTTGTAGCACGTTGATGGTCTTAGAGCTTTTATTCATTAATTGGAAAAAGAGTTGTTTTACAGTTTCACCTGTAAAAAGCCAAAGACAGAGCTGATTCCTGCATGGAATTGTGCTATTGGCTCCAACAAGGTAAATGCAGAGAAACTATCCCATAAGAATGGAGTCTCTCCAGTGTAAAAGGTAAGCCAACATCCTCTGAAGGGTGGTACTGCAAGACCAACATTAACCTGCCTGCCCTCATCATGTGGGTAAAGACCAGAGCAATGCCAACCAACTCAAATACCCCTCAATGAGACATGAGCACTGGTAAATATTTGTGGGATCTCTTGATTTGTTTTGCTTTGAAGAAAAGGAGGTAGGTGTTGGAAATTGTGTTGAAGATGCAGCTGAAGTTGGATGTTTATCCATTGATTAGGATTTTAATCAATGCTCTTTTTTGGGGGGGCTGGATTTCACTGTAAGGAGGTCATAATATGTGCTGCTTGTGTGGAGAGAAAGTGGACCTCTCTGTCCAAAAGTTCACAATCAAATGCTTTCAGGTATGGGCTGGAAAGCAAAAGGGTTCAGCTTCCAAGGGGGCTAATCTTGTAGAAGTCAGATACTCTAAAGGAATCAAACGAATTATGTTCCAACCCAAAATTTGTTTGGAAATCTGCATGCCAATGACATTGACAGCAGAAGCGGGAGTAAGATAAGAACTATTAAATTGCCTGAGAAAGAGTCATTCCAGTCCCCAGAGTTTGCAACCTAAGCAGGTGGTTTGTAAAGGCAGCATTACTGACTACTGTTGACTGAGAGAAGATAAATGTACGCAGGAAAACAGCAGCAGATGCACAACTGGAATTAAATCTCCTGAATGCCCTGTTAGTAACGAAAGGGGAAGGCCTCTTTGCCTTCTGTTTAAGCTTAGTGAAGTTTAGCTGAATTGGGATCCAGGACTTCTCATCCAGAGACATTGACCTGACCAGTGCCTCAGTTTCCTTATCTGCAGGGAGTCATAATGTTATTTACATCAGATTTTCATTTACATCAGATTATCATTTACATCATGATGTTAGTCATTAAAATGCTATAGAATTCTATGGCGTTCTTTAAAATGCTATAAAAGAACAAGATTCATCCACTATTCATTACTCATTGTGTAGAATTACTCACAGGGCAGGTTTTTTTTCTGATCAGATGCACATCTTCCTTATAACCAAATGAATAAAGTGACTACCAGAAATTACTGTGATGCTGGTGGTGAATGACAAATACTTTTATTTTGTGAATCTTTTTTCATATGTTTGAAGAAATGACTGAATGAAAAACAGCCTTTCTGCAAATGCTCCTGTGAACTAAAGCCACCCAGTGCAAAATAGGCACGAGCAGCAAATTGAAAACACACACCAGATCTTGATCTCAGTTCAACAAGTTTTGCTTGGGCACAAGTCCATTGGCTTCTTCACCCAACCGAGTGAGACACAAATCAGGCTGACATACGCATGCATGTCAGATAAAAGTGTGCAGGGTTATGTCCATATTAGTCATGCGATAACAGGACAGATACATGTTAGGGTGGAACAGTGTTAGCAAATTATCTCACAAAAGGCTATTTGTCTTCCTTGGGACGTGTGCCACCATTTTAACAAGTCTGAATAAATCTACATTCCTGACTTCCCGTCATGGAGACTTAATGCCGCTCGGTCAGCAAAGGGATCCAGGCTACAATAAGTAGATTGGAAGAGGAAAAGCTTTCAGGTGTGGCTGGCTGGATTCCCTTCATAATGACTGGCCAGATGTTGAAACATCAGCAACATGTTTACTCTTATCTAGAAATAAAGGCCCCCAAAAGATCTGCTGTTTCTTTATTAACTATGAAGGATGCTGAGGGAATCTGGGTTAGGTAGGGTGTATTTGTCTTGTTGGATGCAGATAAATTTGATTTGAATGATGAGTCAGAGCTCCCCACAGCTGGCAACCTTCAGCAATGGCAAAGTGTAAAACTGCTCCATTTTATGTGTTCCTGTATTAACCAACAGTGACAAGATGCCATGCCCAAGCCCTCTGCACCACAGGTCCCCCCTCTGTGACAGTAAGAACAGCATCACAGCAAAAACAGCTGGAATTTAAGCTCCCAGTTGGCTTTGCTCAAACCACCATTAATTTGCCCTGAAATGCACTGTAAGCACTCACATATATTGTGTTTCAGCAGCAGTCACAGCAGCCTGTGCCTAAAATCTATAGCAAACAGTAACTCCTTAAACTTCTTCAGTTAAATATACAAAGCTGGCTTGCCTACACCTTAAATTAATCAAGCACAGATTCACAGTGAGGAGTGAGCAGAGAAAGAGACCTATTTTCCTCTTCCCAAAACTCAGCAGAGTGGAACGAATGACCTGGATCACATCTGCCTGGGCTCACAACCTCTGCTTTTAGGTTATGAGCCCTTGTGTAACCAGCCTCTGACATAGAGCTGTTTGCAAAACAAACTCCTGATCATGGGATCTTACTGTCAGCTACCGAATATTGTTTGCTACATTGACCATAGGGCAGCCATAGATTGAATAAAATAGCTCTGGCCAACTCCTAACCCTGTTTACTGGAGCAGGACCTAAACTGGTGAAGTTTACACATTGTTCAATACCGTGACCTCCTCGCACTTGCTAATCCCTCATCCACCGCTCTGCAGCTTCTTTCTTGTCCGCAGCCTCCAGACTAATACCCAGAAAGATGCTTGGATTTCCAAAACTGCAAACCACGCAGCTGTCAAATGCGCAGGGGACATTTTGTTGAGTCAGCACGTCGCCCCAGCATGACCACAGCTATGAGATCTCTCTTTCCTATGGATAATCGCATCTTCGCATGCATCAAGCGCCTTCCTGCTGCAGCAAGGTTTCGATACTAGCAGCGAGATTGCTTCTCGCTCTCAGGGCAAGCTGAAATACAACCAGAGAAAAGACTTTGGGGTCTATTAACCAGAAAAATAATATAAAAAATCAATGTTCATTTTCTTTGAATCACTAAATTTTCTCATGATGATAATTAGAAAAATACTATCAGATATTTTTGTGGATCATTTTGCATTCAGGAATATTTAATTTGTTAGGAACTCAGCAATATTCTTTTTTAGGCAGAAATACCCAGTGCTTCATTTGTGCAGACTCAGAGTATGGGTTCACAGAGAAGTATAGAGGACATAAACCCACAGTGTACCACCCCTGTACCATATCTGCACACTGATATATACTTATCTTACTGCACACATAAAGTTGTTTCACCCCTTTTTTAGGGACAGTTTAGTTGCTTCACATTTTTACTGCATGCATCACAGTCCGTACTCAGGATACAGCTGATGTGCTAAGAGTTCCCACCCTAGCTACATCCTAGTCATCACTTGCATAACTGTGCACTAAAAATCACAGCGATGAAGATGATGGAGTTGCACTAGTGTATAGATAACAGGGGACCAGCATAAGGTGGTGGCATTTGCCTTCCATGTAAAACTTCTGTTTCAGCTGGGAAAAAGTGGGAGACACTTGGAACAACACTACACCAAACCTGAAGTGAAATTTCAGGCCACTCAAGGTGTGTTGAAGAGGAAGATCTTTCCTGGAGGATATTCACTGAGAGAGAAATCAAAGCAGGTATGCACATAGACCCCACATCAAAGTAGTTGTGTATAGAGCCCAGATATATATGACCCAAAATAGAAAACCTGGCAGTGCCTGCCATGCAGTTTCATTGAGAAACACTGATTCAGCAGTTCTGAACAATGTGAAGCATCGCTGCTATTACAATGAAGCCTATTGGGGTACCTGATGATTAAGAAACACTGAAAAAAATACCTTGTAATCACACTAGGAAAGAATCTGTTTCCTCCAAGAAAATGCCTTTTTGCTCTTCCATCTTTGAAAGCATTTCCTCTGTTCTAGGAAACAGCAGCTCTCCCCTAGTGAATTCTGCTTTTTAAACATCAGTTTTCCTGAAATGTGGCAAACCAAAAGTTAATTTCAATGCTCTGCAATAGCAGTGCCAAAGGAGTTGTTTCATTTGGAAGTATCTCCTTAAAAATCAAGTAATTCTCAACATCCATCGCTTTCCTGAAAGCAAAAATCATCATATTTAGGTAAAGAATTGTCCCTCTGAATGTCTTCTTTTGAAATAGTTGGTCCAGTGCTAAGTAGGTATGCAGGCCATGAAGAAGTTTTACAGTAAATAACTGAAGGCAAATAACACAGAAAAGAAGGGGGAGGCTTTGAAATGAAGTTGTGGAAGACTTTATTAAGAAATACTGAACAAAGGCCTTCCCTGAAACACTATCATGTTAATACTGAAATCAAATACCTTTTAAATATAAGATATGCGCTTCACAGCATAGATTCTCCCAAGGCTCTGATTATGAGGTAGCAGGAGCACGCCCACAATAAATATTATATGTCAATATCTGTTTGAAGCAGACTGTTCCAAAAGCTGCGATAACTACTACATAAGCATGCTGTCCTTCAATAGCTAAGAAGGAATTAGGACCCAGAGCAAAGGCAGACATGGAAGCCCGTTTAATTATTGAATCAGGAATTTGGATGTTTCTGAATCCTTTTAGTAGTCACCATTTAGATCCTGTTTTGAATCTAGATCCTTTTCACGTACCAGGTCAACAGTTTTTCTATATAATGGAATAGAATTGTCTTGAGGGAAATGGTGCCTTCAAAAATGTTTGCTCTGTCCCTTTGGCCTGAGGCATCATCCTTAGAGACCAAGCCATTTGCAGCAAAGAAATAACCTCTAAATGGAGCTGTGAAAATTGAAATAACATCTGGCACAGTGAAACAGACATTTGTAATTATCATCCCCAAGCAGAGCAATGGGAACCAGCTATTCTCTGTCCAGCAAGAAGAAAATAGTTAATGCCTAAAGAAAGAATACGCCCTAAAGAGCCACATTAACCTTACCAAATCAGATGCTCTAATACTGGGAAATTTGTCTGGGTCACCATTAAAATAGGAGGTTGTTAAAACAGGTGTGTAGTATTAACATGAATCTGAGATGCTTGCTTCCTTTCCATCCCATGGTGACACATTCTATGTTAATTATATGCTGTCTTAAAAATACATTAAAAAAAGCATTTAATCCATTTCACAGTGGCTATGTTGCTCATCAAACACCTAGAACAGTTAGCATCTTGGTAAATGGTATCAGCTCAGTAAATTTTAGAGCCCAAAAAGCTTATTTTGTCATCTTATTTGACCTATTAAATGACAAAGGCCAAAGGTATTCTCTTAAAGTTATTCCTGCTTTTAACTGCACTAGACCCTGACTTTACATCAAAGATCACTCTAGATTTGAAAGTGGTTGGTGATAAGTACTGGTTCCAATATTTAATTACCCTCATTTGTTCTAGCCTATTTTTGTTTAGTTTCCACTTCAACATTTTGGACCTTGCTATACCTTTGGTAGAATAACTATCTCCTTCCTTGTCCATCACTGATTTTTGGTTGAAGTGTAACATCCTGTTTGCTCAGGTTCATGTTCGACAATTCAGATCGTAATTTGTCCTTTCCCTAATTCACTTCTTCCATGTTTTCTGGACTATTAATATACTTTTATCAGCACTGACTTACAGGTTTCTTGCATGCGTGTTTGCAAATAATCATTTCAGGCCCACAATGCTTAAAAATGATGCTTTTCAGCCAATGATCTTCTCCAGTCACCTCTGTGTAAGAGGCCAAGTGCTTCTGCAGTGTCCCTCAATAGACTTCTCTCCAAAGCTAAGACATGAGGTGCTCCAGATACATCTCCTTTCCCAGACAAATTAGTCCTGAACACATAACACTGGTATAACCCAGATGTCTCTGATGAACCTTCTTCTCTCATTTGGACTGTCAAATCTCCCTTGAAAGAGAAATGCTACTGCTGACCAGAGACACCAAGTCTGTTAGTGCTGGCAGAGGTATTTCCTGAAGATCAGTTGCCTGATCCTGCTGGGGCTATTGCGTGACTGGATTCATCTCAAGCAGGTCAGAAGGATCCTTTTTGTCTCGAAACTTTGACCTGCTGTGTGAACTGGATCCTGAATGACTTCCTGATCAAACCAGGCAATGTCCATTCTATCAGAAAGGGGACTTAAGGTGGTACTTGAGTACCTTTCTTGCAACGGTTAATGCAAGCAAGGGAACATTTATCTGGGCTGCAGTATTCTTAGAACATAATCTGGATTTCAGCTGGCTAAACCTTTTGCAACAAAACCTGTCAATGTATTCCTGAGTATGTCAGGAGCATTATCTCTAGGATGCTGCAAGGCCCAAGATGTGAGATACCACTGGCAGAGGTTCCCGATTGAGCTCTGAAGGGCTTGCATGGAGCTGATGCAACCACTCTTAGGTCACCTAGGATTAGGAGACTATGTCCTCCATGGTTCTTTATGAACTCCAAAACCTGGTGCCTTCCTATTGTACAAAAGTTCTGAGCATTAGGGCTTTCTCAAGTTGGTTAAAGCATAGAAACACAGCACTGCAGACAAAGAGCAATTATGAAAAGATAAAACACTTTTCATAGTAATGCCCATGGCTTCTTTTTTAATTAGTCAATAATTACCAAAAGCTGGCTTTTTTTTCATTTTTTTTCATCTTGACCCCACAGTACGATAAGGAAATTCAAAGCAACTTTAAAGTACCAACAAAGTATGAATTGATCCTTTAAAAGAAGGCATCAGAAACCTCTGTGCATCAAGATATGGTAATTTAGATTATTTTACAATATCTTAGGGCAAAACCCCATTGTAGTTTCTCTGAGCTGGCAGTGCAGATGGAAAGATGACAGTTGTGACCAGAGGTTTTGGATATGAAAGCGCATAACAAAGCTGTTTTCACTCCTCCATCATGTGGCAGAGAACAGGTCAAGTAAACTCTTTCACAGCTCAGTCCACCTACAGTTTTTAGAAGTCACTTGATCTGGAACTTAGATGAAGCAAAACAACATTAAACCTTCAGCATCTGCTAGTTAACTCAACATAGCCAACTTGCCAGCTCACTGCCAATGATGCACCTTATTTCTGATTTCTTGTCTGTGCTTAAAGATACTAAAACACCCCCATCCAGCTTTTTCTTACCTTTATATGCTCATGTCAGAGATCCTGCATTAGGCCCACAGATACTAAAAGCAGCTTGCTCCATGGGTCGAACACTGGATGCAACAGACCACTTTGCTCTTCTACAAGAGCGATACAGAGGTTGCAGTAGATAGAGGCTGGGTGTTGACAAAGCATTCATCCTATTCCAAGTGGGATAAGAGACATCCTGACCGTTCTTCTGCCTTCTCTGGCTGGTGCGTACCTGTGTGCTGGTGCTGTGTGCCAGATGAGAGTGTGCTCCACACTGTCCTGATGCAGCCTTGGCCTCAAAACCCACTCACCTCTGCCAGGCTCTGTCTTCTCTCTGCTTCCTGCCCCACTGGACAGAAGGGTTGATGCAAATAAGAATTTTTTTCCCACTGAAACTATATAAATCATTTCACTGGAATGTTTCCTGGAATCATGCTGATCAAAGAGATTTGTTTCAATTGAGAAGGGGAAAAAAAAATAGCAGTAGGAAAATGGGAAAGGGGTTTTAAAAAAAATGAAAATGTTTTTTATTTGGACGCTTTCAAAGCAAATTGAGGTGATGTTTCATTTAAAAATATACTTCAGTTTTATTTAGAGTAGAATAAACATCCTTTCCTAGGGCTCAAAACTGCAACATTTCATTTCAGCCTAGAAGCAAAATATACTTGAAATAAAACTTCTTTTGCTGCTGTTCTTGCTTTCACCTCTCATTTTTCTGTCACTTAAAAACAAAAAAGTCAAAGCAGTATGGAAAAGGTAACTGTGAAATCCAGAACTGGGACCTAGAAAAAAACCATTCTGGGTTTGACATCTCTTTCCACCTCTCATTTATTTATATAGAAAACTGATGGGTTTCTTAGCATTTTTCATTCATCTGACTGTACTCATGTCTGTAGGAAAAGTGCATGATCATACAGGAGCTATCTGCTATTAAGCTGAGAATGTATCTCCAGGTAAGAGGAAGACAATTTGCAATCTTTGCTACTGTGGTGGTACATGATCAGTGGAAACCTGAAAACCAGCACAGGCTCCTTTGAGAAGGGATGGATATTGCAGAGAGCCCTGAAACTAATTTTCAGTGGCTTTCCTCTTTTCTTTCCCCTGTTTGACTTCCAAATGGGAGGTCAGGTCAAACTTCTGGCTGGTATAACAGCTAATTACACCCCCTATTTGGCCTAGGATGCAGGGTGAGGCATAAATTAGGACCTGATAGCTTAGTTGGTGCCATGGTGGGTTATTAGATGTGTGTCAGCGAGCAAAGTTCTGATCAAAGCCCATAGAGAGGCAGCCAGAGGTCGTGAAGCATGGCTGGGGACTAATTGCCGAGCTGTGTGCTAAAAGGAAGTTTGCAATGAAAGGGCATTAAGATGCAGCCTTTCCGATCAGTGGAGCAAAGCTATTCTGGAGAAACTCAGATTGCTGAGCAGGCAGGGGATCAGGGGGTCTGGTGCAGAACCTGCTTTGGGTGATGGTGGTGGCTCACCTCATTTCCAAAGAGATTTCCTAAGGAAGGGCAGGATCAGCTCCTAAGCATCAGTCCTGGCAGAAACTTATTAGCACATTCTGTTAGTTGAAACAGGTTGGTCAAAAGAAACCATACTTTTTCAAGAGTCTGCACTTACAGAGAAATCTGTCTGGTTGTAAAATGAGCTCATGGCAACGCACACTTAGCTTGTAGGGCAGAGGATGGTGAGGGCAGAGGGTTTAGTCAGATACTTGAAAAACACCCCAAGATCTTTGGATGACAGCTCTTACAGGCGTTTAGATGAAAAGGTATAACTTCTTTTTCTTCTCAGAACTTGTCTACGCACTGTGCACAGCTCATCAGCCAATTTTTGCTTTTTTTACACATGGGGAAACAGAGGTAAAATGAAATAAACATCAAGATTTCTTAAAAAAACACTCAGACTCCACAGTTCAGACTTCCCGGAGGCCCGATGACACAGTTAAGTTGATTTAAAGAGGAATGAACAACCCTTTCCCTATTTTTCCTCATTTTGTTACAGAAGCTAATCACTTGTGACCTACCAGTGACACCTTCAGTCTTGTTTCCTTTCAGGTCTTTTTTCAGAGCTTTGAAATGTTCCCAGTTAAATCTTTCTTAAGGCTGGTATCCATCTCAATTACTCTCTCCTCTTCCTCACTAGATTTTGAATAAAAGAGAATAATTCATGGCTCCTTCTACGTTCAGTGAAGATGAGGACAAGCAGTTCCATTTTCTAAACATCAGTATAATTTTTACGCATGTGACCAGTTTAAATGAACAAAGTATTTAAGTTGTAACATGACGCAAGCCCTAAATAGCAGAGACCAAATATTTTCATGTCTGTTTGGAAAGGGCATCTTGAATATAAACAACGATAAATAGCTAAGAAATGTCTGGTGGCTCTGGCCAAATATGGATTATCAGAACCAAAGTTGGAATTTCCACGCGGAGAAATTTCCACTCTGTCAACGTCTATTTTCAGTCTGGTTTGGGACAAATTGTCACATTTTTAGGGAAAGGAAAAAGAATCTCATGAATGTGTCGGTCAGAAATGTTAAAATGTGTTTGTGTCACTTTGGCTTCCAGTTTATCCCAGCTATCCTCTTGCAAAGTTAGAGAAATTGTAGCTTAGATGAGTCATGTCCAGCATTCCTTTGTGATTTTCTTGCCAAAATTCCATTTCTTATGAACCCACATATCCCAACTCAAGAAACTTGATTTGTGAATTAATATCAGCCTGTTGGGCCATGTCACCTAATCTAAATGGAAAACTGCAGGGGAGACAAATGTTGTTGCAGATTTAGTTTAGCAAAAGCTCTTCCACAAAATCCACCTGTTTGGGAATCACTTTTCAACACTCTCCTCCTTTTCTTTGCTCCTGGCTCACTTTTTTCCTTTTTCTCTCCCCTACCTGTCCTTGGGGTAAGACGTGAATGTGTCATTGGTAGTGGTAATTATTGACTGATATAATGCAATTACCAAGGCATATCACCCCACTGTCAATGAATTCATACCTTTTAAATGTACAGTTTATTATTTGAAGGCATACAATGAACCTGAAAAATATAAACTGTGGCTGCAGATTTCTTTCTTTGAATTAAAGGAATTTTAGTTCCATGTAAAGGAATGAATTTAGGGAAAAAGGCACTGAAACAAAGATTATAATTTCTGTGTGTTATTTCACAGGTGACACAGAAAACAAGACCAATATTTAATAGCTTTTCTAGCTCCTTGCAACCTATTTTCTTTTAAAGAAAATCACTCACTGTGTTAAAGAAAGAAGGGAAAGAAAAACTTGGTTGTTGTTGGATTTGTGTTTTTTTTTTTTCCTTGGAACTGAAGAAAAGAGAAAACAGTTTCATGTCTCTTTCTGTGCTTTTCATACAACTTAACTAGATTATTAGAAATGTTCAGTAACAATCTGTAGATGAAAGGAACATTAACTCTTGAGTCTTTATGATGATCAAGTCTTGAAGTCATTTGAAAATTGTATGTGGAACACGATCTATTACATCTTATTGCAAATAAGAGCTCATATATTTGGGCTACAGCTAAAGAGTAACATCTGCCTATGTATTGAAGAGCTAATTGCTAGCAAAAGAGAAACGAATATGTTTGTGACTTTGTATGGTAAACTCAGCAGTAGAGAGAATAAGGTCCTGATGTGGAAAATTGGAATGTCAGTTGTTCTGCAGAAACAAACCATTCTCCTGTGAGGAGTAACGGAAGAGATCTTTTTCTTTCTATATCCTGACTCAGAAGGCAACCCCAAGACTGTGCGATTTAACTCCCAGACCCACAACTGATATGATAGATGCTGTTGGTAACGCTGCCAACAGCAAAGATGCTCTGGCAACAAAAGTGCTCCTGTTGAGGTCAAAGGCAAAATTCCTTAACCTGTAGTATACACCTTGGTCTTTATGTGTTTTAGAAATGAGCCAAACCCTCAGATTTGAAAGTGGCATTTGAACTTCCCTAAATTCAGGCTTAACTTGTTACTGGGCTTTAGGTTCTGCTTGCTGGGAAGCCAGGCTGATGCCATTTGGAAATTTCAGATCTGGATCCAGTTTTTGATTTAACATACGCTCAACACTTCAAGTTGTTCAGTTCCAAGATTTTACTTCAGGTCTTTCTATTCTCAGTTTTATAACTTCATATGTGCAATTGTTTGAAGTCTCTAAAATGATTAATGTGCATGCAACCCTATGAAAACATTCTTTGGTGTTCCTCCAAATTGTGGTTTCATACATGTGAATAAGAAGCAAAGAAGAAATATTATCCTTTGCTTGCACTGCAGCAAGTACAACTAGTCATTTAAATATAGCCCAACCACAGCAAAAATCACTCAACTGTGTTTGAAACTTTGTTTGTGGAGCTCAGCTTCATTTTACTAGAGCAGCTGTTGGAATCCAATGTCTTTAAATATTCATTTGTATGAGGAAAGAAACCTGATTGAATTCTTCAAGTGATGTAAGCTGCTACCAGGAGAATGACAGGAAGTTCATTACCCAGAGCCTTTTCACAAGGCTTTGGTAACTCAATTACTTAGTCATGTTTAAGCACCTCAGAAAAGGGTCCTTAAGTGTAAGAAGAAATTGTGGTTAATAGGTAAGTAAAGTGTATGTATCTGGAACTGAGGAACCATAGATATGAGGTTCAAAAAAGGTATATGTATGCACAAAATTCACAAATATGCATAAACATAATCCAAAAACATTCTGGAAAATTGTGATTTAAAAAAGACCTCCAAACTATATGAAAATTATTTTCTGCATAAGACCACTTTCTGTAAAAGCTGCTATAAAGCAGAATATAATCCCGTCACGTAGACTCTGTGGGTTATTGAGTAAAAGGTGATGCTACTCAGACACATTAAATCACTAAGACTGATACTGAAATAATATATGCAACACTGCTATTAATTTAGAAATCAAGATGTAGACAAATAGGAACATGTTGATGATGACAGAATAATTAGCATTCAGGGTCCAAACCAAAAATGTCCACTCTTTAGTGAAGGTCTTTAGACTCACTGCTGCAGACACTCATGCAAGATTGTTGTAGCAGCCTTGTCAGTCCTAATAATTTAAAGAAACATTACTATGGTGGGTAGTTTTGGTCTGCCATTTGTTCTTCTAGTGTAGGTATATGAGGTCTGTCTTCCCGGTTGCTTCTATGATCTGCAAGAATTTTTCCTACCCTTCCTGTTCTGAAAATCAGCCCAGAATGTCCTCTTTTAATCCCTGATCTCAGTTATATGGAAGCAAAAGAAATGTTTGACAAGACCATCAACTTTCCCCTAATCCTTCCAATATACCCCATAGATGATGACTGTGTACAGGCATGAATAGGGTCTATTGGCTGTTTTAGAAGTATCGTGACAACCATAGTTTCCAGGTTAAAAATGGATCTTGCATGTCTAACCTAGAATATAAAAATTACTGGATTCTATTGTATAGTCATATGTTGATCAGGAAGTGAACTATGTGGACGGATATATAGTTTCCCAGTCTGCACAAAAAGCAGGGTAATAACCTCATGGAGAACATGAAGCAGTTGCAAACTTATGAGGAGATCCTCCTAGTCAAATGTATTCAGAATTATAGATAAGCCTGCAAAAGAAAAAATCAGCATGGACTGACATCTTCATCCACAGCCAATACAAGTCCTGGACCATACCCAGGTATAAAGTAAGACTGCCTGGAGCCAAAGATATCTCAAAATTTACAGTGCAGTCAGCATTTCCTGACCCCACTCTGCTCGAACTCCTTTTCCACAAAAGAAAGAGGAAATCAATACCTAGTTAGTTTATGCATTTATGCACAATTCTCTAATGTCAGACTATAGATACATTCGTGGCAATGCATTAATATTGACATAGGCTCCACTAAAATACTAGTGAAGTACTAGGGGTACTAAGGACATTGAAATTACACGAATGTGACTACACAAGTTAAATAATTTGGAGTCTGTTTACCGGACTCCAAATATTAACACAATATAGCAAATCATGTAAGCCTTCATATCCTTCAGCACATCCGCTCCTGTGTGTAAATGATGGAAACCTTTTTGTTCCATGTGCCCTGTGTCCTCTGGGTTTAACTCACTATTGATAGGTGCTTAGTTTGAGCCACTTAGTTGGAAAGTGTAATTTTAAGTTCCTGTTCAATGTGTGTCATGTCTTTTTCTTGAAAGAAGTCGTAAATCTTGATTAAAATCCTGCTGAATGCACTGTTGCTGTGCTGTTCTGGATTTATTACTGGAAATGAGAACAACATTTGATGCTAAGGTAGTGGGGGGAGGACAGATCTGTATTTGATGTGAGTACAGCTGTGGCAATGTAGATGAGCAATACCCCTCATTGTGGGTCCCCTCTAGATTTTATCCTTTCTCTCCCACTCAGAAAGTCAGCTTTCTTGTTGGAAATATCTGTTCTCCCTAAGCGTCTCCCCTGCAGGTATGCACTGGTTTGAAGCATATCTAACATAGCAATTGAGAGGTTTGTTGGGTTCACAAGCAGCGCAGAAAGCAATTTTACTTTCATACTTGATGTTCTTGTGCACATCTGACCAGAGTAGCCGAGCGCACATGTTGTAATCTTTCCAAAAGCAGTAGGTTGATATCAAAGACTTTGCAGTGAAGCAAGGAATTGTGGCAGTACTTCAAGGAAGAGGTTTGCAATTAACTGTTAAATACAGATTGAAGGAATGCCCCGCTTGGTTGCTGCAGGCTTTCCTTGCAAGCCAGTGATGACTGAATCTAAAGCACAGAGCATGGCAAGATGATAACCTGTTAGCAGGGGGAAAAAAAACAGGGGAGAATTATTGAGTAGTTGATAACATGCAGGCAGACTAATGGTTTCAGAATATTGCACAAAATAACAAATCAGTCCCTCTGAATTACAATTCTGTTGACAAGAAACGAAAAGGGGAGGAAAATAACCAACTCACCTTGTGTACAAGTGAGATTTCTTCTGAAAATCAAAGCAAGCTAGAAATTGCGCAGCCTACAGCTCATTCAGCCATCAATGGGTATTACAGACGGCAGAGCACATAATCTGGAAATCAAAAAACCCCTAAACTATACACTTTGCTGTCAAAAAAATCCAACCCAACTCCAAAAGTCTGATTGTTGTTTTTTTTTTGGCAATGTAGTCTGGGGTCTAGTACACTCAGTGGCTCTAATTTTAGGTCGAGGCACATGGAACAGAGTCTTTTGATTCTGTTTTTCATCCTATTCTTTAATTATTAGACTTACCTAGTTGCACTCCTGTTCCTACTTGGATAGCAAGCTCCATGGTCCACAGGATGTCTTTGGTGTATAGCACTTCTTAGCATGACCAGATACCGATTGTACCTTGATGTGGCTACTGTACTAGGAGGCCATGGTTTAAGATACAGGCCAGGTGAAACTGGGCTTCCAAAGCTTCACTTTCCTAGTCAGAAGCAAAAGGAGAGAGAAAGCCTCACATAACTTTCTGATTTCATGCTTATGGTAACAGTTTGGTTTATATCAAACCCTCTGTCCTCATTACTCGTTACAGTGTCCCCTATGCTACTGTGAACTCTTCCAGTAAATAAGAGTATCTATCTCTCTTTGGTGGTATGTCCTAGCGGATGAGCATGCCTTTAATGAGAATGACCATCACTGTTGCCCAAGGGCTGTGGGATTTTCGTAATGCCACCCTTCTACGCACCACCGACCAAGGGTAAACCTAGGATCAGAGCATGTAAATCCAGAGCTTTGATACCTACAGATTTTCTTTTAGATTTTAGACATGATTAAACTCTTGTATTTCTGTGACTCACCACTCTTCAGGGTTACAGAGCCTCAATATGTGAGTAACTATTACATTTGAGTAAAAAGGAAAACTCTAAGTGCATTAAGAGTCACAGAGAAATAGGAACTAAGAGTTTTTTCTTGTAGATATTGCTCTCCAGAGTAAACCAAACTTTTCAGAGGGTGGAGGGTTTGTGAAGGATCTTCAAATCCAATTAGCATCAGAAGAATTTGCAAAATGATGCTCAACACGTGTCAGGTTTTGGCACCAAGCTGTTCATGTCATTTGCTTAAGCAAATATTTTTCCTGTGCAGTTCATGATTTGGCATGAACATGAAGATCAACACTGAAAAAAAATAGGAAAGTTTATAGTGCAAAAGTATGGTTATTTCTCTACTCTCAGAACTTGGAAATAATGCAGATAAAGAGAAGTTATTGCTGGCTCTGCTTCAGTCCCAGTATGCTGGAGTGGGTAGTTGCCAGTTGAATTATCCTATGACCATACAAACAGCTGCATATAGGGCTGCCTTATTGTACCACTGGTTTAGCTACTGGTCAGCCTCACCTGAAAAATGAAGTCAGATTTGAACCAAATTTAAACCAGGTTTGAACCATCCTTCAAAGAGCAAACATCACTGCTTCGGCATTCACATCCCAGGCAGCAAACTGGTTTTCTGCCATTTGTTCAGGAAAGCCTTCTTTGAGACTGGAGCCTCTCAAAATTATATCTGATTCACAGGTTTTGTGCCATTGTTGCTACAGGCAACCTGCCAGTGCAGTGTTCTGCAAAGACTGGGTTTGATCTCTTCCTCTCATCCCATTTTTGTGTGTCTATTCCATCCCCAAGATCTTAACCCAAGAAGTGTGTGCCAATATCAATAAGTAGCATCCACATACAACATCTCTATTTAAAACTAGGCGTTTGCAGCATTACTTAACGTCAGTAGTTGTTGATATTTGAAATAAGGACCTATGCGAAGGAAGTTAGTAAGTGAATGACTCAGTTTAGATTTTACCTTGCACTCTTGCTTTCTGTGGAAATAGTCATAATTATGTTGAAAACATGTGTTTTCACTAAGTTTTGCTTGGAACCTTTGACTTTAAAGTCAGTTTATTGTTGTGGGAATCAGTGATGATGGGTAGATTTACTGTTTAGCTCAAAGTGTTCTTCTAACTTGAGAGATCTTTATTTTGTTTAACCAGAGAAGTCAGCCAACTCAAGCCAGAGAATTAGCTGGAAATTGCTAACAGTTAAATTCAATTTGAATTTGGGGACTCTTTGGCTCCAGCTTTTCTATCAGATCAGATGCTCCATTGCTTTTAATGGTCTGAACTTCAAAACTACTTTACCTCCTTGAGTAAAGTATACAAATCTATCCAGTGGTGCTAGGGTCTGGTGATGAAGGAACTGATTCACACAAAGCTTCCATTTTAATTCTGCATAAAGAAGCTGTACAGGATTAACTGCTCTCCTGTGTAAATAGGAAGAGCAACTTGGTACAGGCTAGAACAGCCCTTGGGCTATTCTGCCAAAACATGGGAAACTGGAAGAAGGAAGAAGGTGTAGAAAGAAAACCAAGGGATAATGGTTTGAGGAGAGATCCTATGGGTCAAAAAAGTGAAGAGAGCAGTTTAATATGTGATTATTATCTTTCTCCATTTGATTGAAGTGACTGTGTCTCAGAGCCAAAATAATTTTGCTAGTTTTGCTGTGTCCAAAGGCAAATGTGGAAGAAGTTTTATGATCCAGAATTGGGTTTATTTTCTGACCTCTTTTTCTTTCATTTTTTAAAAATTTCTGATAATTACCATAAAAATAAAAAAAATCTTGGTAGATTTCTAAGAATGACAGGTATGATGGTAAATAGCCTCATGTTTTCTCATTATAGAAAACCAGGTCTATAACATTTTCCCTTTCAAAATTAGATCTTTTATATGTATTTAACCTAGAGGTAGGGATTCTTCTCTCTGTTTTACAAAGGAGTAAAACAAGGCAGAGACCAACTCTTTAAAATGCTGGGTGAGCTACAGGTATGGAGCAGAATTAAAAACATATCCCCAGCTCCAAGAAGGAAAAATCTGACCATGAGCACCTCTGAAAAAGCAGCTTGTCAAGTAGTGACTTGTCTAAATGTCGGTAAACCAGAAGATGAACAAGCAGTCTGGCTGCAGGATCCCATGGTCTAACCTCCTGTTCAGCTGCAACCACAGCATGGCTGTGCCAAGAGGCAGCCGTGTGTATGATGTGCAGTAAGTCCTTCATGGGGAATGCTATGAGGCACTTGACCTTCCCCTTCCTCAGGCCAGAAGTTTCACCTTTGCTTATGAGATCATGAATACCATGAGATCCTTCATCAAAGTAGTGTTAATGTTTCCAGAGAACCTTTTACAACCCATCATGACCGTGCAACTAGTGTTGCTGGTTGAGTAGTCTTGGGTGAAAGGCAACATCACTAGAAACTCCAAACTGTAGTAAATGTGGCTAAATTGACATAAGGCTATCAGAATAAAAAAAGATATCTTTTTCTTTAGACACCCCCCACACACACACACATATACATGGTCAAAAATAATGTATGCTATCCTTTTTTTTCTGACCAGCTTTCTTTAACTATTTAACTATAAGGTTGTCCAGAGGCTAAAGCCAAGAAATTCCTGCCTAAATGCTTATGCAACATGCCCACATTTCATAAAGTCTGCAAACTGTTATGTCGACAGTTAGCCTGGGATAAATAGGAGGTTGGAGTTTTAGATCATGCTCCTAATCACTCGCAAACTGCAGCCAGTCACTGAATTGTCGTGATCAGGAGATTGCTTTCACATTCTTGTGAAATTGTGCCCATGACACCAAGCTGTGTGGTTTGGTTGATACACCAGAGGGAAAGGATGTCATCCAGAGGAACCTTGACATGCCTGTGAGGTGGGCTGATGCCAACCTCATGAAGTTTAACTGTGCCAAGTGCAAGGTCCTACAGCTGGGTCAGGGCAATCCCAGGCACAGCTACAGGTTGGGCAGGGAAGAGATTCAGAGCAGCCCAAGGAGAAGGACTTGGGGGTGCTGGTTGATGAGAAAATGAACATGAGCCAGCTTCAGTGAGTGCTCACAGCCCAGAAAGCAACCGTGTCCTGGGCTGCATCAAAAGGAGCGTGACCAGCAGGGCGAAGGAGGTGATCCTGCCCCTCTGCTCTGCTCTTGTGAGACCTCACCTGGAGCATTGTGTGCAGTTCTGGTGTCCTCAACATAAAAAGGACATGGAATTGTTGGAACAAGTCCAGAGGAGGCCACGAGGATGATCAGGGGCTGGAGCACCTCCTGTATGAAGACAGGCTGAGAAAGTTGGGGCTGTTCAGGCTGGAGAAGAGAAGGCTGCGTGGAGACCTCAGAGCAGCTTCCAGTATCTGAAGGGGGCCTACAGGGATGCTGGGAAGGGACTCTTCATTAGGGACTGTAGTGACAGGACAAGGGGTAACGGGTTAAAACTGAAACAGGGGAAGTTTAGATTAGATATAAGGAAGTTCTTTACTGTAAGGGTGTTGAGGCACTGGAACATTGTGCCCAAAGAAGTTTTTAATGTTCCATCTCTGGTGGTGTTCAAGGCCAGGTTAGACAGAATCTTGGGCAACATGGTCTAGTGTGAGGTGTCCCTGCCATGGAAGGGGTTTGGAACTGGATGATCCTAAGGTCCTTTCCGTCCCTAACTTTTCCGTGATTCTAAGATTCTGCCTGTAATGCTCACATCCACATCTGAGCTGGTCTCCCTTAGCTGCCTTTTTTTTGTCAAGTTGAGAATATAAAGACAGTATTTGGGCATAAGTTTTCATATGCTAAAGTAGCTGCAAAAATAAACCACTTAACTCCACTGCTTATCAACAGAGTCTGAAGAAAGTAGTTCAGATGCAGGAGTCTACATTAAAGATGCCCAAGCTAGTACACATGCTACCTTATAGAAGGAAAATCATTCCTTCCTTTCTGAAGTCATTCAAATTATGATGCGTGTAAGTTCTTGAGAAGGGCCTTAATTACAGGCAGTAATGAAAAAATAACCTCCTGTCCTTTGGAAGCAGCGTGCAGAGAGATGGAGAGAGAAAAAATTTAGAAGACTTGTAGAAAGAAACAGAAATTAAGAACAAATCAGGCAGAACCTAATTCTGCAGCATCATAATTACAGCACTGAAAAAAAGTTGGGACTCCTAATTGCTGCTTTATGCACACTGGAATGTTTCTGTCTATAAGCAAATGATCACCAGTCCAAAATGCCACAGGTGACTTTGGAAAGAGACCTTGGAACAAGACTGAGTATGCTCCTACGAGCACTGTACTAAGATCACAATTTTTCTTGCAGCTTGACCTTGCCGTTGCAGACATTGCCCAACATCAGCAGGTAAGGCAAAGTACTCCTGTGCCAAATATCTTCTGGCCTGGATACTACAGACAAATTTCCTAGGAGAGGGAAGTAGCAACAAGCTAACTTAGGAAATGAACACTTAAGTTTTCCAGTGCTTAGACAAGTGATGTAGCCTGAAGGTTATGGTATAGATGCCAGAGTGACTCTGCCAGTCACAAAGTGGTAGTCATCAGTGCTTCTTCCAGGGCTTTTGAGCCTGTTGGTTCATGTCAGGAATGCTCTGATGATGCCTAGCAGTCTGGCCTCTTCATGAGACCTAGGTGAAGGAGCAACTTGTTACCTGTGAAGCTGTCTAGACACAAGCTAGCGTGGTTCTACCTTGCCTTGCCAGGAGAGAAGTAGTTCTGGGCACGTGTAGTCTTAAGTACCTGGACAACTTAAAATAAGTGAGGTGAGGCTGAGTGACTCCTAGTGTTTGTAAGAAGATTTTAGGATGGCAGTTTGGGATTTGGGAACACTAGTTCCTTTCAGTCTCTCTGCCTGATTGACTACGTGGAGATGGACACTTGTCACCACACTGCTGTATGCAACTGGCTTGTCTCTGATATCAGTGGGAACATACTTATCCCAACATTGAGTGGTTTTGAAAAAGCCAAACCCTTGTGTTTAGGCAGTAGAACACAAGGTAAATAAGGTAATCATAGAATGGTTTGTGTAGGAAGGACCTTAGAGATCATCTAGTTCTAATGCCCCTGCCACTGGCAGGGGCACCTTCCACTAGAGTAGGTTGCTCCAAGCCCCGTCCAACCTGGCCTTGAACACTTACAGGGATGGGACAGCCACAGCTTCTCTAGGCACCCAGTTCCATTGTCTTGCCATCCCTGTAGCAAAGAGTTTCTTCCTAATGTCTAATCTAAATCTCCCCTCTTTCAGTTTAAAACCATTCCCTCTTGTCCTATCACTACAGGCACTTCTAAGAAGTCTCCAGGTTTCATGTAGGCAGCTCCTTTTAGGTACTAGCAGCCGCTCTAAGGTCTCCCCTGAGCCTTCTCTTCTCCAGGCTGAATGTCTGGTTTGGAACTGCCTGACAGCTGGGAGATTGCACAGGATGAACCACAATGGACTTCAACCCAAACATTAGAAAGAGGCATGACCACCGCACATGTATGTAAATTCTCGATGTCATAGAATCATAGAATCATAGAATAGTTAGTGTTGGAAAGGACCTTAAGATCGTCAAGTTCCAACCCCCCTGCCATGGGAAGGGACACCTCACACTAAACCATATCACCCAAGGTCCTCTACAACTACACATGGGCAAGGTTTGGAGGCTTTTGTTTTGTCAAGCATCAGCTTTAGTTTGCAGCTGCCCTTGGAGTAGTAACAACCCTATGCCGTTTTGTGGAAAGTGGGTCATGCTGTTGCTTGAAGTGCACGTGGATTTTTTGGGAGGCAGAAAGGGACAATTGTCTTTTTTTTTTGCAGGTTTTGCAGGGGTTAGAGTGGGTGCTAACTGTCAATAAAGTCATTTACTGGCATGCTTCACCTTCACCTTAGAGAAATGTCACCCCACTTTCCCAGTGAAGAGGAGAAATCAAAAGTCCAACATCACAGTGCCATAAAGGAGAAAATTCAGGGTAAGCGGAATTTGTCAACCTTTAAGTTGAATGTTCACTTTTATTCCTTGCACACGCCAAGTTGCCTGCATTCTGTATTTCCCACATATTTCTAGTTGCAGTGGAAGGGGCTGTGGCTGAGATCCAGGCCTGATGGACTGTGAACCAAAACATGAGTGTGAGAACAGAGAAGAAAACTCACAGCAGCTGCAAGTAGAGAGCTGGGGTCTGAGACTTGTCAGGATTAGGTAGAAAGGTAAGAGGCATGGTTTCTGTGCAGAATCAATTTATTCCAATAGAAAGAAAAAGTTCAGATCTAAAGAAATGAGACTGAAATTTTTATGCTTTGGAAAGTATCATCTGAGTTTTTTCCTCTGTCCTCACTGGGGCTTGACTACCTTTCATGGAAGCAAAAAGTGCTTTTAAAGAGCAGTAGTTGAGGGTAGAAGCAAGAAGCAAGGAAGCAAAATGTAGGTAACATTTTGGTTATCTACCAGAGTTAAGGTCACCTCACCTGAAATAACTGGGGTTCCACTCACTTTAATGAAACTTTGTGAAGCTGGAAGTGCTTGTTCCCTCAAACTGGTGTCTTTTGAAAACCTGCTGGGGTGGGAAAGAGGTGTTGGAAGTGTTCTGATTTCAGTGCTGCAGTAAATCACATAACAGGCCTTTTCAAACAGGCCCTTCAATATTTGCACATAAGGCTTAAAAGAAAAATATCCTAAATTACGTGACAAATCTGATATATTTCTTATATTACACCTACCAAAACACACAGCTGTTGATTACGCTGAGATACCATGACAAGGACATATTCATGATGCAATATTCTCTAACCAATATGCTTAGCATTTCCTAAAAGGAAGCTTTGTATTTCCTAGTGTTTTGATATTCGTGGTACCACACTTTTCAAGATTTTATAATAGATTTAAGGAGTTAAAGCATGAAAAGAGCCAGGTGGGGGGAAGAAAGGCAGGAAAGAAACCTCACATTATGTTGAGATCATATGATTCATGTAAAAGGCATATTCTGAAAATCATAGAATGACAGAATAGTTAGGGTTGGAAAGGACCTTAAGATCATCTAGTTCCAACACCCCTGCCACTCACACTAAACCATCTCACCCAAGGCTGTCTACAACCTGGCTTTGAACACTGCCAGGGATGGAGCTTTCACAACCTCCCTGGGCAACCCATTCCAGTGCCTCACCACCCTCACAGGAAAGAATTTCCTCCTTATATCCAATCTAAACCTCCCCTGTTTATGTTTTAACCTGTTACCCCTTGTCCTATCACTACAGTCCCTAATGAAGAGTCCCTCCCCAGCATCCCTATACCCATTCATATGGGAGGTGCTCCAGTCCCTGATCATCCTCGTGGCCTCGTCTGGACTTGTTCCAACAGTTCCATGTCCTTTTTATGTTGAGGACACCAGAACTGCACACAATGCTTCAGGTGAGGTCTCACAAGAGCAGAGCAGAAGGGCAGGATCACCTCCTTCGACCTGCTGGTCACGCTCCTTTGGATGCAGCCCAGGATACGGTTGCTTTCTGGGCTGCAAGCGCACACTGAAGCTGGCTCATGTTCATTTTCTCATCGACCAACACCCCCACGTCCTTCTCCACAGGGCTGCCCCAAATATAATTAAAAAAATTAGAAATCTCTGATGCTTGTAGTTCTTATCTTGAAAATTATGTTCTTTTTATTGACCAGACCGGGTTCTCTCATAGAGAAAGATGGAGTTCCAATAAAGCAAAATAAAATTGTAAACAAATACACAGCAATGTTTTCTATTTCAAACACAGCGAAATAAAGCATTGTCAACATAGTTTTATTTTTTTCTCTCTTTCAGCTTTTTCCTTACAAAATAAAGCCCAAACTTCCACCATAAGGTGTTCTAATGCTTGTAAATTATTTGGGTAGGTGCTTCCCTCCTCCAGTTCAAATATTAATATGCAAGGTGGCAAAGGAAGAAAAGTAGACCTCACATTTGGCTAGACTCAGGATATCCATCATTATCAAGATGAATCCTATCTTCACAGTGGAGATTCCACCACCGACATAAGGTAGCTAAGCACAAAATAACCCAATTAAACACAAAGAGTTTGCATTCAGCCAGATTGTTTCATGGATTTGGCTTGTTGTATGGCCAACAGAGTGATAACAGAATGAGGGAGGGAAGAGAGAGTGGATTGTTGCAAAGGGATAATGATCCTTTCTCCACCGGTATGGGTTTTGATGGTTTGAAGAGATATTGCAACTACCCAGGCACTTTCAACTGGTGGGAGAGTGGCAACTGAAGAGATATTTAGTTAGATGTTCTAAAGATATACTTGTACTGAGGGACCCAACACCACCTCCCTATTTCTGGAACATGGCATGGGACACATTACAACCTGACTCAGCAGTGCACTGTCCTTCTCCCAGTGTCTGATTTTCAAGAGGAAGGAATTCTTCTGTAGAGTGCACAACCAGCATCTATGGCCAGGACCTTGTTTTGAGCCATCAGGATCTGGTATCCTAAGGCATGATTTGACAATGTTCTTGCTGCCAACTTCAGCTATGGCTTGAATCACCTCCTGGAGAAGCTCATTCTCTGGGGTCAAACATCCTTGTTAGCAATCTCATTCGACTGTTGTCCGTATTACCACATCAACTGTTTCAGGGCTGTTGCAATGCAGTGTATTTTGATGTAGGGAATCTGATACACACTTAGTTTTCCACCTCCCTATCAAGGAGGTCCCTTCAGCCCAAACAGGTAGACCATCTCATCCCATTCTCAGCAGGATTGCCTAAATCTCAGGGGAACAGCAAAAGTATCAGGCTGATATTCTTAGAGAGGTGGTGCTGCTCCACTTTTCCGTCAGCACTGAACTATGCTTGAAGTGAAACATCTAGTCCCAAATTGTCATTTCCCTAGAGGCCACAATGCATGTGTGGAATTAACTATATAATTAGATTATCCACCACCATGGCCCTGGCAAGATGAAATAGTTTGAGCATAAGTAAAACAGCTGTATTATGAGTTAGGAGTAAGGTAACATTTTACAGACTTTTACGCTACAACAAAGAAGGATAAGTGTGACATGAAAGTAAAAGTCTTTTATCTGTGTATGTCTTTGAAAACTCAGTCTACACAGACTCAAAGCATCTGTTAATCAGATTTTGGGCCATATCCTGCTCCCAGAACAGTTAATACCAAAGCTCACATTGATTTCCTCAGGACAGAAACATGCCCTAAAGGAGCACTCTACTTCTTCATAGACCTGCTTGTTGGAGAAACATTTGTACTATTCACAGAGGCAAAGCGATTTCCTGGGAGCAGAAACTCCTACCTCCACTCTTAACAGCTCGGGCTATTTTAGGAGCTGAAAGATTCCATCCAGCATTAGGATTCCTTTTTCAAGACTGTTTTGTTCATGTTTCTCATGCTGCTTCTGTGCCACCCATGAAGGTGCAGGAGCTGCTTTTTGATTCACACTATTGATTCACGCTTTCCTTGGATCTTTTCTTACTTGTCAGATCTTCTTTTTTCCACCCTTTCATATTAATTGTTGGCCCTGAGCTGCCGATAAATGCGTACAGGGAGGTGAAATATTTGTACCAATCTCCATAAAGGCGATGGGCACTGGGAATGCCTGTCCACATCAGACTGCAGGATCACAACCGATGTTCACATTGCTATATTATTCTGACAGTGCTACATGCTTTTACTGCTTTTCACTTTAAACTTGAACAGGGGAAGTTCAGGCTGGATATAAGGAGGAAGTTCTTTACTGTGAGGGTGGTGAGGCACTGGAATGGGTTGCCCAAAGAAGTGGCAAATGCTCCATCCCTGGTAGTGTTCAAGTCCAGGTTGTACACAGCCTTGGGCAGCATAGCCTAGTGTGAGGTGTCCCTGTCCATCGCAGGGGGGTTGGAACTGGATGATCTTAAGGTCCTTTCCAACCCTGACTATTCTATGATTCTATGATTTTATAAATATTTATTCAGGGTCATCCTTTATTTCAACACTTCTGGTTTAGTTCTATTTACATGCCCTTGTGGTGTATTCAAAATTTGCCCTTTCTTAAACAGCAATAAAAAAGAGGAAATTGCTGCTTCCATGTGAGTTACACAGGTTAAGTTACTTGTAGGGTTCTGTTAACTAAGTAACAGTAACATAACCCTCATCACCTTAGTGAAGAAAATCCTCAAAATAGAGATTTGGATATTTGTTTGCAGAATGTGTGATTTTGGGCTCCTCCATTATTTAATGTGGCTGCTAAGCCACTGTGAAAAGGGAATAGTTTCCTTCTGGTTTAGTCTCCAAAGTCTGATCATTTGATTCTTTTGAGACACTGAAAATCAAGAATGATGTTGGAATATCTTGGCCACGGTCACTTGCACTCTGTGGCCTACGCTTTTTCAGGGCAAGGATAAAATAGTGTAATGCATGCTTTGCCATCTTGGAATATAGATCGCCTTCCAGCCTATCCAAAAGGCAGGTGTGTTAGCTGTTCCTTGCGATGCTGCCCATTCTCCTGCCCACTGTGACACAGAGAGGGACACTTCTCCATTTCACTTGCACTAGGATCTTTGCTGTTACACTTTGTGCTGCCTCAAAAAATATGTCACTGGTTAATTTTAAATCTATTAACTCCTACAGCTCGACAGCAGCAAACAAGTTTTCAAGAGCTTCCTGAGTGCAAAATCTGGACCAAAATCTCTAGCTATCTAATTTCATCAGCAGGAAGTACCTTTTGCAGACCTCACTGCGAGTCAGATGGAAACCACAGATTCTGCTTCTGTTGATAAACCCCTACATTAAAGACTTCAACCTTCAACAATTTTCAGTTCCAAGCAGAAACCCTGACAATTTTATTTCCCATGTGCTTCTCCTTTTCCAAGAGGAATGCAATGTCCTCTCCCACTGCATATCAGTTTAACTCAGCCCAAAATAGCAGGGAAGACTTTTGGAAGCTCATTTTCCAGAATGCTAGTTGCTTTACATTGGCTGGGAACAACTTCTCCTGCATCTGTCCTGAAATGCATATACTTACAGTCTTCTATAGCATTAATTCACAATCACACAGAAACTTTAAACGAATTGCCTTCAAGCTGCTCTGTTTCCACACCAGCCTCTTTCTACTTCCACTTGTGTTATAGAGCCTCTGCACTAACGTACATAGGAACCAGGACAGTCTTTAATGAAATTGAACTAGTTTCTATTCTTGTCTCAGACAGATGCCAGCCCAAGTATAGTCCTATTTATTATATTTCTATAGCACCTGTATTCCCCTGGTACTTAAACATCTGAGGACCTTATGGGTATTAACCTTTATCTCTCTACAGGTGCTCTGTACTCCCTATGTAAAGATGTCTAAGAAGTAATTCACCATTCTCTTGACAAGAAAGCCTTAAAGAAAACATTGCTCTTTAGTTACTAAGGGCTCATTTGGATAGGAAGAGTTCCATGTGTTAGCCCTTGTGTTGGAGACTGGTTTTTGCATATTGTTTAATTACTGTTACATACAAAATGACCAGAAATCACCCTTAAAATATGCACTAGTGTCTAAGCAGTTTTCTGATCACACGCAAGCTAGGTAATTACATACTCCCCATCACTCAGTCCCCCATCCACTAAGCCATAGGTTTCCAAGTAGAGTCCTTCCTTAAATTGTGTGTATATGGGTACATTGAGGATAACAGTGATCTGGTCTTCCATGTCCTGGAAGAGTGACTTGACAAGAGCCTACTCTTTGTGGAGGGCACATGAGGTGTGTTCCTTTTCTGTTTCAGATACTTTCTTGCTTTCCATTTAAAGCATCCAATTTGGGAATCTTGAAAGCGTAAAGGTTCTTCACAAACATGAACAAAAGGCTTGTGTCCCATCCTAGCAATTATGGTCTGAAATGCTCCCCAGTCAGTTTCTTGGTACTTTTGCATGAATACATGTCACAAACTATTTTGAATAATGATGGGATGTGTGAAAAACTGTCTTCTTAAAGCACTGGCTGACTTTTGAAAAGTTCTCATTTCAGAACATTTTTTTGGATGCTTCAACTTAGCTCCCGTGGTGGCAAATCTGATTTGTTTTTCAGTAGCTCATTTACTAAACTTAACAAAAGGAATGGAATTTTTGTGTCTTTCTTGTGTAGACTGAAAGGTTTGAATTCCTTTCACGAATGTGTGAATGTACCTACAAACAGCCTGAAATGCTCAAGGAAGGGACAAGAGAAGGTGATTTATTGGACGGAGCAGGCTTGTTTAGTTGCCTGTCTTTTTTATTATTGATGTACTTCAGGAGGTTTACCCTTCTTAGACTCCTTCCATTGTCAGTCAAGCAAGGCTTTTCCTGAGGGTGTTTCTGAGAGGCCGTTTGCTTTGCGAGTTTTGAGCCACAGTTTGGTAGTGGCAGCATGCATCTCCCATCCATAACCCTCCATACAATAGGGCAGGGCGGTAGGGAGGGTTAAAGGGGATACATTGCCCTCTGTAGGCATCTGACACTCTGAGGAAGGCGGCTTTTCTTATTTTCTCATGTGACTCACTGAGCAGAAAGGATGGTAATGTGGGCTTTAATGTTTGTGATGCTTGCTCAGACATACATGTTTTCCACTATTTCTTCAAACAAAGTTTTTAAGTTAAAGAACAGCACGAGAGAAGAGGGAGGGATGCAATTTTGATGACTTTTGTGGTCGGTTGTGCACTGGCATTGAAAGGGAGTTGGCTGTGGAGCTGACTTTTTTTGGGTGGCCTGACATTTGAGTTGTGATATGAGTTGAGGTAGATGTTGATGTTAATGTCACTATATCTCATGATAATCTTGGTTTTTGAGTGATTATGTTGATAAGAGATAGGTGCCTTTGAGTAACCTTGCAACAAACTTCAAGTTAGGTTTATGTAATTTTATATATGCTTGTGTCTCTGATGCATTTTGTGAGAGAAATCCGGAATTGTGTTTTCTGAACACTGAGCTCAAAAACAGTGATTACAAGATCTGGCTTGTCTGGATGCTGGTTGGGAAATACAGCCTAAAAGTTTCTTTTCTGGCCTGGTGCAGAAAAACATTAATATCAGCAGAAGCTAGAAAAAGATATTTGGGTTGAGAGATTTAATAATTTTCAATGTTTTGAGTTGTGTTGGTGAGTTTATATAACTTTCATTATAGACACTGCTGTAAAAAAGTCCACTTTGGGGTCACTGACTTCTTATTTTGTATACTGCAGGTGGGATTTATCTTCTTTCACTTTAGCCGTCTAAAGGTTAGTCATCAAAGCTCACTCTGTAGTCTAATGAAGACAGGTATGCAGCTTCAGAAGACAATCCATGCTGACTATTTTAGAATAAGATTAATGGTCCTGCTGACATCCCATGCCTTTTCTCTATTTACAGTGCTGGTTGACCAGGTGATTCATGTAAACGGATATTCAAATCATCTCAGAAGGCTGCAGCTGAACTACCCCCCCATCAATTCCCTTTGCAGTAGATGCAGAACACAAGTATTTTAGCCAGGTCTTCCCATTTATTTGAGACATTTAATTCAGAATAAGACATCTGAATGAGATCCAGTCATAAAGAACTAGCTCAGGTGGAGACATGGACTTTAGACTTTGACATTTACTCAGAGAAAACTTTTCTAATATAACTAACTCTCTTCCTAATTAAAGATAGGAGAACTCAACTTGATCTTTAATGTAAATATAGACAAAGATTGCAAAGTTACACTTAATCTGAGAATTAAAACAATGCAATGCCAGGCTGGCTGTGGATTACCTGACAGAACAGCTGGAGCACATGCTGAAAAGTGCATTTCAGCCCTTCGGTGAATTGTGAAATATCAAGTGGGCTGTTCCTTTTTCATAATGTAAAATCTTCTTTGGAAAAAAAAACTGCATTTTTGAACCTAAATACTGAAGTAGCATTGGAATTAGTGTCTTATTATCATATACAAATGGATTTTATGACAAGTACAGGAAATACACCACATATCTTCAGTGCTAGACCAGCTTTTAATCTTAAATTTAGCTTCCTTCAAAACTACCCGATAATACCAGGAAGTTATTTCTTTCTGGTGAAATGGACATGGAGTTACTATCAGCAGTGAAAATTAGATATTTCTGTTTGCTTTTGTTGAAAGATGTGCGTGTTAATGGTTTTATGATGTTTATTTGTTTGGTTGTTGGGTTTTTCTGTTTTGCCATTTAAAAACCAATATGTAATCAACTCTTTCCATTTAGTGTTTTGGGTTTATTATTGATTTTTTTTTTTTTTTGGTGTGAACACTTTATAATTGTAAAAATAAAATTCCTTTAAGCTAATATTTCCTTATATGGCGAACATTGTACAAGCTCTTTTGCTTCTCTCTACCTAAGATATATCTGTTCCTGACCGTACAGGATACTCTTTGGCTTAAAAGTTTGTATTTCAAGAATTGTGATAGACTTTTTGCAGCACCAGACCATTTTTCTGAACAAGGGATTCATTTTGACAGTTTTAAGGAGGTGTATCAGTAATGGTGCTGGATTTTTGGAACAAATCCAATACTTTCCTCAAAGTACTTGAACATGCATTCACTTTTTGTTTCCTTAAGCCTGCTTGCAGATGAGGCTTCCTCCCTCCCTTTTGAATGCAGGAATGAAAGGACTTGTTCCATATGCAAACAAACAGGAAATCTTCCTTCACAATAATATTTGTGAATGTCGCTGCTTCATTTGCATCTATACAGCCATATAGCCAAATCATCTTTTTTATTATCATTATTTTTCAATCTAATGTAATAACTAAAGTAGCTTTCTATTTGATTTCACAAGTAGCTGCAATTTACTTCCTTCAGTTTTGTCAACCATTTTGGCATTTCATTTCTGGTGTAGTTTGGGATTTAAGGGGCAGGGTCTGGAGCTTTCTTTTCTTCTTGTTTCTTTGTTTTAGAGGGGAAGAGTTGTTTGATTGTTTTTAATTTCTTTTTTTAATTCCTATAAATAGAAGCCTTGCTGTTTGCCTACACACTCCTGGTATCTTTGAAGCAAGCATCAACCTTTAAATATTTAATAGAAAGGAGAGTTGCTTTGATTATGCATAGGTGCAACTAAGGAACTGTTGACTTAAAAATGCATACAGAAACAAAACCTAATCTTTCTCCTCACACTTTTGTCCTTTGACCTAAATCAGTAAACACAAAATAAGGATTTAATCTTGCAACAAGGAAATTGTATATTTACAATGGTCAACTGAGGTTAGGCCCTTTATAGCCTTCTCTTATTTTGATATGTCTGCATTGTTTTTCCTCTAGACATTTGTCCATTGGAATGTTTTAGTAAAGATTTGCATTGGCAGAAGTCCCCAGAATAATCTGTCGATAGAAGAATCAGTCTCATTTTGTCCTCAAAAAGATAAGAGCGTTCCCCCGTTTCGGAATTGGAGATATCAAAATATGAAAAAGTCAAGTTACTTATCAGTTCACCTAGGAAGTATTTTGAAGATTTCTGGAAGATTTTGGAAAACTAGTTTTTTATGTCAGTTGTTTGGCTTGGGAGATTTAAGCTGATCTTCTGTGTTACTAGAAATGTTATTTAAATGGTGGGGTTCTCTGCATTGACTTAAAATCTGCAGAACACAAAGCCAATATGTAAAGCATGATCTTGGGCAAACTTGTAACCTAAAATATGACAAAAGCAAGCATAGAGTGAGACACATAAGAATTAATATCCAGTGTCATGTGTAAAATACTTTATAACTGGGATGAGAGTGAGGTGACAGTGACATCTAACCTATAATATTGTTTGACTTTGGACAAGAGAACAACACAGGGGAGCTGTGGTATCCTGACCACAGGAAATCCAGGACTGTTAATGTCTGAGAAATTTTCAAAGCAGAAGGCTTCACAAAATGATTTAACTATAGTAAAAATTTACAAGTAGGAAGTGAAGCCAATTGTCACTGACACAAACTTGGCCCTCTTGAATTCAAGTCATTTTACTGATGGTTTCACTGGGGGAAGAAGTTCACCTTGAAGATGTCATCGAAAACATGGACACTAGAGATTGGAAACCAAAGAAAGAATATGGGAATGGGTTGCCAAGAAGCCAAGTGGGAACCTAGGTGGAGATCTGTAGGGAAGTGAGTACCCCATCCTTGTTTTAATCAATAAAATAATTTCTCATGCTCATAGTTGGAAAGAGGAGCTTTTAGAGTGACAGTGATATTCTAATTCCTTAAACATGATGCAAATAATAACAGAGACTTAACTTTTTTATTTCTTATATTTCTAATATTAATTATATTTTCATTATTTGTAAGAGGAGTGAAAAGGGGATTTATTCATGTCTCTAGTGCTTGGATCTGGCAATCATGCTGCAGGGCTTGGGTACAGAATTTGCATTGTGAATGCCTGTTCCCATGGGAAACCCACTGAGTACTGAACTCGTTTCAGAGGTCTCCTAGTAGCTTTTGATAATTCATCCAGCTCAGGCAGAACTACCCCTCAATGTGCTGGATTCTTTATAAACCTTCCCTTAGTTTGTATGTTCTTCAGAATCTTTGCTTCATATCTTTTTGATCTCTATTTTTAACTGGACAACTTCAACACCTGACACCACAGGTCTGGCCAGAGCACATAAAGCCTAAAGTCACCTCATGCAATGCTTTTTCTGAATCCCTGACGAAGTATTAATCCAGAGAAAGATACATGAATCCTACAGTATCGCATATGAAAAGCAAATTGTCGTCTTCTCATTATGTCTCCTCAGGATTTCTAACAGTTGATGTGGTCACCCTCTGAAGTATGAGGTTCCCTGTCTCTGCCTATCACAACTCTGGGTCATACAGAACACCCTGTACCTTTTTTTTTATCATGCTGTCTTTTTGCCTAGGGTTTGTTTTTCTGTGTGCCTGGATGGCTTTTTTTCTTGCTTATTTGGGTTTTTTTAAACTATTTTATTTTGACTTTTGCCTTTTTGTTTTCCCTGGATGTCTTTTTTCTTTGTTGCAGAAATAACCAGATTATCTGTTCTTTTCAGCTTGTAGGGTCTACTCCAAAGCTCACTTAAGTCAATAGTTTCTTTCCTTTGACATCAATGAGCTCTGGATGAGGCCCAAAATGAACAGGAGTTAACTCGGTTCGATAGGATGGGTATTAACTATACTGATTGCTACTGGAAACAAATTTATGAGCTTCTCACTCCAGGAGCCAACCACAATAATTTTAATTACACAAAAGGAAGTATTTCTTGTGTAAAAACATTCCAACTACTTCCATTTCTTTTAAGCTACTTCAAAAGTGGGCAGAACTACAAAGTAGTATTGAAAACTCAGGATGGGGTGGAGGGGTATTTCCCTTCTTCTGAAATTCCTCCCCCATATATGCATACTGCTAAACCATCCCTAGCAGGGATTACTTTTATCTCCAGTTCATGAAGAAACTTCTGAAGAGCTTTTTGCCTTTGTCCTTGGAATGAGCCACGTTGTGCAAAATGGCACGCGAAACTTTTCCTTGAAGAAGGAGCTTGAATGGCTCCCACCATGTGCTTTCCTTCTCCTTCCTTTGCCGGTATCAAAGTTCCTGTTGTGCAGGATATAATATAGGATACATTCGCCTCTGTTCAAGCCTTTCAAAGAGGGCACATGCTGAAGATCATCAAGCTCCTGAAGATGTACGCAAACCTGCATATCCTGCATATCAGGTGAGTAGATACAGCGAATTTATCCTTCATCTGTATGTAGCTATGCCAGTACTTTTTATGGAACGCTTGCATCTTCTTGGAATCTGAACAGCTTAGTGTCGATAACCACCCTGGTTTGATCTGAAGGTCTGTATTTTAACATGTAAGAGAAACAAAAGTAATCATTTTCCTCTATCAGCCAAACTGCATGTGTTCATGTGTTTCTGTCAGTACTAACAGCTGCCATGGTTCAGTATTTGAACAGAAGCTCAGGTTATATTAACCTTAAGTTAAGGTCACTTAAATTCCATTTTAGTTATGACTGGCATAACTTCCAACAGATCATGCAGGGTATAATACTGCAAATCTCTGCCTTGGTTCCCTTCCTTCAAGATGGTGCTCCTGGTTTAGGCTGTATGTTAGGTTTGGGATTGCTTTGTCATTCAGGAGCTGATTCTACTTATCATGGTGGGACTCCAGTCTGAGTTGGACTCTGAAACTCGGAAAGTTTCTATCCTTTTTTCTTTTGTTTGGTAGTCTCATGGCAATGTATGTGAAGAGAAAACCAGGAAAGAGTAGGTGTTTTCTCCTCTCAGCTCTACCTGCCTATGTTCATGTGTATTTGTATGTATAGAATAAATAGTAATGGTATTGAGGAGTGCTCTCCTGAGATGTTTGGCTCAACATCTCTCAACAGACTATCGAACTGTCCAAGCTCCATGGAGTACAGGTATTTCCATTAAATGGGAAATTAATCAAAAAACCTGTGAAGAGAATCCTACTTCTTTGTACTCACCAAACCCGTAACAGTGTTCTCGCTTTATCTTTTATCTGATGATTTCAAATGATCTGATAGAATTTAAGCAAGGGAGATGAGGAGGCAGGCAAGTCTAGGAATGGGGGGTTATCCCAGTCTCTTCCCCATAACCCTGCTCATGGGACTGCCTTGCCTTTTCTTGTTGGTAGAAGGAACAACCACTTTACAAGGTAAGCACGGCACCTTTTCTACTGCTCTTTGCTTCAGAATGAAACCCAGATCTAGACGCAGAAAGAGAAGATACAGAGGCATCCATGCAATGTCAAAGGTTGCTGTAGGAGGCTAAAGTAGGAAGGCTGGAAGGAGCTAAGAGCTTGAGATGAAATGGCTGCACCATGAAGTTGGTAAATACTCCCTCTGTCTTTTCTCCTGTGAAACTAAAGGAGAGGCAGTAAAGTGGGCTGGTGTGGAGGAAAACAGGGTGCTATGAGTAAGTGCAGGAATGTTCTGCTGCAGCTCTGACAGCGGATATTTCACATGCATAAGCACAGAAGAGCCCTGTGACTTCCTAAAGTAACACAGGAAGAGAGGAAAACACAACCCAAGCATCTTGGCTCTTACGATACTGCTAGATGTGGCTAGTCATCCTGAACCCTCTCCCCTGCCAAAACAAACAAAGTGCTTTGCCCTATTAAATATATTCTTCTATAAAGATAATATTTACCACAGATAAGTGTGCCATATGCATTATATATGAAGCCACAACCATCAATAGACTATTCATGCTTTTCTTCCTCTTCACTATATGAGACAGCCCTAAGAAAACAATCTTGATGTAAATGAAAATTAGAAGAGATATAAGGACCACCTAATACAAGCACAGAGGTATTGGTTCAGGGAAAGGTTTTACCCCCAAGAAGCAGCTGTTTCCATCAGAAAAATACTCCCACTTACAGCCTTTCCAGTTTTAGTCTTTGGGTTGTAATAAAGCTCTCTGCTGTTATCTTGTTTTGCCAAATGCCTGTGCTGTAATGGAAGGGAAGATCCACACCAATGGGGATGGAGTGCAAGCTGGACTGAGTGGGGGTGTTTTGTACAAGGAAAATAAATACAAACATCCTCAGAAGGGAAAGATAGATAAGGGAATACATATTTTATGGAAGTCAAGAAGGTGAGCTTAGCTAGACCCAGGAGAGGGACTTTGCTCTTTCCTGTCTCATGCTCACTGCCTGCACATCGGATGCCAAGGGGAGGAGGATACAGCCATAACTTTCCCTGGAAATTCAATTGGACCTGAAGCTCAGGGGGAATTTTTCATTTCCGAACAGATGTTTGGATATCAGACCTACATATAAACCTAAGAAACCCAAATGTCAGCCCCGGTGCGCTCTGGGGTCTCCATTGCTCCCAATACCCTTATTAATATAGACTCTAGATAGAAGAAATGCATAGAAATTTTAAATGACATAATGGAATTTTAAAGAGATGTTCCATGAAATAAATTAGACTAATATTTTCTGTTAGACATTTAATTTTGTTCTCAAACTATCAGAAACTTATTTATCTTCCAGCTCTAGTTTAGGACTAATGGTTGAAGATAAATAAAGTGTGATTTTGGAACCTAAATCTAAAACTGCAATTCCAGTAAATGCCACATAGCTGGCCTTCAACCATATGATGCATAGGTCAGAGTATGTTTCAGGATCTTTTTAGCATAGAGGCTAACGAAGATGGCACGGCTCACATCCATGTTATGTGAATCTTACCTTTCAAAACAACTAAATAACTTCTAAATAGTTAAATAGCAACTAAATAGCTCCCTGGGACTGGTCCCTGGCCTGTGCTAGTCCCAGACTGAGCCTGGTAATTGCTGGGGAAAACGCTAGCTGCCTGAGACCTAAGCAGTGTCTTTCTTACAATGCGGTGGTGTGCACTGCACCCTTGATACAGGCTTGTAGGACTCAACTGTTCAACTGAAATACAGGGTTGGGATTCAGTCTGGGATGGAGATGTTTTTTGATGTAGGTAACTGGATATTGAGGATGTAGATGTGGAGTCTGGGGAGCAATTCTATTAATGATATCTTGGTGTCTATTTAAGGGGGAGCTGACTACCTGCCTAGGCTCCCTTGAGCACACTAGGGCCTGATTTGGTTGTCCACACAGAGGTGTCTAGTGACACTTGGAGTTGCCTCAAAGCATCCCATGGGGTCTCCAGCTGTTACTACAGAAAGGAACTTGTCTTCCATGTCCTCACATCTGCCAAGTCAGTACCATAAGGAATAAGCCGTACTTGGCAGGATGCTCAAGAGCCTTAGTTAGTAGTTAGCACTAACAGTCAGGAGCCTAGTTAGTACTTAGCAAGCACACTAAGAATCCTTAGTTTATGCCTCAGTACACTGAGGCTTCTAAAATTCAGTAAATGTCAGTGTGAGAAGAGCTAAGCCTTACATACCTCTTGACTATAATGACAGCCTAGATTCCTTGAACACCTGTAGACATTTCATATGGAAACCTACCTGTGTACATCTTATACTTGAACTGAAACCCCTTTGAAAACCCCTATCCTGAGGGTGTTTCTAGATTACGTATAATGTGCTGTCTTCATCCTCAGTGGAGGGACATCTGCTTTCTGCTAATGATGGCATTAATACAGTAACTTGGCAGAGTTGTTCTCCTTTGGGATTTCAAAGATCTTGTTTCAGTCTCCATCCATTCCTAGGAATGTCCTGTCCAACATCCATTCCCTCTGTGGCTCTCTCCCACCTATGAAGGTGAAACAGAGGGCTTGCTCCACCGGCTGCACACTCTTGCATGAGCAGGAGTGGTCTCCACACCTTCTTGTGATGATCTTCCACTTAGTGTGGGAGGGAAAAACCCAAAACAGAAAAAAAAACAAGACACCTTGAATCAGGACAAAGTACTTGCTGGTTAGAGACATCTGTAGAAAATACTATTCCCTGCAGCTCAAAGTTCTCCTACACATTTGCAGTGAGTATGGTGTGATGACAGCAAGGACAGAGGAAATAAAGAGCAGAGGAGCTGTAAGGTTTAAAATTCAGGGCACAGCTCTGAGGTGGGTTGATTTGCTGCCTGCTCCATTTGTGTACTGTGACATCTCTTGGGATTCCCACCCTTAGAGTGGCACTAGAGCAAGGGCACTTTTCATGGCATCCTTACTCAAGCTCTGACGCGGCACTCAGAGCTGGAAATCAAGAGTTTCAGCAGCTCCTCATTGTTGTGGATATGTTTTAACCCAATGACTTTGAATAAATATTCTTATTTCATGAATATTTTGGCAGTTTTTAATGTGTGCCAGTCCCTGTTTCTGAAGATCTGCTTCCCTACTGTGCCAGGTCATCTCCTCACAGCTGGAGTTAAAGTCCATATCTGAGTTTCTCAGGTCAGAAGGCAAATAGAAATGGTAGTAATGTTAAACAGATTAATACCTCACCTTCCTCTGGCTCAGAGGAAGCAAGGGGCCAGCAACTACAGTAGAGCAAATGAAATCTGGCTCAATTTGATAGCTTTCCCCTTCCCATTGGGAGCTGCAGTGCTGCACTGCCAACAGCAGATATTGTTTGGTGAGCATATAAACAGTGGGGCATCCTCCAGAGATCTGAAATACACTGCATCGCCAGCACAACCCAGGGCTGTCCAGGGAAAAGGAAGAGATTCTCTGCTAGTCGGTTTAGTGTCAGTTCGGCCAGTAAAATAACAGGATTTGCATGGAATTTTTTTGCAATGTATTTACTCATTTTGTAGTAAAACAAGCACTATTTGACATGGCTGGTGGAGTTTTAAGTTCAGGCACAGGAAGAACCAATTTCTGCTGTTTATCTATAATGCCTCATATGGGATTTGGGTGAAGGGATTTCCTAGTCTCTGTCTGTTTAAAGGTTTTGAATAACGTGTCTTGACGTTAACCCTGACATAAAAGCTCCCTGTTGGGATCTTCTGTTGTTTGGGGTGTGTTCTGCCACAGTATTGAATTCCTCCACTGGAGAAACACATAGGTTAATATTTATACTCAGAGCTGATGGGAAAAAATAAGCAAAGGCATATTTTTCTTTTTCATTTTTGCTTGCGTGTGTCTGTAGGAAGTGAGGAAAAGGTTTTAATTCGAAGTTTTATCTAATGATAAATAAATTTAATAGGCTCTTTTTTTATTGAGGGGGAAGAGTAATAAAAATTATATCAAAATTCTTTATTTGAAATGTTTCAGTCCAGTTCATGTGTGGCTGTCTCGCCTCTCCGTGCTAGCACAGTGACTGTCAGTAACACACATTAATGGGGGAATATCCAACAAGTGGCAGTGCCAGGGATAAGTAAAAGCATTGCTAGGAAAGATAACCTCCAAACAGACCTATCCCATGCTCCACACAACAGACTTTTCCCAAGTCCCTTCCCCCTTCAAACACGAACCATACCCTCATCTCTAGTACAAGTAATAGTGAGGCTTTGCAGTTTGCCCCGAAGGTCAACAGAAATGGGCTAGCTCAGGGAAAGAGATCAGACAACATTAAAAGGAAAAAGTTGGCTTTACTTGCAACAATGCTTTACTACTTAACAAACACAGCCCTGATCTTGCAGGGAGACCCTTGCAGGCAGATTGCAGAATTCAAGGCCTAAATTAATATTTCAAATGAGCCAGACCCTTTCATTTTAATCAGAACCTCATTTTAATTAACTTATTTTGCCAACAAACAATTCCTGAGTAATATTGTAACTTTCGCCCTCTCCACACTTCGAAACTGTCAAGGTACACAGGGAAAGCATTCATTAGACACCTCAGTAAGTTACCACATAGCTTTTAGACAGCGACCTTATTCTAGTTTCTTCCCTCTCTTTCCTTTGGTGTTTGACAATTTTAAATCCCAGTGACAGTCAATTCCAGGTTTTCATTTCTGACAGTTCTGACAGCTTTGAACTCTGAGGAGGAAACCCGATCAGAAAAGGAAAGATAAAGAGAAAGGGAAAGAAAAACATAAAGAGAAAAATATATAGAGGAGAAAGAAAACCTTTCTCTTAGAACAGGTCAAAAACCTCTTGGCACTGTCCACATTCTTCTCCAGCACCTTGGCTTCTTACTTCATGTCTGAAAGGGAGCAGAAACAGCAGATAATCAACCAACCCCGGTGCACTTTCACAATTTCTGTATAAAATTTCACTTAATGCAATTGTGGCGCCAGGGCTGGGCGCGTGATGGTACCGTTCAGAATATGTTTATATAACACGACTGCATGCCACTGCGATCCTTTAAATTCTTTTCTAAGAGCTTTAGTCACTCCAGGTTCACTCATCCAAAACCCTTTGTAATCTCAGATATCTCTGTTACTTTCTCCTTTGAGCAGCAGGGCTGGAGACAGGGGGGAAGGGGAAGGGCGGAAAGGAGAGGGGAAATATGTAACTGATGTGGACACTGGGAAGAGTTTGTTCTTTCCCCCCATTATGTGGCAATATTATTCTTTAATATAAATTCACGGCAACACTAGAAATTTTGGGGAATAAAAGAATACACAGGGAGAATTTGAGAAATCCTTAAAAGCAGTTGTTACGTTTGTGCCATTAGTGCTGGATGCAGCGTAGGTATGAACACATAGATGTGCCCCGGCTCCAAAGGGTTTGGGATATTTACATGCAGCCATGGGGCAGCCAAGAAGGGCAAAGAGGACACAGTGGGATGGTGGCTCCTCATGGCTCCATGCAGCCTGCATCAAGTGGTATCTCCTTATCACTTTCTATTCACTGCTAAGATGCCTCTACCAGTCTCTCCTTGTTTCTTCTGTAGCTGTCCATGCACACCTTTGTGCGTGGGTATGAGCTTAAGGGAAACACCCTGAAATCCTACTGTCACATATTTTTGGTTCAAAGCCTTCCTGTTAATCTCTTTTTCAGGATGCAATGAGAATACAGACACCCCTCATAGTAGGGACTGCTGGCCTGGTGAATTCTCAGTGTGTCAGACAGAGTGGCACAGCATCATTGCTTCTTTATTTTCCCTTTCTTTCTCCATTCTTACTCTGTTCTTTATCCATCTGGCATTCCACAATGGATTTCTTGGTGATACCAGAGGGTGCATAACGGTGTATTACAGTTTGACAGTAAATAAACTCATGTCAAGTAGACTTTTCTTAGGGAAATTGTTCCTTATAAAGCGTTTTTCTTAATATGCATGCTCTTCCAAGCCTATTAATATGATGTTTAAATGCATATTCCAGCTTTTGACTCAGCCTGCATAATTTCTTCACAGTTTGCTTTAAAACAATATTGTTGCCAGACATGAAAATAAGTGTGTCTGTTTCCAGCAAGAACAATGACAATCTTTCATTTGGATGGTACATTACTCAGTTATTTTAACCTAGGCTTGGGTATTAAGGCTTGAAGTTCCTCGTCATGTGTCAAAAAGTACATTAGGCAAGTGAAAGATATTACACTGTGGGGTATGTTACTTATTTGTATAAACAGTTCTTATAGCAACAGCAGTGCTGTATAAATAGGAGTTTTGCAGGGTATGTTGCTGTCGTACATTATAAGAAACTTCGTTTCTGAATGAGAAAATGAGTAGGATTGTGCTATTGTGTAATCATGGCAAGGAAAAATAGTAAAGAATTGTTCTTTCAGAGTGGTACTGGTCATTTCTGTGGAGTTACTGGTTAAGGGAGAAGGGAAAGGAGACCAATCCCATTGCTCACATTGCAAGACTTTCCCTTTGTTAATTCAGTCTGTTGGGACCCAGTTTACCCATCAAAACAACCTGGCTGCTCTTGAAGAGTGCAAAATGCAAGTATCAAGAGTAAGATCATTGCATTGCCTATGGGAAAGGGAGCGTGAGTGCTGGTTATTGTTGGGTCAAGATTTTACCCTTTATGCAATGCAGAGCTTCATCTTATAACCCATAGGATACAGCTGCTAGCTGTGCTTGTGAGCACAAAAAGCTTTACACAACCACATTGCACCAGCATTTTCAGGGCAAATAACCACAGAGACTAGATGCATCAGGAAGATACCAACATTTGAAGACCAATTCTCTTTCTGTTAGCAGCCAAAAAGCTCCAGGCATTAACTTCTACTCAATCTATCCTAAGGGAGGTATTAACTGCATCACGGTGCCTTTCCCCACTTCCCTCCCAGCTCTACAGTCACAGGGCACCATGTGCTGATCACCTTAAAGCAACGTTTTGTGTGGGTTTCTGGCACAATGGCTCTTTTCTTTCTTTTGGTCTAGTAGACACTTATTTCACACTGAGGCATGGATACCTCCCATGGAGGCAACACACAGTGGTATTTCTGTTAGGAGGACAGTTGCTACCCATTGCCTACAGAAAATGTGGCAAGGGTTTAAACCACGACACATATTCAGCCCCCTTTAAGATCTGCAGTGTCTCCAGATTAAAAGCATAGTATGGAGCTATGTAACTGCTATCAGATGTTACAGGAGACTTACGGCTTTGTGTTTGCCACTAGCACGGAGCAGGACTTTGTGAAGAAAATCAAACTTTTACTTAAAAAGAATAAATTCCCAAATGTTTTCAACTAAGAATTTGATTTTCCCCCCTCCTCAAGCTGTCAATATGCACACTGAAATGTTGAAAAGAGAGGAAAAAATATCCCCTGCTCTTCTAGCTCAATATGACATTTTTGTTTTAAATTCTGCAAGGAAAAATTCAGAAAAATAGAAAAAATATGGACAGATTTTATTTGAAAAACATTATATTAACCAGAATTTGTTGCATATTTGCTGTTTGTTTGTTGTTTTGGAGGGGAGAAAGTTTTCTGGAATCTTAAAAACCATTGCAGGATATGGAACTATCATTTACACAACTCAATTTACCATGAGTCGTGGCATATTGGAACTGACTAGGAATCCTCCTTTGAATATCTGATTATCTGGATGTGCTGTGAACACACTGAAACATAATATGAACTTTAAATGCATGCCTTAATTCTTATCATAGTAGTGCAGGGAAAGAATATTTATTTCCATGCTGTTTTCTTCATGGGCTTTTTATTAGCAAGTAAACACATCCAGTGATCATTCTGTGGATGTGTATGTTTTAACAGGCATTTTAATAAAGTAATGTAGAATATGTTTACTGCCATTCATTAAGAGTTTGATATCAAAATGTCTTACAACCTGTCTAAATTCATAATAACTGCATACTTGTGAATATTTTAGCTTTGCCTACAACCACCTTGGAGGTTTATCACATTATGCATAGAAAAATATTGTGGGAAAGCACAATAAATATAATCTCAGCAGCTATTCCCTTCAAAGACTTTCAGTTTTATGCATCTTGAATTCTAAATAGGTTTATTGCCAATTATACATGATGATGAAGCAGTGACACGGAGTATATGCCGTATTTAAGCGACTCACACCAGCAGATGCTCTTGTAAATATATTTTGCTTCAAACCAAGAAATCAGTATTGTGAAATCCCCCAAAAGCTTGCTGCTGCATTTTCTCAACTCAGAACTTGTAAGCATTCTCGCTCTTTGATGGGCAGCTTCTTATAAACTCTGGCCAAAAGCAACTGCAACACAAAGATGCTTGTTTACACCCAGTTTTGCCGTACTACAGTAGTGATGGAGGTGCGTAGGAAGCTCAGGACCAGCTGTGACAACATCCTGCATTGGAACAAAATCTGCAGTTTTAGTGATCACAGACAATAAGGCTGGAGGGGACGCTGGGAGGGTCATCCAGTGCAACCCATCCTTCCTTGTCTGCCTGACAAGTGCATAGGGAAACAGGGTACCTTTTTCAGCTCTGTTTCACACAGCAGATGCCTGCTATCAGATTTCTTCCTTTCTCAACCATAAGTAAGCCCCAATTTTGCTATCTTTTCTCCAGTGGTACGCTATTTAAGTTGATGTTCCTCTAGATGCTCTCCTGTCTCACCTCTTTTTTTAAACCATTTTCTTTAATATGAAGAACTGAATTTGAAATGAAGCCAAGCAGAACCAAAGGGCTGTTTCACAGATTTCATTTAAATACACAGTGCAAATGGAAGCAGAAAAACAAGGAAGTGCATAATACCTAAATTTACACATCTGGAAGGAACACAGAGACAAATTAAGGTCTTGGTCCTGCAGATGTAAATACTTTCAATTAAGTTCACTAGCTGGGATGACCTACGGGATCTTTGGCTTGGTTAGCTCCAGGCGTACACCTAAGTACTGCTGCAGGTTTGAAAAGTGAAAGACTTTTCCAGCCTTATACCAAAGTAAAGCTGTGAAAAGGATCGAGCACTGCCTAGTCTTAATTCAGTGCCTTAACCACTAAACCAGTTTAATGTTTTTTTCCTGTGAAAGGAAAGTTTTCAGGCCTTTCAGAGACAGGAAATATCCACCTGTCCGTTACAGAAGGTTCAGCTTGTTTTATCATAGCAATTTCATGGTTTGGTTTCACTGTTGTTCTCAAAGCTGGAAAAAACAGAAACTGGTTCCCCAAGGTCTGGGATAATTTCAAATGTTTTTTTCCCATTAGTATGTCTCCCTTTGTGACTGGGCCAAGGGGTTTCAGTGTCCGTATTTATCAACACCTCAAAGGGTTAAATGATTTTGAGGATATTGGGAAAATTTTTACTCACTACCTGTGGCTGTGCAGTCAAGTCACACAATGCAAGCCCTACTCTGCTCCTTGAGCCCCTTAATTCATCCAGATTTCTTTTCACGTTTTCACAAGACTCAGAAAACATTAGTCTAGATCTGTGGGATCAGGGGGCTTCCCATGCCACCAAGTGAATCTTAGAGAAATTTTGATTCTGAAAACATACATGGCCTTATCGAAATATCTGTTTTTCTAATTATAGAGAGGAACAGGACAAAATGTGCCAGAATCCAGAGTAACAACTGTCAGTTTTTCACATGAACAAAATTTTGTGTGGAAACTTCAGCCCAAAGGTATAATTTTTTATTCACCCATTATTCTGCACTTTTGCCCTTACATTCCACTTTATAAACTTTACTTGACATTGTGCATATTAACACATCTGATGTTCATGTTCCTAACATCAAATAAACAATAATGAAAATTCATTGCACATCTGAGAGTGTGTTTCTCATTCAGGAAAATCATGGAAATGCCTTTAAGCCTATCCATATTAAGGACAGCATATAAGCAAATAACTTTAATCTTGTACTAAGTATGTGCTTAAATAAATGAAGATGCCTTTCCAGCCTGTTTTTTTTCACATTGCCTATAAGCGCATCAGAACTTCTCTAAGCTTCACTTATTGGCATAGGAAGGATCTTATTGTTACAAACCCAAAGTAGGAGGTCTAATAAAATTTCCTAATCTGATGAACCACATAAAAAGAACCAGAACAAATATAATTTTATATCTCTACTGGGGGGAAAAACAGATGATGTGGCTTGAGGTTTGCTCCCCTATCTTTTATTAGGCTGTAACTTATACAAATTATATCAAGCTCTGCAATAAAATGAAGCTGGATTTATTTGTAGGCACAGATCTTCTTACAAAGTTGTATTTTTTTTAATCCTGTAGGAAATAGAAGCTGTACATAAAATTGCACCAGATTTGGAAGAAAAGCAAATAAAATACAGATGATGCTATTACAATGTTTTAAGGTATGTATTTATCACATGTTGTCATTTCTCTTACTGAAAGCACATTGTTTCAGGTATTTCAATAAAAACAGCAGTTTTTGTACAATCTAATAGCAACGAACTGCATAAGTGAAAGCACTATCTGAATACCCTCATAATGGGAGAAATCACTATGCAGAAAATAAAAAAAAATTCTAAAGAAGAAGGAAAAATACTATTTTGGAAACAGTCCAAGCTTTATGTTTCAGGAGTCAGACATTCTCTCACTGATGAATGGGTAGGAGGAAGTTTACCTAGCAGTAATCACTCAGCTCTGATTCATCTTGCTACAGTTTAGGTGTCTAGGTATCTAAAAATTAGGTGTCTAGTCATGGCTAATTATCTATGTACCTTCTGTAGTCAATAAAGAGAGATAAGCACCTCTGGAAGGTGATTCAATCTACCTATCTCAGGACATTTATCTTGGGATAAAACAAGTCTCTTTCTCTCCTGGTGCCTATTCTGTCTGTTCATTACAGAGGGAGCCTAGGTGGTTAGCTAGATTAAGTACCTGACTTGTAGATAACGAAATTTAGGTGAGATGATTCCCTCCATAAGTAATTACTCTAAGTAATATCTTGTTGATACTAGGGATAATTTCTACTGATATGAAGGCATGATGTTTATCTGTACAACCTATGTGAATTAGCCAACAAAGTTTTCCAGATGCTTTCCAGAAACAGAAATTCACGCTTGAATTTGTACTTGCCCAGGTCATCCCTTCCAGTGGCTGTGACCAGTAACCTGTACCTCCCATCTGAATCGATTGTATACCAGTGAAATGTGCAACTCCCACAACCCAGAATTAGATGCATCCTGTGAGAAGGGAAATAACTGGTTTATATCTCTACAAACCCAGCACCACCTAAATTCTGCCCATTGTTCAGGATGGAATTAATAATCTTCTGGATTGTTGCAAAATCCAATAGTCTGCTAAACGTCTCGGTAACCTCAGATGAAAAATGCAACAGTACTCAAAGTGCAACACAGACCTGGCAGTGTTCAAGGCCAGGTTGGACAGAGCCTTGGGTGACATGGTCTAGTGTGAGGTGTCCCTGCCCATGGGATTGGGGTTAGAACTGGATGATCTTAAGGTCTTGAATCTCTTCTCTGCCCAACCTGTAGCTGTGCCTGGGATTGCTCCAACCCAGCTGTAGGACCTTGCACTTGGCATGGTTAAACTTCATAAGGTTGGCATCAGCCCACCTCACAAGCGTGTCGAGGTCCCTCTGGATGGCATTCCTTCCCTCCAGCGTACCAACTGAACCACACAGCTTGGTGTCATGTTAGTCTAACAAAACCTGTATTCTCCCTCTGCAGAGCTTATCTTTCTGTATAAAATTGCAGACATGCCATGATTTGTTCTGGCAATGGGTTATAAGAAATGAATTTGTGAAATCTCAGCCCACTGCTTCCTGAGTAGTGTTTTGGAATTGATTCTGTAACAGACATTACTTTGGCTTCTGCAGAATGATAGAGAACTAGCTCATGGCTGCTTCTAGTTGTGGACATGATTCTTAAAAAGGATAGTTAAATATTCTGTGGAAGAGAGTTTGGGTGTGTGAGCATGTCTGTCACTCAGAAGGAGATTAAGTTATACAGAGTTAAACAATCTACTACTGCAAATACTTTGGGGCAGGGATAGTCTTTGTGCTCCCAGTTTAATGGTTTAGAGCAGTAAGTTTGTGGCTCTTAGCAACTGCTGAAACACAAAAGGTAAATAATGGTGTTTATAGCTGGCTCATAGGCCTTTGTTCTGCTTGGTAATTGTTTATTTTGGTGACTCCCATGTATTTCAGTGTTACTGCAGGCCACGTTGTCACTTAGGTACATATTGCAGAACTGGCCCAGAAAAATCACAGTGCTACTTGTCATTGCTTTCTGTGGACCAAAAGAAAAGAAAAGTCAGCCTACAGGGCTATTATTCTGGCCTTTCTTTGATCACTGACTTCACTTAATTTAAAATTAAAGAAAGATCAGACAGAATAAATGCATATTAAATTAATAGCACCTATTCAAAAGGCTTGCATATTGCAGATAACAAAGTAGTGTTCACAGAAAAGATAGAGATACAGAATAGGATGGAATTTCCCTTACTTGTTATCATTTTCAGATGTCTGTATTCATGCTCATTTAATCATTACCATAATCTGTATAGAAAAATGGCCATGACAATCTGTATCTCACTATACACACATACACATGCATATTAGTTAGAAAGGAAACACCAGACCAGGTTCTTTTCTCCCTTATCTAGGCATTATGTATACAGGATCGTTTGTCGAGGATGCAAACAACCCAAATGTCACCCTTTCTTTGTGCACAGGGTCTTCAGACTTCCATCATCCTTTGTCCTCAGGCATTGCCTAATCGCCAGCTAGCAGGTTATATCAGAACTGAAACAAAGCAATGTGTTTTTTTCCTGTGGAGGCCAGGGTTGAGGGCTCATGCCATGGGGACCCTATAATTGTATGAGTCTGTGGCCTGACTGTCATGATGCTCAAATAAAAGGAAATAGCATGAGTTTTGTTTCCCCCATCAGTCTTATTTATTCCTCTTCAAGTAAATCTGTGGGATGAGCAAACATTGGGGTGCTAGAACCAGAATCCTGGTTTTGAGAGCTATAACTGTGGGATCCTAGAGTGTCATCAAAGTTTTCTTTGTCATGATTGCCTGGGTTGACCTGTGTAATCAGTACACAATCATACTGGTATCATTCTTATGTTCTTTTCCCATGCATTGTTTTTATATCGTAGAATCGCAGACAGGTTTGGATTGGCAGGTACCTTAAATATTTAGGTCCAACCCCTTTCAACGGGCAAGGACGCCTTCTATTAGACCAGGTTGCTCCAAGCCTTGTCCAACCTGGCCTTGAACACTGCCAGGAATGGGGCAGCCACAGCTTCTCTCTCCACCCTCACAGGGCAGAATTCCTTCATAATATATAATCTAAATCTCCCCTCTCTCAATTTAAAGCCATTCCCCCTTGTCCTATCACTGCATGTCCTTGTAAAAATTCTGTCTCCAGACTTCTTGCAGACCTCCTTTAGGTACTGGAAGGCTACTTATTATTATTCATTTACACTAATAACAACTGCAAAGACCAACAAACAGAGCTCTTTATAAAGAACATGTGTTCCTCCTGTCCCAGGAAACAAAGGCAAATGACACAAGAAGAAAAACAAGTTCTACCTGTGTCTGCTTTATTGTGCTGTTCTTTGTTGGACATTTTACCTGTTTCGTGACAAAATGTAGCACCTCGATCCCCTTGGTAAATAGTCACCTCTCTTACATCTCTCCAAGTTTCTCATTTATTTGGATATGAGCTCCAGTATCAGTTTTCATAAGATTTTCTGAGATTAAGCTCACACAGTGGAGAAAAGTTATGGCATTTGCTGCATCACGGAAACAATCCTTCTATCACATCCCCTTTGAGCATGAAGTCCCAGCCTATGTCACACACTTGGTGGTTTTACAGCCCACAGTCTCTTTTGCTGTGATCCTTCTTGCCCCAGGTTGAGCCAGTGGGTACTCACAGACAGGGCTGGTTCAGAGCATGCTGTTCACAGGATTGAAAAGTGGTGGGGCCAAGGGATGGACTTAAGTGGTGTGAGTAACTCAGCGAGCAAACTGGTGTGTCTGGGCATCCCTGTAGATCAAATTCACACTTTGGATTCAAAGTGTCTTGAGCTTCTTTGGTATTCCCAGCCCCAAAACATGCATCAAAAAATTACTTTCATCCCCTTAAAGTAGCGATATTTTGAGGTGTCATGTTAAAGATGTCAATGGAGGCTTTACAATTGAAGTAAACAAGATCAGGTTCAAGGTTGTCGTTTTGCCAGCAGTGAGTTTGAAGGAAAGGTAGATCAAGGTTCTGCACAGTTTTATGCTGTATAAACCTCCTTGATTAAGCTCTTTTCATTTTCAAATTACTTAATTACCATTCCTCTTGCTTTCAAATCAAAATGTGCAACAGCTTATCTCGTTCATGGGAGAAGGCTAGTAAAGAAGGAGATAGCACCAGGAAATTAAAAAATAAAATCATGATAATGACAGTCAGCCTCAAGAAGAGAATGAAAATTGACTCTTACTAGCGTTATGTATTAATTACACTTACCCTTATTTAATGTTCCCATTATATTATACAGAGCAGTGCTCAGTAGCCCTAGTGTAAATATCGGTCTTGTCCACAGTGTCAGTTAAAGGTTCCCTTCTACACTCTGCCGTCTTAAAGAAGCAAATTTCATTGACTCCTGATTTATTCGATTATATTATTTATGATATTCTTTGAAAAGGATTTTATTCTTTCAAACAGCATAAATATTCATTTCTATGGGGCAGCTTGGGCCAGATTTTCAGCCAACAGAAGTTTCAGATCAATCTGGAATACACACGTAGGAAACTAAAGGGAGATTGATTCTGGTTTTACTGATTCAAAAAACCCAGTGCTTTGTCAGAAGCATATTGAGAAGGGATTTTTTCCAAAGGCTGTTGAAAGTTTCTCAGGAGGTGTTGGGACGTTGATATTTTTACATTGATTTTCTTGAACATTTTGGAGTGTAGTAAAACTGAGTTATTTTTTTGGCATAAATATTTTCTTCAACAGACGAAGCGGTCAGTTGTACCTAAATGATGAATGGTGCCACCTCCAGTTAGCCAAATTGTTCATCTGATTAAAAAAATGAATTTTGGTTAGCACTATAGCACTACATTTCAATATTTTCTATGGATATGTTGTTTCCAGAAAGTTCGTTTTTTCCTAGAAATTTTCTGCATATTTATTAAAGACAGCATATGTAAGAAAACTTACCATGCTTGAAATAAATCTAGAGTGCATCATAGAATGACTGAAAGGTGCTGTGCAGTCCCTGATGATTTTTTTAGCATTTTCTTTGCTTTCTGCTTTTTTTTATTATTAAAAGATAATACTAATTTTATTATTATTTTTATTATTTTGCTTTACCTCTATCCCCGAAAAAGCTTCTTTAAAATCATGTTTTACATCTTGCAGAAAGCTAGTCTACTATGCAGACACCCCAACTAACAAGTACTTCTGTGCCTAAACTTATAATAAGGAAAACATGCTATGTAGAATAGCTAAGGTTTTCCATTATCCTCATAAACACTGGTGTGGAAGGGATCCACCACGCTCTGTGAGCACAGCTCTTACCTGCTTTAGTAAAATCAGGTCAAACTTATTCAGTTTGCTAACTCTAGCAATTTTGTCACTTACTTGATAAAACCTCTTATATATCTACATCTATCTATATCTATCTATATCTATATCTAATCTTTTCTCTAGTGAAAATGCCCTGTAGACGTCCAAAAAAATTGATCAGCTCTTCTGTTACATTATTGTGCAGGACTGAATTTTTGTTGAGAATGGATAGTTCAAAAAAGTAAATAACTTAAGGCTTTTTATACAATTCAAACCATGCTGGTAGTCAGTGAGGTCGATTTTAGTTGTTAAATTCACATTTTTAACAACTACTTCAAACTTTTTCCTCCAGTGCCTAGAATTTCTCTCTAACTACTTATTTCCACAAAGATACTCTTTTTCCAGGGTGATTATGCAGATTGATGCTGAAAGAGCAGTAGGGATCAGAAGCTAGCCCATCGCTAGTATGAGCATCATTTATCAGTGTTAGTTCCTGAGCATAGTGCACTTTGTATACATATTAAGAAGTTACAAGTCCACTGTTAATCTATATCCTGTTTGGGCTAGCCTTAAAAATCAATAGAGCTGGTGAAGTTCCTCTGTCTGCGACCTCCTAATACTGTAATTACAAAGTCACCATGGATGTAATTGCTCTATAAAACTTCCACATACCATGGAAGTACATAATCACTGAGAATAAGATTGACAAGGTATACTTTGTACATTACAAGTTTTTTTTTCCTCGGGACAGTAAGGCTCCATTTAGGGTGTGTTGTGGCAGGAGGACTGGGTAATTTTTTCTTCCTGGAATGATGAAGTGCAAACAGTTCTCTCTTTCAGTACTGGAGGTTACAGGTGTGCCACCATGTTATCCATATCACTCTGCAGCATTCTTTGCAGCTATCATCATGCCTGTAAAACAAACTAGGCTCTTGCTCATGCCGGAGTATGTACACTGTTAAAAATTTACTGTCACCCCCTGATTTATGAACCTGCTTTGCAAAATTCTGAGCTTAATAGTAGGTGGCATGTCTCTCTGAGTAGTTTCAGCTCTTTTCTCCCACACCATGATAATGTGATGCATGTTGTTTAAAGAAGATTCTTTGCTCTTATATCCAAGGACTGGTGATTACGGCAGAGCCATCTCTAAGAAGTTCAGTGAGTGAGGAATCTCAAATGGCTAGGGGAGTCAGGATGAGGGCAGGCTTTGAATATTTACAGAGATCAACTATATAAAATCTGGTTTGCCACAAGTTTTCTTCAAACACTTCCTACTCTATTTTACTATTTTTATGGACAGGTTTCTTTCTTGCTAATGCTGAATCACAAATGGGTTTCTTTTGATATGTATGGGAATTCTGTTGGAGACAAAATCCAGCTTAAAAAGGACATGCAGCAAATAGTTTGCTACGAATGCATAAAGCACTGGGAGAAGCTCTGGTTGCTCCTTTTTGACAGACCAGGTCAGTCATTGTCAAAGTCAACTTTCTGATAACACACAGACATCAGTCCTTCTCACTCAAGCATTCTTTTTCATGGTGCAGGTAAAGTCTTCATATAAGGAGAATCTCACAAATACTTCAAATATAAAATAAACATATGCACTTAGTGGGATCCTGCATTAGGAAGATCCCCATTAGGAAGGGTGCTCCCCAAGTGCAGTATGGTGGATGTCCTTTTCTCCTGTATCACAGGACCAACACACCACATGGCTGCTTAGAATATGGTCAGACAAGCACCTAATGTGATGCGATGTGTTAGTTAAATGTTTCCACCTTTTAGCTTTACACTTGGCTTCTTGCACAATTGAGCAAGAAGAGAGGACAAGACTTCTTTAGGAGAATGGGAGGCTTGGTAGGACCACCTTCCACTGCCTAAAGGGGATATGGAAAGATGAACACAAACTCTAGCTATCTGTGTATTAAAAAAGGTCAAAAGGCAATGCAGGTATGGCAAGAAGAGACATTTAAAAACATAGAAGCAGCTAAACACTGGAACAGTTTGCCTGGAGGAGCTGTGGGGTTTTAAAAACTAATGGACAAGGCTCTGAGCAACCTCATCTACTACAGGAAATTCAACTAGAGATCTCCTAAGGTCATTTGCAGCTTGACTGTGTTTTTATGTTGAGAAATAGCATTCATGTAATATAACCTCTTATTGCCAGAGCTCTTATCTGGAGAACAAAGCCAATATCCTGTACTGCCAGAGACAAAAAGAAAGTATGGTCAGACACAAACTGTAAAGAGAAAAAGCTGTGCAGTTATCATAGAATCACAGAATGGTTAGGGTTGGAAAGGACCTTAAGATCATCCAGTTCAACACCCCTGCCATGGGCAGGGACACCTCACACTAAACCATCTCACTCAAGGCCTCGTCCAACCTGGTCTTGAACACTGCCAGGGATGGAGCATTCACAACCTCTCTGGGCAACCTGTTCCAGTGCTTCACCACTCTAACAGGAAAGGATTTCCTCCTTATATCCAATCTAAACTTCCCCTGTTTAATTTTTAACCCGTTACCCCTTATGTTGACATCTCTTACTGCAGATCCAAACTCTACTTGATTTCTGCTAGATCTACATTTGAGTCAGCTCTGTAGAAATATTTACAAATGTGACCTTTTAGGACAGATTTTGTAAGGGTACGGAGACTCCATGAACCTTTACTCTTTCTTTGTGAGATGCCCACAGTGAACTCTGGTAAATTCCAGCTCATTGGACAAATTTTGTAAGAGGTAAACTCCAAAAGGAAACTAATTTCTAGGCAATTTTCCCCTAAAGATAGATATCTCAATAGATAAAAGAGAACTAAATAATGCACTTTGAGGAGCTCTGCAAATGAGAATCCACTTCTTTATCTCCTTGTGTATCTATGTATCTATCTATTGCATACTTGTATACTCCCTTTATTATGAATGAGCTTATGCATAGCACATACCCAGAACAGCAATTTATACAGTTCACCTGATTCCGTTCTGTGGTTGCATTCCACCTAAGGATTATGATCTTAAATACATATATAGGAAAGAGTGAGTCAATGAGTATGTTAAAACCATAGTTACAGAGAAGATAAGAAGTGCTCTCTTTCTGTCAAATACTTCTACCTTCTAGCTCTTGTGTACATATTTTCATATCTGAATCAGTTTCAGTAGAGTGTTCCAGCTTCAGATTTGTCGATATTGCAGAATGACTGAATCAAAATTCATTTTATTTCACTGTTTTTTGGTGGTTTTTTTTTTCTGAGACTTTGGCTGAGTTGTAATTCTATGCTAACTACTGTGGAGCCATTACAAACACTGTATTTATTTATTGTAAAATAATGTATAGTTATAAAGATATTAACAATGTTATAACTTTAATAAAACAAGCAGTGTGGTGAAGAAAATGGGCATGTAGCTGATTTGTCAATGTCTAGTGTTCATTAAATAAAACTTTATCCACACAACTGAGAACTTAACTCTAACTTAAACCCTTTGTCATCAAAATAACGATACCTTTGAGATGGCATTTAAGAATGAGATAGACACAAGCTGGATTCTGTGTCATTAAAACTTAATCCACAAATGTCTCTTAGGACTAAGGGAGTTACACCAGAATGACCTCAGATGAGATTCTGACCTTGAAATTCCTCCGGTAAGCCTTGGGAGGGTGTGGGTAGAGATCTTATTTTGTAAAAAATGTAAGTTATTAATGATTTTTGAAGCTTATAAGGAAGAGAAGAGTCTCAGCTGTTTGCATCTTAAAATATGGACTAAATTGCCTTGGGAAAAATACCCTCAAATTTCAGGACAATTCACTTGTAAACTTATAACTGTTGAAATTCCATACGAATTGGAATGATAATAATGAAAATAATAACCCTTGTAGGTGTTAACATCTTCAGGTGAAATCCTTATCCTGGTCTGGCCTTTATTGCTCTTTTGACTTATTTGCACTGTTAAGGAGTCTTAGGAAGTCTAGTACAGCTGTGCAAATGGAGTTGAGGAGAACGGGAGACAAAGCAAGGTTTCCTCCACATGGGCATGGTGGAAAGCAGATGTGCTATCTAAAAAGGGTCTTCTTTGCAAGGAGTAAGGCTGCTGGGATGGAAAGAGACAGCCAGGCAGGAGAGGAAATTCAGAGCTTCAGTAAGAGCATGAAGAGCTCTGCACCTTGCTAAGCCTGGTTTCACCAGGAAGACGGGAGCAGCCACAGGGAGGGAGAATGGGGAGTCTAACCTTAGCAGAGTAACACATTTCCCATGTTTTTGCTGGCATTTGGCCCTTGGCAACTTTCCTGGCTGGTTGTGTGAGTCACAGCAGTTCAGCCTCTGTCCGGAACAACTCCAGCCAGGTCTGTACTGATTGACCAAATGTCAATGATTTCCTTTATATTTTTTTTTTTTTGTGTGCTTGTTTTGGTAACTTCTATGCATGGAGGAAGTCTGGATCTGATAGATTTCCTGTTTCATTTCCTACCTGTGTTTTATGAGTGAACATCTTTCCTTGTTCTCAAGCAGCAAGACTCCAAGCCGCTTCCCTTATGAGACGATTTTTGCCATCCTTTGGAATTCCCAGCAGAGACACTAGGAAATACTTTTCTGTAGGTATGAAACACAGTTATGTCTGAAAGCACAGACCCTGTGTAAAAGAAAGAAGAAAAAAAGAAAAAAGAGAAGAAAAAAGTATGTAAAAAGTTCATGAAATATAGTATGTTGAACACTAGCTTAGATTAGTCCTTGAATTAGTGGAATATATTTTGTTAATAGTCATCTTACCCTTGGTCACCCGCATTGAACTTTCTCCTTCCAGTAGTTACTAGAATAGAAAAACCAGCTACAAAATAGGCAAGAACTGTATTATTTTTTAGAGAAATAAAGAAGCAGCAGTATTCAGAAAAAGACTGTTTTAAGTTTGGGTTCAATTTTATATTTGGGTTATGGTTTGGTTTCAGATGAAGTTTTCATAGAATCTCAGACTGGTTTGAGTTGGAGGGGACCTTAAAGCCCATCCAGTTCCAACCCCTGCCATGGGCAGGGACACCTTCCACTAGAGCAGCTTGCTCCAAGCCCCTGTGTCCAGCCTGGCCTTGAACACTGCCAGGGATGGGGCAGCCACAGCTTCTCTGGGCACCCTGTGCCAGCGCCTCAGCACCCTCACAGGGAAGAGCTTCTGCTTAATATCTAATCTAAATCTCCCTTTTTTCAGCCTAAAGCTACTCCACCCTGCCTTGTCATTATATGCTCTTGTAGAAAGTCCCTCTCCAGATTCTTGTCAGTCCCTTTTGGCACTGGAAGCTTGTTGTGGTTTAAGCCCAGTTGGCACACAGCACTGCACCATCTACTAAGAAGGAGAAAAGTGACTACTGCTGAACCCAGGACAAAGCTGCTTTGAGGTCTCCCAGGAACCTTCTCTTCTCCAGGATGATCAACCCCAACTCCCTCAACCTGGCCACATATCAGAGATGCTCCAGCCCTTGGAGCATCTTTTTGGGCTCCTTTGGACTTGTTTCAAGAGATCTATGCGTCTCTTGTGTTGGGGACCCCAGACCTGAATGCACTACTTCATCTGGGGTCTTGTGAGAGTGGAGTAGAGGAGGACAATCACCTCTCTTGACTTTCTGATTCCATTTCTTTTGATGCAGCCCAGCCTATGGCTGCTTTCCTGAGCTTTAAGCACACACTGTTGGGTCATGTTGAGCTTCTTGTCAACCAGCACCCCAAGTCCTCTTCAAGGGTGCTTTCAATTAATTTTCTGCCCAACCTGTAGTTATGCTTGGGATTGCCCTGACCCAGTTGCAGGACCTTGCACTTGGCCTTGTTGAACTTCATGAGGTTTGCACTGGTCCACTGCTCCAGCCTGCCAAGGTCTCTCTGGATGACAGCCCTTCTCTCACACAGCTTGCTAAGGGTGCACTCAATCCCACTGTCATGTCACTGACAAAGATGTTGAGCAGCACAGGTCCCAGTACTGACCCCTGAGGAACAGCACTTGTCACTTCATTTTAATGAATTTTCCCCACTGGTTCTTAGTTATTATCTTTAAATGGGCTGGGATCATCTAAAGCTTCTCAGTTGGCTTGTGGGTTTTCTTCTGTTGGTTGGGGTTTTTCTGAACTGCCTTTTGAAACCACAAAATAGCCTGAATTTCAATGATAAAAAAGTTTGTAATTTATTTTTTAGTTTTATCCAACTGGAGAGCAGAAAGTTCATTGTTTTGTACTCATAAGATGAGGAGAAGGCAGGCAGATCATTTGGAGAGGATGGATCCAATTACATCCTTACCCCAATATAAATCCACTCACTTTAGTACTTCTCCCTGCTTTGCATTGCTACGCATGAGATGAAATTAGATTCACAATGCAGTGAGGAACATTTCTTGTAATGAACCATATGACGAAAACTTTCTCCTGTGTAGTCAACAAGTGACTTTGTGGAGTTCACCCTGCATCCACTTTATTGAATCACTGTTTCCTTACATTAGCTTTTAACATATAGTCACATCTAAGATTTAGTTTAATGTAGGCTTTGAAATGCTAAATTTTTATTAATGGAAATATTATATTATATGACACCTCAGAAGAGATTTTTAACAACAGTTGTGATACATGAATGAAACCTGACGAGTTTTTCCCATGCAAATATGCATTGCGGTGCTCTTCAATTCTTTCTCTCAGTGTACTTTTTCTTACTAACAAATACACATTTCAGGTACTCTACTAAATCAAGTCATTATTAATAACTCAGAAAGTATTACTTCAAATCAACTTTTTTGAGCTAATGACATCAGAAATCTGACAATTTCTCCATGTATTTATTCCTGCCAGACGTATTCAGAGGAGCTATATTTCATAGCCAGAATAGCCATTGATTTCATTCTGGTGTGCATGTGAAGTCCCTTTTATCACCCACCCTTTATCACCCACATTAAGTTGAGAACAGGCCCTGATTCATAGCCATTTTTCTTCAACTATAACTGTAATATCAGAAATATACCAGATGTTTTTTATTTTCTTTGAAAAATATATATTTCATTGGAAATTCTGCATAGATTTAATTACTATTCTTTAAAGCTGCTTGAAAAAATCTCCAGGGGCCTTTTTCATTATATTTTCCATAAGAAGATAAAACCTTATTTTTGACTAACTAGGCTTCCTCTTAGCTGCTATGCTTTCCAATTCATCAATTCTTTTCTTGGACCCCCAAAATTTTGCCTGAGCAATACTGCATCCTATATCCATACCTGTTTAAGTCTTCGCCCTAGACCTGTGGAAAAGCTCCCACTTAACCCTGCTGACTATGGATTGGCCCTGCAATAGACCTCACATCAAAATTCAGAGAATTTGGTGTTAGCGTGGATGTTCCGTCTTTTCTGAGAATGAAGCAAACGGAAACCCCGCATCTAGATATTTATTGATTTTTGTCTCTCTCGTTGATTTTCGTAGCTGTCGAGTCAGTTTTTCCATTGCTACAGTTTCCCCACGCTTTATTCAATTCAGTCAAATTCAGCAATGCATTTGAAACTCTTCGTTTCATATATTCCCACTACCAACCATGTTGGGAATGTTGGCCTACAGCTAGCAAAATACTGAAGTTTGAGTGTGATTTACTACAGTCTTTGACCTAGACCAGCAAGATCATAGAATCATAGAATAGTTAGGGTTGGAAAGCACCTTAAGATCATCTAGCTCCATCCCCCTGCCATGGGCAGGGACACCTCACACTAAACCATCTCACCATTAATCACCATTAATCATTCATCATTGATGATTACGGACGACCATTAATTCTGAAGGATAACTTAGTTACTTACAATTTGCAGCATTTTACTGGTTTTATTCCAATATTTTCTGTTCAAATCCCATTTTATTTTGATTTTTTTTTGTTTTAATCTCTTCAGCTTACTAGTGTGATAACTAAACTTGTTTAGTAATATACCACAGTGTATATATACGTTTATATAAACATATATTTATATATTTAAAATGCTTATTTGGGGTGCACAATAATCTGGATTTTGGAACATGCATGGTATAAGGAAGGAAGAACAACATTTCTCCTAATTTCAGTACATTACCATTTCCATTAAATCAATATCCAAAAGCCCAGCGTAATACTCCAGTAAAGTTGAATTCTGCTTTATGGGTACAGACAATCCAAAAAGATTAGAGTTTTATCAAAGAGTGTATATAAAATTTACCATGAAAAAGTAAAGGTGGTGATGTTTGAAGAGGCTGATCCATGGTCACAAAGGAGTAGAACTGAGGAGACATATCATCTCTCCAATGTGCTGGTCCAGGGCTTTGCCAGTGGCGGATCATGCAGGAAGATGTTTAGTCCATATTTGAACTTATAAAGAGCTGTAACACTGGCTCAAAAGGAAACCTCAGCAAAACTAGATATCAACACAAATCTCTACTTAGTTTCATTAAGAGCTGTAATTAAAGGAATATTTACATAAACACAGAATCATAGAATAGTATCATAGAATAGTTAGGGTTGTAAAGGACCTTAAGATCATCCAGTTCCAACCCCCCTGCCATGGGCAGGGACACCTCACACTAAACCATCTCACCCAAGGCTTCGTCTATTCTGACCTTGAACACTGCCAGGGATGGAGCATTCACAACCTCCCTGGGCAACCCATTCCAGTGCCTCAGCACCCTCACAGGAAAGAATTTCCTCCTTAGATCCAATCTAAACCTCCCCTGTGTAAGTTTGAACCTGTTACCCTTTGTCCTATCACTACAGTCCCTGATGAAGAGTCCATCCCCAGCATCCCTATAGGTCCCCTTACACTTATAAATATTATATATAAATATACATAATAGATATATATATTTCTTTCCAGCTAAACTGATAAATGTGCATTTCTGTTTCTTATTTCACTGCTTTCACTGTCACTTTTTCTGATTCTGCTCCATTGATTTTTAACTGCTTCTTTTCACATTTACATTTCCATTATTGCTCTTCAGAGAATCTGGTAGGTTACAAATGTGGAAACCCTCTGTAAATGTACTACATAATCTGTGAATAAATTGCAGTTTCTTCAGAAAACACTAAATGAATCATCTAGAAAGACGTACAAAAGATTTCCTATTTTCATAACCTGTATTTTTTATAAACTCATAAATGTTTCACCCAGCAGACACAGAAGACAGAATGGAATTGCAACATTTTACTAAATCATTTAACCTCTACATTTTTTGCTCTTAATTATAGGAATAAAAGCTTATGGTGATTATTATCCTCATAAAAGGACCCCTTTCTCCCTGTACCTTTTAATTCCTCACTACAAATTCTTGTGACTTTTTTCCTTCAAGGTTTTTCCCAGTCTATCAATATGTTTTCTACAAAAGTACATGGCAAGTGGCAAAATGCATTAGAGCTATTACTTTCATCAATTACTTAAATTTCCAAACACTGACCTTTTAAGAGTTTCATGTCCTTTGGGTTATGCAAAGCTTGGTCTATATCAGAATACAGTGAAGAGAAGCTAATAGCACTGTGTTTACCTACTTCTATATCTCCGATTAATCACACAAAGACCCCAAATGGTAGTCAACTGTAAACAATACTAAAAGCTACTGGTTGGCACCATTTGTTTTAGCTGTGGGCACCAAAGGAAATGAAGAGTTGTTTTTTTATTCATTAAAACATATACAAGAATTAGTTCAGCTTCTTCCAACCACTGATGATTAATGAGATTGTATTAAATAATTTATTATATAGGTGAGCTCTTCTGTTTTCACATACACCTCTTCAATGTCATGGGAGCAAGTGGTCTGTTTTTTAAGCTACCATTTTACCCATGTGTTTTCAGAATAGTACAGCATGTACCTAGAAAATATATTGGAGATGAGATTTTGTATGCAAATATAAACCTACACACACAGCAAGATGCCATTCCCTATGTGTGTGAACACACAGTCATAAAAATCTTCCTTCTTATTAAGAAGGTCTGTGCTGTGTACAGCTCCACTGAACTCCCAGTTTGGTTCCACAGTCTCTGCCCATGTGTGAGGGCACGTGCCTGCATGTTACAGCCTGATGAAAGCAATGGCATAATCCTGTGTGAATATGACCATTAAGATCTAATGAAAGTAGAAGTGATTGAGGGCTGTAGCTGTAAGACCTGAGAAGAAGTTTCAGGCTCTGCTCCATTGAGGCCAAGGGTTCACACAATGCAGTTGAAACCCTTCTGATGCTAACGTGTGTCCTGTGTTTGGGAGGAATATGTAATTGCAAATGTGCCTGAGACTTTTGTTTGCATGCATAGGCTCTCAATACTTGATCAGTAATGGGTTTCGGGGAACCCTGGGACAGCACTTCAGATGTTCTTATAATGAGAGTGAGATCATGAGTCCACTGAAGGGAACAACATCACCACCATAGGGAAGTCTTATATTTCACCCAGCATAACTTGATTTTTTTTTATCTTCCTTTCAAAAACATATAAAAGAACTTTCTTTCCATTCCCAAAAGCTCTGACCAGGTAAAGTATTATATCTATCATCAGCGGGCTGGAAAATTTGGGAAGTTATTTGTTAATGAATTACAGGCTGTACAGCATCTATATATGAGTCCCTTGAAAGCTAATTATATACTCACAGACATACACAAAACCCCTTTTTTTCTATATGTTCAAGAAACTTGGACTCAGCTTCTCTTGAGACTCAGGTGGTGTTTGAAAACATCAACTGGAATTTCCATTTTGATCCTATTTAGGATTTAGCCACCTGTACATGCATAAGCACAGAGACCACCTATGAAGCTCACCCAGCGAGATTTTATAATGAGGATAAGTCATGTTTTTTAGTGAAATTATGGTATGTAACATTTCTGCTAGAAACAGGTGTATTTACTCTAATCAAATGACTACCCTCATATTCAACCAAAGAATGCCTCTGAGAAACAGAATGCTTTTCACAAAGCCCAAATAAATGATTTCTAAGAAAAAAAAGAGACAAGAGAACAGATCTTCCCCCATATCTGGTCGCAGTCCTTGGCCTCTCAGCTGATGCTGGTGATAAATTTGATGATAAAATCAGGAGGGACTTTCACAGGGGAACTTTGCTTTTAAAGTAGCTATGTAAGACTCAAACCTCCTTACACTGCAGATCTGCTGATCCCTGTTGTCTCACTGTGGTTACATGTGCTGACTCCAGTTTCAGAAATAATTTCTTAATCACTTTTGGCTCATCTTGGTTTTTCGCTTTGCAAAGCCAGTGCAGCTGTGGAAGGATGGACCAGATTCCATTCTCCCTCACACCTCATCAACATCAACACTAATTAAGCTCTAGGTTTGGGGCCAAGTTACACCCTGAGATACAAATGGCCTCCAGACTGGGGCAAGGACTTTTCTCATTATTTGTGCAGTGTCTGGTACGGTGTGGTTCATGGATTATGTCTGAGATTCCCAGGAATTGCTGCAGTAGAGATAATAAATAGCAGTGTTCTAAAAGTTAAGTAAATTAAGGCAATTCCGTCATGCACAGCAGTGGGGTTCGGGTCAGAAGGCCTACTCTGTGTTTATACAGTTCAGTGCCTTGCAGTCCTGGTCTTCTGTCCAAGGTGGAGAACATGGTAGAGCCCACTCTGATTTTCTCTTGTCCTCATGCAAAGAAAAGCAGAGGGTGCAGAGAAGTGGTTCGCGTTCACGTCATTCTGTGAGTTGGGAAGTATTGTCAGGTCTCACAGCACCTTTTGTGGCTACTGAATCTCTTTGTTAAGAAGCTAATTCTTCCCTTTAACACATTCTGCTGCAATCTGCTTCTTTCACTCTGCAAGGCTTCCTTCTTCAGCAAAGCAAATGACCTGCTCCATTAAATACTTCAGAGCTGTGATACCTTTCAAGGTTTTCTTTAGTTGAAGCAGACAAGTCCTCGTCCAAGTACAAGCCTGGCTCTCCCTCTCTCTCTGTCTTTCCCTGCAGTGTTACTTGAGTCCCCGTTTTGAAATGCCGTAATAGCATGGAATAACTATTTAGTCGAACACAATTACACAATTGTGTGACAAGACAAATGTAATGTAGAGCACAGGAGAAATGTGATCCTAAACTCGGGGCATCCATTCTGCACCAGAACAGTTGAGAGCTATGTAGTTTTTGAAAGCCAGTCTCCTCTTGACAATTACCTTCAATTAATGGTACACTGCACTAAGCAGAAAATAAAAACTATGCCATTAAATCCTTTGGTGCAGGCTGGAAGGGTTCCAGGTTGGCTCTAAACTACCCTAAAGAGCCTGTGTTCATATTACATAGTTATAACTTTACAGGCCTAAAAGAATATGAATCAACAGTCATTTATGCTGTCCCCTGCACTTGACAAAGCTTATGTCTGAGAGCTTAAATCATGATGTAGCCAGAATATATGAAGGCTGTTTTGCACTGAAAATATAAGCCTGTCTGCAAACATCTCCTGTTACCTTAAAACCAGCTATGTACTATACAGGTACTTCTTTCATTTTTATATCTATTTATTAGAAATCTATTGAAAGAGTGAAACCGCACTTGTATTTTGGAAAGTCTTTGCCATGAACTTCACACTGGAATCCATGTACTTGAAACCAAGCCTTTTATTTAGGTTTTCTCTGAGGAAAATGGCTTTGGGTAAGCTGTTCTCCCTTAAACAGGGAAAGTTTAGATTGGATCTAAGGAGGAAATTCTTTCCTGTGAGGGTGGTGAGGCACTGGAATGGGCTGCCCAGGGAGGTTGTGAATGCTCCATCCCTGGCGGTGTTCAAGGCCAGGTTGGACAGAGCCTTGGGTGCCATGGTTTAGTGTGAGGTGTCCCTGTCCATGGCAGGGGGGTTGGAACTGGATGATCTTAAGGTCCTTTCCAACCCTAACTGTTCTATGATTCTATTTTATGTGAATGAGAGAGTGATCAGCCAGGCCTGGTGTCCCAGAATGCACTGATCCACCTGTCCCAGCTCCATCCTAGAGCAAAGGGAGAAGTGGGATCTTTGGGAGTTCTTGTCACCTCCCAGCTGCCCCTTTTGGCCTACCTTGGGTGGCCTTGGATGTGTGACCATTTTGATGTACTGAAAGGTCAAGAGGATTGGTTGTCCAGGATAAAACTCATCCAAAGGTTATGAAGAAACAGTTGAGAGGTGAGAAACTGTGCTCTGAAAAAAATGAAGTCCCCTGATTTTAGTTGTTTCATTTGGCTTCAGGACTTACACCTTTAGGAAATAAAGTGTTTTCTAAGTTGCAACTTGGCAAAAAAAGAAAAAAACGGGGTATTTTTTTCCTAAAAAATAAAAATCAAGTTTTGTTCAGTTTTCCTCCAGAAAGTTGGGCTTTCAAAATCAGACCCACTTGTGGTTTGGTTTGAGTTTGTTAGTTTTTAATTAGACTTTTCAATATGTTGAGCAAATGTAAATGTTTTCTTCTGACATGTTTAGAACAACTCTAAATATCCTCTTTAATAACTGAAGCACCAAACGGTGGAAGCTGTTCCTGCTTGTCACTTGTGCTCAACCTTGACTCCAGAGATGCCTGCCTGGTGCTCAGAACGCTCCATTGCCAGTCTTGAGCAGCAGATAAGCTGGAGTATTCTTTGGTCTATGCGTTTTTGCACTGTGGCTACAGTAAATATCTGTGAAAAAGGATGACAAGGTGTGAACATCCCTGAGGTATTGCGGAGTCCTCCTCCCTAAGTCACTGGGAGTGATTTGGAACATGGACGGATACCAAGTCCTCCCCAAGACATGGTTTAACATCCAGAGAACACCCGATTGTTGCCACAGACCAACTCAGTGATCTGGTGTCTGTCCTCTCTCTGTAAAGCATATCTAAGATGTCCCCAGGGAAATGAAGTACGTTTCACCTGAGCGTTTCTCATGTGGGAACACAAAGTCCTTCAGATACTCCCAACAAGCAGTGTGAATTGTTCATAACAGGTTATTATGACATTCATCTTAAGCTCCTGATGCATGCTTTCACTTTTTTCTTACTCTACTATGGCAACATTTCAGCTTTCCTTGTTTCTTTTTACCCACCCGTACAAGAGGTACAAAGATTTCTCCTCATGTTTTTCCTATGATGCCCAACCAATAATTTTTGGCAGCTCTGAAGGGACACCAGTATGTTTCTTATCTCCTTGAGGCATTGTAAGGCTTTACTAACACCCCTCATAATTTTGTGATATTTGGAAATTAACTCTTTAAACAGTGAAATCTTATCAATAGTCTCCAGAATGACAGTTTCATTGTATAATGTGACAGAGATCAGCTCTCTTGTTTCCCTAAAACTCTTCAGAGACAAACATTACTTCAGGTTAACCTTTAATCATGAACACAGCTTCATTTGGCCTCAAAATATCCAAGCTGTTTAGAATCTTGCTTCCGAAACACATGATTATTCAGACCCAAAAAGAGAAAGATGTGCTCAGTGCACAAGATGTCAAACTGAGATTAAGCCCACTAAGGTCTACAAAGCCTACTGCAAAAATGATAACTATCTTTGTCAAAATCCCAAGCAAAAACATGTACGTCAAGTGAGATTGTTGATAAAATATGAATATCAGGGCAAGACTAAGTTGTGGGTTCGTTTCAAAGAAGTTTTTTCCTCTGAGATGCAAAAATTATCTCAAATCTTACAACCCATTTCTGAACACTGCATTTATACATTCTGATGACACGTGTAGTTTCCCTCTATGGCAACACGTAAGTGCAGAAGACCCATTTATTAAAAAGTATCTTTGTGTTTCTGTGGTTTTCTGAGAGATTTGGGATACTAATTTTTTAATTCTACTTTGTCTTTTACATGCATACCCCCAAAAACCTACAGCTTTCTCACACTGGACATGTTCATTATGAAAGATGAAATGCTGGATGAGGTTTTTGATTCCCACAGAGACATCATCTGCCACAGCGTAATTAAAAGGGTTTTGTCTATATGATATTATGGGGATTTCTGTGTTTTGGAGAGCTGTTTTGAGCTACAGCTAACCCTATTGTCTCAGGGAATTCTTATGTTAATTCCAGCCCAAGTTCTCCCCTGTTCCCAACTGTAACTGTTTATCAGAGATGTGGTAAGCTTTAAGTATTTCTCACAGGTTTATTTGTTAGGCATTGCATGTGAACTCAAAGTTATACAACACGGAACACAGAAACAAGCACTGGTTTTTGCTTCGTGGATAATGCAATTGGAGTCACTGAAGTCTTTATTTATGGGAACAGATTGTATGCCTGTATTGCAAAGTATGAAAAAACCACCTGATGATGACTAAATGGTTTTACCTTGGGCATAGCATAAGCTGGAGAACTCACCCTGTAACTATGTCAAAGTGAAATTTGTTTCAGATTCTTTTAGATCTTGATTAACAGACTTTGGGCAATAGAGATTCTATAACATTATGGGATTAACTATGCTAAAATGCAGTGTTCTAGCCTGAGGTGAGTGGCACACTACAGTCAGGGTTAAAAAAATAGGCCAGCTTTAGCTTTCAGGCATTAGTTCTTGTTATGTAGCTCAGAAAGGTGCTGGCATCATGATTGCCCTACCCAGGGTCAGTGGGTTCCATGGTTTACTGTGAAGGCACTGAGATACTTTCCATGTTCTCAGAGAAGATGGAATAAGACCACAAAGTATTTCCTGTATACAGTCAAATGTGTCTCTGCAGAGACATATTTTGGCACCAGTTCATTTCCCTTGCCAGATTCCCTCCACGTTCTCAAATTCCTGCAGTACTCCTTCCCCCCTAGAGATCTTCCTTACCTTTTCCCTGCCATTCCTCCAAGCTTTCAGCCTTCTGGATTCATTGGGATCCTTCTCTCTGTTTCTTGGTCACTCTGAATTGGCTTTCTGTACTTCTGGTAATCAGCAGCAGTAATTAATGAAATTGAGGTATGTATGATACTCAGGCAAGTACAGGCACTTAGATTCTCTCTCCTCTAAGGGTCTTGATGTAATTTGGATTTTCATCATAACTTCAGGTTCCCACTTTGGAGCAATGCTTAGCTCTTCACCAAATTAATGCTGAACAATTAATCAGTAGTAAGAATCCTTGTATGGAGGCAGATGATTTAAGCACTGGTGGAAATTTGTTTTTTTGGACTTCTCTATCCATTGCAAGTATGCCATTTTTGGTTCCTTAAACAGGTTCAGACCTCATTTAAATCAATCTGCTTCTGAATTGCACAGGAGTTTTTACATGAACAAAACCCAAAACAATGATAATTCCAGGATTTGTCTTAAGTGACAGAAAACAACGACAGCCCCAGATCAGCTATTTTGATGATTCATCTATGAACTGTACAAGTGTTAACACATCCTATCATTACAATTTCCCCACTCCCACCTGCTTCTTTGCTTCACCCACCTGTTGCATCTTGCCTTCTAGATTGCAAGCTGTTTGGGGCCCTTACATTGTTTACTCTGTGGATGTTGGACAACATCTAAGTACGACCCAGTTTAGGCTCCTGGCCTCTTCCGTGAAAAGTTAGAAATGTAATGAGCATCAGAGATAAGCAGAAGCAATAGTAAGGCACTGATCAGTTTTAGGATAGGAAGCTTTAAAGTGTATTTTTTAATAATGATATATTTAATGTGTGATAATGATCTTAGTATGAAATCTGATTGGAAAGTAGACACCTGTTGTTTTTTCTGCAAAGTAGTTAAATGAGGTCAGCACATTAAGCTTTCTCTCCTCCCTTCCCTGCAGCCAAGGGTTGACCTTGCCTTGCTTAACATGAGATAAAATGGCAGTGTCTGGTCCTGCCAGCGGTGGGAAAATGAACATGTGCTGGGTGTTCACTGGTAACAAAGATGGAGTGTTTCAAGGAAGGAATCATAGACTCATAGAATGGTTTGGATTGAAAAGGACCTTAAAGATCATCTAACCCTCACACCATGGGCATGAATACCTTCCACTAGATGAAATTGCTCAAGGCCCTGTCCAATCTGACCATGAACACTGCTAAGGATGGGACAGGGAACACTGCAGGATTGGAAGAGAAGGCCATCAGCTGTTTCCTTGGTCTGATATTCCACGGACTTCACAACACAGGCTGACTTTCAAGATGAGCTCATTTATGGTTGTCTTTCCTGCTTATTGTGAGGAATTTGTAACCCATTGCAAAGGTACCACAGAAGATGTACCTGCTAAGAGGAGAAGATCCCAGCTTGAGCTGGATTCAAGCCCTTGCCCAAGAACATATGGGCTCAACTGCCTGTTGAGCTGGTCCCCTCCATCATGTATCTGTTTGAACAAGAGTGTTGTTACCTGTTTGGCAATAGAGTATTTAGCAGGCACTAGTCATAAATCAAAGCATTATCATTAATAATCAGAATGAGACAATGGATAGAATGGGAAATTAATCACAAGTGACAGGTGAAGTATCTCAGTGCAAGATGAGCTTTCCTGCATACTGAAAAGGAGAATTTTTCTGCTAGCCTTCACAAAGGGAAACAATGGGTTTAATACTGAGTTACACCTTATACTTCTTCCCTCTGTTTTTTAAAGGGAATGGTATATGATTGCTCAATTGCCAAATAGTGAAAACTTCAGAGTGGTATATAAAATGTCCTCATACAATCCTACAACAGTGAGACAGGGCTACTATTTCCTAAAGAATTAGGAATTTCTGTTTCCAGTGCTTGGCAATGTGATTTGAGTAATTTCAGGACTCATTGTGTCTGAAAAAGAATGTACTGTAACTATCACCTTTCTCCTTCTTGTATGGGCCCCTCAACAGGTACCAAGAAAACTGCAGTGATTAAAGAGGCAGAGTAATAACTTTGATTTAGTCTGATTAATAAAGCCGATTGAAACCTAAGCAATTCAAACAAAAGTCCTTCTCAATATATCAACAAGTTGGATTTATGTCACCAATTACAGCCACTTTTTGTTACCCTTTCTCCCGGAATGGAAAATGATTCATTCTTTCATTTTGAGAGTTATGACCTGAATATCATGCTGAGCTAATTGAAGCTTGCCTTTATGTTAGAAAATCTACAAGGCACAGAGATAGTGCGTGTGTCTTTCAATAGCTGCTGTCCTGATGCTTCTTTTTTAACCAAAGCCTATTTTACTCCTGTAATTGAGTGACATAAATTCACACAGAATGAAACTAAATCAACACTTATTCACATTAAGTCACAGACTGTACATTTAAACAAGAAATTTTCAGTACAGTTTTCACCCCTCCAATGCGTAAGCAATGATGAATCTGTTACTGGTTAAATATTAGTACAGGAATCATTATTCCTTCAGTTTTTAGCTCAGGGAAGTATGGAGGTCTCTGGTATATATTGTAGGATGCTTACGAGAATGGCAGCTGCAAATGTAAAAGCATGAAAGAAGTGATGGTGGCTAGCAAAAGACTTAGAAGATCTGGTAGCTCTTTAGCAAGCCATCAATTGAGAAGAGCTGAGCCATATACCCTTAACACACTTGATGTAAAACTTCTCAACATTCTAAGCTTACATCTCTTTAAAGTGCAAACCAAATACTGGCTGATGCTACAACAGGAAGATACTGCATTCTTTTTGAAGTCCCTTGAAGGAGAACCCTGAACTAGCTTGTTCTCCAGCATGTAAGACCCCTCTCTTTTTTCTCAGATGATGGTGGTTATCTGAAGCAGAGGATTTCTTCCTTTTGCCGCACAACAACCTGTGGCAAGAAGTTCTACAGCAGCATGTAAGAAATGTATTTTCCTCATGTTAAAGGAACATAAAGTTTGTAAATGTGTAGACCACAATCATTCTCAGCAGACACTTTTCCAAGGTAGAGTCCTACTTGGCTTAGTACATTGTTAGATTTATCCAACCTCAGCTGATCATAGCGTTATCTTTCTACAGCTGTAGGGACGAGGATGCTCCAGCTGCAAAGACCTACCTTGTTATCACTTCTAGGCTACATTACATCTAATGATAGCCAGAGATAAGTTTGACTTGTTAGAGCAATCAACATGCAGCCCAAGAAACACTGAGACCGTATTATACCATGCCTTCATGGTTAATGTCCTGTGACAAGCGCATTGAAAGGATTGTTTATTGTTTCCTGGATTACAAAACCCCTGTGTATCTCTGGGCAACTCCTCTGAACTGTGGAGCAGAAGCTGGATATTGCACAACTCTTCAGGAGGATGCAGTAGGATTCTTCTGGGTTCCATTTTCCAGGGACTGGGGCAAAACCTTAGAGATCACAGTTACAAACTGACTTTCATCAGAAGTTCAGCGAGGTCTGTGTACAGATCTCTTCCAACAGCTACCTTTTTAATGAGACAGGTGGGTAATTTCTTAAGGATCAAACCTCTCCATTATCTGATCCTATTGATAAATTGCCACCAGAAGTCAGAGATGACCTTGGTTTCCACTAGAAATCACGATACACATTAGAAACCGATAAAGTGATTCCAGATTTTAAGGATATGGTGCTTAAAAAATGCGCAGGGTATAAGAGTTACATTCAATAATTATAACAACAACAGTAACTAGCAACTGAACCAGGCAGATCTGGTTTTGAGATGCTGATTTGTTTCAAAACACTCAATTCTGTTTGTTTCAACGACACAGAATTTGGGGCTCATGAAAACACTCAAAAATAAGACAAATTCCTTAACAGGGGTAAGATTACTCTTGAAGTTGCTGAGACTGGGAAAAGTGCCTGTTGAAATATAAAATGCCTTGAAGTCAACTGGGAATATCCTGCTGAAAAAACTCAAAGACCGGGACAGGGAAATGTACTGTCATTTTTTGTTAAGGAGCTCATTTTTTGACTCCTTTTAGAACCATTAGGAATAACTTCAGGCACAATTTAATAATCTACATCAGTATCCCAGGAGTTCAGATAGCAAATGATATTATGGCAAAAATGTCTCAAATGAAATAAACCTCAGTAAACCCAGAAATGGTGCTTTTTTTTCATCAGATTCCTGAATAATTCAAGAGCTGTAACATCCGATTTTTAACTTTACTTAAATAGGGATATTCTTCCTCTTAAATGACAGCAGTAGTTTAGCATAAGGCATATGCAGTGGAACAGAATTAGGTTAAGATTAGGTGTTATGTAAGAAATTGTGTAATATAACTCCTTCACATGTGATTGTGCAATTGTTGGTATTAATTTTAAGCAATTATTCATGTTCTTTGGATACTGTTGTTCCCATCCTACCTCCCTGGTTCTGTGAGTCGCATTCCGAAATCTTTGCATGGGGGAGAGAGGTAGGAAGCTTGGGGTGGCAATGGTGGAGGGAACTCCTGCTACGTTTCACAGCCAAGATCCACAGCTCTTGTCAAATTCATGCTGTTGCCCAATGGATGTGGGTTGAGTGATCCTGCATTAACAGCCCTGCCTGACTTCCTCCCATATCCAAGAAACTGGATTAGTTTGGGAACTCCTGTCATATGCACACGTTGCTCCTTAGCTCTGGCACTGTCATAGATGACAGATGTGGCTCAAAAGCCACACGTTGGACATCCTTCTCTGCTGTTTCATGGACTAAATGCATAAAAATGAGCCAGGTTTATTCCATCAGAGATCAAATGCACATAGAGGAAGGATCTGAGATAACCTGGAGCTGTTTTTACACACTTTATTCTCTCAGCTTTTAGCATAGTGACTGGCAATGCGATCTGTAGGTCTTTTAAGCATTCAACTAAGTGGTGAAGCACATTTGCTGGTTAGGTAGCAAATAATAGAAGTTTATAGTGAGATAGGTAGGATAGCTGAGGATAAAGGTTGGGAGGTATACAGGGAGAGTTGCATTGACATTTTGTTTGACAAAACCTGCATTTCAGGTTTTTGAAAGGTGGTCAGAATACTGACCCATGGGAAATGCTGTTCCATTGCTGACTTCCTGAAGTGTCACTCAAAATGTATAGGATTCATCTGAACAAATATAGATGGTGACAACGAAGGTGGCTACGCATTTGCATGTAGTTCAGTTTCTTTTTATGGTCAGGGGAAACCTGGTTGATATATCCTGTGAAACCCAGAGCACCATTTACCACATTCTCAAATATTCTTTTCAGTGAGGTCAGATGCATCACACCTGGAAGTGCCTGCTTTTCACCCCTAGCTATAAAGAGAGCTGGAGAGGGAAAGTTCAGTTAAAGATGTTAAAAATGCACATGTATGCCTGAAATTTTCTGAAATGAATCATATTCTAGTTTTCTATTCCTCAGTGTTTCATGTGTAAAAGGGAGATATCAGTTTAGCCTTATCAGTATAAGGTTCACTACTTGGAAAATGCTAGATTTTTTGTTGTAGTTGCTGATACAAAGGCACAGTTTATACTATAGACTACGTATTTTACAGGTTGAATGGCAAGTAAAATGATGTGCTACTAGGCAAACAAAAACCCCTTCTAAGCTTATTGACACAAACTTTCCTCCCTGTTGATCTTATCTCTTTTCAAATTATATTAGATTATATCTTACCAGGAGAGCAGGCTGGTTAAGTGCAGAACTGAGTCTGATGACACACTTAGGTCCAAAGATTTGAATGAAAACTCTGCTGGTATGATATCACCACATCACTACAGCTACATGAACTTGCATGTTTTCATTCTATCTATCTCTGGAAAAATCATAAAGCCTACTTGTGAGCTTGCTTAGCAGCAAAATATTGTCCAGTTTGGAAGGACAGAAGAAAATAAAGAAAGAGAGCAGAAGAAATAATGAATGTTGTACCTGTAAATATAAAATTGCTGTTATTGAGACTAAGCAAACAATGTCAAAACCACATGCTACCCTCTCCCTCTGTCTTATGTAATGACTTGGTAGAATCCCAACAAACTTTGAACCCCCAAATATGTCAATGTGCCTTTATAGTGCTCTCTAAAGCGTTCATAGAATCATGGAATCATAGAATCATTGAACAGTTAGGGTTGGAAAGGACCTTAAGATCATCCAGTTCCAACCCTCCTGCCATGGGCAGGAACACATCACACTAAACCATGGCACCTAAGGTTCTGTCCAACCTGACCTTGAACGCTGCCAGGGATGGAGCATTCACAACCTCCCTGGGCAACCCATTCCAGTGCCTCACCACCCTCACAGGAAAGAATTTCCTCCTTATATCCAATCTGAACTTCCCCTGTTCAAGTTTGAACCCATTACCCCTTGTCCTGTTACTACAGTCCCTAATTCAGAACATATCTGTATCACCCCAGTGAAAAAACACCACTCTGAGGGGTTGTGCAATAGCAACTGCACTATTTCTAGCCCTTTGGACTGAAACAGAGGACAATAGTAGCAGTTGGACTAGATCAATTTCATTGTAGGTCCCGTCCAGCTGAACTATTCTATTCTATTCAAAACCATTCTATTCCAGTAATTAATATTATACCTTAAGGCCAGTGATGCCACATCGAACTCAATAAAGACCTGAGCTGTGCTTGGAAGTGGCTGGGTCAGCCAAGACAGGACGAAGTCTGAGCAGTGGAAAAATGAAAGCAAATTGTTTGTGTTCAAAAGTCCAAAAATGATGTTTAATACCTCTCAAGGCAGCTCTTCAGCAAGATGAAAGAGGGCTAACCACAAAAATTAAAAAAGCACAAAATAAATAGAAACGAAAGCAAAACATAAGAAAAATCTGCTTTATACAAGATTAGATCACTCAGCTCTTCTGATTTGTGTGCCACTTTCATATCATCAACAATGACCTATTTCCAGGAGACCAGTGTACTGAAAACAGTGCAAAATTCAAGGAGAATCAGGTTTTATAGCTGTACTGACACCCAGGTTATCAATGCATTGAGCTATTGATGTGCACTCTAACTCCAGGAACATAAAGCATGCCAAAGCAATATTACATGTGAGAGTTATTCAATAGCATGTGGAACGTAAATCTATCCCATATCTCTCTGCATCAAGAACATTAATTAATTGTGTGATGAGAATGCCATTTTCAGCTTACAGTGCAAGCTGGGCAAAACTGCCAGCGATCCTTCTGGCTTTAATAACTGTGTGTTTAGTTCAAGGAAAGAGAAATGAATGTAGTTATTAAATTGAGGATTTTTTGGGGGTCATTATGCTATTGAGCTATAGGTACAACTTGCAGTCTTTGTTTTAGAGCAGCGAAAGCGTGGATGCCTCTTTTAGTGTCAGTATTCTGCTTTGTTTTGCTTTGGTTTAGAACAAGCTGCAAATTCAGGTTCAGACTGTTGCACAGCGGGGAGCAATACACTGCATGTGTCTGGGACACATAGTACCAGAATAAACATATTTTCCTTCTCATAACTAGTTAAATCCACCCTCAATACACTAATTTACATGCATATGAACCAAAATGGGCCTGATCCTGTTGCTTCTACTTAAAACCTTTCTTTCCCAACGTCATTTCCTTTGGTTTGCGAAAACCCAGGGTCAGCAAATCCTGTATTTGTTACTGCAGATCATGATGATGAGAAAGGTAGAGATTACATTGATCTCGAAGAATATTGAGACTCTGAGATCTTGTAACAGAATGTGACCTAGAGATACAGTCTGCTAGAAACAGAGAACAAGAGTGCACATGCTTAAATCTTATGAAAATTGGTCCTTACAATTTATGCAGCAATTCCAAATTTAATATACAATAGCTAAAAACTCCAGGGCCATTTATTAACTGGAAAAACTGGCTACATATCTTTCTTAGAACAGCACCTTTAATGAACTCTCAGCACTGCATCCTAATTTCATCATGTGCTAGCGTGTCTCATTGAAGAGAAACCGTGTTGATGTCTGGCTGATCTTTAAAAGCTAGAGATAAGAAATTCTTTGTCAATGTCGATAATGGTACAATGAAATAAACTGTATACATACACTGATAGCACTTGCATCTATAGGGGAGCTGCTTAGGAATTTTTCCAATAGGATGTTTTACTGTGCAGAAAGTGCCAATAAATGCTTTTCTTTTTTTTTCTGAGAAGTTATTTTTGTCTTAGGAATCATTAGTCTAAGGGAAGATGGGGTAGGGCAAAAAGAATGCTGATCACATTATTTACAACAGCAAACTGGGAAGAAACTTGTTTGAGTCTGCTCTGAATCACACAGTGATATAGTTTTCTAAATCAGAATAACACTAAGCACAAGCCTTTCAGTAGCATTTTAGAGCAGAGACAGAAACAGCAGACTTCTGTTCTGGAATAAAACACGCATAATTATTTCCCAATGCTTTTTAGATTACATTAGGGAGAGGGGCTTTCTACAAGTACACACTCCTGTGAGCATGTATAGATAAAATCATCCTGGATACAAACCATGTAGATGAGGCCTTCAGCGATATGGTTTAGTGGTAGTCTTTGCAGTTCTGGGGCCATGGTTAGACTTGATGACCTTAGTCTTTTCCAACCTCATTGACTCTGTGATTCTGCGATATGGTTATACCCCACAACCAGTGTAGAGCCAGACATAGGTCCCCTGGGAAGGAGGAAGGCAATCAAAGACCTCATAAAATCCACATCTCCTGCCCTTTAACAGCCTCTTCTGTAATCATGTGGACCTTTCTTGTCCCCCATTCAGGTGTAAGTCCCCCAGCAAACTCCTTCCTTGAGTTATCAAGGACCTTTACACACTTTCATTGACTTTTGGGTCCACCATTTGGGAAGGGACATGGGGCACTGGAAGAAGGGCGTCTAATCTTGAGAAGAGTTCCAACTGCTAAGTGTTGCCTACTTAGTCGAATTGTCAGTGCAGTAGAGGACTATGTGACACATATGAAATATACATGAAGCATACATGTATGGTAGTTTTTGGCCTTTCATTTATGAACTTTCCAATCTCTGAGTTAAATCTGCTATTTTTTTTGCACAGGGGTAAGAAGCTGAAACCACACAAACTTGCAGATACTGCTGGTATGCACATTGCATTCCACAAATTGTCCCTATCCTGTAGTATCTGGGAAAAAAGTAAGGAGAGAATAAAGTGAATTTGTGGGCCGTTACTTTCCAGTGGTAGGCCATGTTTAATTAACATTAAAGTTAGTGCCTAAGAGCTTTTGTTTCCCAAGTTTTTCTGCTCAGATCCATAGGCGAGCAATTCCACATCTCATGAGGGAAAGGACTTACTTCAAAGAGCCTAGTGGTTACATTGACTTTGCCCTCACTGTAACTATCTGAGTAAAACCAAAGTGCTTTTGTATTTAGGATAATAGTAATATTAATAATAATAGCAATAATAATAAATCTAATTGTAGAGGTGCTGAAGGCACCATGCAGGTCACAGACAGACAGGCAGGGTTTCCAGCACACTCACCCATCCTTTTCTTCCTGCGATCTGGGTGCTTCCTTCCCATTATGCATGTCACCACAGCATTTACAAGGATGTGCAAGCTCAGGTGCCTCAATGCATTTGAGCCATTCCTTCAGTGACTGGGCATTTTAATTAGAGGCACAGTCTTGTTAAAAAACCCCCAGACAAATAAAGGATAAAACCCTTGTCTTATCCATTACAAATTCCTAAAAGCCATCCATATCTATTTTTATGCCCTTAAACATCAATGCAGAAAAATACCAAAAGCCAGTTAAAAATAAAAATAATCTTTTAAACTTTTTCAAGACATTCAAAATATTTCTCTAGACTGTGTTGAAGAATATTGCCAAAGTTTTTTTCCTTTGCTTTGGAAGTTTTACATTCACATAATCCTAGAAATGCTGTTTCCTTGTTGCATATTAACAAAATATTACCAAATCCCAGGAAGAACAATTAATTCTGGTATTTAAAAGAAAAAAAATAAATACTTTCTGCAGTTGTAGGCTTTTAAAACTGTTAGAGATTTAAAAGCCACGATACTACATGTACAAACATTTTGAAGGCCAATATCCAACTGATTAGATCTCTGAAAACCTAATTAACTAATTTTCTTGAAACTCCTCAGCAAATTGAAGCATTATCCAAGGTTTAAAGCTGAAAATCTAGGGAAGGTTTCATTAGTTAAAAAAAAAGGCCAAATTATTATCACTTAACAAAGCTTCTTAATTATTCTGGTACAGCAGAACTTTCAGACCCACTAATGAGTTATAGAAAGCAGTCAGTATTTTAAAGTAAGTCAATATAAACTTAGATTATTTGAGTCGATTCTTACCCTGTGCACCCTTATTTGAAAATACAGGAACACTGTTGTTTCACTTGAGTTATTCCTGCTTCCCAAACGAATCACAGCTATCAAAATGATGGAAGGATTGAAGCTAAGGGTGCTAACATAGGTTTTTCAGCCTGAATGTCATAACGCAAGTAGAGCAGCTAATGACATTTATAGTGTATTTCTTGAAAACAAGCACAGTCTGCTTTGAAAAGAAAAAGAATTCATAAGCTGAATGTTATAGGTGAAATGTCTGAAATTTGGCTTTGTAGTTCCAGGGTCCGATGGCTTATACTGCTGTGGCTTCTTAGATGCAAGATACCCTGACCCAGAGGGAAAGGGAAACTATCAGAGTTCTTGCATTTCAGCACTGCAATGTATCCAGTCATCAACCAGAATCAGTTTGTTCATCCTAGGAAATAATCACAGTGAAAAGCAGTATTGCAGGGGGCAGGGAATTCACCAAAAAGTTCAAGTTCACATAAATATACAAACATGTTCCTCCTGTAGTTGGCCACAGATAAAACCAACAACAATTATATTTATTGGCCTCCTTTTTAGTTTCCCTCATCAGGAATTCTGTCTTGTTGGACTCAGGAGGTGTCAAAATCCTCGGGGTAATTTATTAATTTTACATGAATTATGTTGATTTTTGCCATTACTGTCTCAGATTTTTTTGTTTGTGATATAATTCGTTTTGAACAATACTTCTTTTAAAGGGATTTCTGTAAGATTTTCTTATCAATACTTTTTAAAGCATACACAACAGTCTTTTCTTTTTCTAGATGCAAGCAAGAAAAACTACTGTGAAATATGCTAGTAAACCCTAACAAAACCAGAAACCCCATCTTGCCCACCATAAAAATAGCAATGGAATATTTAAGGAAACATTTGTCAGGGGAGGCAGAGTGAAATGCCTTCCTTATAAAACGTGATTTTGCTTGTACAAGGGCCAATCTGTTTCATTTGTTGATGTTCACATCAGGATCCATTTGATTTAACCATATCTTCACTTTGGAGGAAAAAATGCAATGCATTATTAATGCCTCATGGTATATGAGAAACGAGTATATGAGTCAATATTGCTCCAGTGCTGTGCATTATTAAGAATAACTTAAAGTAGGTCAGCACAGCACATGAAGCTAAATAGACTAATAATACATTCTACGGGTAGACATTCATCTACCAAAGAGTCATGCGTTATGTGCTGGCACCAACACAAGATAAGCATTTTGATTTGTGGATTTTCAAGATCACATTTGTACTGAAAAAAGAAACAGCTTCTTCAGTTTCTCCAGAATTCACCCTCACTTTTATTAAAGGGGCACAGCCAGGTCTTTTTTCGCTCAAAATTCAGGGGGGCTGCTGGGGGTTTTTGGTTCGATTTTTCAAGGTCAAATTATAAAGGAGATGAGATGATAAATGAAGCTCATAATTAAATATTCCCCTCAAGTGTCTACAAGTTAATCACAGAAATTTTGTAGTAGCTCATGAGCATTGGGACATAAAACAGACTAGGAACTAAAATAAAAGTGATGGCTCAGGTTTTAGTCCAAATTAAAAGACATGCTGAAAGGAAGTTACAGAGCACCAAACAAGGAAGAGTTACAGTGCTGATACTGCTTTTTAAGCACCAATCAGTGCAAAAATGTTTGGTTTTTTTTCCTTGAATTGTCACCAGCTCCCATTCAGTAAAATTTGTCTCCAGAAAGTATTGGAAAATAATAATATGACATTCCATTGCTATTAAGTCTCAAAGTCCACAGATTGCATCTGTTTAGGTTACAAGTTAAAACTAGGTTATCATGCTCAGGTTTTTGTTTTCTGTCTTGAGTATCATTCATCATCAATAAGAGAGATAACTGTTCCTGATATCCGAGCCAAAAGCTGAGTTGTCTCCCCAGAGCTAACAGTACTAAAATGCAGTTAAAATGATCAAGTATGAGTCAAATACACAAAGAGAAAGGTTTATTAAAGAAGGAGGTGCCAGGCTTTGATGGACTTATATTTTAAGTAGCATGCTTTACTCTCCTGGCAGCATTATAAACCCAAATGGGAATATCTCCTCTTTTATTGCTTTTCCTTTTTTTAAATATAGGTTTAGAGCCATTAAAGTTAAATTTTAAGCATGTTGGCCCCATGTTTTCCCAATCACCAAGTAATCCCCAGGACTGTATTCATTTCCATAGCCTATAAACTGCAGAAACTATAGAAATGGAGTGACCACTGTGTAGATTCTGACCAACATGAAGCCAGCTGTGGTTCCCAATCTGGGGTCTGTCCCTGGTTTTCTATGCCTGGTAGATGGATGACGCCTGTTTGAACTGCTCCCCTCCCACACTGTCAGAAGGAGCTGGGGAAACACCAGCATCTCTGTCCTGCAAACGGTACCCGCTGCTTCAGCTCAGCCACATATGGGGTGTTAAGACAAGGAGTGGAAAAAAAAGTCCATAAAAAGCAATTTCATGCATGAAAATTATAGAATTTATGTATTTAACCTGTCTTTTACTGTCATTAGTGTCTAAATAACTTCTCTAATAGATGCTCATCATCTAATTTTGTTTTGTCATTAACAGCCTTGGAAACAGCACAATGCTGGTAATGGGAGCCTGAAATGCTATCAGGATATATATTATGATTGGTTTCCGGACCTGAAATAAAGTTAATAAAGAGGAACTTGACAAAACAATTGGGCACTCCCTGATAGAGAAAAACACAGGATGAAGTCGGTGCACTATTTTAGCAGAGCATACTCTTGCATAAGTATTTAATGATTCATGTATATTGCTTAAATATGAGCTACATGCAAGAGGAAAACAAGAAATCGTGTGAGATTATCTCTGGCTTTTTTGTTTCAATGTATGAGCAAACAATGAAAAGTGTTGTTATGTATATATTTTTATAATATTTTTAAATTTTAAATTTTAGAATATTTTTAAAATTTTAGGTTTTATTCTTTCCTTATTTTTCATGTATGCAAATAATAGATGGCTGGTAGAGAATGAAAAGAAATAATAACAATCAAACCAAAGCCAGTAAAAGGCAAATACTTTAAATTCATGTTTTTAAAAATATTTCATGGTATGACACTGCCTACTAATCACTTGAACATTTTTGTTATATATTTGTGACAAATCCATGTTTGATTTTGCAATTAAAGTGCTCCAAAAGCACTGTGGAAAAGAGATGCTGAAGCCCCTTAACCTCCAGGAAAAATAACAGACCTAATCTTTCTAATCTTCCTTAAGTTGAAATGTATAGGCAGAAAAGTCTTGCATTAAAAAAATCTAACATCCCTCAAATTCAACTGTGCCTGAAGTTTTCCTTCTACTAAAAAAAAAGCATAAGGAACAAAATCTGCATTCTGAAAAAAACCTTTAGTAAGTTCACACAATTATGTTCAATAAAAACAAAGTAAACACTGTAAATCTGCCCTGAAATACCAGTTTAATTGTATGTATTATTTTGCAAGGCACCTATTTTATCACTTAGGTAAACTTTGCAAAACTGCTTTGGCACGTTTGATTATTTTGGGTTCTTTTTAATATATAAAGAAGAATTTTCCCTTTTGAGTATGTCTTGTGACACATTCTTATAAAACATCTTGGAGAGTATGGGAGATGAGTTATCTTGCTATATTTAATAAGACAACCTTAAACTGTAAGCCCTGGTTTTGCAAGAAGAAAAACAGATCTCCTGCCATCATGTGGAATGTAGCAGTATCTCCTTTTTGAAATGATCTGATGTTCGGAAAACCACAACAGTATATATATTGTGGCAGAGACATTATTTTGTGTCTTGTTTGAAAACTGAATTATGGTAACAGAGCATGAGCATTTTGTGGGGTAGTGTCCTAGTCCATCTTCAAAGAAACATCCTCTGTGACAGCAGTGGGGGAGCTCTGCATATAAAGCTATGGTAAAGCAAACACATTTCTTTTAATTCCTGATTTCAAGAAAGTTAAGTTACATGAAGGTTTTGAGACTCCTCCCTATAGAATTGTGTCTGTATCATAGAATCATAGAATCATAGAATCATAGGATCATAGAATGATAGAATGGTTTGGGTTGGAAAGTACCTTAAGATCATCCAGTTCCAAACCCCCTGCCATGGGCAGGGACACCTCACACTAAACCATATCACCCAAGGATCTGTCCAACCTTAGCCTTGAACACCGCCAGGGATGGAACATTAACAGCTTCCCTGGCAAACCCATTCCAGTGCCTCACCACCCTTGCAGGAAAGAACTTCCTCCTTAGATCCAGTCTAAACTTCTCCTGTTTCTGTTGAAACCCATTACCTCTTGTTCTATCACTACAGTCCCTGATGAAGAGTCCCTCTCCAGCATCCCTATAGGCCCCCTTCAGATACTGGAAGGCTGCTCGGAGGTCTCCTCACAGCCTTCTCTTCTCCAGGCTGAACAGCCCCAACTTCCTCAGCCTGTCTTCATACAGGAGGTGCTGCAGTCCCCTGATCATCCTCGTGGCCTCCTCTGGACTTGTTCCAACAGTTCCATGTCCTTTTTATGTTGAGGACACCAGAACTGCACACAATGCTCCAGGTGAGGTCTCACAAGAGCAGAGCAGAGGGGCAGGATCACCTCCTTCGACCTGCTGGTCACACTCCCTTCGATGCAACCCAGGATACAGTTGCTTTCTGGGCTGCAAGCACACACTGAAGCTGGGTCATGTTCATTTTCTCATCAACCAACACCACCTTCTCCTTGGGCTGCTCTGAATCTCTTCTCTGCCCAACCTGTAGCTGTGTCTGGGATTTCTCCAACCCAGGTGTAGGACCTTGCGCTTGGCATGGTTAAACCTCATGAGGTTGGCATCAGCCCACCTCACAAGCATGTCAAGGTCCATCTGGATGGCATTCCTTCCCTCCAGGGTATCAACCGAACCACACAGCTCGGTGTCATCGGCAAACTTGCTGAGGGCGCACTCAATCCCACTGTCCATGTCAGCGACAAAGATGTTGAACAAGACCGGTCCCAACACCGATCCCTGAGGGACACCACTCGTTACTGGTCTCCAGCCGGACATTGAGCCATTGACCACAACTCTCTGTGTGCGGCCATCCAGCCAGTTCTTTAACCACTGAGTGGTCCATCCATCAAATTGATGTCTCTCCAATGTAGAGACAAGGATGTCGTGTGGGACAGTGTCGAACGCTTTGCACAAGTCCAGGTAGATGACATCAACTGCGCTACCCCTGTCCATCAGTTCTGTACCCCATCATAGAAGGCCACCAAATTGGTCAGGCAGGATTTCCCCTCAGTGAAGCCATGCTGGCTGTCACCAAGCACCTTGTTGATTTTCATGTGCCTTAGCATGCCATCCAGGAGAATCTGCTCCAAGATTTTGCCAGGCACAGAGGTGAGACTGACTGATCTGTAATTCCCTGGGTCATCCATTTTCCCCTTCTTGAAAACAGGGGTTTTATTTGACTTTTTCCAGTCATCAGGAGCCTCACCTGTGGCTTGGCAACTTAATTAGCTAGCTCTCTCTTTGATTTCTATGAAGTTATACCAGGAGGAGGTTTGGTTTATACTGCTTTCTCATTATAGATATCAGACTTTTGAAAACATGCCAGGCCTGATACTTATCTACTGGTGTCACTTACACCGTTTTAAATCCAGAGAGCAGAATGAAGCCAAGCTTGTTTGTAGAATATCTTGACCAAATTCGAGAACCTTTATGCATGCAGAGTGTACATCTACACAAATTTTGTTGCCTGAACTGCTGTACTTTTAAAGGAAATGCACACCTCCTGGCCATACGGTTCAATGCAGATGGACATCGGTGTCCAAACAGAATGCAGGTCTTTGGTGGGGAGAGATAGGTCTTGATAGGAAAAAGACCAAAAGTAGCATATCTCTAGTTACCAGGTCATTCACAGAATCACAGGGTGGCTCAGGTTAGAAAGGGTCTCTGGAATTCACTACACCCAACTGCACGCTCAGAGAAGATGACTACAGCAAATTGCTGAGGGCTATGTCAGGGTTTGAGTATCTCCAAAGATGGAGACTCCACAACCATTGGATCCCTTTTGACCTTGATCTGGTTTGCCTTTGAGTGACCTGAACCCAAATTTTTACTGTTTCTGCTGGTGTTTGTCTTTCTGCAAGCCCCTAGAGATGTCCTGATTCTCCTGCATACTGCTTCACTCTGCCCAATGATTTAACCAAGATAGTTTTTAGCTAAGTTTTAGTTTTCAGTGCTGGGATATCCTCCCCATCATTCATCATTTTATTCTTTCCCATCACCCTCTGTGGTACTTTCTTCATTCCACCTGAAGTCTGTTATGTTTTTGCTGGAAGTAGCTCGCTTACCCTTCTTGATTTTCTGAGATGGCTCAAAAGGGTCTTCTTTGCTCAAGGTGAAGGTGATGCATGAATCCTTCTGGATATAGAAACAGTTGATAAAATGACAATACTGGTTTCCAGCTATTCCTGCAATTTCCCATTATGTCCTTCATTAAAGCTATCACTCAAGAGAGTAACAACTGTTTAAAAATCAACATATGGGGACGTGTGTGCTGCTAGGTCAAGTTGTACACCTAGATGTTGGAAAGCAGAAGATATCCTCATTCTTACGTCTCTCTTTGCACTGATCACTTGAGCCTTTCTGCTGTGAAACTAGACTTTATGGAAGGCTGACTGGGTATGGATTTCATCAGAAAAGATGATTTTCAAGATGTCTTAAAATGGCCAAACCATGGGTTACCTCATGTTTGAAAAATAAGCAGACTAGATTCCTGCTCAGTATAGTGATTTTCAGTTTCCTAGGACACAGTTAAGATGGAATCCTACCTCTTGGCTATAATCAAAGAAAACACACTCACTTTACAGAGCAATAAAGGAAATTTTCATTTTCCTTAGAAATGTCAATCCCTTTTAGACTAAATTCTGGAATGACATAGCACAAATTATAATTGCTGTCAGATATAATGAGAAAGTTATTTCTAAATTTTACAGTAATTCCCACAGCATATTTAGTGTCTGAAACACTTTGAATCTCCCTTGTTTTCTTCTCTTCCTTCAGAAAGGTTTGATTTCTCTTTGTAATGACTGAGCTATGAGTACTGTTATGTTTTAATACAAAGATTTTACACATTTCTGGGATAATGTTAGTTGAAAATATGTTCAATTTTTTAATAGGGTTCATTTCTTAATTTATTGACATAATCTCTTTTATTTCGTCTGTCCAAGTGCAGTTGGCCAACTTGTGTAGGGTGAATGTGAAATCTTTTAAAAATCACTAAGTTTTGTCTGAGGAAAGTTGGAAAAAGATGTAACCATTGTATTTTTCTAATAATGTCTTTCCCGTGGGATAAGCACTGAACTAAAAAGCTGTATTCAACTACAGAAGAACTTGTTTAGCATTAGGTAGTAAATAGACCTTGCACCTCACAGACATCTCCTGTCCCCATGGGTTTCCAGCTGTAACTGTCTATAATACCTTTGCAGTCCAAACTGTGGTTTGGAGAATAAAGGGATTAATGCAACATTAAAATTTTCCAGAGGCATGTTTATTTGTCACGCATCATATTGAATACCCTTCAATAACAATTTTAACATTGGACCAATTTTCTTGGCCGTGCTGTGATGTTTGTTCGCTGCTTTTTTGGCCTCTGTACCATTCGTTCAATGGTAACAATGATTTTATAGGTGTCGTCTAAAGACTCTTTTAGTTATGGGGCTTAGCTTTCTTCTCTCTAAAATAGGATGATTCTTAGTTCGTGGGGTTGTTGTAAAGTCTAAATCAGCTGTTATTCTTTGCTCAGACTCCAGCCCGAGAAATGTCCTTGAAGAAGTCATTTATTTCTTCTTTTTTTTTTATAATGCTGTTAGTGCTAAATAATATGGTAATTCATAGGTCAGATCATGAACTCTTTACTCAGGCAAAATTTAAATTGACTTAACTTCTGTGGTTAAGACTGAATATCAAAAATACAGGATTATTTGGACTTGTTATTTACAGTGAGAAACAGTACACATTTAGCTCTGTGTATTTCTTTAACAGAACCTTGTGAATTCTTATCTATTTTCATGTGTACACTTATTTATTTCAAACTGTTTAAACAAGATAACTAAAATGAATAAGAAAGAAAAGAAAATCTTGCATGTGTTTAAATACACCAATGTGATGCATTGGCTTTTTACAAATACAAACAACAGAATGAATATGTAGACTTCCTACTACGAGTTCAAGTGGAAAAGCAACACAAGACCAAATTAATCAGGTCTAAAACTCTTTCTGCAATCTCTTGCCAGACAAATGAGGTTCCTTATAGCCGATGTCAATGGTATTCTAAAGTTTTAAAATCAATAAACAGGCTGTAAAATTGCATCTGCAATCAGGATAAGGAACACAAACATTTACAGAGTAACATGCAAACAGAACAAAACACTGCAGCCGGCTAAAATTGAGCGAGAAGCCATGTTCAGATGCCATTATTTTTAAATGCATGTTTCATTTAGAATCTCAGCTGAGATAAAATGCAGACAGCACCATGCTAAATTGGTATTATCAACTGCCTGAAGATATCTCCAGATTAACCCAACTATCCACAGCCCATCTATAGTAAAAAGTAAATTAAAACTAAGCTAGGCAATTCAGGCTTTTTCGTCTTTTCCTTTAGTATTGTACGTCATTGTCGAAGCATTCAGAGATAAAAGTTCAGCATTACAGAGAGCTGGATATTATTTAAACAAGCTTCAGCATCAGCAGCAGGAAGTTCCCAGGTAAGCATGTGTCTTAAGAGGTCTCTAAGTGTTGCAGCAAGTTGCTGCGAGTGAAATGCTTTGGAGCTCTCTAGCAGGTGTTTCGGGAGCACATTGTTATTTCATTTAGAGCTGCTGCTCAGTAATCTGCCCAGATTGCTCACATATTCTGTAATCTGTGACTGATCTCTCCAGAGTTTGGGGGAATAACCCACAGCAGTGTGAGATAAAAAGCCAAGAACAATAAAAAGAGATACGGGGGGAGGGTTGGAAAAAAAAACAAACCACACCAAATCAAAACCCCAGCAAAAATCAACAAAAAACTGGAATGGGAAAGTGAGTGTGAGGAATGAGGTGGGTGATGTGTTATTTGAGATAAAGCAGTAAGGATGAACAACAGCCATACCTCTACGAAAACGAGCTGGCATTCTAAGGACTGGGGAAAGAGTGACACTTTGAGGAACAGAGCAAGATCTAGCTTTTCTGCTTAGGGACAGATCTGCGGCATTCGGTTCCTAGAAGTAAATACTGAGTTGGACCAAAAAAGAAAACTGGAGAGTGTTTCAGTCTATAATGTGCTGTAAATAGGTGTTTCAGGGTAATTTGTATTGTAGTTTGTGTTTTGTCTTACAGTCCCAGCTCCAGGAAGCATGTGGTTATGGAAGGAAGTCAGCTTTCACTACAATGGTTTTTCAGATCCTTGCTTTTCCACATACATGATCCTTCCACAAGTTATTTTTTCTTTCTGGGCTTCAGTTCCAAATCTGTGAAATCATAGAATCACAGAATCATAGAAGAGTTAGGGTTGGAAAGGACCTTAAGATCATCCAGTTCCAACACCCCTGCCATGGGCAGGGACACCTCACACTAAACCACGGCACCCAAGGCCTCGTCCAACCTGGCCTTGAACACTGCCAGGGATGGAGCATTCACAACCTCCCTGGGCAACCCATTCCAGTGCCTCACCACCCTCACAGTAAAGAATTTCCTCCTTATATCCAACCTGAACTTCCCCTGTTTAAGTTTGAACCCGTTACCCCTTGTCCTGTCACTACAGTCCCTAATGAAGAATCCCTCCCCGGCATCCCTATAGGCCCCCTTCAGATACTGGAAGGCTGCTCTGAGGTCTCCACGCAGCTTCTCTTCTCCAGGCTGAACAGCCCCAACTTTCTCAGCCTGTCTTCATACAGGAAATTGGAATGAGTGTACTTGATTTCCTCATAGGAACGATGTGAAGATAAATGCATTCAAAAACATGCAGCACTCCAGTAATCTATTGCATACTTGACTACCATAAAAAAAATTATTAATGCAGGACAAATGAAAAAAAGCTTGATGATGTGCCTGTACCTGAATACCCCTAAGGGTACAATACCCAAAAGCCAAATGAAGGAAATAAGTTGATGTCAATCTCACGCATTCTTGGAACTGGATGTTGGGGTTTTTTTGACATTAATGGTTGACAGGATTGCCATCAAGAACTGTGTATAAGGTATATCTATACTTTAGTTGCAAATATAGTGTTGAGATACATGGTAGGTTTAAGCAGGCTAGTGATCTAGCCACTTCAGCATAGAGCTCTGAGCAGGTTATTTCCTAGGTGAAAAATTGTGAAAAAAGGTTTCTTTGGTAGGAAAAGCACCAAAGAAAATAGTTTCTCAATACTACCACTTCTTGTAAGAAAGTTTTTGCTACAGGTTGTTTCCAAACCTGTTTTGCATATTTCAGTAATATGCCACAGCTATGAGCAACAGACAGTGTCAGATAAAGGGAGGGGAAAGTGCAACAGTGTGAGTGACAGGGAGAGAGAAAAGAAAGAGAGGAGAAAAGATGTATTTCAGGGATGAGTTGAGATATATTTTTAGAGTTATGAGGGGACAAAGCAAGGGTATTGTAGAAGGTAGCCATTTCAGGACACAGCATTTCTTTTGCTGTAACTACTGGGAACTGCCAGCTGAGGAGATAATGACACATTTGGATGGATGAGCAAGGAGTGTTGGAAAGGATCTGATATGAGGTAGAGAAGGAGCAAATCTGAGAAGTTTAATGCAGTGGTTGGGATTGACCCCGCTTCCATTGAGGTATTAATGTAGATTTTCTGTGGTTCCTTCTGTTGTATCCACAGAGTTTTCCATAGGAACAGAGATACCCGTGTTTCCATAGAGTGATGCAGGAGTAAAAAAGGCCTACAAAGCCTGACCTTGTTCACTTCACTGTTAGCCCTGCTATGACCTGATGACCTCCAGAATTCTCTTCTAACCTACATTTCTCTGTAGTCTCATAATTCTTCAAACTGCCACCTGGATGTAGTAACTCTCCCTATTGATTGTCTAGAAAGCTGAAGAGGAATACTTTCCTGCAGATGCTTCTGGTAAATTCCAAGCATAGGATGGAACTTGGACCAAGGAAAAGGGATGTTTTCACAATGAGTAAGAAATGGTTGATTGCACATAGGTGGAGTCCTCAGGTGAGCACTGTCACTCTAGAATGCAAGACATTCAATCACCCTAGAAGTATATAAGGTGTGATTTTATTAGGGTAGGATGTCTCCCAGAAACTTAAGTTAATCTCAGTCACAAGCACTTTGTGAAGATGTCTGAACTCTCCTGTGTGCTTTTCTCTAGAAAATGTTGATATCCATTTAATCTTACAGGAGTCACTTCAGTGCAGATACCAATTATTAGCCAGGACATGTCAGTGCTAATCCATCTTTAAGACAAGATGAAATCACATTACTTGCTAGTTACATTAGACAAGAAATGGCAGAGGCATACTGACTTTTTTGGAACAAAAATTCAAAATTTTCCATGGAACAGAAATAGAAAAATGAAATATTTATTTCTGAAAATGCCATTGGAAGTTGAGATTCAGAAATTTCTCACTGGGTGAGAATTAAAGTTTACCACATGGTCTTTACTTTATCTTGTTTAATATAACTAGTGACTAATAGAACTTATCTTGTTTAATAAAGGATGAACTAATTATCGCTATACATGTTTAATCCTTTTTAAAACCTGCTAAGCTCTTGGACTTGCAGCTATCATGTGGCAATCAGTTCCACAGGTCAATTATCCATTGTGAAAAAATGTCTTCCCTTTTATCCTCTCTAAATGTCTTGCCATCCAGTTCCATTGGATGTTTCATTATTCTTGTAATATGAAACGGTGTAATTGGGAACAACCAATTTAATGATCTCTATCACATCCCTCATGTTTGTTTATCCTCTTTCTTTCCTAATCTATGTTTCATTAGAAGCATTTTTCTGTGCATCAAACGTTTCCACTACCTGTTGCCAACCCTTGCTTTGTGCTGTTTTGACGATGACAAGAAGTTAGGCTCAGAATTCCACCGTTTTTCTCACCATTTTAGTGATAATCACATAAATTGCAATGCTGAATCTGTTACTGTCATTGGCTAGTCTTGCAAATGTTGCAGCAGTTATAATTAATGGTTTTACTCCCTGTCCTAAGTTGCTTAGCTCATATGCAGCAATTGTTATTAATAAATCACCATGTATCTACAGTTACAACATTAGGGAGTTGTTATTATTTCCTTTTTCTAATTAAGAGGAGATAATTCAGGTAGTGATGTATTAGCCACTAGAGATGCAGAAAGACTAGAACACTACAGTGCTCATTGCTGCAGTAAATGGCTGCTGACTGGTGTATGCAGTTTCAAAGGGAGTCTGTATTCTCCGTAGTAGAATTCACAGAGGAAGGCATGCATCTCCTAGAATTAGTTTCACAAACCCAGTGCATCATGCTCAGCATATCTGTTGGATATGGGCTTAGAACCTAAGTTTTCCCATTCTACCTACGTGTAGAGTTATTATCTCTTCCACAAGCACAATGAATATTTAATTAAAGTGGAATAGATTCACTGGAAAAGATTATGAGACCCACAATCTCCTGGACTATCTCTTGGTGGTTAGGGTATTCTCCTGGGAGGTAGAGAAATAGAGATGTGGTTTCAAATCCCCTCAGGAACAAGAGAAACTCACACCTGGGACTGCCCTGTTCCAGGTGAAGCTGAGACTTTTGAATAAAAAGGAGTCAGTGAGAGGGTTATAAATCTCCATTTCTTGGATATGTTTCTCTGTGCTCAGAGAATGCTTCTGGCTTAGGTCCTGTGGGCCAGATAGGCAGGGAAACCACCTAGTTTGCAAATTCAATCCGTTCTGGAATGAGAATAGGTGTGGAACACCTTGGCAGTTACAAGACTGCTGCACAAATGCAAGGGATTTTACTGGAAGAATGGTAGCTGTGGTAACCCTGCTAATCTGGAGATATAATGTGAGATGAGGTTTGTGGACAGTCAGTATCTTTATTTAGAGCAATTGCTGTCACTGGAGAAAACAGATGATAAGTGTTTTAGGCAAATAAGCCCCAAACTTTTTTTTTTTCCAGGCTTGCAATAAACCCAGTAACATTCAATGCAAATTACAAACAGTGATGATTTTAAATTTAATAACTTTTATTAAGTAAATTAGTTTAGAAGAAAGGTAGGAACTGATAGAAAACTAGGTTTCTAGCAGGCTAGGCAAAATTAGGCAATTTTTAGGGTCTAAAACATGACCTTTGGCTCCTGCAAAGCTTTTCAATGTCTGTGGTTTTGACTTTTTAACACTGTTTTTCAGCAAAAGCATTGCAGGAATCAGTAGCTGCAACCAAGCTAAAGAACATTAATCAGTGCTGTTCAGAGTTCCCATCCTCCACGAGGGAAGCATTAGGGACTGCACAGAGAAGGATGACGGTTAGAAGCAGATGGTGAATAAACTGTTAAGAGTCCAACTTCATTAGCATTGCTTTGATAGATTAATGGTGCCCTGAAATCCTGCCAGGCAGGCTGTTGCCAAAGGTGCCATCTGCGTGGAAAAGCATACACATCAAGAAATTCGGCAGAAAAAATAAAAGAAGAAGGAAAAAAAAAAGAACAACCAGCTCCATCAGTCACACCCCAAGTTATTTCCACCCACCATGTGCTGATGGATAACCAAAAAGCCAATAGTAATTACAAAAATGTTGAATTACATTAAGAAAGAAAAATGATGCCTGAATGTCATGCTCTGTACTTTCAGGCAGTGGGTCTTCTCAAAATTAACCTAATCACATCTTCTATTATTATTATTATATTGTCATCAGCAACATCAGCATAATTTTACTTATCGTTTTTTACCATCACTGGCAACGTGGACACGCCTTGAAGGCCAATTGTTGTATGACTTTGCATTTCAGTGGTAAGAGGTAAACCCTGCCCCAGAAAGTTTGGCAAAGCATGTCTTAGTTTTAGCTGCACCTGAAATTGTTCCTATTTAGCTCCAGTTCAAGCCGATAACTGTTTCATAAAGAGTTTGTTATGGGGCACAATCAGAAACTAAAACATATAGAAAGGGGAGTTTCAGGTGGTGAAGAGATGGCCAAGGCATCAGTTGAAGGGATGTTGAACCTCCAGCTGCAGCTCCCCTGACAGATGCTTGGTGTTTGTTGTATAAGGAGCTTTTTCCTAGCTACCTACATCTGTCTAACTGAAATTTTGGTGCTGCATTGGATGAGTAGGATCATGGGCAAGTAAGAGATGTCAGCTGAAACAGCTAAATACCTCACAGCTCCCCCTTCCTTCTTATTCACTCCACCTGCAAATATATCTGTTCCTAAACATGATTTATTTCTGTAAAACAAGATACAGCAATGAGATTATTGCTGGGACCTCATCAGGCTTGCAATGCATTATCTCTGATAACAAGAATCAGAGATCCAGCCTCTTCCCAACGGACCCAATTTGTAGAGCACTCACCTGCAGCATGATCAAAAAGCCTGTGGGCTGTATGAGTCTAACCTAGGGTCTGTAAGGCTGCCCTGCCCTGTGGTATGGGAACGAGGACTGATGGTGTATGCTCTGGTATCTCGTGTGGAAAAGATGGGAAATGCAGAGGGACAGGAAAGCTGCAGTGTGACAGCTGGGCCTTGAAGACACAGTTCTGCTGCCTAGACACAGGCACCTACTGCTGCTTGAGATGCTCTAGGTTGTACAAGGTGGATGGCATATCTTGACTCCAGGCACAGATACCCAAGTTAGGTGTCTCCATTCAGATGTCTGTATCAACTGATGTTTAAACTCCTGGTTTTGTCCATATCAGAGTGATTCAACTGACCAAATACAAGAATGTGATATAAGCAACCCAGCTGCCTAATCATGGGCTGGCATTTCTTATACGTTAGTGTGTCAGGAAGGGCCTAAGAAATCCTCCTATAATCTCAGGTCAATATGCAAGACTTATAAACATGTCTCAGATATGCCATGGTGTCTCAAATGGCACTAAATTCCTGCGTGGGCAACTGACTCAAGTCGATGTTCACATAATTATACCTCTAAGTTTAGGTGTCTGAATCTGGATCTGAAACATCTCATGAGGCCTTGTGCTGAGCAGACCTTTGACAGATGGCTATAGATTTTGGGGTGAGAAAAACCCCAACAACAAAACCAAACCAAACCCAGGCTTAACACTAGTAGTACGTTTCTGTTAGGCAAGTAGTACAAAAGGGGAAATATTGCTCAAATCTCCTGAATTTTGGTCCAAACAGGTTAATGTAACAAAAAACATATGCCAGCGTTGTATGAAATGCTGTGGAATTCAACACAAACCCAACCTACATTCCAATAACATCTGAGCAAAATTTCAGTCAATGATGGCAACAGACAGAGCAGATGAAAAGGGAGATAACAGAAAAGGAGGGTGGTAATATTGATGGCATATAATTATCTGTAATACTAGGAAAGGCTGGGCAGGTGGGGCAGTCTCCATTACAAATGTTGGCTGTGTTCAACATGTTGGTGAAGTCTGAGTTACTTGCACAATGTTGACTGCGACTCCAAGTCAGTTTAGACCAAGCTGAGTTGCATTCAAGGCCTAGCTCTTGATTCTCCACCTTGCTTAAGAATGCTCTCAGATCTCACCAAACCTAGTTAAATCCATGTATTAATCATAATTAACTAGCATGATGCTAAATACAGTTTATGGGTAGTGGTCAAAATCTCTGCAGATGCAGTCAGACTCGCAAAATATTTCCCACACACACAATGTCCAAAGTTCATGTTAATGTTGATTCATGGCATATTGATTTTCCAAGGAAGCGATACATCTCCTGTGGATTTAATATTTATTCTGACCTATCCTTAAGAACCATAAAAATGAATTGGATGGAATTAACTATACTCCACTACAGTAACTATACTCTACTACATTTCAGCAATGTTTTTGCTTTCATGCTAAATTAAAAATGTCTGTAATTTTTTTCAATGTATTTTTAATGTGGACTAGCCTAGATTAAGTCTAGCTTTGCAATTTGCATACTATATAGTTTGGCTATAGGAAGCCAAGTTAATTGTTTGTATATTTTTACCTGTTATGGTTCTTTTTACTGTCAGAATGTAATTTCTGCAAGTACGCAAGTGAGTTTCCTAGCAGACTCCCCGAACCTTAGTGATAATGATGGGAAAAATATAGATTCCTTAAACATAAAAGACAAACGGGAACTGAGAAGAAGTATCTGATATTCTTTATAACCCAGGCTATGAAGTTTGCCTTGGCTATTTTTACTCTGGATCTCAGAACCACAGTCACAGTAAAAGATCTCCGTCCCCTGGAGTCTAAAACTAGAGTGGGAACAAGGGAGGACTTGGACTTACAGGTGAGTATGACTTGGAACTGCTGCAGTTGGTCCTATCTGTATCTGTCCATGTGTCACTTTTTTCACGATCCTCCGCAATGTGTCAGGGAGATCTCAGCTGCTTACAGAGACACTGTTTGTGGCCTGGCTTATTAAAAGAACATGAAGGCACTGCTGGTTTATGTTAATATGCTCTGCGGTAAATTGTGGTGGAGTATGAATAGCTGGTCCCCAGGGGATAACCTCAAAGAGTGATGGGAGAAGAGAAGGATGGTAGGAACCACCATATCTGTCCTAAACCAAGACATTGCCATTGATGAGTCCGAGCTGTGAACCTCCAAAAATGCTCGCTCCCCTTCAGGAAGAGGTAGTTGTTTGAATGATATGTTCCCAGATCCGTTGGACCCTGTAAAAGGAGATGATACACCGGATGAATATCAGAAAAATGAAATACTCTGCATCACTTTAGCAGCCTAGTCTGCCTTATAAAGCCCTATATATTTTCTGTTCACATAAGTCTCCATTGAACCTAAGGTTTATATTGAAAAGAATGTCCAAATACTGAGGTATATCAGATTATATGATATTATATGTATCAGATGCCATGTGCACTATAGTGCTTTACGTTTCAGTAACTACTTGTGGTCACCCAGGATGTCACAAATCCAGTGTTTTCAGTATCCAATATTCTTTTATACCCTCTGAATTAAGGGGAGAACCTTTTTTTTGTAAATTACTTGGGGGTTCATCTTTCTGCTTCTTCTTTTCCATATGGTTTTGATGAGAATAGTTTCTGTACCTCCACCTCTTATTTATTTTCAATCTCTGAAGCACAGGCGAAGGAGTGTCCACACCCAAACAACAGTGACTAAGACTTCGAAATAACATGAGGCATCTTTAACTTATTCTCCAAACGTGTAGCAATGAGTGAGGTGCTGCCTGAAGAAACTGGGTGAGACAATTTCCCAAGTAATGAATTCATAAATGTTGCAACGCTTGTTAGTGCCAGCCAAATTCTCAGCTTGGCGTGCTAGAACGTGATCAGAGCTCTCCTTCTTAGGTACCTTCACCTTTGCTAGGCAAGATGCTCCTGTTGTATTCAACTAATACTAAAAAGGAGAATTTGGTATCTGAAATATGTTTTAAAATACTCAGAAGGAAGTTCACAGAGCAATAACTGGAATAATATACCAGTATTAAACGGAGGCTATGGGGTACAATTCGGATATATGCCTGATTCCGAGAAGAACAAAACTTCATGTCAGCCCTACTCCAACTGACATTGGGAACTGCTTAACCACATAACCATTTATCCTCACCACAAGCGACATCAGAAACCACTATGCCAGTTTATCAGGAGTTGCATTTTAGCCTCCTATAACACAGAATGACATACAACTCACACCCACAATTGCCTGATCTAAGTTTAGCTATCTTAAACTTGGATATTTAGTCTAAACTAGGTATCCAAAGTACCTCTACAGGTGAGAGAGAGGCACCTTGCTGGCTATCTAGATGGTGACTTCAGGTGGGCTTAATAGTGTTGGAGGTGCCATGTGCCTTGAAGGACAAGAAAGGAGCCGTTACCAAGTAGTTTTGGCTGAACACCTAACATACAGGTGACCAAAGGCCAGTGAAGTGTATCCCTCATAAGAGCTTGGAGATTCAATTTGCCTGATTTTAAAACTGAGCTAAGGGAAGCTCATGAAGATGATTATGAACCATTATCTGTTAAAGTTTGAGACAAGTGCAGTCCGGTGGTGAGAATGCTCCCTTCCCTTAAATGAACCACAAACATGCAGAGAAATGAGCCCTTACAGGGAGCTTAGGGAAACATTTAAATAGTAAATAAAGACATGACACCCACTAGCTTAAGAAAATTGAACATTTTATGAGACTGCATATTTTGGAGCCTGTGTGGGGCAGGCTGAGTGAATAAATTGCACCAGAGTATGGTTCAGAGGAGGATCCCTCAATGTAGTTGAGAACATTTTTACTGTCTTAGACAGTCTGGTCTTCATGGGGGACTAGTGGCCTCTGTGAATACCTCCTCCACCCGTGTGAGCCCATAAGCTACAGATTCTGCAAACTGCAATGTGAACCAGGATCTTTTGAGTTTCTAACCAGGCTCTGGAGATCAAGGCCCAGGAGTTTGTGATTTTGACTCATCATCTTCCCAGTGGCACTTACATGCTATTCCACTGGACTTGAACTACCAAAACACTGAACTACGTACATAGTTTTTACAAGAGGCCATTGAGCTTCCCCATACTATTTGCATTTCATGTCAAGAATATGCTCAAGGGCCTTCCTGTCTTGGAGTCTGCGAAATCTATCTCCTGAAGCCCAATTTTCAACAACAGCCTGTCATATGGGGAGGGTGGGGAGGCTCCAGATCTGGGTGTCCAAATTTATCCCATTATATTATATGTCAGAGGTCTTCCCACTTGCAAAACAAAGTGCATAATACCCAGTAACGGGGGCCCTTGTCATGCCTGGTATTTTATCTTCTCTATATTTAAGAAAGGAATATTAGTCCTTCTTAACCTCAGAAGGTTGTTGTGAAGATTAATTAGTTAATGCTTTTACAGCACAGTGAAAATGTAAAGCGCTACTATACAGAAGTATTATTAAGTGCCTGCAGGGTCTTGCTGTCTAATGTGGCTGAATGGGAGAGGCTCTGAACCATGGAGATTAAGCAATTTTAAAATAGTTCTTTTCAAATTGCATTATTTTTAACTCTTTGCTGTTACTAATATGCTCTCAACAAGGGTTGGAAATATTTACCCCATTCATTGTCTTTTTCTATTTTCTCTAGCAGTCACTTTTAAATAAACATACATGTCCTAAGGTTTTATCTGCATACATAGTTGTATTGGCTTAAATAAAGGTGTGATTTTACACCAATTTCTTTTATCCTAATCCTTTTATTTCATTTTTAAATTAAGCTTATTTCAGTTTGGAATAAGCTGATTCAGAACAAGTTTATGATAAACTGAGATAAGCTCCTCTAAAACTGAAATTAGTGTGTCCACATTGGGATTTTCTCTAGTTTAACCAAGGCTATGAATGTACACGCAAGTTATTATGGCATAAGCTAGAAAATGAATTTACAGCTTGCAAATGATTAAACAGTACCTGCTAGTGCACTTGACCCCAAGAACCTGCTCTCCAAAAACATTAATTTTTGTTGAGAGAGCTACTTCCAATTACTTCCCTCCAAGTTAGGGTGAAAACATGCACATATTAAATACTCTGAAGCAGTCAGGACTTGGTATATATCCAATGTGAACCGGGGAAAGAGGGAAGATATTTGAGCAAAGACTATCCCATAGCTTGGACTGCAGTCCTCTACCTTGCAGGAATGACAGAGAGGATGGAGGGGCGGTTGTTATCATCCAGTCTGACAGCGTGTGTCTAACTGCTAATAAACTGCAAATTCACCCTTCCTGTTTAATCTTATTTATGTGTCTGTATGCTGCTTTGGCTGACTTACATCCATGCAAATGTGTGCATAGACAAGCTCAGAATTGCTGCTGTCCCAATGAGTCACTATTACCCTAATCAAAATGGTGGCATTCAACACTGCTTTTGTCTTAACACATGTAATTGCACAGCTGGTAGATTGATGGGTGGTTGATAGAAACTCAAATGTATGCAGGGGTGTTAACAGAAAGGGACAGAATGTAGCTTGTTCTGTTACAGGAACAAGAAAAATTAAGCAAAGGAAAAGGCAAATTAAAGGAAAAAAAAGCTAGAAGAAAAAAAAGAAACAGAAAAAAGTCCTTTTGTTCCTGGTGCCAATATTAGCATTAAAAAAAAGATACTGTGGGCAAAATTAGAGAAAACATAGTAAAATTTTAATTGCATCTCTAATATTTGGTAATACTGGGTCAAAATACTTGATATTATACACTTCTAAGGAATCAAAATTGTATGACATAAGAAAGATATACATTTTTCAACAACATATATCTTTATTTCTCCTTATGTAACTCAGATTTTTAGTTACCTGGTTGTTGTCAAACACTCGCAAATGTGATTACCAAAATAAATAAAGTATTAAGAGTTTTCCCCTTCACTTAATTTTTTATTTCATTCAAAACAGCCTGATGCTTTTATAAAATCAAAACCTAAATTTAGGCTCCCGAACCCTGATTTAGAAACTTAAGTGAGAACATTATTTAGCAAAGATCATAAGCACATGTTTAAATTGATCCTGGTTCAGGAATGTGCTTAAGTATATGCTTTAATCTGATTAAATATGTGTTTAATGTTAAACACATGTTGAAATGCTTTGCTGAATTGTGGCCTGATTTTCAAAAGTGTTAAGTACCTTGAACATCTCATTAAGGTCAAGAAATCTGCATGCATTCATGCTCTTACCCATCAAGGCGTTTTCTTACATGTTTAAATTTGGATTTAGGAGCCTAGCCATTTTATATTTTTTTTTTCAGTAAAATTTTGGACTCAGTGTTGCTGAAGATAAACACAGGAACATCTGCATTCATACCTTATCTGAACTATCTACCCCTAATGAATTTCCAAAGTTGGACTGAAGGACTGAGAACTTCAGCGCAGCCTCGGTTTGTTTGGTTTGGTTTTGTTTTGTTGTTTTTAAAGTGTAATTTTTACTGCTCTCTGTTTCCATTTAGAACTGCTCTGCTCTTTCCAGTCCCAGCCAGCACCAAGAAGTGGTGTGTGGAAAGAAATATTACTCCTAACATTATTTATTACTTGCTGACAGGATGCTTAGTTCAGTAAAAGACACAAGTGAAGTCAAACCCTTCTTTGCAGATCTTACTCACAGGTAGTCTGGATTAATTTCAAGTTCCAGATGGCTTTTCAGGGTGGTTTTATCTGAAATAGCTTTCTTTTTTCTTAAGAAAAAACAGGAAGATAAATTAGGATTTTGAATATTTCCCCCCAACCCCATTCTAAGACATTAAAGGCCTTCTTTAAAGCCTCTAAAATTCTTCTCAATCCTATTCCTCCTTTTGTCATTGTCCTTAAGAAGAAACTGCTTCTCACTGTATAAATATGTATTTGTAGACCTTTTTTATTTTTTTCCTTCATAAAGAACTTTCCAATAATCTTCACCCACATATTTTGATTTACATCAATAACAACTTTTCCCTTGACTAAGAAAAGCTTTAGATCTAACCTAAAAGCCTTCCTGCAGCTGAGCTTTGCTAAGGGGTAGGAAGCCTGTTCCCACCTGCTTATATTCACTGTTTTCTTCCAGCCCCCTCCCTTGCAGTGCTAAGAAGGTATTTCTCACTTCTCACCCCCAATATACACATAAAAAAGTGCTGTCAGGACAGCTGCTGCCTGATCAGGTTTTGTTAAGGTGTTCTGGAGGAGAAGTACCTCTTGCTTTTAAGCAAACCTGAGACTGTGGGAGGTAGTGACACTATGATCATACTGCAGCTCTACAAGTGTGTGAATCCAAACTATACACAAGCAACCAGGAACTGCTATAATTATAGTATATGTGACACGACCTGCACCCAACCTGGCACAACCTGTGCAGCAAGAATCATCCCAGTCCCACTAATGTCTGTCTTTACTACAGCCACACAACGTCCACGTTTTTTACGATGCCCTTCAGTTATTGCATGGCCTCTCTTTCAGAGCAGGAGTCAATGTGGGAGATGCTCCTTCTTCCTCCTAATGGAGGCAAGATCTTCTGCCTTATGTTAATGCTGGAACAAAGCGGCGTTGTTCTCTGAGGAGGGAGAACATAACTCTTCAGAAGAGAAGAGCTAGGGTGGAAAGTCATATAGGAGGAGCTTCACTCCATTGTGGAGTGGCAAAGAAATTCCAGAGGGAAGGAATGAGTCCTAATGACCTGTTGTGCTAAAGACTCCAAAAAGGAATGACTTCTTCCAGGAACAAGTCCTGCCCCTTCCCAAAACAACAGATAGCTACAAAGCTCAAATTTACCCTAAAGCCTTCCCCTCTGTCCCCTACCCCCAAATACAGGGGCTCCTTGTACAAAAATACAGAAGCATGCTGTGATACTTGGCTATATTGTGATTTTTTTTTTTGTATATTAATTAACAAATATTTCAAATTATATTTACCTGATCCATCATGTGGTCTTGTCTGCTCAAAAGAGATGGTAAACTTTTAGGGTGTGGTGAGGAGGTGACAAGCATTTGGGAGCAAACTTGCATTGGTCACTATTTCATTCTGCTCCAGTGCAGGCAGAGCATGAGATCTGGTTGTAGTCTTTTGAGCAAGTTCCATGTAACATTAACTATCTAAAATACAGCTTGTTTAGTTGTCTAGGCTCCCTCTACATACAGTGAAGAGAATCCATGAGGTGATTCATCCCAGAATCATGAAGTGATTGATTCATTTACTGCACGATGTCCATCTACACACATTTGGGCTACAGGGGGGATTTAGACAATTATCTATATTAAACATACTTTTTTAGATGCCTAATGTAAGATAAAACTATCTGAAAACCTTTATCAAGAATGCTGAACTATCAGATCAGTGGAAGAATTGCTTTGGTACCTTTACTCCACCTCAGCTGATTCACAAGCTTGTTTCCTTATCGGGACTTGTTTTATGAGTTCCAGAGTAATGATAATCATGATAATCCTTTAGGGAGATTAAGTAAGCCTCACAGTCACCGTGTGTAATAGGTAAATGTAGATATCTCTGTTTTACAGATGAGGAAATAGTGAGAGTTTAAGTGGCTCATTCCATCTAATTTAATCTTGTTTGAATTAATCTAATCTGTGTTTTATAAATAAGTCACCCAATCACTGTGATATGTAGGTAATAGACAGTCATGACAGTGGTGGAGACAGTGCGCAGGAATTCCTAGCTCCCAGGCCTATATTTGTCCTTCAAAACCATTGCCTGGAGAAATGAGACATAGCAGCAAATGATCTTAAAGTTTTCCATGAAGTATTTCTAGGTCATGTGTTATAACACAATTGAAGGTCCAAAACCAGAGCACTTATCTTTTTTTTGTGTGTGAATGAATTGGGATAAGGTTTCCTGCTGCACAGAATAGCCTGGTATATGAGAAAATGAATGAGAGGTGGCATTTATGTTATTCCTTTGGAGCATTATCTGGGAGAAGAGAAGACATAAAACCCTTTGAGAACAAGGTGATATGATGTCAGTCTTAACACTTTCCCCTAGGAGTTAAAGGGATATTAAAATTAATAAAGGAAAACAATTTTTTTTAATTGTTTTACTACTTTGTTATTTTTTAGTAATTTCTGGGTTTTTTTAAACAAATTGTTTCTAATAAAGTAGTACTTACTTCTAAAAATCAAAATCTGTTTGTGAGATGGGCCTGATGGGCAGTACCCTCATTGGCAAAGAGAAGTTCAGATCTATAGCTCACTTTTGATTTACACTAGTGAAAGGATGAGGTCCACTCTGAGTTGCTGCTTGCTGGAACAGGAAGGATAAAGGTTCAGTTCCCCTTCCTAGCTCAGATAAAATGCAGATATGAACCAGCCTGGAATGAAGGTTTAACCTTGAGAGTGTGTGCTATCTCTGGGCAAAATCTGTTGTCTTTGGGCTTTTTAAGTGGTTGGTTAAGGTTGGTGGTTTTTTATGGAAGTGGGAAAAGGTTTTGGAATCTTACAAAGACCGGGGAGAGGGAAATAGTTGTTTTATTCAATTTATTTAGCTGGTAACATATATCTGATAGAGCTGCATTGGAAGGGAGCACATTATAGTACAGTTGTGGGACTGTCTTCTGGGGGATACCCAAATTATAGGGTGCATTTGCAGAGTGAAGTGAAGTTTCCAATCTTTTCCATGAGGAAATTATCTCCATTCTGAAAGGAATGATTTCTTTTCTGTTCAGTTTTACTGCAGATACAGTCAGTGCGGCCTTCTGTGATTAGCTCTATCTCGGAAGTACGGGGCAATCACTTCTCCACAGAAACATGTTCTACCTCTTTCAAAGCCTCTGGTTAAATTTTTATCTAAGTCATCAGTTTTAGCAATTTGTAACTGATCTAATCTCTTTGCAAAATCCTTGCTCACCGAAACTGTATCCAACAGCTCTTCATTGTAAACCTTGTTGTTCATATAAAAATAGAACCACAAATTATGTCGGTGTCTTTTCTTTATTCTTTCTCTTTTTTTTCTTTTAAACTTCTTATGACCTATCGCCCTTTCTTTTAACCTAAATCAAACAGATTTGCAGATTTGCTTAACAATAGCACTTTATGAATCATATCGCCAATTGCCAGCTATCATACTGTGAAACAGCTAATAATGTATAATTAACGTTATAGGCGAGTAATGAATCACATTGTCGTCGCTGACTGTCTACCACGTTATTAAAAGGAAAGATTTAAGTAATAACAACTACCTTTCTGTTTTCTTCCCTCCTTCCCCCATAGAAGAAAAGGAAATTCCAACTGTGTATGTCAGCTGGTATTTCCATCAAACAACATGATACATCAAAATGATAGCTGTAATCATTTACATTGGAAAAACCTAAGACAGATAGGTGATTAGGTTCAGACTTTCTGCAACTTAGCATATTTACTGTCAGCAAGTGCATTCAAACAAGAAATTTGCTGAGATCAAAAATATCTATGAGCAGAAGGAACAAAAAGTTCAGGTTAAAAAAAGCATATTTTTTCTTCCCTACAATTTGGAAAATTATTAGAATTCACCTCAAGCCTCTTACGGGAAAGTGTGCAGTAGCTGTTTTCTGAGAAACTAAATTAATCTTCATACCTTCAGGTTTACGTCCTAATTTTTTTACGAGTTAAGCAATGTATTTGAGCACCCTGTTTCACTTCTTCAGCACCAAATCCTCACTTATCTTGTGTGTTGGGGGCTTTTTCCTTTTTTATTTTTGTTTCTCACTTTTGTCAATTTTGGCCACTAATTCTGCCCAGATCTGAGCACCAGTACAGTGATCTTTCACCTCAAGTTTCACTGTAAAAAATGATGCTTTTTGTGGAAAGCTTGTCTCCCTGCTCTCCCCACACAGAAATCATGGTTCACTCTGTCCCACCATGGTGAAAGTCACCAGAAGCTCTACCAAATCTGTTAACACATTCCTAACAGGTGACTGGGGAGAACCATGTCCATACAGCCTTACATAATACATGTAGAAGGTCAGAAAAAGAGTGCTTTCCAAGCAGCTTCAATGACTTATTTGCCTACTTCAATCTAGTCAGTGGAAGAGCAACTACTAAAGCTAATGAAAACGCAGCCATTCTCACTGATCCTTAGGGAGGACCCAGAAACTCTCCTTATTCAACACAGAAGTTGAATAAACATTTACATATAACAGAATCAGGACGTTTTCACTATTTTGCATTGTCTCAAGTCTCATAATGTGGAATTTTCAAAATATGTATTTTCCCAACATCCCTCAGATTTAACAAAATACTTATCTTGCAGGTGGGAGAATAAATATCTTCTTAATAGAAGCCGTTATCAGACAAGGGTATTGAAATCATAGAATAGTTTGGGTTGGAAGGGTCCTTCAAAGGTCATTCAGTCCCACCCACCTGAAATAAGGTTTTCTGCTTTGCTCGCAAATGTTTTTAATACCAAATTATCCTTACCTCAATAAAGTTTATTGTTAATATTTTTTAAGTATTTTAAAACAAATAACACTCTCTTTAATGGGCACATTTTAACTACTTTAAATAAATGAATTTAAATTTTTTTAAACAAATAAGAGAAACTAAGGAGTTTTTAGTTTTTTAATATTCATACTTTAATTTGTTCCCCTTCAATTCTCCCCCATTCTTCATTTTTTCCTTCTGAGCAATTCTCCCTTTCCCTTTATTTCTACATTGGTATTAAAAAAACCCAAACAATAGAAACTCTGGATGAGACTTATTTGCTGTGATGCTGAGTTAATCGCTGTAGTCTCCCTTTTTTTGAGTCAAAGCAGCTGCAGAAGGAAGATCCTCTGATTTAGCTGCTACCGCTTCCAAAGATGCCAATAGCTGTCCTTTGAATATAGAGTATGCCTATGGCAACGGGTTCATACTCAAACATTAAAGTGTAAATACGTGAAGTTAAATGATAGCAATACCACCCAGGAATGAAACCTTTAAATAAATTTGATATTCTTTTTCCTTTGATACTTTTCTCCCCCTCCTTTTGCGAGCCAAAGTACAAAGGGGGAAAAATGAGGGAAAAACATGAAAAATCACCAGCATTGAAAAACATCAAAAATCACCAGCATTCAGCTTGTTAAAGAAAAGATGGAAACAACACTTATGAAGATTTCCATTATTAGCTACACTTTTAAAAATACTAATAACAATGTCAAAGTAAATCAGACCCTGTCACAAAACTACTCAGTATGTAAGTATCATCAATTCAATATGGCACAACAGAGGTGACTGATTTCTGCACACTAACCAGCAGTTCAAACCATCAATCAAAAGGAGGGAGAAGTGATCTCATTTCTTCCCTGAGTTTAAGAAGATTTGTACAGACAAAACTCATTTTCCACAAGTTTATATTGACAACATGGAAGAAAAACATAAAGAAAATGAGAAATGGGATCCTAACTTGATCTTGCAGCAGTGTCCTGCTGAGAAGGAGCAGGTCTAGATTCTGACCTCTGTTCCCAGGCTTGTTTATGTATTTTGCATTAGGCAGTCACTGAATAAAACAAGCCTGGAAGCTGTGCCAGGGGCTGTCCACACCCATGCAGTTGCAGAATTGGGACCTCAGTCTTTCCCACAGATATGGTTTGTCAGTCATTCCATCCATCTCCTATAGTGTCAGTCACTTCTATTTCTAAGTAACATTTGAAGCCATACAAATAAGTTTTGGGTTCATTTGGCTTGTTGTTGTTTTTTTTTTTTGTGCTGTTATGTGAATGGTTTTCCCATTGGTGGTATGTCATATATTTTGTTAATATTGTTCCCATTCCCTGGGCTATTTGTCAGATACATTTTTCCTCTTAAACTACTGAGTAATTTATTATTATATGAAAATAAAATCCCAAAAAAAGCAAACTAACTCTAGTGACACTTGCGTTTAAGAAAGGCCTTCCACATGATACCAAACTGGATTTTAATGTTTCTCATTGAATTTAAATAGCATTTCTGGTATTGGTCAATGTATAATTGAGTTACCTGTTAGGAAAAAAAAAAATCAAACTGGTATAGGTGTCAATTTTGAAGTAATAATTATAGGTTTATGCAGCAAAGTATTTATTATATTATCAAATTAATACACCTTTTGGCATGTCAGGGTCTGTGGGTAATTATAGTTTAGTATTGTGGTAATAATTTGTATGATTTATGTTACCTATGGAGCATTATTGAAAGCCAAAAAACTGTCTGGCATAATTACTGTTAAGAAGTAAGATCAACAGATATCCCTAGCCAAAAGAAAACAGCCCTAAGGGTAATAGACTCAAACAAGCAGAAGTCACCTCAGGTATTTGCTTTGCAGCTTTTTCTCACTTGGGAGATGGCCCACCCACTATTCTAGGCTACATTAACAAGAATCAGTTGCCTTTATGTCGCTGCTTTGCACTGACCTTGAAGTTCTCATTTTAAAAGTGAGACACAAGAAAGTGGTAGTGAAGGACCTTTTGCAAGACCTAATTCTTTGGAAATGGGAAGGAAAGGGTTTGCTAATGAGATGAAGATGGGTGAATTATTATTGATTCACTTCTTTCCATTGATTTGGACGCAGAAAGTACGTTGTATTTGGTGACTGTGTCCTTGTTTTTATTAATTTTTGTTCTATGTGCTGTGCAAACACAGAACAGTCTTCGCATGGAAAGTCTACTCAAAGCTGATTCTATATAAAGTTTATTACAGTTAAAGCAGATTGAAAAATGACTTAGCAGCTGAGTAGAAATAGGCTGAAAGTTGCAGTTTTACCCCAACCCCCCAGTTTCTGTGTATTTATGCAAATAAATGCATAGAAATGCAAAGAGTACCCTCATCTCATTTCAAAGTTCAGACATACCCTGACAAATACTTATCACTGTTAGTTTGGGGGTTCTTTCTGAAATAGCCTTCTAGCAATTTTGTGTAAATAGCAATATCTCAGGAACAACCTAAAAATCTGGCCAATAAAATCATGGTCACACTGTCTGGACAAAACTATAGGCCTGCCTTGCTTCCCTCTCTCCTCCATTCTCAGCATCACCCTTCCAAATGGAAAATGCATGTCTGGTATTGTGTTCTGTGAAGGTTACAGACTCAAGCCTCAGATGAGGAAGATCATGAACAAAGGGCAAGATCCACAAAGGTTTTTAAATACGTAATTCTAATTCTAATTAATTTATATGTGCCCGATCCAAAAACATTTATGTATGTACTCAAATTTCACTGGCTGTGTGATCTTCCTGAAGTCAAAGACATTACTCAACTGCCAAAACAGAGGTCTGCATATTGTGGTTCAGTAACGAAATATCAAATGGAGAGTGTCCTGCCAGCAAGTTCCTCTTTTATTAAATTACAGAATATCACAAACTCTGCCTGAATCTTGTGGGGAAGAAGGTATTTTCTCCTTCATATTCTTGTACTACCTTATTTCTGAAACACTGTCCTACATAGAGAGAAAAGTAGCAAAGAAAAGAAACCCCAAGTACCCATTGACCTTTTCGACATTTTCCCTGTCAGCAGAATTTGCCTGTGAAAATGCTTGAACTAAGTCTGAGAAGAGGATATAAGTGTGGGATTCATCTCCTCTAATGTTATGTATTAAAAAGTTCAATGTCTAAATCTGAGGAGGCTAGCTCCAGAGTCAACAGACACAGGTGGGCACCTCCAGGGAGTGAGTCATCCAATTTATGTCAGACAACTATGATGGGATAAGGTGAATCATCCTCTGGAGGTGCCTTCTCTCCTCGAAGGGTACTTGGGGTGACGAGCTCAGACTTAGCTGTTTAGCTTTAAGACGTCCAAGTTAGGGCAGATGGATTTTACCTCAAAGGCTTGGAGTGTTTTCCTGAAACTCAAACCAACCTTTTGAAGTTCCCTTTTCGTCCTTATGGAATACAGGTGTGCCAATATCCAATTTCTCATGTTTTTAATTCCATAGGAAAAGTTATGTATGTCTTTATGTGTATGTATGTGTATGTATATACTTAATGGCTACACTGTCAAGTTGACCTTCAACAAATAATTAAAATGCATTTTAATCCTGCTGTATAATGTTTTTGTTGGCAGGTACCCCAGAGAAGGTACTCTCCTACAAGGAGACAGCTGATGAATTTCTGCCCACTGTATCGTTATTACACATCAAGTGGCAGCTTAAGTAGCTTATAGTCCATCCTATAGCTTGATAAGGCTACTTTGTAGTATGGGACCAATTAATGCAAAACCTCCTTCACTTGGGCAACTGTTATGCCTTTATCTCCATTTACCTTCTCCAGCTACCTCATCTGATGAATGTCATTAGCTATTGCCAATGCTTATGCAATATTGCTGGGTATGGTCCTAAATCCCAGCTAGCTAACTGAAGCTGGAAGGAGTGGAATCAGTTCTTAAATGCATGTTCACATGGCATCAGATGTCAATACCTTCAGATAAACTTGAGAGATAGAGCTGCAAATGGTCTGATGAAGCAGAAATGCATTTGCACTACCAAGAAATCAGAATGGTTCAACAAGTAAGCTCTATTAGTGTCATTTCTTTCTTTTCCATGGTGGTTAAATATCCTTCCCATGTGTCTTCCTTGCCTTGAAGATGCAGAAACTTGAGTGCAGCAATTGCTTGGCTAAGGAATAATGCCAACGTGATGAAGCACGTGAAACTGAAACAGCCAAGGCAGTAAGGCATTTCACAAGCCCAGCAAATCTGGATGATTCATGCAACAACATGGAGCAGGATGGTTGGTTAGGGTCCTTTTCAATTAAAAAAAAACCCAAAGAATAGTCAATCATCTCAGACAAAGAATCCCATCAGTCTTTGCCATGATAATGTTTAATGAAGCACACAATTACGATGTTAGCAGTGATATTGCCTAGGCATGAGGCACGATGAGGTGATCTCAAAACAGGTCAGAAAATCCTGCTCCCTAATATCTGAGCTCAGGTGCTCTTCTAACACTCCCTGTCTCTTTTGGGAGATAGAATGAGTAACTTAACCTTGTTTCCTCAAGTAATAATAATAAAGATATGTATAATGCAAATAATAGCTGCCTCACCTCCCTGACAGAGAGAAGGTGCAGTGAGAATTAATTAGTTTGTGAAGCACTTTGAAGAGAAGTGCTACGTTATTAATAAGTAAAACCCGCTGCACTTAGATACAACTTGCAAGTAATTGTATTATATTACAGTGCTTAGATAACACACAGATAGTTGCCTTAGAAATACCAATAGGCAGTGGGGAGCTGGAGGGATAGATAACCACCAGGTTTCTTGTGTTTTTATTTTGCGTCACAATTTTTACTGGCTTGATGATGTTTAGCTTCCAAAATATGTTTGAGTAATGGAAATTATTACCCGTGTTTTAAAGATGTCATGGGAGAAAGGAAAAGCAGTGAAGTATGGTGAATAAATACTGGCCACAAGTGAAAGGAAGATCACCTCTCCAGGGCCTCTTCCAACCCTGTGATGTGTAATCTTTAAAGATAGGTCATTAACCTCAACGCAGGTCATCCAGCGCAGCTCTGCTCACTGAGCTGGTCTACCATGAACTGGAGTACAGTTCAGGAACGAATGAACGGTGATGTTCACTAAAGAGCAACGATGTCAATGTGTGAAAAGTGGCAAGAACAGTCGCCTCTCAAAAGTAATTAAGACAGTGAGTAGGGAAGCTTAGTATCTTCTGGGTCAGCAATATGATCCTGTGATGTGAATTGTTGAGCTGGCAGTGGGTGCTGCAGGGGTATTTTGAACCTGTAAGCCTGACAAAAGGTGTTTGGAGTAAAATTTATAAATATGTGAAAATAAAAAAGTTAATGAAGAATTGCTTACACTTACCTTAGACTGTCAGAGAGTTCATTGGCCTGTAAAGGAATAAAAGGATGTGGAAAGCTAAAATATCAGAAAAGGAACATAAGGCAGCTGTTGGTGGTGAAGGCTTCTGATTCCAGCCAGGCAGCTTGATCCTTGCTTGTGAATAAGGAGGTCTTGCTCCTAAAAATCAGGAGAGAAACAGAGCTTATGAGGACACCCACCTCAGCAGCACTGGCAGCACCCAGAAGAGGGCGGTCGTATGCGCAATGACCACTTCATTTCCTTCGAAAACTGGGAGATTGGAGGCTATAAAAATTAACTGAAAGTCATTTCTATTCCATGCTTTGCTGAATATGGGGGTGTAGCTGCCATAGATGTTAAAGACAGATCACGTGCATCGAAAGAAGCACATCCTCTTTTGTGAAGACAAGATGAAAGCCTTTTATAACTATGACCTACTGGTGAAAAAGGCATACATTCAGATGAAACCTATGGGTTTATACTGATGGGTTAGATCTATTTTTTTTTTAAATACAATACATTTTGTTAAGAAGAAGGATTAAAGTATTTGCCAAAAATGATTTGTGTTGACAAAATGGCTTAGTACATTTGGCAGATTTATTTTATGAAGCGGAATAAATTAAGGTGCCTCGTAAAAAAATGTGGGTTACATCCAGTGAAACAATTTCAAGTATTTCAGAAACTCTATTTTTATTCACTTTGCAAACGTGCTTAGTTGAACTGCCAGTCACTGTTACATTTCCATTTCCAAGCAATTAATTAAAATCCCAAATCAGGGTTTTTCTTGATCATGCCAGCAGGAGTTGGTTGCCATGGTAATAGGATGATCAGTAGCATTTGGGAGGGAGGAGAGGAAGAAAAAAAACGTTCTGCATTTGGGCTTGTATTATTGAAACATAAGTGCAGGTCTGGAGGAGCGTGTTGGCTCATCTGTGCAAGCCTGTAGCCCCAGTGGTAACAACTGGAAGTGAGTGAGGGCTCTCAGGATTACATTATTGTCAAGAATATCATTTGGTCCAATGTAGAAATCATTAGTAAAGCTTTTTCAGTCCTACAGTCTATAGGTTGAAGCCATGAATGCAGCTGATCACAGAGAGTTTCAGCAGTGCTAAGGAGGATTTTTCTATCTGTAATTGCTCACATTTGCAGAGAGCTATCAAATAGAATGGTTTTTCTCCCCAACATGCCTGCAAACCTTTAGATTTGAAGCTCATTTTCAGACAATACTCTATACCCATGGCAGCTTGTAAGAGCTGCTGCGTAAGTGGGTTTAAGAAAGTATTGATGGTGGAGCCAGGGTGGCAAAGTTTTATGGTTGGTGTCAGGGACAGCCAATTAGGGAAAGGTCAATAACTTGCAAACAGGGAAGGAGGAGAGGGGGAACAAGTGCTTCTCTGAAGTGATATGATATCACATGTTCCTCTTCATTACTGCTGTTAATGATCTTTCTCTTTAGGTCAGAGCCAGCAGTGGAGATCTGAGAACTTCTTGCCTCTGAATTGCCCTTATGACTGCACATAGTTCCCTCTAGTATGAGCCATTTTAACCCAGTTAAGGGTAATTTTGTTGCTCTTACACCATCACTTAGGTGTGTGTGAGTTGAACAGCATGAACATAGTGATCACAGGCATTAGGGGAAAATGGAATTTACCTTGTGCACCATCTGAAGAGGTACCAACTGCGGGAGAAAAAAGGCCATACCCCACACTGGCATAACTGTTAACACAGCCACATTGTGAAGTGGGCCTAGACATGGCAGGAGGGTTGGAATTTGATGATCTTAAGGTCCTTTCCAACCCTAACAATTCTGTGATTCTGTCTCCAACTTAAATAAAACACAGGTATTTCACTTTTCCTCTTCAAACCAGATCAGTTTTAAATGTGATCAGCTTCAATATGTGGCCTTACGGTGTCCCAGAGTTGGGAGCATGGCACAAGTGAGAAAGAGAAAATGTGGTGAAGGATGAAAACAGTTGAGTGCTAACACAGAAGACTTGTGATTCCAGAGCCTTGGCTAAAAGATGGCAGTCAGCAGGACACCAAGTCATGGAGATAGAGCTCTCTTCTGCTCCTTCTACTATATTGCACAACACGGTTCATTTTAAGCATGCTCTGGACCGATTCATGCATGGCTCTGTGGTGCCTAAGGGTCCTTTGCAGCATCAAGGACACAGACATGGAAAAAACCGTACCAGCAGACCTCAGTATTGGCAATGTTCAGCTGCAGATGGTGTGGCAAAGCAGCATAGTGACAGAGGGATTCCCTGGATCATTAGGCTGTATTAATGCAGAGGAACACAGTGCTCCACATATGGTGCTTGTTAAGCCTTCCATGAAATCAGGAGATTGGTAACAGAATTACAACATGCTTAGGGTTATAGGTCACTCACCAAATTTTATCCTTATGTATTAGCTGGGAATTAACCTGAAAATAATTAGGACAGAATCCAGATATTAAAATGGAAAGATTCTGAGAACATTAGGATTTCACATCTTACTGTAGCATAATATTCTCGTGTGAGAGAGAGTCTGACAACACTGCCCGATGGCCTAACACTTTTGCTGGAGAGGAGAGTGACTTTAATAAAGCTCTTTGACAAGGCCCTTGCTCAGCTGTCTCTTCAGAAAAGCCTCACCTGGCCCTGAGGTTTGTTTCTTGCCTTGTACTATCAAGGTAGGGGCTCAGTGCGGTTGGGATCTGAACAAGTTCAGATGGAGTTAAAGAGGCCAACAAGGGATTTATTGATTTGGATATATCAATTTGCACTAGTCCAAACAAGTTTAGTTCAGGGTCCCACAAACTCCAAGGGTTGCAGGGCAAAAGTTGAGCTTTTGATCTTCTACATAATAGGATGTAGTATAATGCAATGATTATGGGGTTTCTCTAGTGTCTCAAAATGGGGGGGGGGGGTGGGGAGAGTTGGGAATAATTGTTCACTTTGTCTTTTCCACTCTGAAAAACTTTGCAAACCTTTAATTGCATAATAACTCTTATCATTATACACTGACCTCCTTTCTGCTTTTCCCACTGCCATTTATCTATTTCCTGACCCTAGATACTCATCTCATATTCATTTTCCTATATGTAGACATCTGAAATTTAGAGGGTCTGTCGTGTAAATTAAGATACTTGAAATAGATAAACCAACTCACAACTTTACATCCTTGCTGCAACCTTCCTAGAACATTTCAGAAACAGTCTGCATTAAGGTTCCTCAAAGTAAGTGTCTTAGTGCCATTTGAAAGCTTCCCCCTTAAATCTAAGAAATTCACATAGGGCTGGTAGGTGGGATACACGGCCTGCAAAAGACACCCCCTTTGGAGAGTGAATTGGAGGCCAGGTAGATACTGGACACCAAGTGCACCTCATACGGTATCTGTCACTTTGAGGTGTGTAAGGCAAACCACAGATGACTAGATTAGACCAAATGCACAGTTCTTAGATTGCCAAAATTTGATGAGCTGAGCCTCACCCTCGCTGTCTTCCACATAAGGGGTGTGTGATCTGGGGTTCTTTTAAGAAATCAGACTTCACCGACAATCTGAGGTTAGCAGACTATGATAATCATTAATTGCACAAAGCTGGGATTTCCCTACATTGATATCTTCAATCCAGTGATATCAATATCTATCTATATGTTCCTGGGTTTTAATATTTTGTTTTCCAGTTTTACATGAAATCCTTCTTTCACTTTCCAGAAAGTAAAGAAAGCAAATTACTGGGTATAATATATATGTGCTCTTGGATTATTTAATATGTTCACATATTATTTAATTTGTAAAGCTAAGTTTGTATTTAGGTATATGCATACTTGCACACATGTACTTAGTACACATGCTGTGGTTATAGTTGTGTGTTATGTAAACCAGCACACTAAAGTGAAAACGTTTTTAAACTAGCTTAAACAATATTAGGATAAAAGGTCTTGCAGGCAAGCATTCAGAAAATAAAGCATTACAAAATTAGAAATACAAGATTCTTTTTTTTATGAAAAAGCACATTTCTGGAGATGTTAACTCAAGAATCAGGATCCAGTAACGCAGTGTGTTTTTATTACACCCTCGACATACTCTTAAATCTGTAGACAGGCTTCTGTGAAAGTGACTGCCTCGTTTTTATTCCTAATAGGAGTTAAGCCAACATCCACCCAGACGACGTGAAGGCCAACCGTCCTGTCAGACAGTCAGAAGATGCACTGGGAGAAAATGATTGCATCCTTTCTTGAAACATCAATTCCACAAATCACTGTGGGGCTCCAAGCCATTGCAGAAGTCCTGTACAGAATTGTTTGGAGAAGACAATTTTCTTCATCTCTGCTGAAGAGTAAACTTTTAGAGTGGAAGAAAAAATAAAATATAATAACCTGGCTGAAAATAATGGAAACAAACTTCTACTGTGTTCATGTTTGAGTTCCTAGTGAACTTCAACAGCATATGATATTTGAAGGCTGTGTTATTTTATGACTGAGATCATTTGGCATAAAAATAATCTTAATGACAGATGAAACTTTTTAGGGGGCTTGTTTTAAAGTTCACAAAGTCAAAAAGTTTCTTTTACATCTGAGAAATCAGTACAGTGATTTTTTTTTGTGGAGAGTGTGCTATATTTTTTAATACATAAGCAAATATTTAACTCATTCTAAATGTCACGCATAACTCCTACCAAACCAGGAGCCACAACTACTTTTTCCACATTTGAAAGCTTCAGTTTGCCCTCTGCTACCCCATCACATACAGATTACATAAAGTTTTACCTGTAAGTCCAGAATTAAATCCCTCTATTTAGCATTCTAGTGGTTTGAATTACTTGCTGTTTCTCACAGGCTTTCATCAGGAGCAACTGAGGTTTCTCTCACTTCTGTGGTTGAATACTTAGTGACTTTGAGAAGAGAATGCATTTCAAAGTGCACCATTTCAAACTGTCCCCAATGCACCTGGCACAGATTTACCAGGGAATCAGAGGGGCTTTTGAGTCCATCATTGCTAGCAAAGTTAGAGGCCCTGTGTGATTCCAGCAAGGTGGATGTGCAGGTTTCCATGAGGCTGGAGCCACATCTATCTAAACAAACCCATAAGATCATAGAATTTTGATTAAGAAGTGCAATATGATCCTTATAAACTTCACATTTATAAAACCATGTGCACAAACACTGTTAAATTGGATAAAACACTTTTACTGACCTTTACATTTTACGTGCTCAGGAAATGAACAGCAATGCATGTATCTGTCTGTCTCCTCCGCTAGACTTTGAAATCATTAACCATTTTCAATCAAGCTTGATGTAGAGGAAAAAAAAAAGACTAAAAATATTTAGTCACTGTAAGATTTGTAAAAACAAATATTTGTATGTATATATATTTGTAAAAATGTAACTGCAGTTAAAAGAGTTACTGTTGCTATAGGAAGAACCTTAGCTACAAGATCAGACATAAGAAAGTTTTATTAAGTTCTGTGAACTAAACTATCTAGTGTCATTTAAAATGCTCTGGAGTATTCAAGACTTTAATGTGGGGATGGCAGATACAATACAGGACCTACACTGGACAGGTATCTTTCTAGAGCAGTACAAGTGGACCTGGTGGGATAACCTAAGACATCTCAAATAACACTATGCATCAACATATAGGAGCTGATTTGAGCCCAAGTGTCTTCTCAGTGATGAAGTTCTAACAATCCCAAGTCTAAGTGCAAGAGCTTTAAATGTGTAGCTGAATTCCACCCTACCTAGGTGTCCAGCATCAGTTTCAATATCAACATCATAATGTAGATTGATCTCAAAGGTCCCAAGTTTGCTAGAATTCACTAGCATGTCTTCAATTCTTATATAATATGGAGTAACTGAAAGTAGTTGTACAACATGAAAGCTTCATTGATATAGCAAGAAGCTTGTTGGTTTGAAAACTGTGCCTCAAGGGTTTCCCCATATTTGTTTTTAAAAAAGCATGATCATTCAATGAGAAAAGAAGGAGGGTATTGTTTGATTTTAAGTGATAAATTATTGAAATTATAATAGAGCTAATGACTGAAAAGTTTTGGGTGCAGTAAGATGTAATGGTGAGGTCCTAAATTAGTTGCTTGTCAAAGAGATCTAATCTTGTTTTGTCACTTAGCCTCCCCCAAAAAAAGTGGCTTCATATCTCTGTATCTGCTTATCCTCTGGGCTTTTATCCTCTTGTATTTCATTTGTTTTCTTCTTACCTAGAAATTAAACTTTCTAGAGGTCTTCTCCTTGCTGAGGATCAGAGGATATTACTTGGGACCTCTAGCTTCTAGTGAACTATAAATAATATGATAACTAGTATTTTGCTTCTTTTTTCTACCTTATTCGTAGATGTCCCCTGTCCTGTAATGATGTCAGTCATCAGCAATGTGTTAAAATAGGAAATCTAGATCATTTGTTTGAATTCTGATTAACTGGGAGGTCTGGGCAATGTGATGGAAAATCCTTCTTTGTTGTCAGTTTTCTCTTTTGTTCTAAAAAAGGCTCAATGGAAAAAAGAAAACCTAATAGGCAAAATACCTTCATTATTTTTCACGTGCATAAGTACCTCCTGCAAGTTCATGAAGAATACTTTAAATATTCAAAATTCAGGTTGTCTTTCATTTCAGATACTCTGTCACTGCTCATGATCAAAATGCGAACAGTGAAATACAGGCTACAGTGCTTTTGTCTCCATGAATAGTCCACTCCAATGAAAACATTCAGTACTGACTTGCGAGGTCAAACCACTGAGGGGTTTTAGAAAGAAAGAAATAAGGGGGTTTTATTTCACAAGGTTGACATGAGTCTCTTTTAAGGCTTTTTGAAGGTTTGCTTAGGCCAGCCTATCCCCAAATACCTCAAAGAATAAAACATTGACACCACCCACAGCCAGGCAGATGTTTGTGGTTTAAATATAAAATGGACATGTGCCTGAATTTTTCTGTGATGATGCGATACCACTGTCAAGCCCAAAGACAAAGCCTGTAATGTATGTACTGGATATCTTTACCAATGTCCTCTGATACTGTTTTAATGACATATGGATAAAAATGAACTTCCTATGGATTAGTCAACATGGATTAAAAGACACATCTCTTATTAATCCTGCATCAGAAGAGAGACAGAGAAAAGCTGAAGAGTTTTTTACTGTTGATATGATCTTACATGTGAATATGTTCAAAAACAGAACAGTCCCGAGTACCAGCATTTTTCTTCTCTACTGCTCATCCAAATACTACAGCTAGTCAGGTTGAAGTCATCCTTGGAGTCGCTTCTGCTATTCTGCTATTGCTTCTGCTCAACAACAGCTATTTTCCAACAAGAACTGTAAACCAGCAGACTTTTAACACATCATTAGGCCAGTACTGGTCTGAGGAAAAAGAGTAGTGGTGGCCCAGGGTATTTCTAGAAGTCCAAATGACCAAAAACTGATTGTAGGCATTCGCATAGGCAGACTTGATCAAACAGATACCAGAAGAGATTTGCTCACGAAGCTGGAGATAGAGAGTAATTTCTCACTGGAGAATTTACAGCAGTACTTTAACTACGCTACCCAAGTCATTGCAAGGTGGCCAATTCTTACAGTAGGCAGAAGATAAAGGAATGGCTTACTCAGCTATAGCAAAGCAAGATTGATAGAAATAAAGTTTGAGATGACAACCTGAAAATGAAGTTCATCTAAAAAGGGAAGCGCCTCAAAAGACTGAAATTTCTTATGTTCTCAATAATAAAAGCTATTAACAAAGCATTTTTAAGAGTATTTTATCTGGTATATCATGAAATAAAGATCTAGATATAAGCAGTAATTAAAGATCTACTTTGATTTTGATAATCCTTTTTAATTGCTTTTTTAATTGTGGTGAAATTTTAAAACATTTCTGTGAAGTGCTCTGTGGAAAAAACGCTGATGTAGAGAGATTAACTAATCAAGATTGCTCTATTCTATTTGAATAACTAGAAAGGAACTTTGAGTGTGTAAGTGTAAAATAAATCTTCTAACTAATGTATGGCTCCATGTAATCTCATCTCACCTTCTGGGAACAATGTATAACAAATTAAGCTTGGATCATGAAATGTCATACAAATCTGGCAGTGAGATTTTGTTTGAAGGGAAGAACTACTATTCTCTTGGTCCTTAACAGCCATAGAAAATTTCAATTACGTGAGCATCTTGACGAATTCTACCTCCAGGGTATGGAGGATTTTTTAGAAGCTTTCTTTAACCAACTACAGTGTCCCAGAGAACATTGCCTGGTTTAACCATCTTGAGTCATACCTATCTGCAGCTCACCTGCCCTCTTGGACAAGAAAACAGCTTTGATAGTATTTTTGATCTTGAAGTAAAATACTGATATTTCACATGGCATAGTAAACTTCCTCAAAATAAGCAGTAAAATAAGAACAATCTTGTTTCATGTTCTTCAAAATTTGATGAACCATTAAAGGACCCTATATAGATATACAACTTGAAGTTGAACGTATTTAAACTATTAAGAAAGGAATAAACAAAATTGCACAGAGAAAAAATTCCTAAGGGAATGTAGAGTGAAGCAAATTACAAATTTGCACAAAAGAGATTGGAGGGAGGATGAAGCAGAGGAAGCAGAAAAGAAAAAATTGAAGCACAGAAATATGCAGGATACATACCAGGTACAGGTATCAAGACCTTATTTTGCACCTGATTATTCTATTGCCGTCACATAGGGATGATTTCATTAAAAGATCTGGTAATTGTACTATTGGTATGTGCTTTTTAAAAATAATTAATTCCTGGCATCAGTGAGGGAGACATAACTTCAGTCAGAGGAAAATATGTTAAATCTGTATCTGTACTGCTCTCCTATGTTGTAGATGAGTGTTATCACATTTCACTATCTTTTTCAGAGAAGGCTTGACATGAGTTAGGTCATATGAATCTCAGTTTTCAAGCTTACCTGCAATAAAGTGGAAATCACAACCCTGCTGTCACGCTGTTTGGTGGCCAGAAGATGCTCAGATACTGCATTATTTGGGGAATCATCAGGTTTGACTGTGCAGAGCTACCCTAACTAGCCCTAACTTCAGTTTAAACCTGTGACAATAATATTTCCAAATCATTCTCAAACCTATTTAATTCATATGAAAGCATTATTCCATGCATGTCCTGTCAACAGAGCAAAGAAGCCACTGACATCGTGCATCCCTGCCTGTCTTCCTTGATTCTGAAAGAATACGTTTGATGAGTAGATTGAACTGCACTGTTAATGGTTAGGAAAGATGATCTCCCATTTAAATAATTTATGTAGATTTATAATAAAAACAAGCACAGGGTTCTGCAATCAAGTAAACTTCAACCAAACTTCAAATATCATCCTTATTTAAAGTATCAACACACACTTTTAATTTCCATTGGTAAAATCAAGAAGTTTCCATTATTAATTAAGCAGCTAATTTTCTCTTGCTGTATGAAACAGGGAGAAGCAGCTAATTGCATTTGAGATTCCCTTCAGCATAATTAGATCTAAGCAAATAGATAATCCCCTTGACACCAGTGGCATACATCAGACTCATTTCAAAGCAATAATTTCATTTGGGAATACCACACCTGTAGTAATTAGAAAAATGCATCTCATTCTCCTAGGGAATTATTTGGGTAACACATGGAATTCCCTTGAAAAAAGGACAAAATTAAAGACCATTTGTAAAAATAACAGTATATTCCTTAGTGTTAGGGTGGTGAGGCACTGGAATGGGTTGCCCAAGGAAGTTGTGAATGCTCCATCCCTGGCAGTGTTCAAGGCCAGGCTGGACAAGGCCTTGGATGGCATGGTTTAGTAGGAGGTGTTCCTACCCATGGCAGGGGGGTTGGAACTAGATGATTTTAAGGTCCTTTCCAACCCTAGTTATTCTATGGTTCTACCATTCTATATTTGGTATAATTAGTGACCTTTTTTTTTTTTATTTTGAAATATGAGCTTAGATTTCAATGACAAAAATTATGATTAGACTGTATTATTTCAGGAAGAAAAACTTTAAATCAATGGACACAACTGCATTTGATACAAATAACTCCATTTTAAGTAGTTCCTCAAACTGAAAATAGATTCATAGAGTGAAGTTCACATAAAATGAATTTTTAGAATAAATACTTTTTCTGACAATATGAACAGTTGAATTTTAACCTTCTGGACTAAAAAGTTGTTTTTTTTTTTAATGGCTTTTAATTTTTAATCTCTTGTTTTTATGTGTACTGTAAGTATGCAGTATAATATAGAGTTTAAAGAATTAAATTTTGATCATTTTAAAATAAATTTTTTCCAGACGGCTCTTCTTTCCAGTTCAGAAAAAGCGATTTCTTCCCGATTTAAAAAAAATCATCAATCTTCATCATTTCAAGTTAAAATACCTGTGGGTGGGTGTATGCATGCTTGAGGGATATAAAGAGATGGAGAAACAAGTTTAAAGATAGCAAAATATGTCCTTATATGCATAAGATGTTAACTGCAAAATTAACTCTTCTAGGTCAAATTAATTTACTCTTCTTTGGGGCTATACCAATTCTGATACATCAGCTATTTTACCACAGGTGGAATTGCACTGTACCCTGGCAGAGATACAACCCTAAAGCTACATTGCTAGAGCATGGACATTGTGGAACCTGTGATCCTTCTTGCCATCAATCACTCAAACTGCTTCATGTTTAAAGGCATTTTGCTGCAAGATGAAATGCACCTAAATCTGGTTTTGTTGAGGTTAAAATTGCTGTGCTAGATTGTTTTCAGTTTTCAAATCCCAAGGAACACATTGGGAAACTCTGATTCAGGCAAGCCAAGTTGTACATTTGACTGAGCTGAGCAAATTAGAGAATAAGTGGAGGTCGAGATGCATTTGAGACAGTGTAGTGCATGTCAAAGACTGCAATGCCCTCTGAACTTTAGACTTCAAGAATCTCTTAATTAGTACTTGATAACTAATATAGAAACATTTTAGTAGTAAGAATTGAGAAAAGTGGTACTGATCCTGTACAGATGAACAAATGTATATTTTACAACCTAAAACCTCAGTAATAGATCGAAGATTCAAAATAAATACGTCTTAATCAACAGTCACATTGATCCACCATAAATATTGTATCACCTAAACATAGATATCTATTACCAAATTGCTTGGGTAACAAAACTGATGCATAGCAAATGTATTTCCGCATCCTAAAATGGGTGCATGCTAGATTAAGTAAACACTACTCCATTCCATTGCTGCTCGGTTGTGTGCTGTGACCATCTGACTTGGAAGCAACAGTGGGGCAGACTTAAGAGGTATAAACTGGTGTTGATCCACCAGTCAGATTGTTGCCATTTTCACCAGCCAAGAACCCCTAATTCTAGCATTATGACAATGTTATGTCAAATATATCCAGAAATAAGTACCACTGACAGAAGAGAAGAAACCTTTGGTTTGATTTGTCTGTTTGCAAGGCACTTTAAACAATTAACAAATATAACCTCTTCAGAATGCAATAAAGGAAAAGCAAGGGGAAGAGCATTCCTTGATTTTGACACCACCATTTCTTCAAAGAACTATGACAGGGCTTTCAAAGTAGAAAAATAATAAAAAAAGGAAAAAGGAAAGTTTACTCTTGTGGGCTTCAAATGAGCACTTCATAATGTCACCAGATAGCGTTTTGCTGATCTCGCTGGGATTTGGAGTAAGCTTCTGGAAATAAATATTGCAAAGCAGTACAAATAAGAAGAGCTTTCAATTTAATGAGAAAACCAAAAATCTCCAGAAAAAGCAATTTCAGCTTGGATTAATCCAAAACAATTTCTTTTCTTTTTTTTTGTGTGTTAAGCAATTCTCTAGTTTTAGCGGACAAGTGTTTTGTCCAGTGCCTTATGAAATGTTTGGCTTGTTTATTATTTATCCTCTCTTTGAGATTCTTCCTTGATGCAAGTTAATCTCTTTGTGATAATGGCATTTTGAAATACAATAGTTGGATAATTTACTTTGACTACTTTTTCTTTTAGTTCTCTTTCCACACCCCACCTTTATCCCAGCTGAAATTCTTTCTAAATTGGCATCAAACAGCATGATAACTCTGATTTCTAGACAAGTTTGTTAATGAAGTTATTACTTGTCATATTTTTTTCCATGCTTCACATAGGCACCGCACTTGAGAGTTTATTAAAAACATTGTGTTCAATACATTTCCTTAAGGTCTCCTGAGTGTTGAGGCTGACCTGCTGTCTCACACAAGTTACAAGATTTCAGTTCCTTCTGCATTAAGGTTATGTTTCTGCCTCCCCTTGCACAAAGGAATATAATGTCTATTTGTGAGTTCCTACAGCTAAATCTTGGTTTTCTTCTTTTGGGCTTCTACAGTTTGATGGCAAAATGAAGCACCCATGAGATTTGAGCCAAACGATCACCATGAACGCAGGGCAGCTGATGAGCAGCACTGCTTCTGTCTAATGAAATTGTGTAACCATTGAATGAAAACCAGGACTTTGGGATAGGGCAGAGACGGTCTTACCTTAATACCAAGTTGGGATATGGCCAACATATCTAGTCAGAGCTCAGAATTTGGAGGCACTCCTAAGTTTAATAATACAGAAAACAGCCAATACATCCCACCTTTACCACCAAGATCTGAGTCTCATAAGACAGGTTCAACTCAAACTCATCCTGTAAATATAAACACATGCTTTGCCACAACGTGTTTCATTAATACAAAACAGCCTCCCCAATCATTCATCACTTGAAATAATACGCACAGGTGCTGAAGTGAAGTGCAGCTGTCGATAAAGGCTGATGCCAAATTATTTTCCTGAGGTGAGTTGGCTTTCAGTTATGCTGAGTTTTTGTTTTGTACTCTTTTTTTTTTTTTTAAGAAAGTGGGGAAGAGGAGAAGAATTCGGATTTTTTCCTTTTCTTTAAACAGCAATGTCTGTAATTTTCTTTTTAACCATAGCAAATATGTCTAGTCATTCAGTACTTTGTGAGGCTGAAAATATGTTACAGTTTGAAATTAGCACTGAAACTCTGAGGTTAAAACCTCCTTTTCAGGGTTTTTTCAGTTGAAAACAGGAGCATCCAAGCAGTGCAAACATTGAATATAACTTTTATTTCTTGCTTTGATTCCTCCCTGCTGTCTATTCTACATTGTGATAATGGCTTTGAATTTGGAGGGAAAAGTTGTAGATGTTCACCTTGACATGTACAATGGCTTCTGGGGCTCAGCAAGAATGAAATCTAACTTCAAGTTCTTCTGTTAGGTCCAGGACTCAGCCTCATATTTTCACAGTCCAGATAAAAACCACAGCATAGGGTATAGTCTGAGTTCCTGTGATGGTGTCAGTATGGAGGTAGGTGTCTCTCAGAACTTCCTATTGAACTGCTTCTATTTTCTATAAATAATTGAACAGACATTAAGGCAGAGACTTAAAATATGGTCTTTCATATGATCTATACAAAAGCATTAACTACTTAACCAGGTTGTCTCTTTGCTCCAATGGATACTTAATTATTTAATATTAAGTGGAGACAAATTCCCCTCAGTTTTCTATATGAAACAGTGCTGTGGTTTAACCTGGCAGACAGCTAAACACCAAGCAGCCATTCACTTGCTCCCCTCTGCTGGGATGGGGGAAAAAATGTAAAACTCATGGGTTGAGATAAAGACAGTTTAATAAGAAGAATAGGAAGAGACAATAATGATAATGATAGGAGAATATACAAAATAAGTGATGCACAATGCAATTGCTCACCACCTGCTGACCTATGCCCAGCCAGTCCCCAAGCAGTGAGTCACCACTGCCCAGCCAACTGCCCTCAGTTTTATTGCTCAAGATGATGTTATACGATTTGGAACATCCCTTGGGTCAGTTGGGATGAACTGTCCCCACTGTGTCCCCTCACAACTCCCTGCGTAGCCCCAGCCTACTCACTGGTGGGGTGGGATGAGGAGCAGAAAAGATTTAGTGTAAGCACCACTCAGCAACAGCTGAAACATCCCTGTGTTACCAACATTATTCTCATCCCAGATCCAAGGCATAGCCCTGTACCAGCTACTAGGAAGAAAATTAACTATTCTGGTTGAAACCAGGGCAAGCAGTATATGAAAGCAGAAATCTATTGTAGGATGTCTGTGCAATCTGTCATATATGCTGCCAGTTCTGGTTGCTTTCCCACTGGTACATGACAACATGACCTTATGTCTAAATAGGGACCAGTATTGGTCAGGTTCACCACCTCACCATTGGTCAACTAGAAGTCAAGGTAATAGTTTAAGCTGATCTGCGAGGACCCCTCTTTCTTCCACTTAAGAGATCTGGATACTTCTTGAGGGTGTCTTATGTCACCGATTTTACTAGAAGGACAGACTGAATCTGTTCTTAGATTGTTTCTGGTTCACTGTCCAGAGAGAACATCTAGATGATAAGCTTCAACTAAAAGCATTTCAATTTTTAGGTATATAAAGACCTTGAGAGTGTCAACCTCTATTTTTCACACAGTAAGTAGAAACGGTGTATCATGATATAGCAATGGACATGATATTAAATTAGATAGTTTTAGTTTTGCAATGAAGATAATACAACCAAAGGGAAGCCTGGTCAAGAAATATTGATCCCTGAAAGTCAAATAACTCTGTTGAGATGGAGACTTGATGTATATAAAGCCAAGAAGACTTATCTACTTTTAGTTAATTCAGGTTATTGGTTAGTATTTAGATGGGACAAATCATAAGGTTTTCTGTTTCTTCCCTAGTGCATAAAACAGATCCCCAGCAAGGGAGGGCTACTTTGCCAACTGCCTCTTGGCACATTGGTATGTTTCTCCTCATTTTTCTCACAGCTGGAAAAGGTGCTCACAACATCTCCCATTTAATAGCACATCCTGGCTAGACTCCTCAGAGGCTTTTGTTTCCCTGTTATTTTTGTTTCCCTGTTAATTGTAGACTTTATTTTTTTGTTTCCCTGTTAATTGTAGACTTTATTTGGAGATTGCCAGAAGCCGACACTAATTCAGAAGGAGCTGGTGGGCAGCAGCATGACACAAGGGACTCCCAAAGAAGGAGGGTTATGGCAATTCCTTCCTCACATAAGAGCAATCCCACGGCCCCAGTGCGTGTGCTTGGGATGGGGGGAAATCTGGCTGGCATGCCCTAGCCTCCAACTCCTATTAAAACAGCAGCAACAGCTACCCATCCAGGTATGCCAAATGAACATCCGAGTGCTTCACAATTCAATCCCTCCTTCCTCCCAGATTGCTAAAGTAGCTTGAGATAGTCACTTCCATGGCCTTGTAAAATGTCTGCAGTGTTGCAGAAACAACCAGTTCCTCTTTGTAGTAGGAGAAGAGAAGGGGTTTTTTTTTGGAAGGAGGGGTGTTTTTGTTTCATTTTTCCACCTTGTCCTCCCTCCCCCTTTCCTTGAGCAAATCCCCATAACAAATAAAGTTACACTTCAAGACTGGATTACGCAGACTGTTAGGTTCGCATGCCAATGTTTGCTTTAAGTTAAAAACGATACTTCTGAGAATTCAAATAACATGTTTAAAGTATTTCCAGGCTGTTGCTTTGCTTGTGTTTGTTTTGGCACTGATTCCCTCCACGAATGTCAGCTCTGAAGGAAAGATGAATATTGCTCAGTTACAGCCTTTGCCTATTGATCATGCATTTAACATCTTTGTTTATGTGCAGTTTTGGAGGGATTCATGGCAAACTTAAGAGCACTTGCTGCAGAGAAATTTTACTGATGAGACCTTACCTCTTTCAAGGTAAATGTTCTTGGATGGTAAATAGTCTAACGGGGGAGTAGTAAAAGCCCACAGCACTGCCATTCATAGATCAGAGCAGATAATGAGAATAGTTCTTTTTGACCTCAAAATTTATATATCTATCAAAAGATTTCTCTTCAATTTTTCATTGTAATGGCTTGTCTGGGACTCAGATGAAAGGGCTGCAGCATGCCTGTCTCGCCTGACATCCTCTGGAAGATATTCTTTCCATGGCTGTCTTTTCTCTGAAAGCCAGCTTGCCTGATATCCCGAACAACATGCCAGATCCTGTACTCTCAGCCTTGATTCAACTTCTCCTGGGGCGTGCGTATCCCGTGGCTGCATGCACCTGAGCTGGCTTCTTACAAGTTCCCCCAGGAATCAGACCTGAGAGAAGATATAGGCCAGGGACATCTGAGCTGCCTTTAAATGAGCCAGTTGCGTGTGCATGTAAAGCTTGTTAACTTAAGCTAGAAACAGAGTAAGCATAGCTGTGGTTATAGATATACCTGCACTGATGCTATGCAGCAACAGCTTGCATTGTCTTGGCATGGTGATCTCCTGAACCCACTCTATAGGACTTATATGGGCTTGACAGACACATTTTTTTAGTCCATTGTTTCTTTCTTGCCTCTATCTTGCCTTTGTCTTTGATTAAATTGGGGTAACTTTTATATGGACGCAACATAGTGGTTTCTGCACGTTTTAGAAGAAAAGAAAGAGGTTAGGGATGGCGAATGTGCAAGTCTGTAAGCAGAATAATCTTTTTTTTTTCCAGTTAGAATTTCCTCTAATGGTCAGCAGGAGTGGTCCATATGTTTCTCTTGGAGTTTTTGAACGACTTAGGAAATCAGGGGAGCAGGGAAGGCACACAGACTATCTTCTTATCTTGAAAGCAAGCTGAAGCTGAGACTTTTCGCATCTATTCCATCTCAAAAAAGACCTGATACTTATTCTTGAGAATGACTTGTGGAAGAACATCACAGATTTTAATTCCACAAAGTTTCCTTAGACTTTATTTAAAGAGTAGTCTGGGAAGTAAGTGGACTTTCTGAGTACTTGGCAGAAATGTAGGAATGAAACTATTCAGACATATTTTATTGTGTTTTAAATAATGGGTGAATAGAAAAGAGGAAAATTTGGTCAAGTTAATTAACACTTAGTCAAAGAAAAAAAAAAAGAAGACATAACAGGAGTTTTAGAAATTACTTGACATTGAGATAAAAGAATAAGTTATTAATTGGTTATCTTGTAAGGGCTAAAGAAGGAGTCCCAACAAGGTCACCATGACTTTGGCAGTGACCACAGCTATATTGCTTTTAGGAACTGAAAGGGAGAATGGTGATAAGGAAATTGGATCAGTAATTATGCAAAGGTCAGGAGGGAGGGTCAGATGATTGCCAAGCTGGTCAAAAGGCAAGGCATGTCATCAAAATGGCTGGAATTATGGCTGTCTGTAAACCCATTGTCCCTTTTCAAATTGACATCAAAGGAAATGGAAAGCACTGATAATCTCTCTAAGAAGATAATGAGGCAGATGGGCAAAAAATTAAAAAGATAGATAAATAAGCTAATGAATAATGTACCAGAAAAAGAGATGCAAATGTAAATATTGAAGTATGGCCAATCTCAATAGCAAAAGCTTACAGGCTTTACTAGCTTGGAAATTTTAAATAGTGGAGATATGAAGATTTTAATTATAGAATCATAGAATCATAGAATAGCTAAGGTTGGAAAGGACCTTAAGATCATCCAGTTCCAACCCCCCTGCCATGGGCAGGGACACCTCACACTAAACCATATCACCCAAGGCCTCGTCCAACCTGGTCTTGAACACTGCCAGGGATGGAGCTTTCACCAGGATACGGTTGCTTTCTGGGCTGCAAGTACACACTGAAGCCTGCTCATGTTCATTTTCTCATCAACCAACACCCTCAAGTCCTTCTCCTTGGGCTGCTCTGAATCTCTTCTCTGCCCAACCTGTAGCTGTGCCTGGGATTGCTCCGACCCAGTTGTAGGACCTTGCACTTGGCATGGTTAATTCTTAATGATTAATTTAATTCAGTGGTGGAAAATGACATGGCCCTGGATCTCTCTTGTTCTGGAAACAGTTTTGCTTGGGCATTTCGTGGTAATAGGAATGAATGTGAAACAAGAGCCAGCCTTCTTTCCTCAAACTGTTCCAGGATCTCAGCATATAGCTTGTCTTGAAAGTTTCTTCTTGGCTCTGGTCATATCTTTCCTGCTGAATGCAGGTGTGGATTTACTTGGGAAACACTAACCTTCTTCCAGCAGTGGAAGACTCCTCCATGTGGTGTACGCTTCAGACTAGTCCAACTGCAGACATGCAGTAGTAGACCTGACCTGTTAAGATTAAGGCTCTGTCACTGGCTTACAGCACAGTGAAAATCTAGGTGAAGCCAAGGACTTAAATGGTGACCCCACAGTCTTGTAAGTTTAGTTCAGCTTGATTCTGCAGCCCCAAGATATGCCTAATGCATATGAATGCAATAAATAAAGATGAAGCAATATATCTTACTTAGAAGGCAGGCAGGTTTTCCTCTTTCCACTTGGGAATAGCTGTTTCTCAATTAACATCAGTTAGGCTGCCATTCCTTAAAGCAAAGGGCTGCTGTGTGAATAAAGGGACCTTACATTGCTATAATTATTCCCTTTCTATATAAGAATTGATAGCATTTCTGTCTACAGTTTAAAATCTTTGATACAAAGATTTTACTTTGCACTCAAGGTGTGTTCATAAAAAGCATTGTGTCACTCTATAACTAAAATATGGGAGTATGGGGGGTAGTTCAGATGAAACAGAAGGATGACCTGAAACCTTTTGCTTTTCAGATTAACTCAGATGGCTATCCAATAATAATCTGATAGCCAATATCTGATAATAATCATGGTTGAAATTTTCTTTTAAGATGAACAAAAAAAAAAGTCAGTTCAGATACACAGAATTTTCATTTGAAGTTCATGGCAGTTGTTCAAAAAATCCCCAGTGACCTACTGGATAGGGCACCTAGAACACCTGTGTTCTGGTCTGCATACATAGAGCAGGGACTTGGATCTTAAATTTATTTCACTGCTAATGTTTTCTGCACACCAGGCTACCAGAGAAGGAAAATCTTTATCTTAAATTCCAGTATTTTCTAAAATGAGGCACATATTTCCATGGAAATTTTCAGTTTGCATTAAGTGACACTTTCCAGTGAAAATTCTTCTTCTCGAGTTCTAACAATGGTGTGAATTTCAGAGAACTTTAACATTTTGCAGAAAACCAGAGTCTCCTGCAGCTGTAATTCTGGTTTTAAAACGGAGCTCTTGATTTCTCTTCTGCAGATGCTCATACAGTGTGGGACATAATCTATCTCATTATATGTTTTATGTGTACCCACAGTTTTGGCACCTACTACAACATCTCTGTGTGCAGTGTAGAGAGTTACAAACCTCAGAAGCTCTCCAGAGTGGGATCCCATTTATCTAAATTAGTTACCTAAAATCCTCAAAAGATTTGTCTCTTGAAGGCTGATAGTCTCTGAAGGCTTTTAAAACCCCTGTTTCTTTCCATTGACCATATAGGAAATGTAGGTATTTAAGAAAGCTTCCTTTACTTAACACCTACAAAGTAGATCCAAAGCAGATGTCTAACTTGTTGACCAGATCCCTACAGCCATGCCCATCTTCTCTTTGCGTTAGTGTTTTGGCATTATGCTAACAACCAGTGCAAAATATTTAGACCTGGTTAACTCTGTGTTTAATTCTGAGGAACCACAGGAATGTTCATGGAAATTGAAAACCAGAGCTGAATCTGGCCCATTAATTTATTTGTTGCAGGGGAGGAGGAAGGAAAGGATTTTTTTTGTGTTTGCATCATCTCCACCATTCAAATCAGACACAATACAAATCTCCTTAGCAGGGAACTTTGGGGTCCTTTCCATCTCCTCTCAGAATGTATCCTGAAATCAGTATAACAGGATATAACAGAAATGTGGTATCCATTACTGCTTGATTCCACCCAGGTTTCATACCAATGATTATCAACTAGCAGCAAGATGCAATGTAAGGACAAGATTGCATTAATTCTACCAGTTTAGAAGTGGATTAGCTCCCGGCTTATTTCAAGGAAGAGTCATCTCAGTTTGTCTGGAACTAACAGCTGCATCTGGATCTGACACCAGGATTTCAGTTTTGGTCTGATGAAGTTTCTTTCAAATACCCCTGGAAGTTGTTGATGTCCAGAACCCTTAATGGTGATTTAGTTTCCATACATCTCCGAACGTGTTATAGAACAGAGGCGCAAGGGAAGAAAGGAAGAAACAGATGATCTCAGGGCCATGAGGAATTGCTGTTTGGAAGTCTGTTTGCGTTCCTGCTTGGTGATGGCTGTTACTCAGCGTTTTAGATACAACTTTTTTTCCTTTCTGAAATTTCATCCTGGTGAATGAAGTTGTGAAAGCCTTATCAGCAGATAGAATTGGTTGTGATCATAGAATCATACAATCATAGAATAGTTTGGGTTGGAAAGGACCTTAAGATCATCCAGATCCAACCCCCCTGCCATGGGCAGGGACACCTTATGCTAAATCATATAACCCAAGGCTCTGTCCAACCTGGCCTTGAACACTGCCAGGGATGGAGCATTCACAACCTCCCTGGGCAACCCATTCCAGTGCCTCACCACCCTCGCAGTAAAGAATTTCCTCCTTATATCCAATCTAAACTTCCCGTGTTTAAGTTTTAACCCGTTACCCCTTGTCCTGTCACTACAGTCCCTAATGAAGAGTCCCTTCCCAGCATCCCTGTAGGCCCCCTTCAGACACTGGAAGCTGCTATGAGGTCTCCACACAGCTTCTCTTCTCCAGCCTGAACACCCCCAACTTTCTCACCCTGTCTTCATACAGGAGGTGCTCCAGCCCCTGATCATCCTCGTGGACTCCTCTGGACTTGTTCCAACAGTTCCATGTCCTTTTTGTGCTGAGGACACCAGAATTGCACACAATGCTCCAGGTGAGGTCTCACGAGAGCACAGTAAAGGGGCAGGATCACCTCCTTCGACCTGCTGGTCACGCTCCTTTTGGTGCAGCCCAGGATATGTTTGGCTTTCTGGGTTGCAGTGATCCTGCGTGTCATTGCTTTTGTGTAGTCTCCTGTCGGAAGACTCCAGGCCACTCATGGAATGGATACAGACTTCCTTTCAAGTACTCATTGGAAGAGCTGGTCTCCATGTAGCAATGCTCTTTCTCCTTGTCCTCACTATTTCCTCCTCATATTCCTTAGGCATCTTCACGGAATTCCTCAATGCCTCCCAAGCATATGCCCTATAGTGTAGCATTTCCTGAATTCACACACATGGCATAAGTGAATTTCAATGCATTTACCAGGAAACAAGAGAGAATAAATGGTGGAGAGGCTGAACGAAGTCTTTTGCTGTTACTTCTCACAGCCTTAAGACTCGCAGGGAAGGTCATTCTGTGCTCAGACTGAAACAGCATCTGCTCGCAGCACACCTCTTCACCAAGGTCCTCATGCAACCCTCTTTACCTCAAGAGCTTGAAAACTGGCTGCTTGAGTACGATCAGCACCATCTCCTCTGTGCCTTTGTCCCATGATCAGCAGGATGAAAACAGCCTTTGGGCTCTCCTGCCAAGGTGGCACCTCTCCTGACAAACCTGCTGCCCCTGGCAGGCTTCACATCTTAGACGACTGTCTCTGGCTAGAAGATTGCCCTGATTTAATGACAAGCATGTCATAAGCAGGTCTGAGTGTTCACCTTTGGCCATTGCACACTCTGCAGAGATGGGGAGGCTGAAGGGTACATGCAAAACTGCTCACTTCTTTGGACTCTACTCCGAAACTGTGTAAAGTAAGGTTTTAAAAGACACATCTTGGAGCTTGTCAGAGACTGCTCTAAAGTATAATGGCATTTGGAGGAGCCCTCTGATGAGTCAACATCCAGGAAAAAGAGGTGCCCAATGTTCCCGTTGCCATACAGCCTGACTTTCCCCACAGTGCAATGTCATTTTCCATGTTACTCCCAGCAAACTGAGGGCATGGGGATGTGCAGTGTGTTACTTCCTTCTCACTGCATAAAAGCTGACTTTAAAAGCTCTCCAGGTTCCTAGATTGCAAGCTCTATTTACAATGCCAAAACACTAAGGTATTTTTCATAGTTTTAATGACATCACGTCTTTCAATACAATGCCTTAAACTGCCAAAAAATAATGCTCCCAATCAAGGCAACTGTATTTTATGAACATGATATGACTTACTTCTTCCTACTGCTGTTAATCAGATTTCATTTATTTTTATAGCATTAGGGACATTAACATTACCCTCTGGAAATATTCCCCTTTCTGTTTGTCCTTGGATAAGATATGTCCTGTATTAGGATAACTTTCATCCTGAAGATAAATGTTTCCCGATAAAACAATATTGTTAACCTGCAACAACTGCAATGTGAAATAAATGCAGTTGTCAAGTAAACTTTAAAGGGGGGAATTAAAAGTGAAAAAAAAAAAAAAAAAAGGTAAGAAACCCAGGACACAGATTAAAATACTGTTGTATTGTTCTTTGCTGTCCCCAAATGCATTCATCTTCTGGCTATCTCACATGATTGAATAGCAAAGAAGTCACATGAAATAATGTCAAATGACAGAAGATGTGTTAACATCACAGGGTAATGTGTTTGTTCTCAGGAAGAAGGAGGAGTGGTTCAGGTGTCTTTCATACTGTATCATGCAAAAGGGAGCAATTTGGATGAAATATCCTTAAGGTTTCTACATGTGAACTATAGGATGGACTCAAAGTCTGCAGATATGTATGGGTACCCATGTCAGTCTATTCTTGCTCTGCAGTATGTCAAATTTAGGGCTTACCAATAGCCACTGAAGTCAATGGAAGACTTCCTGCTGACTCCAATGAGTTTTTCATCATACCCTGACTTCTTTCAGATCTTGGTCCAGATAAATGCTTCAGCATCTGCTCAGCATGTAAGCTGTTCTATTGCAGTATAAGAGGGTTTTGCCAGGAAATGTCCATCTGCCTGCCCATTAGACTTCTCCTTCTATGTTTTCTGCACTTTTTTTCCCTCTAACTTTTCTCTACTGTCTTCTGATGGCAAAAAAAATATGAGTTGTTTAAATTGTAAGGTACAATCAGCAAAGTCGCTTAAAACATTGATGCTTTTTAATTTAAATGTCCCCTGAAGAAGATGTTTTTCATAGCAAAACTGTTAAAGGCATGGGGTATTTCAGGAGTGAGGGAAAAACGAGGAATACAAATGGTTGAAGACGAGGGCAATAGAGGTGAATAATGTTTTAGCTCTCTTGATGTTTTCATGTTGTTTCTTGCTCATATCTTAGCAAAATAATGCAATTCAAAGACACTCTACAGGAGAACCAGAGCTGGTTGTACCTGTAAAGAAAGGCATTTTGAGTACAAAAAGTACTTGCTTGTTTGACCCTTGCTCAGACATACACCTTGGCACTGTCACTAGGGTGAACTGAACAGGCTTTGAACAGGCTTTGGACCCCTTTCCTGCTCTGTAAAGGTATTATTACCTTGCCTTACCTTACCTACCAACCTTACCTTACCTACCTTACCTGCAAGATCCTCTGCTCTGCTGCTGAAAGTTTGATTTCTTTTTTGGCATCTTGATTCATTTTTCACCACATTTACTGACCTTTCAGACAGTAAATGGCATCTCATCATGTAAGCCCAAAAGATCTTACTGGATGTCTTTCTGTGCCCTAAATCAGTATTTTGGTGTTCTTTCTCTTTGTAGTTTCAGAGGAAAGAGGAAGAAAGGGGGGTGGAAAAGAGGTTGGGAGCTTTTATAATTATAAGAGGTTTTCTTAGGGCTTTAGCTAACTATTAAGTAAATATGTTTCTTATTTTAACCTCTGGAGTGCCCCAGGCCTCACTGGGATATTTCACATACATGGATTTTTGCGGTAGGATGTAGGTCATGCTATTGCACTGATTAGCATGGACTCTGCCTTTCAAGATATGCCTCTGGGTGGGATGTTCTTCCAAGGAGTAACTGGATTAGTCACTAGGTCAAAGACTAAGTGCTCAGTCTTTGTGGCCTAGAAATTCAATACCTTGTCCCAAGCTGGAGCCCCTGAGCCTGACAAATGAACTCTTTCTAAGACCTTGCCCAACATCTACCTGTTCTGTGTTTAAAACAAGAAAATTACTTCTATCGTATGCCTGAGGACACAGCTCTGAGATGAAGCTATCGTAAGGTGAGGTGGTCGACTACAAGTTTTGTTGTGGTGTTCAGTGTATATTCTGAGGTACTTTATAAGCTCAGAAATCTCAAATCCATTAAGAACTGTGAGACAGATAAAAAATTGAATTTCAGTTCCAGCCTGATGTCTTAATCCATTTCTGACTATACCTTTTACACTGTGCTTAGTGTTAGGGACATCTGCAAATGAACGTACACGGGCACACATTGCACTAAGCTTCTTTTTTTCTTTTCCTACTTTTACAGTTAAGGGTTTTCTTCTCACTTCCCTCACCCCTTTTAATGTCTTTTAAGAGAAAGATGCAGTCAGCAAAAACCAGCCTTCTGTGGCTAATGTGAATCAAGAAGGATGTGTCATGTATAATGAGACATGAATAGCTAAAGAGATTGCATAGCCTGCATCATAAGCATATGGAATTGGATGGTGAATCCTGCTTTAAATAGGTCAGTCTCTTGATAAAATATATGATCATATCCCTATTTCTAATCTAAATGTACTAATGGACAATTTATATCATCCTTATTCATGATAACATTGTGGTTTAGATTGTCTGTCTTTTGCATTCACCTACCAAACATATTTGTAGACCAGTGTATTTATTCCTTGACTTATTCCCCCTTCCAGCTTTCCTCTTCTATTTTAAACTAATTTTCTTGCAAATGTATAAACATCCTTGTCCATATTACCTAAGACAAATGTTGAGGTGTGCTTCTAAACAGTAGTGTCTTCCTTGTCTCTGTGAGAAACAGCTGGTTTCTGTGAGAAACAACTGACGTGACATCCTTAAATTGATAATTGCTCTTTTTTTTCAAGGTCAGATCACTTTATTAGCTCATTTTCACTTCAGCTGGGAAAGATTCTATTTTCCTTTGACATCTAAAAACTAGTCATCTACTGTATCGCATAGTATAGTTCTCTATAAGACTCTCTCATTTAACTTCAACACCAAATATGACTTAGGTTAAATGGAAGAAATCAAGTGCCCTTGGTCAATTAGATCACCCACGTCTCTCTCAATAGCATTTCACAGGAAAAAGTTGTTCATGTGTCCCCACACATGAAGAAGAAACACTGCAGTCTTGTGGTAAGAACACAGGCAGGTGACAGAAACACCTTCATCTAGTTCATACTGATATTACCAATGACTGAAGGAGCTATAATGCGTGGAGACCTCATAGCAACCTTCCAGTATCTGAAGGGGGCCTATAGGGATGCTGGGGAGGGACTCTTCATTAGGGACTGTAGTGACAGGACAAGGGGTAACGGGTTCAAACTGAAACAGGGGAAGTTTAGATTGGATCTAAGGAGGAAATTCTTTCCTGTGAGGGTGGTGAGGCACTGGAATGGGTTGCCCAGGGAGGCTGTGAATGCTCCATCCCTGACAGTGTTCAAGACCAGGTTGGAACTTAGCCTTGGGTGATATGGTTTAGTGTGAGGTGTCCCTGGCCATGGCAGGGGGGTTAGAACTGGATGATCTTCAGGTCCTTTCCAGGCCTAATCATTCTATACTGCTATGATTCTATGATTCTATAATCAAAGACTTTTACTTCCTTGTGTTATGCAGTGCATCGGTTACCTCGATCTCAACTGGTCAGCGCAGCCTGGGTCTTACAATCAGGTTCATATAGACTGTGTAGTACTCTGTGCAGAACTTGGGGTCAGCAAAAAAATAGGCATCTCAGCTCAGCTCAGTGTTGTCATTACCTATAGAAGAATATAAATCCCTACTTGCCATGGAGGCCCCAACTATGGGTGCTCTTAGAGCAGGCATATGTCTGGAGTAGGCTCAATAGCCCAAACTGTACCTGTTTGCGGGGATGTTTTTAAAAAGCTTTTCCCCAGCACTGAGGGTCCTTAGTTTCTCTCTATGTCTGCCCAGAGTGGCTGTCACATCGTGTCCATACTGTAAATATGACGTAGAGATAGTCCTTCAGTTTTGCTGGGTAATATTCGTAGTTAAACTGAGCCAAAAACTGTCCATCTCCCTCACAGTCCCCTTAGGAAATCAGTCATCTGTCCTAAAAGAGGAAAGTTATAAATGGGACCTAGTGAGATTCTTTTTCCTTCTCTCTTTCCTTCTCCCTCTCCTCCTCCTTCTTCTCTCTTCTTTCTCCTTCTCCTTTTTCTTCAAGTTCTTTACATTCTTGTATTTCTCCTTCATGTTCTTTTCTTCCTGTGTCCCCCTCTCTCCCTCCAAGGCATTTCTAAATATTTTGAGCATTGCATTTAGGTTTCTATTGTAGCAGATGATTGCCCATGTGGCATTTCTACTGTGTGCAATGAATGGTTGGCACAGCCCAATCAGCTAGACAGGAAAACAGGGGTAGGTGGTGTGGAAGGATACACAATTCTAGGGACACCTGAATGTCATCCCTGTCAATAATGGATAGTGATGAATAGATTTCTTGTCCTACCTGCTGTTCATCACAGACCTTAATCAATATTTTCCATGAATATGAAGATAATGGTTAGAATAATAGATAAGATTCAACTTAATCCTACATAGCAAATCAAATTATTGCACCTGAATGAATACTGTCTTTTTCTATATTTTTACCATTTTTTATGTATGTTAAAAGTCAGCCTAAAAAGATGGGATTTAAGAACTTTTACACTACAGCAATGTTCAAGTCTTCAACATCCATATTAGCACAACACATTGCTTAGGTCTAAAAATAACCCACTTTTTTTCCAGATAGCTGCTAACCCCCTCTTATTTCTTAGAATTTATTTTTCTCCCTGCTGTTACCACAAAGCCACCCACCTGTTTCTAACTGTACTCCTGTCTACAAGCACTGATACCAAATACAATTGATTTTCTCACTCCTTTGTGTAAGAACATGCATTTTCATTCCCACATAATCTGAATTTTGTTATGTATACACATTATTATGAATCATTCATACAGAAATAAAGACAGGCAAATATTGGCACCTTAACCTTTCTTTAAATAAAAATGAGGAGGAGGGTATGTGTATGTGTGTGACATTTAAATTTTCCTAAAGGGTGAAGAAACCCTCAAAAATACTAAATTAAATTTCCTTTGCTCTTCAGGTTTTCATTATTTTTTGATCAAAACCGAGTTAGTTGCGATTGTTATCAATTGCTCAGTCTGAAGAAAAGGCGGCTTGGGGGCGATCATATTGTAGCTTTTCAGTATATAAAAGGAGATTATAAGAATGATGGAGGGAGACATTCTACCAAGGCCTGTAGTGACAGGGCAAAAGGCAACATTTTTAAAATATAAGAGGACAGATTAAGGTTAGATCTAAGGCAGAAACTCTTCCCTGTGAGGGTGCTGAGGCGCTGGCACAGGGTGCCCAGAGAAGCTGTGGCTGCCCCATCCCTGGCAGTGTTCAAGGCCAGGTTGGACACAGGGGCTTGGAGCAAGCTGCTCTAGTGGAAGGGGCCCCTGCCCATGGCAGGGGTTGGAACTGGATGGGCTCTAAGGTCCCTTCCAACACAAACCAGTCTGATATTCTATGGGTCAAGGTTTTTAGATTTCTTTGGTTCTTTTGCCTTTGGGTTTTGGTTTGTTTGGTATTTTTCGGGGGGGGGGAGGGGATGTGTGCTCTTTGTTTGTTTGGTTTTTTGTTGTTTTTTTTTTTTTTGACAAGTCCCCCTCTTTTAACAAGAAAATAAGAAATTAGGAAAAAATAACTTACTTTTGGTGTATTTTTTTAATCTTCTTGTTGTTCTTCTAAAATAAGATAACACTGTGTTTCTTTCTTCCTTACTCTCTCTCTATGTAGTCTTCTCATATGAAGTCCATTTCCCCCCTCTGGTTCTATATAAGGTGAGATACTTACATCCCTTGTACTTTGTTACTGGCTCTGGATACAGCTGTCCTTAAATCACCTGATTTCATTACAACTTCTTTTCCCAATAATTTTTCTTTCTTTGACATAATTCTAAATTTGAGCTTAAAATAGGTTTTAACAACTGGAAAGGAGAAGTAATTCTAGGGACAAACAGGCTGGCTTCTCAACAGGAAAGTGTTGTCTTAAAGGGCAAAGGCAGAGATTTTAAGTCCATTTCTGATAAAGGTGTAATTTTCTTTTTACTCTTGAATCCTAAAGATGATACAAATTGCTCATTGCAGCTATGTCATATGAGTTCACTGTTCTATTATTTTCAGGCACAAATATTTGTTCTTTTACACAGAGGTAAAGAAGCATTTACCCATCTAACAGAGGACACTTTCACAGCTTAACAGACACCGTGCTTTTTACTTATGTCTTTGCTTTCTATTTAGCACATCAACCAAAACTGGTGTCCGTTGTCATTAGAGGAAGGCCACAATTACACATTCTGAGTCATAACAACATTCCGCCTTCAAAGCAGTTTGTGAAAATCTGAGTGATGGTCTTGTGAAGCAGAGCAGCATGATAATTCCAGAGTTAAAATGGCTTAACTGAGGAAAACACATTTGAATGCTGTCGCACAAGCACAGGCGTTTCCAAAGACATGTCAGGCTATCTATTTTGGACAATTTTTCTCAGGCTGGGAGGAATCATAGTGTGTAGGGGCTGTCTCGTGCCTATAGGGATCATGGATAGGTGACTCAGGCTGCTTTTAAGCAGGTAATGTTCAGAGGAAGAATGTAAACACCAGTGACCCATTAACAGAGCTGGTATTAATAAAATCTGTGTTAGATTCAAGAAGGTGCTTTAAATAAGAATGAATAATGTTAAAATACTGAGAGTGTATTGCAGGTTTGGGAGAACAAGTGCCCAAGAGAAAGGGTAAAGGTCGAAAGGGTGAAGGTCAAAAGGGGAGTTCAGTTAAGCACACATATGCACGGAGAATGAATTTAGTCTTTTAGCGTGTTGTTCTTAGGTGGGGAGGAGAGAAGAAAGCTTCATCCTTTCCTTGGAAAAATAATAAATGCTAAGTTTTCATGAAACTTTCCCTTTCACCCGTGTACTTGAATGAGTTCAACTTTCATTCGCTGTTCAGGCTTTGAAGGTTTGGGATTCTGAATGATTTTGAAACTAACTGGAACGGGTTCGGCAGTGCCGATCTGAACCAAGCAATGAGTGCGAAGCGGTGGCCTGTGAGCCACCCCCAGACATTACACAGCATGAAAGTGACTCAGACACCAGAAATATCTTCATTCACCAAAGCAATGGGTATGCAGAGCTCTGTTTGTTGTGTAGCTTAAGTCTGAGTGCTGAAAAATTCTATTGACTTTGTTTTTCATGGAAATACGTATTATCTGTTGTTATTCGACAATCTATACCCTACTCCCAAACACATCTGTGAGTCTAAACCCCATTGAGATGTGACTTATAAAAACATGAGTGCTTGATAATGCTCCAATTCATAATCAGTGGAGTAACCTACTTGGATATAGTGCATGTGTATAAATGCCTAAGGTATTCAACATCACTGGGATGAAACTCATCAGTGTTTGTCCTAGGGAACAATTAGGAAGAATATGTATGATTACTACCAAAAGAATATAATACTCTTTTGGATGGACAGTAGAAGTTTTTCCATTTCAACGTGTGAAAAAATGTGTTGTGTAGTGGGAGTACAGAGGTTTTCTATGAAATAATATACCATCTTACTGTCATAAAGCAATATTCCAAATCCAAATATATATATGAAAAAAAGACCCACAAAAATCCCACTTCGATAATAATGCAGCTGATTACTTGAGAAATACAGTATGTAAGAGACAAAGAAGAAATATCTCAACCACCAGTATTTTCATTAAAAAATGCAAGTATGTTTATGTAAAAGTACTTGCAAATCCAGGTCAACTGCAAGGAATTCTTGTAACCAGACGGAAACCAGAGATAATTTTGTTCCCCACCAGGATAGTTTCTTTTGTTTTTCCCATGATGAATTCTGTTTTGGATTTTGATTTTTGTCTTGTGGTCTTTTCCAGGCAACATTCAAAAGTAACATCCACAAGCAACATCCACAGGCAATATCCCCATCAACAAGAAGTTGGTATCTGATTTATAAACTGCCTCTAGTGTGAGTTTCATGACACTCACATTATTCAGTAGTTACTGAAATACTGCTGAAATAACAGTATTTATTTCATATATAACCTAGGATGGCTTCTTTGGGGTTGTATCTGTTCTTTGATGAATCTTAACTCTAGTTAAACTTTTGGGGGAAAAAAACCAAACAAATAAGAAAAAAAAATGTCATAGACTCAAAGATGTGAATGTACAAACCCATCACAGCTCAGAGAAGAGTTTTGTTGATGTTGTTTTGTTAGGAAACCTGCCTCCATTCGTGTAAATATGATCCTGTGTCTTGCAGAGTTGCAAACTGGGCATCTGAAACTTGTTAACAACAGCTGTTGCTGGGTTGCTTTACTCCTCTTTAATTTTATGAGTGGAATCTTTAGGTCATAACCTGTTGTTTTTAGCAAGCATTTCAGAAAGATTTGTTTGAATGTACAGGTGAGTCTGTACTGAAGCATAAATTTGGAAGAGAACCTGTTTCTGCTGTTATCGCATACAGTTCATTGGAGTGATGCCTGATCCTCCAGTATTATAAGGACCATCGTTTTTGCAAAGAACACCAGACACATGCTGAGCGTGACTGCAGAAACCCACCTCCAGTGCCAGCTATATCAGTCTCCAAAAGCTAAAAACAAATGACTCATCAGACATACTAGATGAAGTAGAGAATGTTTTGAATCTGTACTGCGTTTGCAGAAATTACTATTAAAGATGTATCCTCTTCAGTTATTTACAATCTTAGTTTGTGTATGTGCACCTATTTTTGTAGTAGGCCATTGTACTGTAAGAATTCAGAAGTAATCTTGAGGACCTGAAGCTTCACTCAATTTTGATGTGGGAATTAATTAGCTCCAAAGGAAGGGATCTTGTTTCTTTTTCTGACATACCAGGTCTACCTCCTGTCAGGAGTAGAAAAGTGAACTGTCAGACCTCAACCAGTGCTGCAAAATCATGTTCTTAAGATCATGTTTCCATCTTCTCCAGGATATTGTGAATGCTGCATTTAAATGTATTTCAGTGGTCATCTGCAACATATTTCACTGGTCATCTACAGTTTACCTAAGCCATCCAAGAGATAAAGAAAGCATTGAATGTTTGTCTCCTGGGAGGAAGAGCCATAACTGTTCCTTTTCTTTAAAAGAGGAAAAAATAATTTGGTATATCTAGCAAGGGACTAGGAGCCACATACAGAAGCCTGCAATCCAGTGACAGTCAACAGGTAAAACCAGTATGGGGGCCAGAATCAGTATAGTAGCTATAGAAAGTAAATAAGGTGCATTGTAGAGAAAAATAAGCTCTATGTTTCTGTGAGATTTACTGTCTCAGGCACAGAGGCAGATATGGCAGAGCTGAGCAGAAACTTGACCCTGCTCAGTAGTGCTTTCACCACTCCGGTTCTAGACAAGCTCAGGAAGAAAAGGTAAGCATCTTTGCAACATGCTGTCTGTAGAGAAGTTGATTTTAGAGAGCCAAAGGTATGTTCCACTTCTGTCTCTTTTTTTTTTTTTCAGAATTCTAATTTTTATTAGAATTAAGAACTATTAGAATTAAGAAGACCAAACCAAACTCTTCAATTAAACACCAGCTCCATTACACCCTGCTGTGCTTTCTGGCCATGAAGAATCAGTGTTTTCTACCTTGAATCTTAATTCAAAGAATCCCAGCGATTCCATCTAATCCTGCAGGGATGCTCAGTAAAACAGAATGTCTCTGAAACAAACAAAAAACCCTAACGCCTTTCCAGTCACTGTTCAAATTAAAGCACTTTTCAAATCAGAAGCCAGAAGCTGATGAAATGTCAATTTTTTGCTTATTGACATTTTCATAGAAATACTTCCCTCACTGAATTTTACTTGCTCTGTAATTTTTCCTTAGCTGTTTCAACACATTTCAAAGGTCTCAGGCAAGATAAAGAGTCACTTCTCCCTTAGCTGCTTTGCAGAAGAGGCTAATTTCGTGGGACAACCTTAAGATAGATGAGGTTTAAAAGTCTGCCTTAATCAATTATTACCCCAGTGGCTGATGATGCCAATAGGTAAACAGGGCACAAAACTATGTGATTCTGGGGGGCCACTATTTGATAGCACAGAGGAATAGAGTCATAGAACCACAGAAAGGTTATTTGGAAAAGGCCTGTAAGATCGTTGAGTCCAACCATTAACCTAGCACTGCTGAGACCACCACTAAACCATGTCCCTAAGTACCACATCTACATGTCTTTTAAATACCTTCAGGGATTCAACCATTTCCCTGGGCAGCCTGTACAATGCATGACAGCCCCTTCAGGGAAGAAATTTTTCCTAATATCCAACCTAAACCTCCCATGGTGCAGTTTAAGGCCATTTCCTCTTGTCCTATCACTTGTTATTTGGGAGAAAAGACCAACCCCACCTCGCTACAACCTCATTTCAGGTAGTTGTAGAGAGCAATACAGTCTCCTCTGATCCTCCTTTTCTCTAGGCTAAACAACTCCAGTTTGCTCAGAGGCTCCTCATAGGACTTGTGCTCCAGGCCCTATACCCACATTGTTGCCTTTCTTTGGACGCACCACAACACCTCAATGTCTTTCTTGGAGTGAGGGCCCCGAAACTCAACACAGTATTCAAGGTGCGGTCTCACCAGAATGGGTTGAACCTTGGGGTTTATTCCTTCTGAAGAAAGAAAAGCTGAAAAATTTCTCTATTCACAGACAAATCTTCAAAGGCTCCACGTCACCCAAATACAACAGAGTATTGGCATCTTCACATGTGGTGTAAGACTGCCTCAGCTCTGCAACAGCCCTAGGTGTAAGAACAGACTAATCACAAGGTTTTTTCTTGAGGTGTCTACATAGTTACTTCTTTCTTTTTAAACTCTGGCAAATTTTAATCACATTTTAACTAAGGATTCTTTTCTTGCGTATTTTTAAATTGGATTTCAACTATTCAACTTTTGTTGTGTTAAATATAAAATACATTTTTGGTAATAAGGAAGGCATCTAAAAAGGTTTGGCTGAAGATACTAATTCAATAATGTGGAATGTTGAGAAAAGATATGAAAATATCACCAACTGTAAATACCAAGCAGAAAGTGGAAAATTGACCTTTCCAAAACTTTGTAGATTAGAAACACATAACAATGAAATACTTCTGTTCTCAAAACCAGCTCTTTATTTTCCAATAATTTTCCATAAAATTATATTAGTTTATGGTATCAACTGTAACAGGGTACCATGCCTTTGTCTCATTGAGACCTTTGAAGGACCTGCAGTTTGCATATGCAGCAGCTGGAGGAAGGAGATTTTACTGCTACATAAATGCTTCTGCTATTTCATAACAATACTAAAGTAAAGTAGTCCCTCTACTACTGTTTCCTCCTTCCTATAAAGTCATTCCTTCAGCACCTTCTTCTTGAATCTAGTAACCTCACATTCTTTCTAGCAAGAACCTTCCAGACCTCCTAAATACATAATCTCTGCCTTTTTTTTTTAGTTCTTTGGAAAAGCTAATTTTAAAATCTATACAGATACATTCTCAATTTGAAGCTAATGTATATTACACAGCTCTGTCTCTGCATGATTAGGAGGAAATTCTTTACTGTTAGGGTGGTGAGGCACTGGAATGGGTTGCCCAGGGAGGTTGTGAATGCTCCATCCCTGGCAGTGTTCAAGACCAGGTTGGACGAGGCCTTGGGTGATATGGTTTAGTGTGAGGTGGCAGAGGGGTTGGAACTGGATGATCTTAAGGTCCTTTCCGACCCTAACTATTCTATGATTCTATGATTTCTCTTAAGATTTTTCTTTGTGTGTGATGCTCAGACACTGTTGTTTAGAATCAAGTGAATAATGGATATTGATAAAGTGAATTCTGTGTTTTTAATTTGACCAACAGCAAAAATATGCAGCACTTGACATGAAATAAATGAATAAGTTGCTTCAGCACAACATCATCACATTGATCAATATTTGTTTTGACTGAGGATTTCAGGATTGGGTTCAAAGCAATACTTCAGTCATTATCATTTTCATAGCTGGAAAACAACTCCTTACGTGCCATTTCTACCCTTCAGAGGTTCATTAAGTTGTTATTTATTTATTTATTTATTTATTTATGACACTGAAACAGTACCAACAAAGCCAAATAATGGATGAGGGTCCTATTTAGTCTGGCAAAATGCAAAAGAGTCGTTTGTCCTGCATGATTTGGAACTGAAAATCTGTAAAACATAAGTCATGATCAATTGATAATGATGTTATTTTTTGATCAAAACCTGTAGTACCTGAATTTCAGAAATATGCAGACCCTGTATCATATGTACAGATTATCAGTCTTATAAACACATGAAACTGATAATGGTGAAACTTGCTTCTTTATACACAGTGATGATTTACCATGGGTTTCTCACATAGCAGGCTATCGTAAAGAGTTTTACGAAGGACCATAGAATGTATGATATATTTAAAACTGAAAAAAAAACAAACCAACCCAACAACTAAGACTTTATTAATGTATTAAATATCAAAAATTAAAAGAAAGCAGTCTTGGAAAATTGAATCTGTATCAGATATATACGTTAGAATAGAATACACAAAGGCAAAATATTTACAATTACACCATGAAATTTTCAAGCATTTTTCAAAAGTCCTTGCCTATGTGCTGCTCAGTGAAACGAAGCTGAAGGGAATTAAAAGCTTAAGGATGTGTTAATTCATCTAGGGTTTCTCTCAGTACTACTGCTGCATAGGAAGGAGCAAAACCAATTGCTCTTTATGATGGCTTTGACTTCTACATCTATACAGATGTTTGTAGCTGTGCAAGGAAGCCTGAAACCTCTCTTTGGTTTTTATCACTGTCACGGCTTTTTTTATCACAGTAATAAATACAACTCACCAGAGGAATGAAGGACAAATTTAGCTGGTGTAATTAACAATTTGCATATTAGCGGTTTAGTTTAGAATCTGATACATGCAAAAGCAAAGGAGCAAGTTTTTACCTCTTCTTCAGATTACACCAAAGGTTTGGTCCTGGAAGGGGCTGGCTAATCTGGCAATGACCAACAAGGCACTTACATGTGCATTTTAAGTCAATATAGGATCCAAACTAGACTGCTCAACATTCTGTGGGATCAAAATTTTCTGGGTCCCAAATCCTGGGACTAGAAGCCATAAAACACTCAGGTTGCCCATTCATTAGAGGAAAGCAAACCACACACTCTCCAAGGAATATTCACTGTCTAGTTAACATGAATGACTGACATCAGGACTTGAGCAGCAGAGCTACACTCACAGTGAATTATATAGCTTTGTGACTTCTTCACTCATTTTAGTACATCTCAGGCATATTTTGGCAGTCCCTGGACTGAGATATTTTCATCTTGCATATTACAAAAGAGTCAATTTATCCCTTGCAAGAACTGTAGAAAGAGCACTGAAGAGTTATCATTACTCTTGTGATAGCATACTTCTTGACTACAAAGTCAGGTTTGTTTTAGAAAGAATATAACATTAGCCACTCCAAATGTATGTTAGCTTTGTTTGTTTGGGTTTTTTGGGGGGGTTTGTGTGCGTGTTTGGATTATTTTGATGTTTGCTTGTTTTGGTTTTTCTTCTGTGCCTAGGTAAAAGGCCAAGCTAACTGTAGTTACAGTGATGGACATGGATATTTCAGTGAAGTTCAGTTATCTGAGGTTGCCCATGTCCCAGGTCAAAACCTTTCTGGCTACCTCATAGAAGGAAGCTCTCAGACTCAGGTATGTTCTGTCTAGTTATTGAAAGTGAGATCACCATTTCAGAGGTCTTTGCATGGCATCTAAATAAATTACGTATATGGTTGTATCAACACTTTACACTATTGTGAGTCAAAATACTTTAATGTAAGATTAGCTCCTGATTCTTAGTATACTAAACCTTTAATAGACTTACAATACTGAAATTGAAAAGATCAAAGCAATCATAAGCAGTGTGTATAATACATAGTTTGGAAAGACTGGAATCTTTCTAGTATAGACTTTTCTTTATTTGTTAATCTGCAGAGAAGGAGCAACATTCTGTAATAACACAGGGAAACAGGATTTAGCTACACAATGTGGCATTCATGAGTCAGTTCCAGCCTATTCCCTCCCCTTTCTTTTCAGACACTCATAACTTCCTCAAAATAAATTTGAGGGGCTGGAACTATCCATGCTTGGATTCAACTGAAAGATGAATGTTTGGGGTTTTCTTTTTTCCTTTTTTTAATTTAAGATGATTGAGTGTAAATTATTCAAGAGTGAACCTAACACGTCTTTTCCTATTATGTCTCAATTAAAAATGTAATTAGGACAAATAAAAATGATTAACAATCAAAACTTGAAACACAGACCTGCGCACGTGCCTAGGTGCATAGATGCATTTATATTAGGGAGTAGTCCTGTTTCTTTTGAAGGCTTCAAGTGGCTGAAGTGTATACAGAAAGCTGAGAATTTGTTCAGCTGTTTTAAAATTCGGGACCATTCTTTGCTTTTCAGCTATTAACCTAATAATTTAGCAAAATGTGTAAGAAAACACTAAAGAAATATGAAAAACATAGGTATTTTTCCTAGACAATTTTATTCAAATATACAAAAAAGAATTTTTATTTCCTTTTTTTTTATTATTTTTATTTTCCCCAGAGGTTCTTTTATTAACTTAATCTCAGTTTAATCTATATCTTGACAAATTTGAGCAGATGAAAGACTGGAATTGCTGAAACCATTTTCCTTGAGTCTCAGTGAGATCTACAAAAGAAATAGAGTCTGCAGGAAACCAATCAACTAGGTTTAAAGTCATATATGCCTGAACTTCGCATTTGCATCCAATTTAGGAGAAACCTAACAACTGCATCCCAAACATTTCAATACTTCCCATAGTCTGAGAAACCTTAAGATGACAGCAATTTGAATAGGAAGCATGACAGGAATTTTAAAAGGTATTATTGGTCATATTATTCTTGTATTAACTGACAAACAGTAACAGGAGGTGTAAAAAGGAAACTGAATTCTGAGATGGAGTTAATTCTGAAAATTCAACCTGAAATGCTAGAATTTCTAGCTTCTCAGTGCTTGATATTTCAACTTTTGGGTTTTTTTTTTGTTTTTTTTAGGATAAATACAGATTGCTAGTAAGTAAATCAGTATAAAACTACCATCTGTTACGATTTTGAGCAAAACTAGGAGAGGAATACATTTATTTTGCACGGGAGGCAGATATGCTGATCAAAATTCTTAATATTGGCAATTTTCAGAAGCGATAGGTCCAATAACAGCAGCTCATTGCAATGCATTCTTTTGATGTTTGACAAATATGAAAGAATTCCGTATGTACCTTAATACATGTTAATGTTTATGATTTACAGACTATCATATTTCAGCCTTATGTGAGTCATATGTTTGAATACCACAACTTATATTCATACGATTTACCTATTTTTTACCATTTTCAACCAGTGAATTTGCATACTGGCAGAGTCTACAGTTTTATCCCTTTTTATTTTTATTTAATATATAGCCAAGCGATTTTCCGGATCCAGCCTACAAATTCTGATTGATTTGGCACAATGACAGATTGTGATTATTTTATGTTTTTTTTTCCCTCTCCATGTCACAGGATCTGTTTTTCGTGACTTGTCAAGCAGTCTCTGGTTAATTGGCCTGGTGGTACATGGGGCAGAATCAAGTCTTTTTCTTTTACATTTCCCAAAATGTCTTTAACAATTTACTGTGCACACTCCACTACCCTGGCACTGCTCCCTGGCAGAACCCAGTGTGCTGCTCCTTAACCATGGCTAGTGACTTGTGCTCAGCTTGATTCTGCCATGAACGTTTCTAACCAATATTTAAACCCCTTCCTTGTTAAGGTCCCTGCAAAACGTTTTTGTATTAACCATTTTGATGTTGCCTTGTTTGCCTAACAGAGGATGTGCCCTGGAAATGAGAAGGCAACCTAGTAGATTATCAGTATTTAGCACAAGGCTACCACATACTGCTGCACTTGCGGTCAACAGCGATGGGGGTAGTGATTTTGATAGAAAAGCTGCCATTATTGAAATGACATTGCATGTGACTGTGCATGACTTCAAACAGACTATTTAGAGAGATGGAAAAGACCTATTGTATCTGTTTATCTCTCTTTTTTCCTTCCCCAAATGCAGTGTAGTCATTGCATGGGAAAAATAGAGGATGGCAAACTTGATGGTGTTCTAGATTTCAGTAAACCATATAAAGCTGCAGTTGACAAAACCTTCTCTCTTTGTCAGCATCTGTACATGCAAAAAAAAAGATGATTGTCTCTTTTTTTCTCCCACCTGATCCTTTGAGGCTCTTCTTGGTTCTTAGATTAGTCAGTATAGTTGACACATTCAGTAAGGTTCAAAATACTCTTCCAGATTCTTTAATCACTTTCTTTAATCACTCAATAAGCAATGGGAAAAGTATCTTAGAGCTTTTCAAAATGGAAGAACTTTAAAAATGGAGTTTTTCAACTCTAACTTTTCTATGATTCTATGATTCTATATTGTTTTCCAAGCATGCGTGTATGTCCCAACCCTGGCAGAACACAGAAATCTCTCCATGAAGTATAAATGATCTGTTTTTAATTATGGTTTATGTTCACCATATGTCCAGGAACATCAAGTCTTTAAGGCCTGCACAGGAATATGTGATTTCTCATCAATAATATTGTTGTTTCCCATTATTTTCCTCTTCAGCTAAGAAGTGCCATCCACACATTGCCTTCCAGAGTTCAGCCCGTGTTTGCTGAAAACCCAAAATATCACAAGTTCTTAATATTATATAAGCCTTGCTGAGATAAACCCAAGGGTGTGTGAAGTGTCCTAATCCTGAGGTGACAAAAGCACAGAGGTTTTCAGGGACACCTGCACCCATACTTTTGCATTTCATGAGCCTGCCGCTGTACTAAGTTGCAATCTCACATCAACATCCAAGACAGATGCATTTTGCAGATGGGTTCATTGGAGGATGTGACCAGTTGACGATCTTTTGCTGGGATCACCTGCAGGTGTGAAGTGTTTGTTATCTCATATCAGACTTCTTCACGAAACCAAGATAAACAGTGGCCACTCCTGTTAAATTTCTCAGTTTTCCATGTGGATTTCATCCACGATTGAACAACACTTGCATGTTTGAGAGATAGAAGAGAAATCTTCAGGGCTAGTTAACCTCAATAGTACGATACCACTTTTGCATACATTTCCTGATATTTTATGAATGAGGCTGAAGACAGTCCAGAAACTAATATTCCTAGATTCCACACATAAATGAACCCAGTTGTAACAATTTAAATAAATTTTTGGGTTAGTGTACAACAAAAAAGAAAGGACTAGAAAAAAAAAATTGTCCCCAGCATTTGACTCCTGGTCTGCTGGCCAGGATTACAAACCCTCTGGGTTTCACGGGATAACTGCTATTAAAAAAAGTGGTATTTGAAGGCTATATTCAAATCTTTATTGACCTACAGCACTCTTGGCAATAGCATTTTACAGTCAAAGCAAAAAGGTCTGATATTAATGTACTTGTTTTATTTTTATTTGGTTTTAGCTCAGGCTGTCTTAGAAGTTTCCTGTGCTTTGTACTGTGGGTTATAGTTATGCCATCTTAAGAAAACTTGGCACAGAGTAGTACAGAAAGTGGGTTGCAGACCATGGCTGGTGTTAGACAGCGTAGTCTCGTGTAAGGAAGGCATAATCAAGCAAACACAGTCAAGCAAATGGCATAACCCAATGATCCATCCTACAAGGATCTATCCTGCAGGGAACAGAAGATTAGATGGCTGAACCTTTGAAGTGCAAGGTGAGCAAACCTTCTGTACTGCTGTATGATCTTAAACCCATTTCCCTTTCCTGCCATAAAAGAGCTCTCTGAAGTGCATCTGCTTCATTTCCTCAGTCTTTGCTCACCGCACAACAACTATTTCTCTGTTTTGCCCTTTGAAAACAAACATATTTCCTCATTAAAAAAGGGAGGTAGAAGGAAGGATTTTTCTACCAAAATCCATTTCACTCAATACATTTTGTGTCCAAGGGTTGGTTCAGAGCGACATGCCTCTTGGGCATGGGTTCTTCCATATCCCTGATGTCACCCCTTCAGAGCCAGTTGCTGAGAGCTTATCTTCCCCCATTGACTACAGGGGGAGCCATCAGCAACCAGGATCCTGATCAAGGTGACTCAGTGATTGCTGAGACCCAAGCGAGCTGAATCGCAGCCTGAGGGTTACTAAGTAGATTATGAACACAACGCTGCCTTTTAGGATTCAGCATCGCATTTTCCTACTCAACCAGGCCGAACCAGGGTTGAACGCAGTGTTCATTTTTCTGATATCCAGGGACATTACTCATGTCCCTAGACATTAAATATGAAGAAAAGAAGGAGGAAAAGGCTTCAAACTCCCCCCTGCCCAAACAAGCTAAAGCCTCAATCCTGTGCTGCGCAGGATCTCTTTTGAAATGCAGTTTGCTGAATGAGATTTTGATACATGATGATTCTACCATGAAAGGCAATAATGGTCCACATTATTGTTTTTAAATTCTTTAACAGTCTCCATGCTCTAGTGCTTCATATACAGCATTTCAAGGAAATATACTGTGTCTTCTTTAAAGCAGGAGGGCTTGACAGTTATTTTGAGACTGGATAACATAGTATAAATTCTATAAGCATGTACAAAAGCATTTGAAACTAGTGGGGTCTGAGTATAACTTTGCAAAGTTAAATTACTGTAATGTCAGAAGGATAAAAAATGTGTTCAGTGTTATGAAATGAACAGATATCCTTGTGCCACATTCAGCCCTTATCATTTAATGGCATATAACAGCGTTTTGCTGCTATATAAGCAATCAAATTTTTTTCATGTAAATAACCTTGTCTTAAATCTATTCCGCCCCGATCACTGCGTGACTCTAAAAAACCCACAGTGCAGCATGATTTTCAAATGGGTTTCAGCCTGGCGGGATAGGTGTCAGTTGTGGGTGTCTTTCAGAAGCTGGAGGTTTTAATCTAAGCAAAGCTAGTTAATACACAGCACAGGAAGGAAAAGACATTGCGAGAGCCTTTGAGAACTTTTAGGCTTCTCTTCCTCACCCAGCCGTTTCACTCCCTTGTAATATTAAACAAGAACTGTTGCCCTTGGCAGTGCTGTTTGTAAGCTACAGAGGGATTCTTCACATTAAGACAAGAATTAAAGCAGAACTAAGTAGCAGAGTTGTTTGAGGGCTTTCCCTAAGCTCCCTGAAGCCAGCCTATGGAAAGGCTCCAGTTTTAGTTTTTGTTTTTCGTTTTTTTTTTCCCAGTGAGCCCTCGATCTGTCCTCAACACCCCCACTGAGCAGTGTGCAGATTCCTTCTGCTCTTTGCTTTAAGCTTTTGCTCATTTTAGCTATCCTTCACTTCTGCGGTCAAGACAGTTGGGTTAAAAAGATATAGAAACTGGAGGTTTTGCTGTACCCCAAATCAGAGCAGTACTTTGACAGAAGAAAGTATCACCCTGCTACAGTGCTTAGCAAGAGAAGCTCAAGCCTAGTTTGATATACCACTGAAATAAAGATGACTATGATGGCATTTATCAGTGCATGTGAGGACAGATTTCAGTCACTAAAGAGATCTATTTTCTTTAAATTGAAAATAACCCCCCTCCAAATGTCAGTGATTGTTTGCTTGACTCTCTGTTCCCTAATTATAAGATTACAATTTCAAACCCTTTGAAGCTCCATTTTTCCCCTCTTCAGTGATAAGGTAGGAAACATTTTGACACACTGTTAGTTTTCTAAGAACAAGTGTCTTTTATGATTTTTTTATTTGTTTTGTTTTGTTTCAAGTTTGGTTATAAAATGATTCATAACTACACTAACACCTACAGATGAGATCTCTAAAAAGGATTTAAACATAATGTATTGCATTTTTCACCTTTTTTCCATTGTTCTTAAGAACTGCATTTGTTCTCATTAAGTCTTAACAAAGATCAGCCTGAGTTGAAACTTGGGTAAGAGAGGTGATAAGTTTGCAGATAATAATGCATCTCATCTGTCATGAATTGCACAAATTAATCTTCAGATAGGGGCATGTCATACAAGAATTTACATGCTAGCACTTTAATTTTCAGAAGCTAGTTTCTATTAGGCAGTTGGACTGTGAATGAGTAACAGCATTTCCCATTAGTGGAGAGAAAAAGAAAAATTAAGGTAAGCTCAAAAACATTAAGAAAATGCTTTAATAATAATGTTTAACTTAGCTTTTAATGAGGAAAGAGAGCGAGACCTTAGGTGAATTAAGACCAAGTGTGCTTTGTTTAATAAGTGCTTTCTCTCTGCTTAGGACAAAAGATGTGTATGGAAAAAGATAGTGAATAAAAGTATTATAGAGGGGAAAAGTCTGCAGAAAAGGAAAGGTCTATTTAAAGGAATACTTTGAAAAGGGTGAAAAGAAATTCTGTGAAAAACTCTGCGTTTTTTAAAATGAAATTTGAATATTTCATTGTTTTCCAACCAATGTGGGTAAAAAGTGGGTTTTTCCTTCCTCTAATGAGGTGGACCAGAAGGGCCTTTGCACTTTGCGTGGTTTGATTTGCATTGGGAAAGAGCATGGTCGCCAGATGCAAGCCACAAATCTTTTTCTGGTTTTAAACCATACTTGGTTATTTTAGCATTACAGAGCATGAACTGACCACTGTGTGGGCTCAACCTAACCCTAACCCATATTGTGGCCCAGAAAAATGCAATCCTATCTTAATGAGATACCCGCCCTTTGGGTTGTGCTGGAAAGGGGAGTGATTGCAGCTCAGGCCAGTGATGCTGATTTTTGTGCTCTGTTGTATGCAGCTGTTAAATAAACAGAACAGCCACATGGGGCTATTAAGGATTCACCATGGGCTGACATTTCCAGGAAGAAAATGATTTGGGTCACATCCTCACTTGGGATAAACTGACTTCCAAGAGTAGCTATCAGTGAACGCCACCAGCTTACACCAAGTGCGAGATTGTATTATACAAGCTTTCTTTGTCATCAAGGGCTTGTTCAGTTGATAGGCAAAGCTCTGCAGGTCATTATGGTGATCATACTCGGTGCTATTGTGCTTTTCAGTTATCATCTGAAAGCATTTCTAAGGTATTTATTACACTTAAATAGAAAAGAAAGAAAGACAAAGAAATTACGAGGCTGCAACCTGGAGGCTGCTCAGAATTATTACAACCTGTTGTTTTGCAGGTGAATAAAGGAGGGAGAGTACGTTTTGCCTAAGGTTAGTGTGAACCAAAAAGAAAAGAGGATTAAAATGATGGTGACTACTAATCTTTGGCTTTAATAACTAAACTGCAGCAGGTCCCACCTGTGCTCAGGGTTCTTAGTTGTCATTTAGACAAGTAATTGAATGAAAGCTGAAGCAAAGAAGCAATCCTCATTCTTGTTACATTTAGGGGGATTTCTTATCATGGATCTAAATGTGACGTAAAGCCTCAATGAATCACATCAGTGCTAAGATGTATCCTAGATGTTGTTTCCTGGCCAAGACTGAAAACTCTGGCCTCGATCTGTCAAAGCAACACAGGAAAACCATAAACTCACAAATCCTGTTATTTAAAGAGACATCAATTTGTTTATATACATTTACTGCTGTATTTGTGTTTGCAGCAACAGAGGTTTGGGGCTTCAGAAATAATTTATTATACTCTTGCAACGATGTCCAGATACTCAGGGGTAGTTCTGTTTTCATGCTTTGTTTCAAAATCATTGATATACTTACAGACAGTATTGAAGCATTTGATCTTGGCACATGAAAGTACTGGCTTTTGGGATGCTGCCCCATGGTTTATTCTATGCCTTCTCTGATCAGCTTGTCTTTCATTACTATATGTGTAAATATATGACAAACTCTCCATTTTTGTTTGGATTTCCTCTAAACACCCTGCCCCCCATGGCTAATATTAATTTGTTTGCTTTGTTTTAACCCATTTTTTATGTCCTTTTCTACAGTTGTTTGCTTTTGTTTTCTTTTTTATTATTATTATCATTGATGCTTTGGTGTGGGTTTTTTTTTGAGTGAAACACACTGATAACCTTCCCATTCCTAATGCCTAATAACTTTTAATATTGCAGCTACAAATGTCCCTGTTTACCTTGGGCTGGTAAGGTATTTTGCCTGAGAAATATTTTCACATAACCCTACATAAAATATTTTCACATAAAAAATACAGAATTATAACTTATTTCTTAAAGTATTCAGAAGTGAGAATTGACTTGGATCAGACAAAGGTTTTTTCTTAAGTTCAATGAAACTGTAAAATTTTTCATAAACATATTCCCCTTTGAACGATTTTCTGAAGAGTACTTGGTCTTGTTTTGAGAAAGGCAAAAATTGCAAGTTTGAATAATATTTATATGCAAGGATTGGATTACGTTTTCATTCACTATTTAAAAATGCATAGTTGCAATAAAGGCTCTAAGGAGAAGTATATGCATGAACTGCTGCTTTCATTCAGAATAGACTAGACTAGACTAGACTAGAATGGAATGGAACGGAATAGTTAGGGTTGGAAAGGACTTTAAGATCATCCAGTTCCAGCCCCCCTGCCATGAGCAGGGACACCTCACCCTAAACCATATCAGCCAAGGCTTCATCCAACCTGGTCTTGAACACTGCCAGGGATGGAGCATTCACAACCTCCCTGGGAAACCCATTCCAGTGCCTCACCACCCTCACAGGAAAGAATTTCCTCCTTATATCCAAGGATTTTTAGTTCCTCTGCTTGTTATCCTGTAAAACTTCACACCCATTAAGAACTACATATATATGCATGAAGAAAGGAGGAGAAAGAATAAGTTCTGATCTTCCTGATTTACCTTTCATTTCTATCTTCCCACAATCTTGCTGCAATTCTTCTTTGTCCCTGCTATGTAACACTACTTTGTTTCAGAGGATATTTGAGGACTAACGGGAGTATCTTCTGGCCATCCCCCTATGGATACCAACTCCCAAATTGCTCTTCTAGTATGGACTATGAAGGTAAATGGGTTCTTCCAAACCTTGACTTTTAAAAATGAACTTCCAAATGAAGCACCCATTTCCCATTTTTGGTTGTAAAGGGCACCCAGGAGAATAGTGCAGTGTACATGTGCATACACAGTCTTCATCCCCCACAACAGGTGGAGGTAAAGCTTGTCAAATGGAAAGCCACTTCCGTGCACTGTCACACTTTGTGTCAATGGGACTTTCTTATGCGTAAGAACATCATGAGTTGTGTCAAGCCTTTTTTTTGTGTCATGACAGGTTATTAGGGTGATGGTTGATTTCAACTCTGTTTTTTTCCAGTGACTTCAGTGAGATTTAGATCAATTGCCAAACTTCTTGTTGTCCAAGCCTTTTTGCTGAACATAGAAAATCAGTCCCTTTAGCACACACAGAATGCATTGCAGCTGTACAAGTATGGCTGGAAGAGATACTACATGCTAACCAATGGCATCAATTTGACTCATAAATAAAGTTATGAATCTGTGAGTAAACTTCTTCAAAATCATAAGATAGGCAAGTTAAACAGAATTTCTGAATGCACATGTTTGAGATAATTATGTTTTAGGTCTTTGCATTTTTGGTGAAAGGAACAGCAGAAACATACATTGCTGAGCAGCAGAGAGCACAGCCTTTATTCAGTGGTAAATAAGAGAAATACACTCTGAGCACTCAAAAAGCTTACATAGAAGCCATTTCAGAATCGTTCCTGCTTAACATTGGTACATATTTGGTAACTAACCAGAAAAGATCATGTTAACAGTCACTCAAAAACCTGTGGTGGCCAACCTAGAAGTAGAATGCATTCTGCAAAACAGAACAGTTACAACCCCATCCTTTGTATATTCGATTCAAGCACACACATTACAAACCATAGGCTGATAAATGGAGCTAAAATATCAGTAAAAGAGCAGAGTTTTTAACCATGCATAACACAGAAACAAATTGTTAAACTTCCTCAGTTCTAAAGGCCTTTTCCATAATTTCTGCTAATGCAAAAGACTCCTGAGGCAATAAGACAGCTTACCTGCCAGCTTTGACATTTCTATAACCAAAGCAGTATTTCAGCAGCCTTGCGCTATAAATCTGATGTTGATTTGAATTTCCTGAAAGTAATGAATGATCCAATTAGAAAACAAACAAAAAGGTGAGAATAATTACGCTGTTTATTCTTCCATGATGATAAGGTGAGCTTGACAAGACAGAATGCTCTTCCTAAAGCCAGTCTGTCTATGCTTGCAATTGGTCTTAGAGTTAAAGGTTTTGTTTGCATTTTTAACTCTCCAAGTTAAAATGATAAAGATGTAGAGATGCCTTGATAGAGATGTTAAGAAGCAGTTTGCTTACAGTGTCTCATACCCTTCATTTTATATTCCTCTCACTTACTGCAGAATTTCAAAGGTATTTGGGGATATATTATCTATGTAGAAATAAGCCTTACATTGCAATGCAATGATTTACAGTAGTGAAGCTTTTAAAATCCTTTCTCAGCAGCTCTTTTCTGCACATTATCATTCACAAACTGGAATTTCATTTTTAATTAATTACAGAGATACTTTACTTTTAATGAAAAAAAAAACAACCTCACCACAAAAAATAAGGAGGACGGTTTTCCAGCTCTCTTTTTGCTTTTGTAAGTGCAATCAAAATCAAAGCCTGCTCTCCTCATCACCACAGTTTGCAATCCCTTGATTTTTTGGATTTTCTGAGGTTTGATTGTGCATAGTTCACAAGAACCAAAGGAAAATTTTGGGCAGCATTTTCTGTGCACATTGGTGAGTTTAATCCGAAGCCAGATATGCTTCAATAGGTGTGGGTTGACATGCCTTATGGCAAGTTGAGGACCCAGTCCTCAGAAAGTACCAGGCATTGCAGGACTCCTCTCTATCTTGGAAATTTCTTAGAGATATGTTTATTATGTTGCTGACAACCCAACAACAACCTCCCTCCAAAAGTAACCCTATCTTAGACCGACTAACTGTCCGCCTCTGAAATGCGTGTGAGTAGCACTTGATTGAATGTCCTCAAAATCTAGGTCTAGAGCTCTGCTGTAATTTCTATTTCATTTCATCCACAAGAACTTATCATAATCTTGTCTTAACTTTTCCAAGACCTCAAAAGCAAGACACTATGGGACATATTAGCCACTTCAAAGCTCTAATGAAACACCTTGTGCTTGTGCCTAGTTGCAGACTAAATGAGCAAACCCAGCAGCTGGTAGTTGATAATTTGATTCAAGGCACTTTGCTTTATGTTGTAACTTGGAGGTGTACTGCACATCACAGTTTAAGTCAAGTCATATGGAAGTTATGAAACAGTTTAGTCCTCATTCAGCTTAGTAAAGAGCTTGGCGTATAGTAGGGATCTCAAAGGTGCTAGTGGATTTGATTCTGGGGTCACCGAGTACCACTGTTTATGCTAGCCAAAGTGCAAGGCACCACCAAATTCTTGAAAAGTCAGCTCAAAAGAGCCATCAGATCTGTACCGCAGGAGATACAGAATATCCTTGCTGTGACTCATGGTGATTTCCTACAGTATTCTTCAGGACCCAGAAAAACCCCACCTAACCACTCTCATCTAAAACTTAGACATTTTTGGTGAACCAGACTTAAGTGTTTCCTTAGTAGGAAATGGAAGGGAACAGAACTACTCCAGAGTGTCAAGTTGTGGTGTCTGCTTGAGTTATCTGTTTCAGGACTAGGTGGTATTTATACCTTCTCTCCATACATCTTCATCCTAGATGACAGCTTCCAAATAGTTGGCTATTAGGCAACTAGGGCCAAGTCAAGTGAACCCCCACCTTCGAGGATTATAATAAAAAGGTCAAAAATTGATTTGTGTGCAAAAAAATCATTGAAACACTGGTTTTGTCAAAAAAAAATGAATCTGAGGCAATCACACTGATTGTCTGATTGTCTGATTGTCTGATTGTCTGATTGATGTCCATTGCACCCATAGAGGTTTTGGCTACCTGTTGTTCCTTAAACTTACTGATTGACGGATTTAAACAGAATTCGTCAAAAGAGTAAAAGTTCAGAATATGTTGAATCCTGAGGAATTCTTTAAAAGTAGACAGCTGGATAATAAGAAAACCCTGATTAGTCTGGACTGAGGAGAAGGCCTCAGTACATGGTGCCAAGGAGGTCATGGAAGACATAGGTGTTATTGAATGTCCAACCTGTGGGAAATCAGCACTGAAAATCTCCAGAAACAGATTTCAGTAGTTTCACAAATATCAGAACTTGTTTAATAAGTTTGGATTTTCCGTGTGGAGTAGAAAACAGAAAACTGAACCCATAGTATGAATGTGTTGGTTTTAATTCATTAATAATAGCAGTGCTGGCATCAATTTAAAACCACAGAAGAACAGCAGAAAGACATATAAAAACCAAAAAAAGATAATCTGCTGGTCTGCACAGAACCATAGCTATTTGTTTCCACTGCCCTGTCTTCGTGCCCATTTGCACCAAGCAAGGTGGGAGCATAAGCCTGTGCTGGGGTGGAGGATGGTTGTGATTTCCACCCACTTCACTCTCTGACTGTGTGGAGCACAGGACAGTGGTAAATCATAGCATCACAGAATGGTTTGGGTTGGGAGGGACCTTAAAGCTCATCCAGTTCCAACCGCTTGCCATGGGCAGGGACAACGTCCACTAGAATCAATCCCAGTAACTCTATTCCTGAGAGCTGAGGTTGTTCTAAAGATTTTCAGCATCATGTTTTGTTTTGCCTCATCTCATAAAAAAGGCCCTGAGTTTATTGTTCTGAGTTTTATTGTTTTTTCCCTACTGCATTGCTATGAAAATAGTTCATTCTTATTCTAATAATGTGGGCTTCAAGAATAGATCTCCTTGCCTAGCATTCTTTTGAAATATGAAAAAGACGCCCTGTGCAGCAAGCTTAACGCTGCTATCATCTGCATAATAAAGATAGGCTATATGTATAGAATATTCATACACACATATAAATTTATACTGATATACTGTGTGGGCACAAAGATAAACAGAATAAGAAACACAGTGGCAGAATAGAGGAAGAGGCCTGTAATTCACTGACTGCCATCAAGAAAAGATCTCATCTGTTAAATTACTGAATTGGGAAGCTTTCACGAGCATCTCTTCTAGGACAAAGTGCTTTGCATGTGAAAAATAAACGTATACACCTGGCAGTGTGTGATTTCTCTAACAGTTAAACAGAAAAAGTTGATTCTCACTCTTTCTTTCTTCTTCTTTTTTTTTTTTCCCCTTGGCAGTTTTCTCTCTCCAGACCAAAATAAAAGAATTGGATTCTTAAAAATACATGTGCTAAATTTTGGATCTCAGTATGGGTAAAATTATCTACTTGGTCATGAGTTCAGATGCTCTCAGAATTGCTCTAAACATCCCACAAGCAATTAAAAATAGCACAGTTACATCAGAGATGTTTTTCTTCCAGATCTTTGGTGAATTTGCTTATGTGACTGCACTTGCTCTTTTTTGGTGTAGAGTAAGGCAAAGAGGTTTATGCTCTTTTTTGGTGTAGAGGTGTAGAGTAAGGCAAAGAGGTTTATGAACCTTAAAAGTCATCAGGATTACAACATTGATGTTACTTATTTCCACAAACACTGGTTGTTAAGAATTTACTAAAAATGTCTGCTTCTATACAGTTGCAGAACCAAATATCAAGTGAATCAGGCAAAAATTAAACTTCTAGTGGAAATTTTCAGATGGTGCATCTTACAACTGCATTTGTCATAGGCATCAGGCCCTGATTCAGAAAGGCACTTGCATATCTCACTTTATTCATGTGTTTGTGCCCCAGTTGAACTCAGTGGAACCACAAGCATGCTCAGGTTTCATGTAGGCTTAAGAGGTTTGCTGAATCAGCACCTGAGCAGCAAGAAGAAAATGCCCTTAACTGTGGAATCATGTTAAGGACTCAGAAAAACTCAGATATTTTCAGCTAAAGACTTTCCTCTAGGAGGAGGTAAAATACTCCACACTTTACAATGCATCTGTTTGCATTAAAGCTCTTTTCCTGTTCATATGATGACTTTTTCCTACTTTGTAACAACATGAATTTTGAGCATGTTTTATGTACCCTTTGTCAAAGCCACTGTGAGTTTCTGATATACCTTTTAGCCAGGATGGCCTTCAGTAACCACTAGCATGTAGATTCTGGTTTGAAAACAAACCTTTCTGTATGGATATGACTTAGTGCAAGACTCATTTGACTGCAGGGGATGGTGGTGGTTTTCCAAAGCAACACCTTGTCTCCCATTAAAGCATTTCTGAGCCCCTAACATCACGAGGACATCACTGAAGGAAATAAAAAGCAGGATTTCTTCACAACAGTCATGTAAAAGAAATGTCTTTTTTTTTTTTTTTTTATTAAATGGAAAGGAGAGGGGGTAAAAAAGCAAAAATTAAAATAAAAGGGTTGGATTCACTTATGTTCTTTGAAGGTTTTCTTTGTAGGCAAAGAATCAATGTGCAGGGAGGGGAGAGAGGAAAAGGAACCAAAAATAATTTAAGAAAACAGTGAGTTCTGTCTTTGAATTATATAAAAGCAGCTGCATTTGATTTAATTTTTCTTTAGCATAATGTGCTGTATAATCACTGGCTTCGTCATCCCCTGGGCCCAAGCTTCCTCTTCGCACAAGCTTTGGGAGCTGTGCCACAGAGTACAGTGGAAGCAGAATTTGACCTGTGCTTTGCTTTAAAAATAGACTGCTACCTCTGTTATTGATCTCCCCTCTTAGAAACTCTTTCTTTTGAGATGTTAATGGCCCTAAAAACCCTTGCTTGTGATGCCATCAGCCTTCTCCCCCATAAGCTATCAAAAGGAATCAATAATATACCAAAAAGATAGAAGTCCACACTCCTAAGGCTCATCAGCTGGAAGAATAAATAAATGGAAGCAGGATATATGATGGGTTTGGCAAGGGGCTGTCGCCAAGACTTGTTTCAACATCACTCCTTAACATACAGCATGGTTAGGAAGGAGAGGAGAAAGGGAGGAAGAGGATGAGGGACTACAGGGAAGGAGATGGACTTGTTTCTTAGCACTTTTAAAGTCTGGCTTGCTTTCATAGCGTTCCAAGGTAAAACACGAGGGTGAAAGAAGGCTTTTCATGGGGAAGATTTGTCCCTAACAAAGCATTAATGAGAATTTGAAATTTGAAGAGAACTTTGAAAAATGCCATCGTTTCTCCAAGTTATCTAACAGGTATCAAGCAGGGCTGTGGTGTTTCAGAGGTTATTTTAGCCATTAACCATGGAGAAATGACTATTAATTGAGTCTGCTTCTATACGATGTAAATATAAAATTAATAGTACCGTTACTGAAAGCAAAATCAGAGCAAAACAAAGCCATTTTAGCCTTTAAGCCTAAAAATGCAAATAAAATCAGCAAATACAAATAAATAATAATTTGTCTCTCCTGCAACCTGGAGAACTCCAAATGTACTCTAAATATTGTTTAATTAAACCTCACCAGACCCTGGTTCAGTAAAAAGTGAATTATTTCTTAACTGCTTGTTTTAAAGGAGAGAGCCTTTGGCCTTCAATTACTATAAATTACACAGAGGGCAAGCATGGACAAGCAGGATTCAGTAGCCTTCAGTCAGCCTCATCTTCATAGCTCTGGAAAGCAAGGTTCTTTTTACAGTAGGACTTGACTCTGCAAGCCCTGAAGTCATGGTTAAGGATCCCATTGACTTCCTGGGCACAGAAACAGACCCCAGATGCCTATGGGGATAGAAGTTAGCACTTTAACTTTGTGATTGATAGAGCTGGTTTGCTGCACCAATACTTTTTTCCTCTCTGTTTTTTTGGTCCAAGAAGTGGATTTCCCCCCACCCCACATAGTTCTTGATGCGGTTTCAATGTACTCGTCTTCCTGAGATCAGTTTTACTTGATAAAACTGCAGAGCCATTATGGCCTTATTTGTCAATTTAGTGTGTGGGGGAGAAGTGTGTTATTGTATGTTGAAGTTCTGCAGCTCCTTCAGCAAGCAGTGATTCATTAGGACATTATGTGGTAGGTAGTTGCACTCTAGTGTGCTCTAGGCATCATGGATACCGCCGTTTGAAACAGAGCAACATAATAAATCCTTTTGTTAATAACTCTAAATGATGACTTATGCCCTGGAAATTCTTTTTCCTCATGGCACAAACAACTATAATCTCCATCGTGCTTCAGAAAGGAGTAGACGTCCTAATACCTTTACTGGAGGTGAAACAATATGCACCTCATTAGCAGGCCACAGATCAAGCTATTAGCAACATGGTGGGAAGCAAGCCTGGATTTGGTGGGATTTATGAAAGGTCACCTGGAAGCAGTGTGCAAAAAAGCCTTTTGGTTCTGCAAATGCCTCTAATCAACAGATTTCCCACCCAGTAGGCACAGGGAGGACATTTTATCCCATTGAGCAGACTAGTTTGGCAATGGTGATTACATAGGCTTAATGCTTTATGTGTCTCATGAAAGCTGCTGCAGCTCCTTCTGATAAATTAAACTCAGTATTTTGTGATAGAGAAGGAGGAAGCCCATCAGCTCGTCTTGGTTTCCTTTGCGCTTTATCTCTCTGCAGCATTCATAGCAGGAGGGAGAAGAGAGATAGAAAACGTTGCCATATCTGCTACAAGTGAACACTGGGTACTCACCCTACAGTAGCCCACAGGGTCAAATCCTTAGTCCAGATGTGATATGACCAGGAGAGTGTTCAGTAACTCCGTGAAGTCTGGGATCTTCCATTTGATGCACTGTAGTTGCATCAACCAGCTGCATCCTTAAACGAGTCTTTATATTCATAAAATGTTATATAATGTTTCTTTGTAAAACAAATCTGTATCAGTGGCAGTAAACAGAGGTCAGGATTTCTATTGTGCCATACCAAAAGGAAAACTGAGGCAGGAGGCTCACCTAACCCCATCTTGCAAGGCTTGCAGGTGCTATACAAATGTCACCACTCCTGAAGCCACAGTATTTGTAATATCTTACCTTGTCCGTTCCTTGCAAAGAGACCCACTCACTGCAAATACCTACATTGCTAAGACCACCAAGAGAGAACATGGCCTTTTGTCCTATGTGTGCATACTTTCCAGCCCTGGGAGCCCCCACGTTCTCCCTGGACACCCAAGAGTTTTGTGCATGCTCTCCCAGTCCATTGTGCATCCTCTACAGAGCAGCATGGTCCTGGTGCTTCTCCTACTAGACAGTAAGGGTAAGGTGCAGGATCCCTTGCCTAAATTCAGGTCAGAATCATCCTTGTTGGTATAACAAAGTTTAATTATCAAATGCTTTTTAAATGCACAGATTAGCTCCTGGCTACCATCTTTGGTCTTTGGTTCATTCCTCTCAGCTCATAAGATAACTCTACATGCAGATGTAGCAGACAAAAAGCCAATGAAAGGAAATCTGAAGCTTGTGTGCTGCTCATCCGATTTTGTGTTAAAACCCACACTTGGGAAATTCCTTTTTAACTGGCCCCTCCAATGCCTGAAATATTTATATGTGTGCATAAGGTGACAGGACCTGAACACACCAATCTAAATGGTCCACCTTATTTTCAAAGATGCCTACAGAAATGTTTAGACAGATTTATTTGTCTGAAATCTCTATCAAAAAGATATTTTGCCTTTTCAAAGGACATAAAAAGCATGAGAGAGGAAGGAAGAGTGGTTCTCTGATAGCTTTGCTAGTGAGAATGGCGTGACAGTGAGAGACAGCAGGCTCGCAATAGAAAAACCAGGTTCCCTTCCTATCCAAACCTTACTGAGCCTTATTTGTTTAAATCTTTTTAGGTTTCTGTTTACTCACCTGCAAAGCAGAAATAACATTTTTCTGAAATTTCTTAGAACTCTTTTATTTTTCCTTTGAAAATAACTAACCTTGTGAATTTGAGAGAATCTTTCTTCTCCATAACTTAAGGAAATAGGAGAGAGATTGTCCATGCAGTCTACATTCAGGCACTTAATTAGTTAAAGCTAGGTACCTAGGGAAGAAGCAAGCTACAGCAGAATGCGTTAAGAGCACCTATCTTAAGAAGATGCCATCATCCAGACAGCTTGCATTGGCCTGTAAGGGATTTCCAGGGGGGAGGAACAGGACTGTACACAGAGAAAAAGTGACATTTCTCTGAGATCACAACAGTAAGTATCAGAATCAGTAATTCACTGTTATTTGTAAACTCAGTATTTGGGAGGGTTCTTCCCTTCCCACTCCTTGATCTCAGGCTGAGCAATACCAAGGCTGTTATGAGTCACGGTGCTGTCTTCCAAGAGAAGGGACCGTGCAATTCTTTCTTCTACCAGCCTACACAGAGTTTTGCTGCTCATGGCAAAATTACTGCAGTCATTACCTCCATCGGTGGAACCTGTCGCTTTCATCTGAGCATAAAAAGCACACTCAGTGTCACTCTTGCCACCACCCCTCGTCTCTTCCTTTCCCCTCCAGGACATGGTCACAACAAGGTCAGGTTATGAAGGATGCAAATGTAAATGGAAGAGGCTTTGACTGCATGTGTGTTGTTAAATACGTGCATCAGAGAGTAGTCTCTGTAGCCCTTGTTAAATAGTGCAAAGTTACATGGAGCTTGGAGCTTACCACACAGCCACGGTAGCATGGTGCTATGCCACGTTTCCATCTTTAAAGACTTGGCTCACAAGGGGTGTCCTTCAGTCTTAAAACACAATTGGCTTTTTCTGTTGTTGGCATATTTTTAAAGTCTCTGAAATAATACAAGGACTATGCTGAAGTCCACCAAAACACTATTTCTATAACAGAACCTGAAAACATGTGTTCTCTTGCTAGCCAGTGCTCAGAGTCTGAGTTAGGTGTGTGAAGGTTGAAAGCTCTCTCGAATAGTGCTGGAGGATTGCATAAAGCAAAACAACCCACATAGGGAGCAGTTTCATCCTTGCAGTGTTCTGCTTGCTGCCCCTGGAACTGCAGCTGTGTTTAACCCTGCAGAGGACTGACTCCCGAAGAGAAACAAAGAGCAGAACAACGGTCATGAAATATGAACACTGAGGACTCCAGGAAGGAAATGAAGCTCTGCGTTGTAGAATGATATAAATCCACCCGATGGATTCTGGCTCAAGGTCCCACCAATGCCCAACTGCTGAAAACCCAGGTGGAAAACATGGTTTCAGGGAGAGCAACTGGTGGCAGAGGAAGAACAAGGTGGAGAGTAATACAAACAAGCTAAAATTGCCCCAGATGTCTCACTGCAGTGTGTTAAGAATGAAGCACGGGGCAGCGGTGTCTGTACCACATCTGCCTATCTCTTCTCCAACAAGATACAGATAACATAGTTTCAGGATGTTTTATTATTTCAGTACAGGTTTTTGCTTTGGAACCATTCAGGCAACAGCTAGGTAAAGGGCTTTGCAGAACAATTTCCTTTTCAGAGAGGGCAATTAAAATAGCAGTACTCTTATCTCTTCATATTTTATATTGTTTTAGAGCCACAGGACAAGAAATATTACTGAATGGAATTTCTGGGGGATTGGTAGAAATCAATACAATGTATGTTTTGTATTAAATGCTTTAGAATCTATTTTCCTGCAATATAAATACATTCCTAATATCCCTAATGCTGATAAAATATCATCTTGATAATCTATTCAAACACCTAAGAGACTTAGTTTCTGTTCTGACATGCTCTGAATTTCAGTTTAAAAATGCATTCTGATTTAACTGTCATCAATAGCCTAATGCAATCTCAAAGAAACAGGCATAGGCTATTCAAAAACGTTTCCAATATAAGCCAGACATAGTCAGACAAAGAAAAAAAATAGCTTCACAGTTAAAGACATAAATGTCAAGAAATAAGAAGGGGAAGAAAAAGTGTGAGAAATTCTGATTTTTTAATTGCATTTTTCTGGTTTGGGTCAATTAATCATAAATCATCATAATTTTAATAAAAATAGTCTACAAAGCACAGTTAAAAAGCATGACTTAGTTCACTAGGATCTGAGAGGTCCTTTCTTTGCTGTTAAAATTTTAATTATTCAGTCTTTCAATATTCATAAGTCACCTCATTCTTTAAATCTTGGGGCAAGCCACACAATCATGAGATATAGAAATGGGAAAGGTAGTAAATTTAGGGTGCTTTCCTCTATTGTAAAATGTAAATATTAAATATAAAATATAATGTAAAAGCATTTTCTTTTATTTTCCTGTATTTGAGTATTTGAAATAAAAGTTTCTCTCTCTGCAGTCCTAATGTCTAGAGTCTTACTGTCATAAAACCTGAAACTCTTACGGAACTACATGTTCTCAATATAAAAACTTTTGACCCATGCCAGGTATTCCAAATCTCAAAAGGGAATTATTAGCCATTAGTCTCTGATTGTTATTAGAAAATGGAGTTTCAATCTCTTTAATGGATTAATGTTAATAAAAGTTATGATAGGAATAGTAATAGTCCACTCAGTAGTGAAATCTCTATTAGTGATTAAAATCCTACAGAAAAAAAATCTGAACATTAATTAAATCCTTTAGGTTTTTGCTTTAAATCTCAGATAGCAACCTTCAAGTTGTCCTACCTAACAAACTAATTTTGCAAAAGGATGTGATACTTCACCTTGTTATTCCATCTCCTATAGGGCATTTTATTTACCAGCAGAGTACCGAGGCTCATGATGAAATAAGCTGGTAAGCAGCCTGGCAATTCTTGCACTGACAGCAAACCCATTCTTTGTAGCAAGCATTTTTGGCAAATCTTTTCCCCATTCTGTAAAAAAGTAAAAAGTTACAATATTAGACAGAAGACCCATTTGTGGTGCCAGTGATAACCCTGTAGGAATGCAGAAATCTTGACTTGAGTCAGACATGACGCGTAAGACATAGGTGCTTTTCTATCGCAAAAATATTGGTAAACCTTGCAACCTTCTTTTTTTGCCTTCTGCTAGGCAGAAAGTCATGCTCAGAAGCCTGAGAGATGCGGACAAGCTGTGGCAATCTGCCTTGAGCAAAAGATGCCGTTCTGATAGCTGGATCACGTAGCTTGGCTGCTTGTGGGAGCTCCTGTTCACCAAAAGGGACCTTAAAATTTTAAACTATTCTGCGGATTTCCTTCCCTACTAAGGATATCATGTTTGGCATTTGGGTTTTTTGCTGAGGTGCACTCTTTTTTTTTTTTTTGGTTTTATTTAATTTGTGACTAGACCTTTCCCTGAAAACTAGAAAATTTCTAAGTTAAGACTGAGACATCCATTTTCGTCTTGGTAGCTCCCTTATGTTCTGCTTGTTTACCCCACATATTGACTTTTTTTTTGGCACAACAATGATCTAACTGGGGCTCTGTTAGCATTAAAACTGGACATTTGATATATCCATTGTGTGCACTTTGAATTTACTTTTCCCCTTCTCTGAAATATTTCCAGTGAGATAGTTTTCAGGTCATAGTGAGCATCCCTTTCTGCAAGTGTGTGGGAGGGAAATAGGATACTGAAAGATGGCAAATTTTCCTCAATGCATTGGGAGATTATGAAGGGCCCTTGACATCCATTGAAATCGTAATATTGTAAGAGCCCCCAAGAGGAGACAAGGGAAATAAGTTTCTTTGGGAATTTTTTTGTCAGGATCCTTCACTGTAGGATGGCTCTCCATTTGGACACTTCCAGAAGTTTGAAAATCACAGGATCGTGATAAACACAAGGAATCTGATTAGGGTGAGAAACACTCCTCATTTCAAGCCAAAAAGTTCAACAGAAGTCCAGGCACATAATCTGTATACTTGATCTGCCTCCAACCCAAAAGTGTGTGATGGTTTTCTTGCCAGCGTGGTGCCTGGCTTTGGTTTCTAGGCATTAAATCTTGTGATCTTTTTCTTTGCCATATTGAGTAGATCTCCCTTGCAATGCCCTTCCATGCTTTTAACAGCGGAAACACGTTGATGTTCTTAGGCCGTTGCTTAGGTTTGTAGCAGAGATACTCTTCTTTAATGTTTCTGTTCACCAAATACTGTGCAGTTCTGTGGAAAGCACCCGGTATACAAATCCTCAGTCTCAGATGACAGCCCATGAAAACGAATGTAATTCAAATGATAAATATTAACAGCTAAATGTTTGCTATATCTGCGTTTGTAGAGGGACCTTTCATCCTACAGATTTCTTTACCTGCTCAAAACACTGGCAAGTCCCTGCAGAGTGCAGCCAAAGATGATATTTCTTAAATGAGAAGTCATAAAAATTCCCCTAAGTAAGTTTAAATCCTGATAATGGTGCGCTTCTATTGAATTGCACTGAACTTTTACCAATCAGTCCAATTATGGGCTAATTCATTCTCATCACTTTGGAAAGCTTTTTTTTCCTCAAAGCCCTATCTGATTTTTTGCGTGTGAAATGCTTCCAAAGGGAAGTTAATAGAAGAGCGGTTCATCTGCATATACAAAGAAAGATCATAATATAAAAAATTGCCACATTAGAGAAGTCTAGACCTTGACTATCTGTCATATATTTTTATAGCGCCTTATCACTGTGCTATCTGATTAAGTAGTGAAATGGTTAAGATAAATGAGTCTTAATTAGCGGAACTGATACCTGTCTATTGCAAGTCTTACATTTGCATTTGGGAGCCCTAATTTTCAGAAGTGGGAAGCGCACGCCTGCAGTCCTCCTTCCCTTTGAAATCAATGGGAGTTTTCCCTGCAGTGAAAACAAACGTTCGAGGTTTCACCCAAAGCAAACTGAAACTTTTGCTGTCTACTCATCCCTTTGACTCACGAGCTGAAACATGGGGAGACAAGCAAATACCGGAGCTCTGAGATGGAGGGAGAAGAGGAAGAGCCTAGACTTGATTTTTAATGCATCAGGTTGCAGAGCTCAGCAGCATGCAGAGATAAATAAGTTGTGTCAGGAAAAGGGTTGGTGCAGATTAGTTTCTCTCTGGAACAAAAGTGACCAAAATGTGGCTTAGGTTTTTCTCTCCAGTTTTGCTTGTAGAGCAAAGTGTTTACATTTGAGCTCAGGGATTAGATGGCCAGTTGCCATCGGTCTCAACTGTTTCAGTAGGAATGGGCTGTAGCATAATTTCCCCACCAAATGCTCTCTGTGCAGAGCAAACGATTGACCACAGAGCTCAGAGATGGGGTATTTACATTCATTTAGGTTTGGTATAAACATTTACAGAACATTAGGACAAATACCAGCATTCTCAGCTAAATGTCTGACCACAATTATTTCTGATGAATAAATGGCTTGTAGAACGACTCTGAGACAAGAGGGGTTTTTTTCTTTCTCTTTCCCTCTTAAACCAAAGGACTCTGAAAAAAACCATGCACCATGCAGCTAAACACACTGTGCAAAGGTTCACGTAGAGTTAAAGAAAACCATAGATGATTGTGAGATTAGGGAGTGAATGTCTAGATTAAACCAGTTTATGTTGTCCTTCATCTGCTGTTCTGGTGTTTTTCCTTCAAAATCTCACCTTCAAATCTGACCCTGGCAGACATGTCTAACGCAGTAAAGATGCTTTGTGCTGAGCAAGTACATTTTAGAACAAATATTATGAGCTGGCCACTGCAAAGGTACTTTACCCACTGAAAATGGTGGCATGAGGGTTGTTGACTGCAGCGTAAGGCTATTTACTAAATCCTATGTGAGAATAGGGAAGCCACTCAAAGGTATCTGGAATTATCTATCTAAAATTCACATTTTATCTCTAATTTGAGCAGAACAGGCAAAGGTATTCTCCCCCACTCTTCTCTCTTTTTAAATGTTTTTTATTTCTTAGTATTTTAAAGTCTGCTACAGGCAAAAATTGCAGATGCAAAGTTCAGTGCTGCTTCTGCAGCCCTTCTTCTCATCTTCACCTTAGAGGCTACATTAACCTCACTGGGCAGCATCTTCTAAAGGGCTCAGGAGTGATATTCCTTATCTGCACTATGGGAAGGGTTCTTGTACCTGGGAAAGAAAATTTTAAGGCAACACTGAGAAATGAGGTTCTATGAATTCAGAGCAAGACAGGCACAGGCACTTCTTCGTTTAAATTTCTGAGAAATAACAATCAAATCATAATCACCACAATTCCACCAAAAAAAAAAGAAAAAAATCAATGTTCACAGTGCTGTTTTCAGGATATCTTTCATATCCCGAGCAGTCCAGCAATAGTAGGAGTCACATAACAAGTCAGAAACAGTTCTGGTTTCATCTCTGACAGAGCAGAGAGCTAAACCTGATCTTCAGGCATCTTGGTTGAGCACGTAATTATGAGTCTATTGACCATTCTGAAATGTGTTTTTCTTGGTTTGGGGGGTGATTTTTGTCTTATCAGGTTTTGGGTTTTTTTATGATACTGATTTCAAACATCTACTGAAAACAGCTTATTTATAGCTCAGCGTTTCTGATTGAAACTGTATTCCCTTTTTGTGAAGCCCCTCTATTCCTCTAGGGATGTTCTTCACCCAAACACACTTCCCCCTGTGAAAATAACGGGTACAAGGCAGAACTAAAATCTTTCAACACTCTTGACTACTGAAACACAATTCATTACTACTTTCCCCAAACACCCTGATTTGAAAGTGCTAACTGTTGACTTGGTTCAGATACCAGATCCTGTGAAAGGCAGATCCTTTTGTTCAGTGGGGGACAGAAGTGAGGATCCTACTGATGCTTAGAAGCATCAGCTTGGGAGGCATCAAGGCCTTCATGGTAGCAGAAGACATGTCCAAGTAGAAGGAAGCCCCATTCGATTGGGTTTAAAGCCATAAACAGAGACCCAGATATAAAGCAAGTTTTTGTTCTGGGTTTGTTTTTCAAACAGTACTGTGGCTGATTAACCTTACCTTTGAATTCCTGATTCCTACACTTACCACTGACAGCATTTTGGCTAGGAACACATAATTTTATTAAAGAGAACAAAAATGTCACTAACACCTGCATCACCTCATGAGCTACTGAGGTCAAGCTACTTCATAGGATTCAAAAGCCTAAAGAAACAGAAGGAAAATGAGCTCTGAGCATTTACATGAGGCTCAGATGAAAACTGAGACCACTTTGCTCCTACTTAGTTCACGGCACAATGAACTTAAACTGAGCTCGGAAACATGTATGTTTCACACAGGTAGCATTTTACATTCCTTATCTCAGGGTGCAAAAGCCTGCATGACAGCCAGAACAGTGATGAATCCTGTCTGAAAAGTTGCACCCACACTCAGAGAAGGGGTGTGGGAGGGAATCTTAATGAGTTAGGGATTTCTGTCTGCAGCAGCATTAATCATCAGGTCTCCCCCCCCCCAGAATGAGGAATATTCATGCCTACAATAATTAATACTGAACAGGAGATTTGTATCAATCTGACAGATAGGAGATGAAATTAACTGTACTTTCATGTACAATTTTAAGTAGGTCAGATAAGAACCTCTATTGTAACCAACTTTTATTTTATAGATAGAGATACTCTGACACATACAGACCCACATGTACACATTATGTATGTCTATAAAAATCTCACACACGCAGCAGAATCTCCTTAACCTGACATTTGCAAGCTACCCATTTCTTTCCCTGGAGCTCACCACTCTTCCCCTCACTGATTCATAGGTTCTAAGGTCTGAGGGGATGGTTGTGATAGAGCAAGATGTTCCACAAAGACAGGACTTATAATACCAGACAGTAATTCCTACCCTATATCCTGTCAGTTGAGGTTGGACTTAAATGTTACTGAAAATTACACTGAATACTGAAAATATTAAAACAACCTCCTATGATGCACTGATTTTACTCTAAATTTTATTCTTTTTCCTCCCTACCTTTACATGGTTAAGCTTGATCAGCATCAGTGATCTAAAAGTGTCTTCTCTTTTAGTAACACCTCCCTTTAGGTAGTGAGAGCAACAGTAAGAATACAACAGACACAGGCAAAAGAAAAGCTATCAGCAGATGACATTGATGTGATGGGGTTTCAGTTAACTTAGTTCTCTGATGGTGTTCATTAGCTGTTCGCAGCATCTGGTGCTTCAGAATTGAATTCCTTCAGTGTATAATGGAAATGCAAAGAAAAGATGTCTCTATCCTGCAGTGTAATCTACATGCACATTTTTAACATCAACTGAAATTATAAGGAAATGAACAGTATTTTGTTTCAAAGTCTTCAGGCTCTTTTTCAGTGACGCTGTTTTACCTATTTTCTGAAATGAAAAATTAAACCTGTTTTTAATATTTATTTAAGGCCTCAGCTCTTGGCTGTGTTAACATATGGCTGCTTGAATAAAATAATTTATTTGGGTATGAATCACCCAGGGAAAACGTTAAAACCTGAAACCAAACTCTGAAATGTGTTTGCTAATAGTTTGGGTTAAATACCTTGCTCTACTTTTCCATCGTCTGTTTTCCTCCTTATTGAGAAAAAGAAAAGAAGTGGTACTGGAGAAGCGAAAAAGAGGAAAATCTCAATAGAGAGAATTTAGGAGGAACCATTGCAAAAATAAACTTAGTTGATTGAAAAAGCTGGCAGTATCTTTTGATGGAGAAATATATGTCTTGTTTTGAAACACTAGTCCCATAGGTGCATGCCTGAAGTTATACAAATGCTGCAGTGATGTGACATAGTTATATAGTCACTAATCAACACTGTGCACTTCAATAATCATGCACATCGTCATAACTGTGCCCATAATTACTTGCTGTCTTGAGTCTACAGGTTTTCTAACTTTGTGGCAAATATCTATGTGAGATTTAAGTTAGTTATAAAAGTGATTTTCTAGTCCTGCTCCCAAAACAATAGAGAGGTCTAACAAGATCAGAGACATTTTGTGTCACCAGCAGCCCCTGTGTCTTACTGACCCCACAGCTCTTGCAGTTCAGCTTCAAAAAGAGGGGTCTTCAGTGCTCTTACATGGGATAATTCTCACCCTGGGGCTGGAACTAATTTTGGGGGTGCCTTTCCTCTGTTTGAAGAGTGTGCAGATGGACTTTGGAGCTTGCAGGAGGGGAAAAAACTGCCATCAGTGTTCAATAGGTATGGAAACAGTATTGAAATCAGATAAAGTGGACTCATGTTGGATATTTAGCTGCTCCTAAAGAAGGTTCCCCAGTTAAGCGTATGAAGGTTAGTGGAATGAAAACCTGGAAGAGGACCTGAAGTATCCAAACCTTCAGCCAAAACAGTGAAGTTAGCTAGGGACTTAAAGGGCCAGGAGTGTATAACAACTCCATGCTGTGATTACCCTTGCATGTGAATGCAAAAGGTATCACAAAAACAAGAGGGCAGAGAATCAGGACGAGCAGTTTGCTCTTATTCTCTTTTGGTTCTTGTTAAGAAACTTTCTTTTTAAATAAGCCCCCTTCAGTAGCTGCAGCCTTAACTTATCACACTAGCATCAACAACTGAAACCAAATGAGAAAAGAAGTGAAATTGTTGAGACCGAAGAAATTGCAGGCAGCATGCTGAAAAGTAAATCGGGAGGTTGAGCATTCTTTCATTTTTTAATAACCTGAGGTGTTATCAATAATACCTGTAATTAATTTGTTGAAGATGTTCATTTTAGATCAAAAGCATCCCAATGAAACAGCCAAGGCCATTTATCATAGTAAAAACAGTAAAGTCCAAACTGTATGTTGTATTGTGAAATTATACCAACTAACATTAGTGAGAATCAATTCGATTATCTTCTATTTCTTTTCTTTTTATTTTTGGTGAAGTCATCAGACAACTACATGTTTAAAAAATGCTGTTGAATTGGTGCATTTCTCTTCATCTCCTCTGTAGTTATGCATTTAAACTACGGAAAAGGAATGCTTGGGAAGCCAGGAAAAAGTATTTCTGAAACTGTTCAAATTCTGATTCTCAGGGAAGTTGTTTTATGCAGAGGTGCTAAAAATATTAGCCCTCAGAATAGCATGAGCTAACTGCTGCAAAAGCTGTAATTTAAGGACTTTTGTGCTCCTGGGTCACTTGTAATAATTTCATGCTGGTGTTTCAGGTTTTGCCTTTTTTTTGAGATGCAGGCTTAGATTGAGTTGACAGAAAAATAACAAATTCAGTAGTGATTCTATATGGGCTTTCTGCTGGAAACATGAGGGCAAATTCTCAGCAGAGATACACAGGTCTCTTCCTGAAATAAAACAGCACTGCCCGTGGCAGAGTCAGTGTCTGGTGGATCAGCCCCTTACTTGGCTTTCCAGCTAAATGAAGCTGCATCTCTTGGTGGAGGAACTGATCCTGTCAGCCCCTGCAGGTAACTGACTGCTTTTGAAACTGATGTCAAATCAATGACAGTCCTGAGCACGAAACGGTAACATTCGCAGACTGCTCTGTATATGGTCCTGGCTGCTGGCATTTAGATCCTGGGGTTCGCATCTCACCTTTGTGAGTGCAGCATAAATGAAGCAACAAGATCACTGCTGGAGCAAACTCAAATGCAGTCCACACCTTATTGCTTTTTCTTTCTTCTTCTTTTTAACTCCTCATTCCTTTCTTCCTGCTTCCTTTCTCAAAGGAATGCACAGTGAATAATCCTGGAATCATCCAAACATCATAAAGACTTGAAATGTCTCCGAAAGCACCCTCAGCATTACAACAAGGCAAAAATACCCAAGCTGACCTAAGACATATTTCTTTAGTCTAGAAGGCTTAATTTTACAAGGGATCCACCCTTCATATTTCCTTTGTTGTTGTTTATTATGATCATATAAGAAAGCAAACAGTGCTGTATACAACACAGAAGACTACATTAAGAAAAACTTCGAACAAGCTAATATTGCTCCTCATTTGAAGGGAGGGGAAAAAAGTAAAGAAAAATTAAAGCTTAATTTTGTTTCCCGGTTAGTGATATGAGAGCAAAAGTGCCCTGCTCTTATAAGATGGTTCTACCTGTTGTGTTGAAAATGATATGCCTGGGAGACAATACAGAGCTAATTATTTGCTTGTGTATTAAGAATGATTTTTCTATATAGGAAACCTGAAGATTTTATTTATTTTTTTTGTGACTTTAATGTTTTTGATGGCTAAAGTTCACAAAAAAGCCGTGTAATTGGTACAGAACTTTTCTTTTTTGCACCAAGCCCCCTAATCTTTGAACATTAGAATAATTTTGCATCTAGCCTGGGGTAAATTAGTTTCTTCAGGGTTTTGGTTTGTTTTTTTTCAGCTTTCCAGCAGTATTTATTTTCAATTTGAAGTTCTTTTAATATCAAAGTGGGTGTAATTAATTCTCTGTTTCTGATGATCTGAAAATTAAAATGAAAAATTACAAATAATATATCAAAGAACTTTCACAAAATATACCTGACCAAAATAGTTCAGGTTTACTGAACTTACATGCCAATTTTTGTGGGGATTTTTTTCCCCTGTACGTAAAAGCCATGCTTTAGTGCCATCTAGTGCACTGAGAAATCATGAAAGAAACTTCCTCGTGTGTTTATGCTCTTGCGTTGTAATAAACAGTTTTAAACTCTAGATTAGAGCCGTGGTTATCATATTAAGTAAACAGCAAAATGATTCTTAATGACCTATGTGGAGCCTGACTATGTATGACCAACGGTGAGTGTAAAGCAAGAGTTTCAGGTCTTCTCTCACCAGCCATCACTGAAACTGAAAAAGACTCAGCAGTTCAGATTTAATCTCTTTTCCTCTGGAAAATTAGAAGCATCTCAGAAGAATTCTAGCTCTCAGCTAAATATCATGAACTTGACCCCTAGTTGTGGGGTACACAAAATATGGTGTGTGCAGAGCCTGGGTTTCTCCTTTTCCATAACTGAACAATAATTGGCCTGAGGTCAGAAGAAAAACAATGCAAAAATAACAGAAGCCTGCTGGTGCACAGTATAGGTAGTAAGAATAAAAATGGGATCACATATTCAGTATTTTTTATCTCCTCTTTTTATGGGGAATGGGTATTTTGTTGGGTTTTGGGTTGGGTTTTTTGAGATTTTTTCAATGAAAAATGAAACCTGGCAGGCAAGCCATGAGAAAAACCTAAACCATGTACCAGGAGGTGAGAGTTGCTGCCATAGATTGCTGTCTGTTATATTCAGCTCCTGACGACCACATGAGGAGAGCAATTTGGGCCTCAGTATCTGCCTAGATAGTTGTCTTACCAATGCTTTGGGTTTTTGGAATATTATATTTGTTATCAGCATAGCCATAGAATCATGGAATAGTTAGGGTTGGAAAGGACTTTAAGCTCATCCAGTTCCAAACCCCCTGCCATGGGCAGGAACACCTCACACTAAACCAAGGCTCTGTCCAACCTGGCCTTGAACACTGCCAGGGATGGAGCATTCACAACTTCCCTGGGCAACACATTCCAGTGCCTCAGCACACTTACAGTAAAGAACTTCTTCCTTTCTGATTTCTTTCATTCATTCTGAGGGGGTGTGTGTGTGATTCATAAGCAGCTATCAAGGTCTGAGAGGTTAGAGGATTTGATTAGATGATGTGAGGTTAGATATTTGTATTAGAGAGGTTAGATGATCTGCTGAAATCATTCAGATCTTTGGAGATGAAGACACTGATTATCAGCACAGATTTGGCAGCAGGTACATGCAGGTTGCCAGGTTTGACAGTTCCAGTCTTTGCAAACACGTAGAAGATTTCTTACCCCAAATCAGGGAAAAATCACTTCCCTGGAATTTTTACTATTGAAAGGAAAGGTGTTAGTTTTGATCAAGAGGTGAGACTCATTCTAATAATTGTGCAAAATTGATCATCTCTGCTGACTCCCTGTATATGTCATTGATAAAGGTTTCTCTACCATTTTCTTTTATTTCTGATGTGTACAACAAAATATTTTATGTAAAAGCCAGGTATTTGCAGTATGGTATGTGAGTCCATTGCCTGGGCGACTCAGTAACAGCTGAGGGTCAGGATAGATGCGTAGGAAAGCTGTAAAACTTCCCCAAAAGGAAAACACCCACAAAAGGTGTGAAATTTAGCATCACGTTAGGCCATTACAACCCCTTTTCCAAATTAGTAGTAGTAGTAATAATAATAATAATAATATTTTTCCTCTGACTTAGACCTTTTTGGTAACCATTGAGAGGAGCTCAGGAGATGGAGTTCAGCTGAAGCACAGACTCCCTCTCTGAGACAGGGCAATCTGCATCTCTGCGGGGCCCTGACCTCCTCTTGGACTTCCAGGTGCAAAACCATGATAATAATCCCCTTCTGAGAAAACACACACTGCACAGCAGTGCCAGGGGGAGAATGGGAAGGAGGAGAAGAAGGAAGAGAGTAGATCATCAGATGATGCACTCGCCAGATAATACAGGGGACCATGAGTAAACTCTTCACGCTGATGGTTACGTGACTTTCAGACCCCGTAAGCTGGATGTAGGTGTCCTGAAATGATAAGATCCTTCCCCCTCACAACACAACCTTCAGGAGCGTCAGCAGCCCTGCTTCCTAGTGGCAGCCCTGCTACTGCCTGGTGGAAAAGAATGAAATAATGTCGATCTTGTTAAGAGAAATGCATTTGTCAGCACTCTGAATTTTAATGTGAACTGGCAGCGGATCTCAGTGATAAAGGAAAAGTCTAATACGGATGGTAATTTTGCAGAGACCTTGCTAACACGTGTTACCCACCGGCTTTCTTTTGTTCACCACTGTGAATTATCAACTGACTCAAGGCAATAAAGGGAAAAAGTTATATTTCTCACTGTGTCACTTTCCTCACGTTATCCAAAGCTCACTGCAATCATTTAATTCTGCAGAGAAAACATGGAGTTTATTAATTTCTCCCCCCTTCCTCCCTCAGTATTTCGTAGACAGGTATGGAATAGTGATTGACCGAAAGCTGTGATTCATGGTTAGCAGCAGGGTTCCGCCAAATGCCTAACAAATTCATTTCTGTTGGAACAAGAGGAAACCATCACATTTCCTAATCCTCCAGAAATGAAGCTTGATCCAACACATGATCAGAACCAGCCGTTACCAAGGAATATATAAGAAGCTGTGTAGAAAGCTTGTGATTAAACAACCCAAGGGAAAGTTTCCTCTTAACCATTTGAAGTTATAGGTAGACACAGTGATATTTTTCTATGCAAAGCATCTCGGTTAAAAATGAGGGGTCTACACAGCATGAATAATCAGAATATTCTGAGATTGTTGCTTCTATTCTCTTATCAGCAAATGGGAATCTTTGGTGATGATCTGCAACACTATTTTGCTAGAAACTAATTGCAGAATGGCAGCAAATGCACTGAAGCCATGTATTTATACTGTTCAAATTATGGAACTTCTGATTAAGTTGCGAGATCCAAGCAAACAGCTACAGAACAAAAATGAAGTTACTTCCCTGATTCATTTTAAATGTCTGATAGTTTATGGGAAAGCAATTCCGCTCAATAATCCTGTCATTCTCCTGTATATTGCTTCAGTTTCACTGTACAGTGAGGAATTCCCCAGGTTCCACAGATGAAAAGGAGTTTCCTTGATCAGTCCTAAATGCATTGTCTACTACCACTGCAGCCTCAAAAGTTGTCTCACTAAAGCTCTTGATGCTAGCCACAGTTTACACCAGTCAGCAGATTTAGCCCATTGACTCAACCTCTCCGTGCAGCAGAATTCCCTGCTGTCCAGCACCCCTAATTTAAATACTGCTTCTAGAAAATGTGGAAAATAGCCTTTAAAGTCATCATTAAAAGTATTGCTGGGAGTGTCATATAATATCTTATTTACAAAAGCATTGAATACCATATGTTCAGAGGAAGATGAGCCAAAAAGTGCTAATTACACTGTTACTTAATGGCAATCAGGTAATTATACTCAGCCCACTTAAATACTCTCTGCAATCTGAGTTGCCTCAGCAGTTGAGGAAGAATTACTGCTGCCCCGTCCTGCATGTCAGTGCCCTTTCCTGAGGGCACGGGGTGTGAAACAAACTTCTGAGTACAGACACAAGCCTCACAGCCCATTAGTTCCCCTGTTCCTCCTCCTCCATTTTTAAATGCTCTTCTCTCTGCTCTGCTCAGACACTCAGGAACTTTTTCTCCAACACAGAAACACTTGCAAGATTTTTGACCTCTTAAAATCTTCCATCTCCTTTAAATATTCTTTTGCCTTGCAGAACTAAACCAGCCTACAGGTTGGCTTCTGATCCCTGGGAGGAAGGCAACCATCTCTTGCTGAACTTGGCCAATTTCCCCAGCAAAGTGCTACTCAGTCCTTGCCAGGGTTATTTGGTTCTGCACCTCCACTGTGAACTAATTTCTTTGCTGTGTCCAGCAACAGAATTTGTGCTCAAATCCTTTTCTCTTTCTCAAACCAGCTTCTGGTCAGAAAGCCAACCTAGAGGCAAGGTACAAGCATAGACATGCGCGTATATATGTGTGCATATAAAAAAGTATAAATGTAATTAAATACGTTAAAATAGATTTATATAAAGTTTATATAGAATGTATATATATTTAATATAACATAAACACGCAAACATTTGGAACCTTCCTGGAAAGTTTATAGAGTTTTGCTCTGACACATCGCTGTGGGAAAGCCCATTGATGCGATGCACAAAGGTGATCAGAAGATCTAATCCCTCTCATTCTATAGGCAGCTAAACCACCAGGTACAGCAGTCCTGAGCATTACACAGAAGTTGTACGCAAAAAAAAAAGCATTAAATATACTCAGTAATCGGTGGCAAAATTTGTCATCACTTTAATGCAGCCAGGAGGCAATGGGAGACAGTTTAACAGATGTTTCCATATTTAAACCAGAACAAACAGAACAGATTAATTTCCTCACTTTCTCTTCAGAAGCAAATGCCAGGAAGTTCTGGGTCTGAAATTTCACTGTGTAACACAAGGAAAAAACAATGTTTTGGTCCCATCAGCAAAGGCTGTATATGCAGCTGGGGTGATGTTAAGAACCAGAAGCCATAAATTCAGTCTGGTGCTTGGGAATAAGAAGGTCATAGTGAGGTCTGATCGCACAACCTTGAGTACAAGCAATTTAGAAATATTACACACTACTACTATTAAATAGGAATACCAAAGCAGATTATCTTCAACTGGAGGAAGAATATCTCAGCCCAGCATCAAATTCACTTTTTTCCTGACCTGTGGGGTAGGTTGAACATGGTCTTTTCTTCGTACATAGTGTGTTATTCCCTGAAAGGGATGAAGCTTGCCCTCACTCTCTACCCGTGCCATCCCACTGATTGCAGAGGGGTGTCCCTGGGCACACATCAATGATGAATACAGCCCAGAGGTCACAAGCTACCTCTCAAATTGCAAGACTCCCACACTTAATTCACTGCTCTAATTATACCATCAGCTGCCATTACTCCTGTTATTTAGATTTGTCATCCTGACTGAGCGGGGTGGGGGGGAGCTGGGGTGAGCCTTGGGTCTTGGGAAGGCATAAAAGAGGAGGAAGGGCTTCAGCATCCAGGGATCTTGCACCTGATGCTGTAAAATGGAGCTGTTTTGAACCAGCTGGAGGGGAAACTGCAGTGGCAGTGGCTTGCACCCCTCTTCAGATGAGAGGTGGTTTTACAAATCTGCTTCCTCCCTCTGTGCGTGTGCGTGAGGGGTTGTTTTTCTGCTTCTTTTTTTTCTCACTCCACGTGGTTTGAAGCATACTAAAACTGGCTTTCCAAAGCAAAGAGCTCTGATGCGATGGTGATGGATAATCAGCATCACACAAACCACTGCGTAATTTCATAGGCTCCCTTTTTATCTGTAGCCTCCCCTTATGTGTTGATTTCCTGCAAGCTTTGGGAGGGTGAGTAGCGAGAGCAAAGGGTTAAGGCTCCTACCTCCCCCAGCAGCCGATGGGTTTGTGTGGGTTTTTCCCTTTCCTGAGCACCCATCGCTCCCCACCCCACACGTGAAAGCTGTGCAACAACCCCTTCCTCAACCTTGACTCAAAGGCTGCCAGCTCAGTGATTCACCCCAGCTCCACCACCTGCTTTCTCTGGAACCCCGAGCTGAAAACCCAGCCAAAAAAGAGCCCATGTGGGGGGGTTAAGAGAGCTGTTGTCCCCATCAGCCTACTCATCCCCAAGCTCCCAGTCCCAAATGACAGCTGTAGGGTTATATTTATCACAGGTGTGCAGTTTGCATCTGACATTAAAAAGTGGGGGAGAGGACAAAAAAAGAAGGTGCTCTTCCTTCACAGTAACACTTCCTCTCCCTTTGCTCTTTGGAAGGTTTTACAGGCATTAGACAGTCATCTTTGCAACTGCCTCACCCAAACTTTGCTGGAGCTTAAACACATCTTCTGTGTGACAACGATTTCAGCCCTGGCAGGATCTAAAAAAGGGTTTTAATCCTAGTCATTCTCTGTTCCGCTTAATTGCCTTACCCAACACTTAGGCTTCATATAAAGACAATCCATCTTTTCCCCACTTATTTCTGAAATAATCATTATCCTCCGCTGCAGAAATACAAAAATAAAATAAACCACCAGAGTTAAAAAAAAAAAAATAACCAAAACAGTGACAGAGGTTAGGAGGAAACTTGACATTGAAAACAGACACTCAAATTATAAATGACTTTGAGTAATCCACAACATTTTTCATGCACTTCACAGAGTTCCTTTCTGGAGCTAATGGAGCTTTAATAAAGGATGTTTCTCCTCGCTCCCTTCTCCATGAAACTTCCCCTCCCCTTTCCTCTTCCACTGTGAAGTTTCCATGAGTAATCCCAAAAACAATATTTAGATGACTGGAATGTTAGAGCATAATGTTACTGCATAACCTAGCATGTTCAGAACTTTCCTCTGGGATGGAAATCTTTTCTTTTCAGTATATTAAAGGAGACATAAACATTATAATGAGGATAAAAAATGGATGTTTGAAAAGTTATTTTATATTTTTGCTATATTATTCCATTTATGTCAGCTTGGTTGGAGCAGTATCAGTTATCCTAAATGTTTTCTGGGGACAACCCCCTTTCTTTTTATGGCAGAGGCAGGCCAATACGGTTGGATCTCTCATGTCCTCCCTGCTCTTTTCTCCTGTTTCATTTGCCAGCAGAACACCAGATCAGGCACCAAAAGTGCCGATATGTTTTCCCTAACCTTCAAGACAGCCAAAACTACTCCTGTTGCTTTTATTTGGCATTCATGTAGCCTGTCAAACGGTGAAGTCAGACTATCGGTGAACCAAACTTTTATCCACAATGCAGTTTGTCAGATGAGTCTTTTTCTTTTAAAATTTGGTCTTTTAAAGAGTCTCAATCAGAAAAATTAATAGTTAAAATATTACCAGAGTTGACTGGAATTGTTTTTGGGGATAATGATGCTACAACAGCAAAGCACTTTTTGAGCAAGATTCAGATGATTTTGGGACAGCTCCTTGCTCTTCCCCTGACTTTCTGTTTGACTGTGGGTAAGCCCCACCATTTCACCGGGCAGCAGTTTATCATCACCAAAATGGAGTTGACAGAAGATATTAATTCTCTATCTTACAGGCCATCGGTGTGAATAAATCCATGAAGAAGTGTTCTGGGCATGTCTGCCCCAAAGAGGCTGTGGTTTCGGTGGAGACTCCCAAGACATCTCTAAACTGGTTCACATAGGTACCAACAACAGCCACTCGCACAGTACAGACCACACTACAGACCTGCTACTGTAAAGCTAGCCCAGATATATCAAAATTATAGTGTACACACAACAGTGAATCATTTAATAAGGAGAGGGTTAAAGACAGATACATGGCTTGTCTTTTAGACACTGAATCTATGGCATTAATGTGGTAAGAACAATAGAAAACCTGTTATTAACCAGTTTTGTTTTCAGAATCAACCTGCTTCTCACATCCATTAAAAAACTTGTGGTGTGGTAAATTGGCCTTCACAGGGGTGGGGTTTTTCTTTGCTGCCCTTTGGTTTAAATGTGGCTACTCACAATTCAGATTTCCCACTGCATCAGTGTCTTGAGCAAAGGAGATCTTGTGTTTTTCCACATATAGAGATAAAAGAATCTCAATGGAAATTCACAGGTCCTGCAGACACTTTGCTGACCTAGTCAGCTGGCCATCTTTTCTCATGCAAAGTGTTTCACGTGAACAGCTCTTGTTTTATGCCTTGTAACATTTTCATGTGACTCATGACAAATGATTCATATTTCTTTGGTATTCACCAAATATCATACTTAGAAATCGCATTCTTAGAAATCTTTAATTCCCTTGCGTAGGAGGGGCTGTGGGTGCTCTACTAGGGTTCATTATGATAATGCAATCTCAGAGTGTCACATAAGCCAGTTTATGGTAATAAATAACAATAATCACAAATTCATTAAAGTGTTGAGCTTTCAATTTGAAAAAAAAAAAAGAAAAAAAATGTATGGTAGATCCAGAAAAAAAAACTATCCCAGAGTATTTTTGGACTTCAAATTGGGTGAATAAGATAAATTAATAAGTAAATAACCTGAAAATCTGAGTTCCAGGCTTGGATATGAGGTCTAGGCTTGGGTCTTTGTCTTGCTAGTGGACTTCCAATGTGACTTCAGACAAGTTACTGAATCCCTGTAATTCTATTCTCTCCTATTAAATGTGCTACTTGTTAATGTTTTTTTGTCCATTTTGATCCTAAGTTCTCCAAGTGACAGAAGGAAGATTAACTCTTGAGGCTATACAGGCAGTAAACTGGTGAGAAAGAAGGGCTGGAGGATGCTTATTATTTAGTTTGTAAATGTTCAATACTTCTATTATGCAGTTGACATTCAAATAATGATGAAAACATATAAATTTCCAAAGCTTTTTCCATAAGGGAATTTTTTTGATAATTACATGATGTGATCTAATTTTAGGTGTTTAGGTGCTCTGTCCAGACAAATGCTGTACAAAATTGTCCTAATTCAACCCTCTTCATGTTGTTTCACCCTTCAAGAGTGAAACTTACTAAAAGTGATGGCTATGGGGAACAGGGGTGGGGGGAAGTGTGTACGCTAAAATTCGAAACAAGAAAAAAGAAAAGAAAGAGAAGACAGTGGGATTTTCAACTCTTTATGGAAATTAAGATTTCAGATAGAGTTGGTTGGTGTGTTCTATTTGGCCTGAATTGGCTGATCCATGCAATTTCCACTTCTGATACAGTCATCCTGTGTTAAACCCTCTAAAAGATGTTAATATGCAGACCAGCATGGTGAATGGATGATGACGGATGGATATTCAGCTAGAAGAAGGGAGATTTAGTTTTTGATTTCTGTTCCCAGATTTTTACATTCTACTTTAAAAAGTCACTTAGTAAAGCAAGTTTGCAGTTTTAAATACACTTAACATTTCAAAGCACCTAAGTTCTCTTTTGGATCTGATCTATTGATATGGCAAACCCTTGCAGCTGATCACTTTTGGGTTCATTGCAGCTTTGCTTATGTGAGTGCGTCTTAGCTCCTTAGACTTCTCTGCAGCAGAAGAAATCACATAAGGTTTAAGAATAACATAATATTCATGCTATTGCTGTTTATCTGTAACTAGCACAATTTACTGTAACTGCAATCAGAAAGATGATTGTAAAGTTTAGGAACTTTGCCAGAATGACTGTATAAATCTGCTTTGTGAGGATTGCATCTGTTAGCGCAAGTTTCCCTCTCCCTGTGGCCAATAGTCCCCTCCAAACTCTTACACCAAAACCTGACATGGAAGAGTTTCCTGAAGACCTTACTAGGTGTCTTTCATCTTTTGTCCATGCCTTCTGTTTGTTACAGAAAACTGGGACCACAAAAAGCAATATGGTGAAAATATGCTGTAAATGTTAATTGTGAGGGAAATTATTACTTGCATTTTTTTTCTGAGCTATTCACCAAGTTGTACATTCAAGTCACTGTATTTGCCTTATGTGCAGCTCTTGAGCTTCTCAAAAGCATCTAGGACCTGCCGTTGCCTTGCTTTTGTTGGATACATGTTACTGGGTTTGTGTGGTTTATAGATACAGCAGTAAATATACAAGACTCTTGTGTTTTATGGGACTCAATTAGCATCATGAAAGGGGATCTTTCCTTGGCTTTACTGAGCTCTAAAGCAAAAACAAAACCCACCCACCGCACAAGTTTGTCTCTCTACCATTTTTAGTTTCCTCCTTTTGCATAAATTTTTGCATAAGTTAGAAAGTATTTAATATGATGATGATGACGTTGACCATGTTCACATGTCATTCTAAAGAATTTTTTTACATTCACCTATTAACTCAGAAGCACTTATTTGGAGTCAGCAGAAAGTACATCCTTCCACATAGCTGTTAAGTGACAAATGCCTTAGAGTTAAGAGAATGCCCAAGGCTCACTTAGGTAAATACTATCAGTCTGAAATCGCCTTTTAAGGGGGAGATAACCAAACCCACTCAAGAAATAACAGCAAACAAAGCAAGACAAAGTAAACTCACATTAAAAGAAATTAGTAGTTAACAAAACAGGGTAACATCTTAACAAGCTACTGGTGCAGCACAAATCTCCTCTAAGTACCAGGAAATAAGCCATTGAAGCTTCATCACCAAAGTGAAGTCCCCACTTGTAAAACTTCAGGTAGCTACAAACTCCTTTGATTCGATGCAAATCAGAGGTGATTTTTTTTTTTCCTTTCTTTTAAAAGTGCTATTTGCTTCTAATGTATCTAAACAGTAGGTGAGCTGAGAAAGACCAGGGATTAACAAACACAGGGTAAACTCCCACTGCTCATATATTCATTGAGGATGGGCAAATTTAAAAACAACAATAGCAGCTCTTCAGTGTTTACATGTCTGTTCATCTTACCCTTTCATCTTCTGGCATAGGGTGATATTTAGTGTTATATCTTGTTAATCACTCTAAAATCTTTCTGCTTTGTAATCTTTACTTCAGAGTTACCTGGTATTTCTAACCTTAAATAAGGTATTATACCCACACATGGAGAGGTAATAATAAAACTTCTGTCATGACTCTGTATAGGGATGGATTCCTTTTCAAACTGCATCTTCCCTGGTGCATGCAACCCACTGCTCACTGTCTGGTCTGCTTTCTCCTCTATACATGATTTATGGACAATACAAAACTGTTTCAACTCTCAGTAAGAGGCTTAAGTCTGTAGCTCAGACTATAGGCTCCCAGAGACTTTAAGCTTTGAATGGACTATTGGATCAGCTAGTCTGACCTTCTATACAAAGCAGGCCCTTACATTTCATTCAGCTACCTGTGCAAGAAGTGTTGCAGTTGTATGACTGAATCGGGACTTCTATCTTATGAAACATCTCTCAGAACGTGCATTCAAAAAAATAATCCACCACTTTCTGTGATAACCTGTGTCAATGCTCAGTCAGTGTTGTCTAAAAGCAACCTCCTTATTAGTAATACAAATCTGTCTATTGCCAGTTTGTTGCTCCAAAAGTTCTAGACCGATCTGAAGATGTTTAAAAGACTCATGACTGAATACCACCCTTGGCAATGATCTTGATCTGTTGCTAAAGCTTCTATACTGATTAAATATTTTCTCTCCATTTCCTCATTAATAATGAGTCCTTTAAGCTGTAGGGTTTCAGGATGTCTGTTCCTGAGCTGCGTTTTTCTAGTCATGGCATTTTGGTCCTTGGTGAGTTTCTATTAACTTGAAATCACGATATAGATTTGTACTGAAGCAGTGTTGTAGGTGATGTAAAGCCAGTGGGGAGCTGTGGAAGCATTGCACCATTAAATAAATAATTTGAGTGGCTACATTACTCAAATCACAGTAAAGCATCGCTTCACATTTGCCTTGTGTATACAGGACATGCTGATGCACCTGATGTCAGGTTCAAAAGTAAACACGTTCATGTACCCATCCCATCTTGGTTACAAAAATGCAGTCAAATGAGCAGTAAACCTGGCATAGTTCCACTCTGCAAACATGGAAAAGATATCAAAAGTCCACATTTCTGCAGGTCTCATTTCCTGTTGCTTTACTAGTGAATACTTACAAGGTTTTCGGTCATAGCGAGCCCCTGAACCGATGTGAAAATACCTGGCCAGATCCCTCCGTGGTGTAAAATTTCCATTCTTGATGTCTATATAAATCCAAAGATATGTGCCTGCTAAACCAAGAAGATAACAGTACCAAAATGTAACTAGATAAGAACAATTCCCTAGCCTGTTATGTGGTGGGTTTATTTTCCATGAAAAGTAGAGTGATAATGATAGATGAAATGAGCACGACTAGTCTTGAGAGGGGAAAAAAAGCAGTGTTATGTGTTAACACAAGATGGGTAGTATTTACTACAACTCCCTTTCTTTTCAGTCTTCTCTGCGTTTTAAAATCAGTCTAATAGGGCAGACACAGATTTCCAGGAAAGAATTCATGTTCAGTGTGTCATGGAGTCGACCAATCTGCTGCTTGGCTTGCAGCAGAGCTGGAACTGTTCTGCAGGATGGCCAGCAAAATTGAGGCCAGCTCAGGCTTAGTCCCTGAGGACCTCAGCTCTGTAATTATGTCACCACTTAGTGGAATAATGAACACTGATGGGTTGAAATGAAACCTGGTCCCAACAGATTGAACTTTTTAGCCTGTCCTGTATCAGCCATCTCTTCATTTTTACGTATAGAGTTTCAGTAAAGTAAAGGGCAAGGCCAAGTTCAGAATGGCAGAGATTGACAATAGTAATATGGAGTTTCCTTATTTGTCTGAGGGGTTCATTTGTTGTTGTTTAACTCCCTGGACTTAAACCCTTCTGGCCAGTCTTGAAACCATTTCTTTCATTATTTTTATTTTAATTAATGAGAATAAAACTGGATTTGCTGGTTGCTTACAATATACATGCAATGCGAGTTATTAATTTCCAAGATCATTGTGAAACATCTCTGTATTATATCAGCTATCTCTAATAATGGAATTAATGATATTTATCTTGCAGCTTTGCCCAGCGTTAATTTCTTTCAGTGGTCTGATAAGGTAAATTGCCGCATGGAAGGGGACTGGTGTTTTCAGTGTGGTTAAGGTGGGACCAGCTTGCTCTTTGACTCATGGTTTTGACTACTCATCTCCACCCTCCCTTTTTCATGTCACTGGAGCAAACACCGTCCACTAAAAGTCATCGGTGTGTGGCAAATTGTGTGGCTGTATTGCCCTCTAGTGCTGACCCTCAGAGGAGAAGTTCTAATGTTACTAGGTTTAAGGACAAATTTAGCAGATACGGGTCCTCAGGTCCGCTATTGAGAGGCAGCGTGACTTCATCTTAGGAGATGATGCTATATGTCCTGTGGGGTAGAAGTTCTAGTGTGAGAAATCCCAGCAGCCAGGGAAGAAACATCTGAGGTCTGCTTAAAAGCCATTTGGGTGTCCTATTGCTTAACTGAGAGGAACACTGACCTTTGAAAATGCCACTTACAAATATAGACCATAGAAGGAATGTTTTCTTTAGCAAGGATGTGATTTTTCATGGAAGTGGTCATTATCCTTCAGAACTCCTGTACCCCATTTCTTAAAAGCACCAGGATCCACAGGGTCAAATAATTTTTCTGTCTGATTCAGTACAGGAACTTTGACCTCCTCCATCCCAATCACAATGTCCTAAATACAGGATGACCGGTTATTTTAAGAAGAAAGCTCTTAATTTTAAGAGTAAAGTTCATTTTTTCCTTTCTTTCTGTTTTTCTTCTGCCCTTCATCAGGTCTTGCATTTCTCTCCCCTGAAACTTTAAATTATATTCAGTTATCCAAGGAGAACCATGACCTGTGTTAGATAAAAGTACAGTCTCACAGGCAGTGTATTTTAGACCCTGACTGTGGTCTCTTAGGAGTCATTATTGTTTAAAATCTGCCATGTTCAACACAAGCACCACATAACAAATACAGTTGTTTCTAGAGTGCAACACGAAACACATGTTGTGTAGCTTAGCTGTGACAAGACAGGCCTTGGCCCAGTGTAAGCCCAAGGGCAGAAGAATGGGTAGCATTTTTGGTCCTGTTCTGTTGGGACAATCACATCAGGTAAGATCCAGGTCACCCTTTCTTGTGCTGCTCTGGCTGCACATCTGTTTACACAGGCTGAGAGCCATAGTTGACCTAAATGCTTGAGTTATTCATGTGTCTGAATAGCTGCAAAACCGATGGGTCTATTCACATCACAGCACAAGAGACACACTGCCTTGTCTCCCATCATCAGCAATGTGTGTCAGTCCCATCAGTCCTCACTCATTTCAGGTTAGCATGTTTTCACATAAATGGGATAAACTTTCTATGCTAAGGAGCATCCATCTTTGTGCACCACATGTTTAAAACACATCCTTTGAACAGTAACAGTACCTAGAGAAGCTGTGCTGCCCTATCCTTGGAAGTGTTCAAGGCTAGGTTGAACAGGGCTCAAAGCAACCTGGTCTAATGGAAGGTGTCCTTGCTTGTGACAGAGGGTTGGAACTGGATGAGCGTCAAGGTCTCTTCCAACCCAAACCATCCCATGATTCTATGATTCTGTGATTCTGTGATTCTATGATTCTACAATTCTATGTTCCTGACAGCTTCAGACCATCCTAGAGAGCATTTTAAGGCACAGTGCTTCCCATAAGCCTTTCTCCTCCCCATCCTCAAATTATATGAGCAAAAGTTTTCCTTTATATACTTATAATATTACCAGGGCAGACGCAACCAGCACTGATGAAAGGGCTTCACAGTTGACTGGCCTTGGCCACATACAACTCTGGACAGCCATTGTCCCCCATCCTTGTAAGTGTTTGCCTGAATAGCTAAAGAGTCAATCAGTTTTTCACAAATGTAACTAGTAATTCCATGAGCCCAGATATTTGAGAGTTAAGTGAGAGCTATCTTGAAGGCTGAAATACAGTTCCTGAAAACTAACTCCCCAAACTGACATAAGATTAATTATTATACTTTAACATAGTTCTCCTTTTTTAACTTGTTGACAAAAAAAACCCAACAAACCAATTGCTGGAAATAGAATCTATTTAAAATGTAATAATAACAGTAATAATATATAAAATTTACTATATTAATTATAATTATGATTCTATACATAATATATTATATATATGATAATATTATTATTATAAACCCAACTGAAACAATAATATCCTGTAGGAAAAGCTAAACCTTTCCAAAGAAAACAAAATATTTTCTGAAAACATGGGGATTTTCCCCCAAAATCCCCATGTAACCTCCTTTGTTAGCCCCACCAATGTTATTTTCTTAAAATCTCAGCTGCTCACTTGATGTGATTATCACCTTGAAGCCACTTTGCTGTAGATTCACAGTGTAAACACCATGCTGGCTACATCTCAGCACAGCAACGAAAGCCTCCTCAGAGGACTGGCTGTGTGACATAAGGCAGTAGAAGCGTAGGAAAAAAGCTATTTTTTAATGTTATCTGAAAGGCTATCAGGGGAAAAGTTCTTAAAGAAAAGAAGTTACCAGCGAACATGTCTGCACAGGACATACTAACTTACCGAACAAGTTAATAAAGTGTGGAATAGCATTTTAGCAGTTTGCTTATGATTAGCAAGGGACCATACCCCACATGAAACATGACTCAGCCAGCTGCAAATAAACCCCTCTTCGTCCTCTGAGGTTTCTCTCTTTGATGCTCAACTTATTCAAGATACTTCCCACTGCCTGCCTCCAATTTTGCTTTTGTGGTAAATTGTTTAGACATGATTTAAAAACACATTATGGGCTATGAAGTGAGATAAGATGTAAATCAAGCTCATCCAGTCATTCAATCCAAAAATAATATGCTGGCATGGCGGGATATTAGAACCTCTGAAGGATCCCAAGTGAGAAGTCTTGAAACAAAATCAAAGTTATTGTTGTTGTTATTATTACACTGTGCTGAAGAGTGGAGGATCCTTCCCTATCTGCGATGGGCATCTTGTGTCAGGTTTCCCACACTTTGGAAACCAAAGCAAACCCTTTGATTAGAAAGAATAATATACTGTGGCGTATGTGGTGTGGTCTACTGCTGCCTTGTTGTACTGAATCTATGTTAACATGAATGATGGGCAGGTTGACTTGGGTTAGGTGAAATCTGAACAAAAATAAAACTGCAATGAAATTCCTTTGGAACTTCCTTAGCTTAAATGCCAAAAAAAAAAGAAAAATAATAAAAAGAAGTCCTTCAATTATTGTGTTCTTTATACAGGCTGCAAGTTTGGAATGTATAATAATAACATGATGAAAGGAAGACTAAATCCCCACCAGTGGATAGTATCAAAGTTAAACTTCTCACCTGCAGTATAGACTAGTTACAGATGAATACGATTTAAATGATCCACAACAACAGATATGTTAAATGTTATATTTTATATATACCATATCAACTATGATATAAATACCCATGGCCTAGAAAATGGTCAGGACTGGTAGTTCTTTCCTTCTAACTAATATCACTTATCATTTCCCTGCTGACAAAATCAGGATATGCTGGTAGAGTTTCCTGCCCTGAGAATGTCTGTAAATTATGTATGAAACTTGCCTATTGCTTACTCTAACACTGTAGGATGCAAATTGCCTGAATGAGGCCAAAAGTCAGTTCTGTCCTTCGGAGAGGTTCTTGAAGAGATATAATTGCTTTGGTCATTAAAAAGCCCATGACAACCAGACATGCGGTTGGTGGTCATTCTGAAGCACAAGCTAGCTTAACCTTTCATTATATCTAAGAAAATTCATTATATCAAGGAAAAAAAATGTTCACATGCTCTTCATTGCATAATTTTGGTATCCTAAATTTAGATACACTGGTCCTTGAGCACCTTGTGAAGGAAAAAAATGCAGACCTCCTTTGCTACTCTATGACAATCCCTTGTGTAGCATGGAAGAGTGATCAGGTTTGTGGCTGAAGAGATGCTATCTGGTACCTTATGGCATTCACAGTGGCTGGATGATTTGCAAGGCAAATGGTGTGGAACACAGTTAAGGCACACACTGAAACGATCCTAGGAAAGGATGACTATTCTGTGATTCTACAAACACAACCAATGCCAAGTAGTCATTCAGCTAGATGGAACAGGATTCCTTCACCTACTGGAAACAGGGCAAAAAAGCGAACGGTGGACCCTACCAACAAAATGACAGAACTGGAGAGGAATCCAGGTGTTCCAAACCTTTACGTCGAACTAGAAAGTTGCAGATATCTGTTCCCAACAGAATGAAACTGCTTTATGGCAAAATACTTGATTATGTTGGAAATCACTTAACCTCTGACCTGCTCTGTCCAAATGAGACTAACTTCTGCTGCCTGTGGTCATGCTAAAGAGAAGGTCACCTGTCCTGGCTGAAAGCAGAAACTAAACAGTCCTAACCCATGTGTTTTGTTATTTGATGACTCAGGCCCTAAATGGTGAATAACAGAAGTTGAATGGGATTCAACCCAAACAAAAGTTGAACTCTTTCCCAATGCTGCATTATTGTCAGACATTCCTGAATAAGTGGTACAACCTTATGTAAAATCCAAACAAACCTAGCATGTGAAAATGGCATTTAAGCCAGAATAAAGTGTTAAAATAAATGTATTAGGCAGCAAGGATATGTTTTGTAAACACACCAGGATTTGTGAACAGATTGTCATATTATGTTAAAACCATTTAAAACCCCATTTGTGACTACAGCCATTTCATAACATCTTTTCCTAAGTGGCTAAAGAGACATATGTGTTTAGTCTATTAAAGGGGAGAGCAGGAGCACGTGGGGAGTGCTAGTCCACATTACTGAGTCTGTGTTACAGCCTGAGCTAGCATCTTGAGCTGATATTGGCAGTCCTTCGCTGCCAGTCACCTTGCTGAGCACAAGTGACCTCTTCTGCTTGTGTTTTTACCAGGTTTTAGAATTAGTGTTCATGGTAAAATAGCACCCTGACTACCAAAAACGACGACTGGAAGTCTGGCTCAGCTACACAGTTAGGCCCACTTCTGCTCTGCAAAGCAAGAATGAGCATATCCAACACTTTATGGCATGTATTGAATTCAGATTTCTTTGTTGAATGAGAATCAAAGATCTGAGACTTTTCCAAATCTGAAGTTTTCTTTCTTGTACATACTTAGGATTTTTGCTCCTCTTTCCATTAAGCCCACATCTTCCATGGTCATTACTTCAGGCTGCTTCTGTAAAATTGATGAGAAAGGGGTATCTTCAGGGGTCTTTGAAGGGTTGCTACTATCTCCATTGAATAGCCAAGGGACCCAAACACTCAACTTGATGTGATTTTTTGATGAATGAAATGAGAGGAAATAAATTGCACTGGGCAGGTAATTGTTAGGGTTTTTTTTTAAAGTAAAAAATAAAAACCCCTGCTACAGATCAAGATTGTCAAATGGCACATATTGAAATGTGTCAAATGGCACATATTGGAGTGGGATGACTGACTTCTCTGAAGCTCCTTTTGGGTGGTAATAGCTGAGGATCTTGCCCAGGATTTTCTGACTGAAAGTGAACAAAACCATTAATATCAAAAGATTCAGTCATGGAGAGCTTGGTTATTCCAAGTTAGCTTTTGTCACATGACAGTATTGTGAATTTCATGAATTTCTCAAAATCAGGGGGTTGGCTTAAAATAACCTTAAATGGAAAAATAAATGAGTGAAGGGATCATGCTTATGTCTGAAGCATGTTGTATAAATTTAGGTCTCCCCCTCCAGAAATACAGACAAAAATAATAGAAAAGCTAAGAAACAGCTGCAGTGACCTTATGATAAATTCATTCCAGGAGATGGGGATTTGTATTAAACAAGGATCACCCCAGTTCTCAAGCAGAATTTGCAAAGGTAAGTGTGTATTACCACTCAGAGCTTAGCAACACTGGTCACTCAGAAATGGATCCAGAAACAGTACTGGCAAATCACAGTGTGCCATTCGTTGCTAACTGTCAAAGGCTTTGTTATCAGCATCACTGTGAGATCCACGCTAATTATTTTACTCCCTTCCCAGCCTGGTGTTTCCAAGTTTGCTCGCTAGCCCCAGCCACTGACTTTTCACAATAGAATTTCAGTCTAGCTGAAGTTAATTAATTTATACTTGGCTCTGTCTCCCGTTCCTCATTTGTTAAGCCATCCCTTTCCTCTGCCTCAGCAAAACCCTGTTACCTCATCTGTTGGACTGATCCTCATGGGAGAGTGTCCAATCTGGACATAGGTGTTAACCCTTCCCCAACCCCCTGGTTGTTGCTGGGAGGATTTGCAAAGAGGGACTTCATGAAACATAGGGGTTTATGAATTGTCCTTAGATAGAAAAAAGCACACAAAGCTTGTTTGTGCGATTACAGTGCCGCAGCATGAAGCATAGAGATTTTTAGGACAGTCATTATGATTTATAATTGTAAGGAAGCTGTCCCAAAGGACTTATTTTATGTTGAGAGTAAAGCTTCTTTACCCCACTGTAACACTGCTGAGGGACCCCAAAGTGGAGACATATCCTGGCACCCACTGAGTTCTCTTCAGGGGTGAGGAGGCTGCGGAATTAAGGAGTTGGGCCCCAAGCATCTTTAAAGCTTCAGGCAGAAAATGAAAGCTGTTCAGCCAGCGACTTCCCCTCCAGCTCTTTCTACCCCTCCTGTTTCTGAAACTGCCTCTGCTTTAAATTCCCAAAGCGTGCTTTCAGAAACCTCTCTGAAACTCAGAAGCTCCTGTTTGGAATATTAGCTGTAAATAACCTTCCAAGATAAGCTTTGTATGGTGAAGTGGAAAAACTTCCTTTGACTCTTCCTTGACGATGCAGCACAATGCGCCCTTACTATAAAGTTTTCCTGTTCATGTATGAAGCAGATACGTCTAATGAAATGTCTTTCAACTCCATAGACACTTGCTATATGCATCCCTGTTAAACCACCCTGCCTAGCCAAGGCAGACACATCCACTGGCACAATAGGACAATCCAAATGAAGTGATGTTATTCCTCAGCTGCCATCATTCGGGGGGGGGATATACAATGAGATATAGGCAAGAACTCAATTAAAATTGCCATTTTAATTCAGATGATTTAAGAATTTCCTTCTACTCCTAAAGATGGATAAAGAGGTTTCCTATCTTTACATTTCAACCCAGTGGCTGATAAATTCAAGGCACTTCTTGTCGGCATATACAGCTCACTGCAGAAGCTGCCATGCCATCAAAAATGACTTCAGAGAGACAGCCAGGGATTCAAGCTGCTTCTTAGCACCACTAAATAGGTTGATGCCTATAATTCCTAAAACCATAACAGCTCACTAGTAATTTCTGTCATTTCAACAATATAGTTTTAGAAGAGATTTAAAAATGTATCACTACTATTTCATCAAATGCCACATTTCACCTTCTGTAGCCACTATTTTGTATCCTTCTTCGCTATGAAATTGACTTCAGTTCTTCAAATGACACATCTGTTTAAGCCTTATCTGTTCAAAGAAAGCTAATAAGCATAGCTAGGTTTAAAAGGATTAACTTGGATGGGAATTCTAAAAGTTTTCAAACAGTCTTGATAGTATTTGCTATTAAAAGGGAGAAAAATGGAAAAAAATATACATTTACCTTCTTAAAAACTCTCTCAAACTTACAATGATGTGAGATTAATTCCTTAGCAGGTCAAATGGATGGGAATGACATCTCTGTGCTTCAGGAAGCTCCTGATAAGTATCTAATATCTCCCGGAGTACTTTTAAGATCAGTGCTGGAAAAGAGGGAAAGTTGCATTTTTTATTTTGAGTAGTAAAATTCAGAATAACACCTATATATGTGTGAAAGCTCTCCTCAGTTATACACAGATACATGAGAGCTGCTGCAAAAACACAAATAAAAATGCTATGAAGTGAAATGCAGACAATCAACCCCCTTGATTAAAAAAAAACAATAAAACAACAACAAAAGTTGTTTTCCTGTTTTCATACTACTAACATAGGTTCCTATGAGCCCCAGTGTCCACCTTGCTGTATCTCCAGCATATCTTCAACGAAGTTTAAACACTAGGATGTAAACTGAAATACATTCAGAGTTACTTTAGTTGCAGAAAATAGATAAACTATCATCAGTGGCAGATTAGCAGCATGAACGGCATGTTGGGGCTCAGTTCTGCTGAAATCAACCTGCTCTTTCCAGTGAATCCAGTGGTATTGATGTGAGATTCAGGAGTTGATTTGTGCTGGAAGCCATCCCCATATGCATGAAAAGAAGATGGATGAACTGTGTAGAACCATGCATTAAACTTTCACTCACTCGAGAGGACAAGGCTGCAAAGTTTCAACTCAAGATGGGATCCTTTTGTCAAGAGACAGTGAGAAATCGCCCCAGATCCAGCAACAGTGAACCTCAACATGTTGAGTTAAGTAAGAAATAACTGCCACTTGAGAAGTAGTAAATATTGCTAAACTTAATTGTTGTCTTCCACAAGCAGCAAATCAGCACATCAATAAACACATAATTTTTAATTTTTTCATGAAAATTGAAAGCAAAAAGCTATTGTCACCGTTTCTCCAGGAGAGACTGACTCTGATGAGTGACTCTGACTCTCTCCATATATAGAGTTTAGATGCAGTTAAAACTGACAGAGAGAGAAGCCAAGCAAGGCAGACACAGGCCCTAATACTGTATCTGTCAGTCACAAAGACGGGCTGCTCACCTTTAGCTTTAACCAAATTAGCACATCAGTGACTTACTCATAACTCTGGGACTTTAATTCGTAGCTTGGCAAACCACAAAGAAGAAACCAAGGTACAGATTTCATGGTTATTTTTTTCCAATAAATGCTTCAAAAGCAGCCCAAATGATGCAGGAGATGTGTTTGCAGTGGCAGAATATCCCAAATCCTCTGATATTCTGGGTTTCCCTACCATACAGAGGTAGCTCAGGAGGTAACTTACAGAAATGCATCAAGACAAAACACAGGTTTTGATTTGGGTTTAGATTCACGCCAGTGACAAGCTAGAAATCTCTTCATTTGTTTTGCTGTAGTGAAACTATATAGAAAGTGAATCCAGAGGAGAAACTTTCATCAGCTTTGGATTTGAACCAAAAGCCAGACCTCATAGGTTGGCTCAGCCCCAAAGATTCATGTCAATATCTACTTTCATCAGAAAGTTGGAGTGGGAGGCTGAGATCCTTCTCTGGGTCCTTATTCATGTGTAGGCTCTGAGGAGAGATATGAACCCACTGAACATCTAATCAAGATCTTTGGAAACCTTGTTTACTTTTCATTCTTATTTCTGCCTTCTTTAACCCTCGGAAGACCTTGGCACTGTCATGCTAAATATTGTTTTCAAGTAAAGATCATTTAAACAGTTTTTGGATTAGCAGCCTTTTGAGCTGTGAAGCTCCATGTGAACAGGACGAAGGTGAGCCTTCCCATAAAAGTCTGGATCCAGTTCTATGTCGAAATTCTAATCCATTTCCCTACAAAATTCATCATTGTTCAGCTCTTAAGATATTACATCACTTTAATTACTAGTGGAAAATGATCATTTCACCCAGTTAATCCAGTTCGTCTTTGAAAGTATAATAAAGTACTATCTAATAATAAACTATGTGCTTATCATCTGACCAAGCTTCTAGCTAAAGTACTGTTTACTGATCTAATGATCTGGCTTTGCTTTAAACAATAACATCTAAATATAAACACTGATTCTTCCACTTGATCTCCTACACATTTGATTTTATGTAGGTCTTTAATGATGTCAGTAAGGATGGGCTTTAATGTATTTAAATAAAACAAAGTTGGAGAAGCATGTGGGAGAATAAGAATTCAGCCCCACAGTTGAAGTGTGTTGGGTAATAATTTTAGGCAGTGTAATGTGTCATACCTGCCTCTCAGGTGTCTTATTCATATAGGGTCACTTCCAGCACATGCCACAGGGTTGGACTGAAAACCACAGACCAGAAGACCCATCGGCATCCAGATGGCCATTCCTAATGCAGTGAATAAATTTACTTGTTGAAGAAAGCAACTACATCAAAGTCTTACAGGAACAGGTGTATAGAAAGGATGTGAAACAAACTCTAAGATGGTTCTCTTTTTCCTTATGATGAGTCCAAGGCTGTGTTGAAGTTTCTGGTAAAACTCCAGTATCTTCACTAAACAAAAGCACACATGAAATTCATGCTGACAGTTCAGCACGTTAGTAATCAACAAATTGCAATTACTTCTCTTATGTGCAGCTCTGTGTAATAAAAGCTGAAGAGTTACGAGGAAAATGATTTGGCAGCAAAGTACAAACACACCTGAAAACCAGTGTGAAAGTCCTGGGTGATGCTGCCTGGTCAGCCTCTGCCTCTGAGACCTGAGCCCCCATGGTCATAAAACACATCATTCCATTCCATCTTTATTTCCTGCATCCAAACCTCTCCTCACTGAAGAAGGTTTGATTTCAAGAATGTGCAACCATGTGTGAGACTCATGCAGAGCCCCACGGGAAGGAGGTTCCAGGCACAAAATCTGCTTCCAGATACTTGAGGAGAAGTGGTTTGGTTCCATAGGTTAAATCTCCAAATAACAAACAGGATTTAGGGCAACAATAATCAAGACACTATGAAATTTGTGCATTTGAAGGAACTTGTCTCAGCAGACAAGCAAAGTGCCCATACCCTCATAGCTATTCATGCTGGGACAGAATCTGGCCTTGTGCTCAAAGCAGATGTATCCCATATTCCCAGCAAACCTGTGTCTCTATAAGTTTGTCACTGAAAACACCACTAAAAGAACATTTTTGATGTATTTGGAACAACATACTACGAAAAAAAAAAGAGCAAACCACAGTTCCCCATGGCTTGAGGGTCACCCAGAATCTGTTCCCACAGTTCTATTCAGCTAATGAAGTCATATAACCCTGCACAAAGTGGCACTGGTGACCCCTGTGTCACTGGATGCCAAACTTTAAAGGTAACATGATAATGGTTTTGGATGTAGAAACAAAGAAAGTCTATGTGCAACCACACAAGCAAGGGAGTGACAAACAAAGATGCTATAGAATGGGAATAGGTAATTTCAGGCAAGGAGAATGTAAAGTAATCGCTCTTGCCAGTTCCACTGCTCATTGCCATGCAGGCTTGGCTTTCTATTCTCCTTCTCTGCTTTTGCACCTTTTATACCCAATGAAGAGATTTGTTTTGTAACATGGAGCAAAAGCACATAAACAAAGTTACTAATTCCCCCCAATTTTCACATGCAATCAAAAGCACGAGTATCCTACATGGGGCTGTGAGACATAGTGTCCTCCAGCGTTTGAAGCCTCGACATAAGATACTCCACGAACATCTCATTAAACATTTATTTTCTCTCCCTATTTGTGTGACAAATTCATGCCTTTTTTTATTTTATTTTTCTTTTTCTCCTCTTTTTCTTTTGTTTTCTTTTTCTCCTCTTTTGTTTTCTTTTTCTCCTCCTTCCTTTCACTCTTTTCCCCTTTCTTCCTTGCTGCCTCCCTTGCTCCCTATTTTTTTTTGTGTGAACTTTGAATATAAGAATGAAAAACGTTTTAATAATTCTCATGCAGTTTGTTTTCAGCTTGAAAATACATCAAATCTTTGACTGCAAGAATGCCTGTGTAATAGATTTTGAATGTAAAAGAGGGCATGAGTTTCCTTGAATTCAGATTAACTACAGAAAAATCAGGTTTCTCACATATGCTGAAAATAAACTAAACCCCCAAATATGATAATTCTATTAGTTTTACTTTTTAGTTTAACATAAACATTTTTGCAAAATGATGTAAGGTGAAGAGAACAAAAAAGTTTATCTGCTTTTCTTTTTAAAATTGCAGATTATGCTTCAAGTCACAAATACGCATTAAAATAGACTTTTTCCATGAAAGCAGTGTCTTTTATATTTGTAATGCACTTCTTTAAAGAGCTCTAATTTCTAGTAATGAATTGTTGTGATCCCCATTTTGCAGCTGGAAGCCTGAGACTTGGAAACACTCAGAATCTCTCTAGCTAAACCACACAAGCAAGCCTTGTGCTTCAGCCCTGAGGCCAAGTGGTGCAGCCTGACTCATGTCCACATGCCTAACCCTCCCTCCCAGACAGAAAAACCTCAGGGTGGTTGCATCCAAATAGCCTATGGAGAGCCATGCTTGGCTGTTGCTATCCCACACATTGCGTCTGAACATTATCTGGGAGAGTTTCAGCAGTCCCAGCCCAGATCTGTGCCATAGTGATGGCTGGGCTCAGTATAGAATCACAGAATCAGCTAGGTTGGAAAAGACCTTTAAGGTCATCGAGTCCAACCATTAACCCAGCACTGCCAAGGCCATCACTGACCCATGGCACTGAGGCCTCGTCTCCACGCTGTGTGAGCACTTGCAGGGATGGTGCGGTGCCTACAGCCCTGCCCTGGGCAGCCTGTTCCAATGCCTGAGCACCCTCTGGGGCAGGAATTGTTCCTCAGCTCCATCTAAACCTGCCCTGGGGCAGCTTGAGGCCGTTTCCTCTTGTCCCATCCCTTGTTCCTTGGGAGCAGAGCCCAGCCCCTGCTGGCTCCATCCTCCTGTCAGGCACTTGTAGGGAGCCATCAGGTCCCCCTGAGCCTTCTCTTCTCCACACTGAACCCCCCAGGTCCCTCAGCCCTTCCCCATCAGCCCTGTGCTCCAGGCCCTGCACCAGCTCCATTCCCTTCTCTGGCCCCACTCCAGCACCTCAGTGTCTCTCTTGCAGTGAGGGCCCAGAGCTGAACACAGAATTTGAGGTGCAGCCCCATCAGTGTCCAGTAAGGGGGAACAATCACTGCCCTTGCCCTGCTGGATATGCTATTGCTGACACAGGCTAGGATGCTGTTGGCCATCCTGGCTGCCTGGGCACCAGCTGCTCATGTTCAGTGGGTACCAATCAGCAACCCCAGGTCCTTTTCCATCAAGCAGCTTTCCAGCCTCTCTTCCCCAGGCCTGGAGCATTGCATGGGGTTGTTGTGACCCAAACACAGGACCCAGCCTGTGTAGACCACAGACAGCTGTGCTCCATTCCATCCTGCTGCAGGTCGTTCAATGGTAGCTTATAATATCAGCTTATTCCAAACTGTTATTCCAAAATCTGGAGAGGGTCTCTTCAGACCCTTTTCATACGTAATTTTCATGCAAGCAGGAACCGAATTTTGCAGAGCCCCTACACTCTTGTGCAAAGCATCTGCAAAGGCAAAGCACCACCTGGGTGCACGTTAGCAGACTGATCCAGGGGTGAGCATGAATGCATCACCATCATGCTGCATACAAACCTTACAGAGAGGCCCATGTTGAGAAAGAACTGTGCAAGCTCACACAACTATATAGCTTTTCCAGACCAGAGCTGGCTTTTACCTGCTCAGTTCTCAAGAGAAGGAGAAAAGATTACATCTGCCTATATTCATATCTGAAGGCTGGATTCTGTTGTATTTTTTAGGTCTACCCCTAGCATAGCTCAGCTTTCTATTGTTTCCTACTTCAGACTTATGGTAGAAAACAATTTTGGTGAACTGCCTAACTCTCGCATATATCTATTAATATATAAATGTTAAAATTAATCTGCATTGCTATAAATAAAGAGTTATTTTCACGAGACACATAAGCAATGTTTCATTCAAAATCTACGATCTGAAAGTACGCATTTTGTCTTAGTAAAATATGTGGTGGGTTTCCTGTATGTGACATTAAAAATAGTGAACGTTTCCCAATGGACCATTTAACAACAATAAATCCAGACTTGTTCCTTATAAAGAAATGTTGTCAGCAACAAATTGTTTAACAGTTGTTTTAAGGTCATGCTTTCTAAACCCACTTACTTCCCACAGTATTTACGGCACCACTATTTAATATAGTTAAAATGTGATTGATTGTATGTGTGTGCGTGGGCATGTATGTGATTATTTTCATTAAACAAAATAGTCCTATTGCAATCTTATCAGAAATTGCAGAAAGAACAGAATGAAAATGAACTGAATTAATAATAAATTGAAGGAGGATTGTGCAACACCAGGATTGCTGTTAAAGGCGAGATGAACTTGAACTGAAATGGTTCTCAAAGCCACTTGGTTTTGGGATGCATTTGGGCTCAGTCCTCTCTTTTGGTGAGACAGTAGGTTAAAAAATCACTGATGCCCACCCCTCTAGGGACATGGAAGTGAATGGAGACAATTCCCTTTTGTAAAGAAAAACGGGTAATTTGGACTTAAACTCACTAGGAAGTGCTTGTGACTGAGTTGTACAGCAGCACCTAAATCATTGCCCCAGGTTTTGGTTGACACAGAAACCAACATCTCTTGTCACCAAGCAAAATAAATCTACTAAATCCAATGCTAGGCCCTTCTGGCCTTGTGTATGCACCTCTCAAACTCTTCATTCTGCTATTTCCCACCTTTACACACACATAAGGCCAAAATTGTCCCAGTCCTTACCTTGCCAAGCATCTCATCAACGCTAAGGAGCTATTTGCTTACTTAAGTTTAAATAAACCTTTTTCCAAGGACTTCATGACCGTGCACCGGACGCAAATACTAAACATTTACATACATAATAAAGTAAAACAAATTTGCCATACAAATGCAGTTACCTGACTCCAAAGTACCAGCATTTTTACCACTGCTGTAAAATCAACTTATATATACATTTCACAGGGTTGAAGAATTAGTCTCTCTCTCTCTTTGGTTAAATCTAGGGCTAAAATACACCCAGGTTTAAACTAGTCATGCATTAGGATTATTTGAGGCAGCTGCTTGACACCTTTGGGTAGCAGACACCTTAGAAGAGCTCTTTATTCTGTGTATGCGAGTTTAAACTTATTGTCCTGTGAGTCTTGAGTGTATATGGAGCATCTCTGCCTGCCTCTTTGCACCAGACTGAAGAACCTGCAGCCTGTAGCTTCTTACTCTGTGATAGAGCTCACAAGCTGTTCCCAGGCACACAGGGAGTACTCAGGTGAGACAAGCAACAAGTCCAGACCTCTTCCATCCCACTAAATTAACTTGGTTTTATTGTTGCCTCATTCCCCACACTCCCAGGCCAGCCCCCACTTGTCCAGTTAATATCCACTGTTATGTCCTGTCTGGCATACAGATGGTAAGCTTGCCAGCTCGGGGACTATCTCTTGTTTATGGCAACCCCTGTCCAGTTGGGCACTGATTCTTCACTGGATTTCCTAGCCTCCTTTCTATTAAAACAAGAAATAATAATGTCTATCAAGATTTTGCACAATTAACCTTAGTCCTTAGTGGGCAGGAAAAGCACCCAACCCTTCACAGCCTGGCTTTATTATTGTTTCTAGTACTTTTGCAACTACAGGCCACCAACTAGACTGAATCTACTGCCATCTACCACAACTCGAATTAATTCTACCCAACGTGTTTCAAGCCAAACAGCAAGTTAAAATAACTGTATTTGCTTGCATAACAGCCTCACACATGCAATGGTCTTGCTGTGTAGCCGCACCTTTTGACTGGCTGTGAGCAACGCTTTAAATAATGGGTGCACTATTGGTTTTTCAGGGAGAAATCTAGGGAAACATAAGCAGCCATTATGCAAGTAAATATGATAATTATAAATATCACATGTTAACAGAAAACAAATATGTGACTGGCTGGCACCTCCTTAAACTCTCAGAGTAAGAAGCAGACTGGGTTTTTTATTACTAGCTGTCAGGGGACAGAGCTCCCATTGTGATACACACTATATATATGCAAAATGAGATGCTATTCCCTCCTCACCCAAGAGCTGGCAATCTTCGGGCATAGACACATTGCCTGGTCACACAATCTGTGCCAAAGCTTTCAACTCATTAGACCACACACCTTCTCTCGTACAAAATCTGCAATAATATCTATATTATTAAAAATGGACTTTTGCCATAGAAACAAACCCAGCACATTAAGCAAGTCTATGTGAAGAGAGTGGCTTGCCGCATGACCTCAAAAGCTTGCGATGCCAGCTGTGACTATAAGCTATCTCTTTCTGCTCAACAGCTTACTAATAATTCAGACAACCCTTGCTCTCGCTGAATTATTTTTGTGAGCTGAACTGGGAGAGCACTTGCGAGAGGAGAGCATTTTGTTAGAGTTCTCAGTGCTGCTCTGAATGTGACTGGCAGCATGTTCTGGCAGCCCTCCATTTGGACGGCACAATGGTGTCGCTTCTAATAATGAGGAACGTACAGACGTTTCATGAGCTTTCAAAGCATCGCTTTGCTGCAGACTTCAGGGCACTCGTATTTCTTGGAAGTGTTAATAAGTACAATGGGAAAAAAATAGGCTTTATTAAAGGGAACTTCTAACGCTGGATAATCTGGCACGATGAAGACTTCTTTTAAAGAGGATAGTAATGTAGTTTGCCTAGAAATACCTTGATTTTTGGATAGACTTTGGGCTGTTTTCTAATTACATTTGAACTGTCTGGTGACTAAAGAGCACATCACTTTTGGAAGGGAGTTGATCGCTCTCTCCTCCTGCTTTTTAATGGGTTTATTTTATTATTTGGCTCATTTGTCTAATCTTCATCCATGGAGGTGTTCAAAAGTCTTCTGGACGTGGTCTTGGGAAGCCTCTTCTGGGCGACCCTGCTTGAGCAGAAGGATTGGACAAGATGATCTCCAGAGGCCCATGCAACCTCAGCCAATCCGTGTTTCTGTGAATTAGATTTCAGCCTTTTTAACAGACAGAATAGTTCCCACTTAGTCGCACAGCACACACAGAAACAGAAACAAGTCAGGCCAAATACTCATTAAGTTGTGGCAGAAAGAGACACAGTGGCCCAGAAAATGAAAAGTCCTTAAAAAAAAAAGTCAAAATACGCCTTTCTCTAATATTTATATGTTCTGGATGCATTATTGCTGTTTTGGGGGATGCAACAAACTAAAGTCCTCTAATTTGGCCCTTCTTTGAGAAGAGGATTGGTCCAAACCTTCAGCAGCCCTTTTCAGTCTAAACAATTACATGATGTTATAATTATAATCTTATCCCTAAATTAGATTATCTGGGCCTTTCTCTGGAGCCCTTCTGTATCCCACTGTCTCACTGGTATGAAATGCGTAGATATAAGCATATAATATGTCTGTACCCATGAAGACAGAGTTGGTCATTACATTAAGATCATCTGACTGAAAAGGATGTTGGATTAACTCAACTGAGTAAGGGAGAATGAGTAATGTTAAGAGATCACATTCCTGAGAAACTTGGATATATTCTGAGAAGGGCTGCTGACCATGGTTTAAGTATATTTAGAGCCAAAGCACTGTTAAAATATAAACTGAGATTCCCCCCATCAGTCATCCACATCCTTGTAAAACAGAGCTTCAGGTTTCAGTGTTTACTTATGTGTGAATTTATGCTTTTTCCAAAGCAAATATAAAGCTACATATTTTGTTGTTGAGTTTATATAAAGGCAAACTCTGAACTTTCATATATGCCATGTTTATCCCAAAATATTTGCTTCTCTGGACAGGCCCAAAATATTCATCATCCGTGTTGAGCAGAAGTAGCTACATTTTAATGATCTTTCAGGTAATATCCACGAACAGTGTTTTAGTGGTGTGTGTTTACCCATATCCTTCAGTCCTATGGAAGTCAGCGGTGAGGAAACACATGTCTAACAGCTATGCTGTAAGAAAAACAGAGCTTGGGGATCTCATTAGGAGCTTTTAGTCTGATGGTAACATTACTTCTTTATCACTAATACGTATTCTAATAAAGGCACAATACAAGAAAAGTAAACACAGCTTGCCTGTATGTAAGGCAATCTAAAAGTAATGCATTTCCAAGCAAGATTTTGATGATACCCTCAGTCAGATAAAACCTGGTGCTTTCGCATGTATTTAGACCCAAGCTCCCATTGTTAATTCAAGCTACTATATTCTCTCCCTTTAACTAGCACTTATATCTGACAGCTGTAAAGGCTTTCAGCCATAATAAATCTCTCCCTGACTTCCCAAAGCAAACAGTGTTGAAGTGAGTGATCCCTCCAATAACATTTTGTCAGCTCAAATCACCACTGTGTTGTGAGTTACTCAGACAGTCTATGCTGTTTGCTTCCCAGATTTCTTATGGTACTTATTTCCTGCATTTGCTCTGATACTGGTATGTTGTCAATCCTAAAAAAGTATTTTACTGCAGCTGTGCCTGTTGATTGGATGAATTACTTTGTTCATTTTAACTCTGGCAAGTTTCACTTTTGAGCTACTCATCGGATCCAGGTGTTTTTATTCTCCCCAGAGGCATAAGGTGTGTTACAAGATCTCACTGGAGAGAATCTGATCATTCAGTGGAACCTGAAAAAAAGCCCCAGATTATTTCAATCAACACCAATAGATTCTTCACAACTGATCTACTATGCCTTTTATTTAAATTCAGGAAAAATACCTAGGTCCCTGCTTTCCTGCCTACACTGCAGTGTGTTTAACTCTTCAGCACAATTCAATTTCTTCAGTATGCTATTAAGATGCAAGAAAGGTAAAAGAGTAAAAGAAATGGAAATCAGTCTGTACTTGGACCTGAACACCCCAAACTAGTTGCTGGTTTGAGAAAGGTAATTCCTGATGATTTACTAAGGCATCCCTCCACTTTCAGCCCTGTATTATTATGAATACACTCACACTTAATACTTGGTTTTATGTTTTGGGAAACCTCTGCCATGACAGTGCCTAGTGGGTGATGGAAAGGATCAGATGTACAGCTAACACATCAGCTGAGGGTAACAGTGTATCTCCAAAGGCACCAGATGAACTTTGGCGGACCTACACACTTAGACACACTCAATTGCTCCCTTTGTATCCCAACCCCATATCTAAAGCTGGCAGTGTGGGAACTACCTTGGATCATCCATTGGTACCGTCAGAAGCTTCATGAGTTACTTAGAACAGCTGGAAAGGATCCAATTGCATCAGAGAGGAAAATGCTATGAGAAAGTCACATGCCTTCACAAGTTATTCACACCACCTTGTGAAGCCTATGGCTAAGAGCACAAAAAAGAAGAGGAGCTGTTATTGAACACATGACCATATGGTTAGCTTATCTTTGTCTTACTTGCAGACTCAGTATTTGTGGAGATTGTTTGAGTGCAAAGAAAATATAAATGTTTTGCGAATATCCTGTTTTAAAAGTATTTCCTACTTTTAAAAGGATACTTAACTGCAAGCACTTTTGATCTTCTCCCCAGTGTCTGATAAAAGGTTTACACTAGTTAGATCTTCTGTGCTCAAAATTGGATACAGGAACCTAGGTTGGGGTGAAATAGCCATGGCTCTGGCTGTATCAAGATAGCCATTGCTGCCAGACGAAATCTAGGAACCCAGAATTGCTCTGAGGTGCAGATATCTAACATCTGGGAATCTAAAAACACTACCTGACAACAAATGGACCCCTAGAAAGGAGCCCCTGACATGGCCAGTTCTTCAACTGGTCCCCACTGCTAATATCAGCTCAGTATTGTCCTGACTAAGCATCAGCCGGCTGTACCCATGGAAGTCCCAGCTTTCATCAAGCACGGTAGAGTGGTGAAATAGCTCTGGAAGGGTCTAAACCCCAAGGGTTCCCATAGAATGATCAAATCATTGCTCTTCATACATCTCCCCAAGGTGGTTCCAAATGTATTTTAAGGAGACTTTGCAGAGCAAGTCAACTAGTCTTAAAATTGGTAACGAAAGATCTCAGTATCCTACTTCTAGGAGGATGAAGGTCCCAGTGTACATATTTACTGGTTTTAGAACCTCACCACTGCATGCAGGACCACTGACTGGCATACAGAGGCTTACAGACTACATATGCAGTGCTAAGAATGTAGGATCAGTAGCTTATCTACTCTCAGCTTACACATTGCAGTTTCTCAGACATCTAAAAATGTAATTTAATATGAGCCATTATAAGGAAAACCATTGAAGAATTCCTGATGATTAACTTGAGGTGCCAACTCACTCTTCCTAAAAATCCTTTTTCCAAATGGTTATTTTTTGGTGTTGCCCTGATCAATGCATGCTAGAATTCATAAAAGAAAGTGGGGCACCCTGAAACTGTCCGAGATGAATCACCATATCCAAAGTTATGGTTTGGTGCTTTGGATGAAGTACTTTCAATTGCCATAGTGCATCCTGTAAGGTGAATTTAGCAATGCAATAGTTAAAATCAAGAAAGAAAACCAAAGCAACATTTTGTTTTAATGCTCTGTGCTGTTTTCTAGGTATTTACAGGTACCTCACAGTCTCTTCTAGCCTGTGTCCCAATTTCTAAATCAAAAAACTTCATCAAGAAATACATGGATGGGAATATTTTGGCATCCTTCTTTACAACTGTTTGTTTTGCTGACAAACACTATCAAAACATCAAATGCTCTAATGGGTTGATAAGGTTTTGGCCCTCGTTATTTACTGTGTTTTCCCTCAATTCCCTTTTTCTCACACATCCAACCTTCTACACATTTACATTCATCTTTCAATCTACTCACTTATTTGCAATATGCTTCATGGTGATCAGCTAGTGAGCAGAGCAGGTGGAGTTTCCCAGATGTCGGGTACATTTGTGCTGCACAGGAAAACATATCAAGGGAGAAAGAGCTCACGTTGATTGCTTTGAACACCGGTGGCTTCTTTTCGTAAGAAATCACATTCAAAACTGGTTGCCTTTGGCAGGTAAACACACTGTTTTGCTTTAGGCAAAACAGAGGGGAAAAACCTGCACTGGTTAATTTTTTATAAGACAAAACATTCAAAGAGGAGAAAGTGGTTTTGATCAGTGACAGGAGGCTGCCTATAAAAACAGTCAGGTTCAGTCCAAAACTTTAATTAAATATATTTGGTTTATGGTAAAGAAGTTATGGAAATACATAGGAACTGGGATTTTCCTTGGGTGCATATCTCTTAGATCTATTTTTCTCAGGCAAATGAAGAATTGTCATGCATATTTGCCCCAGGCTTGAATTCATCATTTTCATAAGCAAGTTGTATTTTTCCCCCCAGTGTGATCCCTGTAATGAACTTTTCCCCCCCAACAACAAACCAGAAATGCATTCATTTCATTTGCTTGTTTATTTTCTCCAAAGCCATTGAGTTGGGGATTAACGATGCCTTGTTTTTCATTAACCTGCAGAAACATGACTTTTTTGGGTACCAGTTGTGTATTGGTTATGAATTCTTTTTCAGCCTCAGACAAAACACTGAACAGGTTGCAACCACAAATGCGTCTCCCACATGGAGAGGAGGAGAGGAGAGGAGAGGAGAGGACAGAGGGAAAGGGAGAGAGGGAAAGAGAAAGGGAAAGGGAAAGGGAAAGGGAGAGAGGGAAAGGGAAGGAGAAAGGGAAAGGGAAAAGGAAAGGAAAAGGGAAAAGGAAAGGGAAGGAAATCTGATGCAACTTAAGCACCATCTGTAAAAACATATTATGCTTTACTGATTCTTCTTATAAAATACCTTCCCTTGCTCCTGTCTTTATGAAATTCTACTTGCTCCCATGGGAAAATAACTTCTGCCCCCTTTTAATCAGTCAGACATTGCTTCATCACCCCTTGCATAATTTCACAGAGCGAGAGAAAGATGTGCCAAATTCCATCCCTGTCCGCTTCTCTAATCCAGGAAGGAACTCATGGTCACAAACAGCAAGAAGGGGCAAGTCAGATTCTTGCTGAAGACTCTGTGGTCCACAGTTATCAGGGCTGGGTGTCCTGTGTGATTGCAGAGGCTAATCTAAGAAATATGAGGCCTGGGGAAGGGGTAATTTAAGACTTTATTAGTATTATAAGCTCAGTGTTCTCTTTCTATGGAAAGTATCAGGCCAATCCATGATTATGCTGTCATTGCAGCTGAAAGATGAGGATTACTAAAGTACATGAGTGGGTAACATAGGAGACCATAACATGGTGAAATTCTGATATCAAGTGAACAGAATTTCCTTTTCTTCAGTGAAATGTTAACTTGAAGGATAACATGGGAAAATGCACCTGCATGGTATAGAATTTGCTTCTACCTTTGGAATACATTCTTGGGAATTCCTGCTTGATCTTAACCAAGTCATTTAATGATATGTCTCAGGGCTATTCACTGGCATTCACAGCCCATAAAGGGCTCCAGGCATTTTAAGAGATGTAATTAGAATAACGGACTGCAGAAAGTAGCCAAGATCGTGTGCTCATCCTAAAGAGTATCTTGACTTCATATTAATGGAGAAGGGTTCTTAAGCCAGATGGTCCACTGGTTTGCCTCAAGGGAACACTTATGTTCATAAATAGTCTGCTGGATGTTCATGACAGTAGTATTTTATGACCCAGAGTGAATATGAAACTTATGTTTCTTGTCAATTCAGGTATATGTAGTTTGTAACTTAATTGTAAATTCAAGAATAGGAATGAGAGAGAACCTTTTTCCTGCTGAGAAAGGATTTGGTCTAATTTTGGTAAAAAACAATAAAGCATTATTACATTGTCCAGATGATAAACCGGGACTCAATGATTTTTCTATTATGCTGCGTTTTTGTTTAGCAGTGGTGAATATTAGGAAACTGGAGACTGAGAAAAAGTAGATTTGAGATAAGTGATGCAATGACAAGTAACTATCCATGGGGAAAGACCACAAAAACTCATTATTTGTCTTTTTTTTTTCTTCTTCTTTCTGTTCTTCCCCCTAGTAGTGCACAAATCCATATGAACGCTGACATTTTAGCCTTCAGAAACTCCAGCAAGTGGTGACAGCTTTCAGCAGTTCATGCAGCTCCCAGGTAAATGTTCCATTATAGAAGGCAAAAAAAATAAAAATTAAAATAAAATAAAATTGAACTGCTTGAGTGTGCAGCCTGAAACAATAACGCTTCCTGGCAAGAGATGTTAAGCCACTTAGGGCTCAATGTGCAATCTTTGAGGTCAGTAAAAAGCATTCTGATGAGTTCAGTGGGTGTAGGATCATTTCCCTAGCAATCATGGCATACGAATGTCACACTTCTTGCATTATCAGCCAGGTTGAGGTGAGGAGCACTGCTGTACAAATCTTATTTACATCCAAGCAGTGAAGCACTGGTTCCACTATCCCGTTGACAAACGTTTTTGAGAGCATGGCCACTGTCCTTCACCAATGGGTAAATCAACCAAAGAGAATTACTAGCTGCAAGGGTAGGCAGGTGTTATGTACTTCAGAGGGGAGCCTTTGTGCTTGAGCTGGTGCAGGTGGGAAAGAGGAAACATCCACCACCTTATGTAAGGACAGGCTAGAGGAAGTCTCTCCCTGGGACAGCTCAAGCATCAGTGGCAGTAGTGAATCTTGTTCATAGTTTTAACACTGACCTTAGGAGCTGACTGTGATTTTAACTAATGCTGACAAGCAAACAGCCAACTCCAAGACACCTCAGCTTTTAAGAAAGGTTGGACCAAGAACCTCATAAGCAATCAGATACAAGGGTTTCAGGAAAAATCTCTGTTTACTACAGTAAAAACCATTGCTGCTTTCAGAATAAAGCCATAAATTGTGCATGTCAGGATTTAGCCTCCTCTCCAATGTTCAGGGTCAAGGGCATAGCAGGCTGTAGGTTTTAGGAATCTACCTGCTCATGGGTTTTCCCACTCTCCTCTAAACAACGTGGCAGCATTGACTTTGTCAGAGGCACAGTGCTGGAGGTAAGGGGCTCTCACTGCCCATTTCATGTTACTAATGGCAACAAGGCTTTGTCAAATGAAAATATTATCTTTAGAGAGCTTTAAACCTTCTCCGATTACAATTCCGTTTGCTGACTTTCACCAAACATCCATTACCCCCTGGGCCTAAAATGTGCTCTGAAATGATCTCCAGTGAAGTTGCCATATGCAAAAAGACAACAACCATGCTAACAGGGGGAGACATTTCACCTAATTTTTGATGGAAAGGTTTCCCTTATAGGTACTAGAGGAAATAGATTACTTTATCCTTAACTGTTCATGATATCTACTTCTAAATCATAGGATTAGAATCCCAGACTGGTTTGGGTTGGAAGGAACCTTAAAGCTCATCCAGTTCCAACCCCCTGCCACGGGCAGGGACACCTTCCACTAGAGCAGCTTGCTCCAAGCCCCTGTGTACAGCCTGGCCTTGAGCATTGCGAGGCATGGGGCAGCCACAGCTTCTCTGGGCACCCTGTGCCAGCGCCTCAGCACCCTCACAGGGAAAACCTTCCTCCTTATACCTAATTTAAATCTCCCCTCTTTCACTTTAAAACTGTTGCCCTTTGTGCTGTCACTACAGGCCTTATTTTCAAGTCTATCTTTCTGTCTTAGAATCCCCCTTTAAGTATTGAAATGTCACAATAGCATCTCCCTGGAGCCTTCTCTTGTCCAGGCTGCCCCAGCCCAGCTCTCTCAGCCTGGCTTCAGAGCAGAGCTGCTCCAGCCCTCACAGCATCTCCATGGCCTCCTCTGGACTCGCTCCAGCAGCTCCACATCGTTCTTGTGTTGTTGCCCCCAGAGCTGCATACAGTACCCCAGATGGGGTCTCACCAGAGTGCAGTAGAGGGGAAGAATCACCTCTCTCAACCTGCTGGTCACACGTCTTTTTATGCAGCCTAAGACAGCTGAGGAGAAGAGCCTAATCCCTGTTGGCTGTGATTCTAGACTCCAAGCTCAGGTAGAAACATTAACATTTGTTTAGAAGAATCCCACTCTGCTTGTACTGTACATTCTAAATAAATCCCATAATTTATCAGTGCTTCTATTACTTCAGTACTTAATGAGACCCAACAAAACTGGGAGTCTTATTTTAAGCTCTCTTCTCTCTTTCCGTGTGTGTACACATATCAATGTGCATATGTTGGAAGCAGTCCGAAACACAAAGGTTTTACCCTCCAAAATAGAGATGGATGAAAGGCACACAGTGCTATGATCCCCATTTCACAGAGGTGGAAATGAGACACAGGCAGATTTAGGGACTTGCCCAAGGCAAGACAGGAAACATGTAGCATGACCAGGAATCAAACCCACATCTCTTCTGTGCTTTACCTAGACGGGTAGTGTTCCTCTCAGTACAGAGCACAAATAAGATGGGAAGTGGCACTTTGAAGCACTTTTCTCAAGATAACGTCACTGTTATTGTTATAATTTAGCAATAGATGTTATCAATATAAAAGTAAAGCCGGTTGCAATTTGAGTTTATCCTTAGCAATGACTCACTTCTTCCATACTGCCCACAAGAAGTGAACTAATAAGCAGTTATTCCCCCTGGATTTCTCAGTATGAATTGTCTCTGTGTTACTTGCTTTTAAACTACAAGACAGTTTTCCAAGCCACCCCAGCTTTCAGTCATACCAAACCCCCATTAGACCTCTTGGTGACCCCCTGATGGAAAGGCGGCTGCAGACACACATCCAACTGCAGCATGGTGTTCCTTGATGGTCCATTACTCTGATGAGAGACTGTCTGCGTTTAGAACTGGTATACTCCTGATGTACATAAACCACATCATGTTCTTTGAGCTTTGCTGGTTTTGGTGGGCTTGAGCTTGCACAGCTAATTTGACTTGCAAGCACTCTATCCGCACTGTCTTCTGCTGAATTAGGATATAAAAGGCAGAGTGCAGGTCCACAGGGAGTTTGCATCAAGCCATACGCTGACGTGCTACAGCAGACAGAGTTGTTAGAGCCTGACCCCCACAAGCATAGTCCATGCTCTCACCTTGTCAACCAAAGTCCTTTAGCCTGCCTGGCTGGCAAACGTACCTTAGCTCCCATCCGCTAAGTGCATGGTGAACTGCAGCATGACATTGAAAGGGCAATGGACTGTGAGCAGTGAGAAAGAAGAAGTACTCAACAATAACACCTCTAGGAGTCCAATAAATACAGAAAGTTTGTCTCCAGAGTACCTCAATTTAAGCTTATAAATAGTTTTAGAGATGGAATATTAAGAGTGGAATAAGTTTCTTCAGAACACAGGTTGCAACATGCTCTTATTCTCAGGACCAACCATTTTTCTTAGTCATTAATAGACATCACTTCATGAAGTTACAGGTTTTCCTAAATGAAAGTGTCCAGAAGTAAGTTCTAGTCACATCTCTCCATAGAATCATAGAATCACAGAATCATAGAATCATAGAAGCGCTGTGGTTGGAAAGGACCTTAAGATCATCCAGTTCCAACCCCCCTGCCATGGGCAGGGACACCTCACACTAAACCATGTCACCCATGTTTGGGTCAGACAAGGTAGTAGCAGGAATACTGTCAGAAAAGTCACTACAGGTCACAAGAAACAAATTACGGCACTGAAGTCTTCTGAAAGAGTACCCACGATGCTCCAGAAAACTCCATAGTTATTATTGAGTCAATTCCATCTACCTAGCTTAGCCGGTTTTTCTGACAGGTTAGTGAATGGAGACACTTCTGCAGTGCTACACAACCCTCTAAATATTAGGCAGAAGGAAAATTCTAAGACATGTCATTTGAATGTTTCCCAAGGGGAGCTGATCTGTGTCAGGCTAGGATCAAATTACTCATTGCAACTAATAGGGCTTTTGACACTGAATCCATTAATTCTACTTTTTGAAAATGATGTTTCAGTCTATTTTTATTTTTTTTTTGGGGGGGGGAGGGGGAAGACATTTTGTTTTATTTTGTTTCATATGGCCAGTTCTTTTACACAGAGTAAGCATTTAAGCATTGTTCTGAAGTGAGTAACTGCTGTTTTGCTTGAGGATCTCAGAGCTTTGCTGAAATACTTGCAATGCTATCAAGGTACTAAACAATCTGTGTTGTGCTTTTCCTATTGAGTAATCTGGCAGTTAGAATGCACTTAATTCAGCATGCATGTTGCACATAGCCACTGTTGAAGAAATGGTTGCTCATGGTTAACTAACAGCTTTGCAAAGAGTTGAAAGCCATGTTTGGCTCAGGGGTTTTATGTCATTTTAGAATCACAGAATATTTAGGGTTGGAAAGGACCTTAAGATCATCTAGTTCCAGTTCCCCCCTGCAGTCTGTCTCTATTTACATATACTTTTCCTTTTTTTTTCCCCAATTTTTAAAGCTCATTTTTGAAAGTGCAGCATTTTACAGATTATCTCAGAGTCGCCGAAGATTTGTTGTGTTTTTTTTCCCAGAGACTGGTAAAATCACACTGGCTCCAGAGGTTCAACTTTCTGCCCCTGCTAAGGGAGGTCATCAGTAGCGTGGAGTCGGCTTTAGATATCTCCCAATCAGAAACAAATAAAAGTTAACCCACTGGGACTTTAGCTAGGCTGTGTTTGCCCTTCCAATGAACAGTTAAGCTTTGTAGTGTGCCTGCTTGAGAAACAGCTGTTTGTCTAACCTCTGAACTGCTCAATACATTAATCTGGGGCATAATTTGGCTCTGTCTGAGCTTCCGAACATGGCACCAATAACTGGCTAGCATAGATTTACCAGCCTTAAAAATAGCCGTTTTAGAGCTTTGTTAAAAAAAAAGAATAGTTCTCCTTTTGTCTTAGATTAATTAGAAGTGATAATCTTTGGCAGGAACATGCAGAACAGAGAGCACAGTTCACAGGGTTCTGAGCAACATGCTCCCCCTTGAAACCTTCGTGTTACAGTTTGTTCCTGGTGCTTGTGAGTCAGCTGGAAGAGGCAGACCCTGTTTTTGGTTGGCCTTCTGTTTGGGGAGCGTGGTTCAGCTGTGTATCACCACGTTGTTCCTCTGCCAGCTAAGAACAAAGATCCAGTCAGAAGGATGGGAAAATACAGAACTATTTCGAATGAGGAGGAGCCAAGCTTTGATTGGATCTGGATATCCTCAAAGTTAGAAGACTCCTGGATTCAGGCTCATCTGTTTCTGAATTCCAGTTTAAAGTCAGTGAGAGCCAATGTGACCACTGGTCCCTGTGAGAGAGCAGGCGTTAAAAGAGTGAAGAAAGAGAAAAATATGGATGAGAATGAATGTTTGTGAAAATAATTACATGCTTTTAGCTGCTGAAATGCCAAGTGACGCAAGATCCAATATTCTCCTTTCACTCACAGATCCTCAGCTCTTACTTCACTTCATGAGCACATACACACTCCATTCCCCAGATTGCCCCAGAGAAAAACGGCAGAAAATGGATCACTCTTCTAAGAATTTGGTTTCTGAGAGCTGTTGCTCTGTATCTCTCTATCTAGGTCATTAAGTATCTGCCCTGATTCAGCACTGAAATATTCCACTAACTTGCACTCATTAGGAGTTTCCTCCTGCACCATCAGGAGAGATGGGGTGGTCCAGGTCAAGGTGGTTTTTGGTGAGGCAAACCAAAGATGTTTATTGTCCCCCACTGTATAACATGCATGGGTCGATTTTGCAAATGAACCATGGGATGTCATGCTACCAAATAAGATGTTGCACCTTTTCAATCAAAAACACAGCGTGGAAGTCACGAAAGTGAGCATTAGGTATTATGGCATTGCTGGGTTCTGCTGTTGGTCTTGCTACCTTTCAACAGACTCCATGGACTATTAGAGAACCTGAGAGAGCTTGTCCTCCTCCAGACACATGCATGTTGGTGACAGTGTTTAGTGTGTGGTGTCCCTGCCCATGGAAGGGGGTTGGAACTAGATGACCTTAAGATCTTTTCCAATCCTAACTATTCTATGATTCTATGTAGACAGCCTTTGTTTCAGTCTAAATCCTCCCCTGTTTTTTTCTTTTTCATAAAGCTCTGACTGGCATTATGATTAGCCTGGAGAAGGCTGTGTGGAGACCTCAGAGCAGCCTTCCAGTATCTGAAGGGGGCCTATAGGGATGCTGGGGAGGGACTCTTCATCAGGGACTGTAGTGATAAGACAAGAGGTAAACAGGGGAAGTTTAGATTGGATATAAGGAGGAAGTTCTTTAATGTAAGGGTGCTGAGGCACTGGAATGGGTTGCCCATGGAGGTTGTGAATGCTCCATCCCTGGCAGTGTTCAAGGTCAGGTTGGACGAGGCCTTGGGTGAGATGGTTTAGTGTGAGGTGTCCCTGCCGATGGCAGGGGGGTTGGAACTGATGGTCTTATGTCCTTTCTAACGTGAACTCTTCTATGATTCTACGAGACATCATCCAGTTTTCCTTTAAAATGAATGCAAAAAGAGCTGTCAAAATTTTACAGTCATGGAGAAATCTTGAAAATGATTCCTAGACCCAAGCATATGCTGGAAAGAGATGAAACATCATGATTTTATTGTATTACCATCATTGGAGAAAGTACAGCACTTGCAGCTCAGGGAGCGTAAGAGTTAATAGGCAACGACAGAGCTCTGGGAACTGGGCAAGTTGTGGACCGTGTTATGAACACAATCCCTGTTGCAAAGAGTTTAGGGTATAAAAAGGTAGGATAAGATGGACAGAGACAAGCTAACAAGGAATATGATGGTATTACCCTTTTTTTTAACAGATTACTGATTTACTGACAGAAGAGACTTGAATCTTAATGAGGGATTTAATCAGAGAGGGATGTAATTTTTTCAGCTGGAACCCCTTTGGTGAAAATGTAGGTTTGACAACATCTATTTTCCTGTGAATTTCTGTTAGATGAGCTAAATTATTCATTAACCAAAGCTGAAAATGGCTTGAAAAAAAAAATTACTTTAACTTTTAATATTTAACTCTCATTAATTTTTATCTAAGATTGTTTTAAAATATATTTAAACAATTAGAAATAATTTTAAAGCTCAGTGAAGCATTTGATCTTGATCCATTAGTCCAAGATATTTATATTTTCAGTGACTGCATTGCCAAAATGTCCCAACATTAATGTTCTTGCTCAGTTTGATGATGATGATAATGAAGATTATGAAGAACTAACAGCAAAGCATAATGTTTCCTATTTTCCCAGCAGGCTTCCACTTGAATGAGGGAAAGATGCTGCTTATGAAAGCAAATGGGGAGGTGAACTGTGCAGGTAAAAGGGGAAATTGAAGATGATCAGAGGTAAATGCAGAGAGGGCATTAAGCACATTTGTTGCAATAGGACTAAGGCTGAAGGGTTTTAAACTAAAAAAGGCAGATTTAGAGCAGATATTAGGAACACACTTTATACAATTGTGGTGATGAGACACTGGCACAGGTTGCTCAGAGAGGTGGTGGATGCCCCATCCCTGGAAATGTTTGAAGTCTGGGGCTTTGAGTAACGTGGTCTAGGTGAAGATTTCCCTTCTTGTTGCAGGAGATTTGGACTGGATGAACCTTTCCGACCCAAACCATTGTATGATCCTCGTTTTACACAGCCCGGTTTTTGCTCTGCACTAGACAGCTGGAGATCACAGGGAAGGCAGTGACAGAGAACTGAAGAAGCCCCACTTTTACGCCTGCGTTGGCTGTGGTTGTCTCTCATTCCTGTCATGTTATTCCCTGTTTTCTGGACAATGTTAAGGCAGGAGACAGACTCATCCACCTGCTGTTGCAAAACACACAGAGAAGTGCAGGGCTAATTCCCTCATCTGAAACCTTCCACCCCTCTTTGGGAAGAACTATGCATCTTTTTGGCATGGAGACAAACACTATACCCCAATCCATAAAGCCAGCAAACCCCTGAAGATGAGATTATCAGCCACGATGGTTATTGGGTGGTGAGGGGAGGAGGTAAATACCTGGAAAGAGAAGATGCTTTGCTATGAAATTTCTGAGGGCATGCTGTTACACTGCACAGGGTCTGAAACACCCAGCTGTGCTGCAGGATGCATCATGAGGCTGGCATCAGCACTGTTATTGGCGCCCACACCTATTGAGCCTGACAGAACTGTTCAGCCAAGGTGCATTACGTTCTCTGCTGCCCTCATTTTGCTTAATCTGCATTCTTGCAGCTCAGTAATCCTCATGGGAGACTTCCTATAAATAGTACTTTGGCAATTAAACCCGCTTTCCTTGCAAACTAAGCTTTAATTGCTATTGGCAGGTAGCTTGCAGAAGTATCTCCTATGGAGGAGCTAGGGGATGAAACACATTTTAAATAATGAGGTTTATCTTTGTGAAGAAAGGAAAGTTTATCTCAAATGCTAATGCTACTATCTAATCGAGCATCTAATGTTTTTCTATGCAGTTTACCCCTCTGAGAGCACCATGGAGCAGAAATGTGAGCTGTAAAAATCCTGCTGTGCTCATAGAAATCTCTCTGGCACATTTGCAGGGAAACCAGGTCAAAGATTACACCTCTGCAGTATTTTTTTTTAATGATACACATTCATTATTTTTAATGCATTTTACTCAGATTTCAATCAGAATATTTAAAGAAAACAACAAAACACAATAAAATATTGACCCTCTGCCCTCAGAAAACAGGTGAACACACACCCAGGTCAAATCCACTGGCCATATCTGTTGTACAGGGAAGCTGGGGTCATTTACTTCAGAAGCAGGTTTAGCTGTTGTGCTGCTTGTTTCTGGAGCACTTCACATTCTTAAATGACACCTGGAAATCTGAACAGGCACAGTGGAGCCTATCATAAAGAGAAAGGGGGATTTAGGCTGTTTGGAAGTAAATCCTGAGATTATTTTTACATGAACCTGTAAGAATTATATCACTATGCATGTAAGTGTGTATAAACCAGATGCCGCTCCTGTCTCCTTGCATGCTGAGTGTGCTTTGCTTCAAATCAATGTTCTTATGGGCTTCTAAGGGAGCAGGAGCAATCCAGCTATGCACAAAAAAACCAAAGCCTTTCAAACCTAAATATGGTATCTGATTATGTGAGGTTTAGATAAAACGACAGACGATGAAGTCCTATTTTTAACACTAAAACGCACGGCATCACACATTGGTCCCTATGTGAGCCAAATCTTTTAAAGTGATGAAGCTCTGAGCATATGAGTAGTTCCACATGGGTCTAAACTCATCAGACCAGCAGAAATTAATGTGTGATATATTTCTCAAAAGTCCTGGCATGTTTAAGGGGCAATGCTGCATAAACTACTTTTGAATACTGTTAGTCAAAATCACCTGTAAAACTCATTTCAATGGCACACGCACATCCATTTTGTGCTCACTTCTGATAAATATTCAAAATAGGAGTTTTCCTGCTGGTAATGTTTTCAGCAAGTGCATGGTGGTCAAGTCTGAGGCTGAGCATGAGGTTTGAATTTGTATTTGTACTAAGTGAATGCATGCCCTGAGCTCAGTCCTGCTGGGAAACACACGTACCAACAGGACACAGCATGGAGGCACTGAACTACATCAGCCTTCGACAGGAGACTGCCTCAGCAGACTGCTGAAGGCCAAAAGCAACCAACAGTTCTATTTTAAGAATTTTTATTTGAATTCACAGCTGAAGTTTGGGCATTTTTTCAAGGAATCTGATGGTCAAAGTTACTCTGGACCTTATATGTGACCTTACTTCTGACCTGGGACATCTGTGGTGCCACACTTTGCCCATTTAAATGTAAAGAAAAAGCCCTGGACCATGATCCTACTTGTAAAGCTTTGTCCTAGTCTAAATCTGCTGGATTCTCCACTATCTCAAACTAGTCCTCAAAACCAAATCTACTCACTGTGGTCTGTTCACCTTCTGCAACATCGTTCTGGTTCGCCCCATAAATCTGATACCTTGGTGTGTTTCATTTGCTGGCTGACCCACCAATCTCTCTGTCCCCAAACCTATAACTCTCTCTAGCCTTATGATTTTTTCTGGTTAACTTAGCTGCCGTGCACAAGCACACACATAGCAGAGACAAAGTGAGATGCCAGTTCAGCATCTGGTGAAGAGCAGAAAGACAGTGAGAACCAACAGGGGTTTCCCAGCTTTTGTGAGGATGATGGAGCAGGGAAGAAGGATGTTCCCCTGCAGTCTGCCTCATTGCCTGGGCACTTCTCCTCTCCACCCATTCTCACCAGTTACCATTGCAAGGCATCCTGCCAAAGGAAGATAACCCACAGAGAGCTCTTTCACTTGGAAGCTCACTCTTATCCTATCCTATCCTATCCTATCCTATCCTATCCTATCCTATCCTATCCTATCCTATCCTATCCTATCCTATCCTATCCTATCCTATCCTATCCTATCCTATCCTATCCTATCCTTCTGTTCTCTTCTGTTGTCCTGTTCCATGTATATGCATAGCAAATACTTTAGCTGTGAAACACTTCCAGCTGTGTCTCAAAAGTAAAGAGAAACCCAGGGCCACATGGATTTTGAAAGATATTGGTGGCTACCAAAGAATGGGGATGGTGGGACATGATTCTTTACACCTTCAAGTAAAATACTTTCTAGAGAGGGGATGGGTTTGAGAGATATCCTAAATGTCCCAGCACAGGTCTTTAATTATCTCCAGGCCAAATCGTGTGACAGGAAACCCCTTATTCCTGGTCCAGGGACAGAGAATATTGAAAATCCTACTGGGCATCTTGCTGTGCTTAAGCACATTTAAAATGAGCCAAGACGTGCACACTTCTTGAAAAGTCAGTTTGCTTTATTTGGTCTTGATTGGAGAGAATAAGACATGAATTATTTTGTTATTTATTTATTCATTTTTTAATTAGGCACCCAGTGATTGCATTTTTTACCTCCGTCTTTCCCCAAGTACAGAATTTTTTAGTGATAATGTGACTGGTAGAAACTTTCAGTTTGTTTCTTTTCCTAACAACATTTTTTTTGTTCTGTTCACATTTGTAATCTTAACAAGGGAGAAAAAGCTTATAGAGAAAACATAAAGGTAGAGAAAGTCACAGAAGTGCAGTCAAGAAGAATAATGGGTATTAAATCAATATTTATAAACATAACAACTAATAGAAAAACAGACTCATAGCCGTTTGTTTTAAAAATAGGTTGCTGCAAAAACATGTAAATGAATATTTAATTTAATGGTTTTTTTCTGTATCAAGTATAGCTCCTTTTATAAAAGCCATGAACAATGACAATAATGCACAATGAATATTAATAATTGCCCATAATGTGTAATTAAAGTTTAATAATTAGTATGAAAGTCAAAATAACAAGAAAGAATCACTTGATCACATTCAAAACCTTCAGTATTTGAAGGATGTTGTATAATCATTACAGCATAGGTTAATGATTGTCCATTTGAAGTCTGCACTCATTTACGTTCATGGTTATTGGAATGTAACAGTTGATAAAGCATTTCATGATAGAAAAAATTGAATATGCAAATATTATTCCAAATGTGAGTCCACTGTGATGGGGTTATCTCAGCAAATGTAGTTCAAACTGGTGGCATTCTATAAGGCAGTTGTTTTTGAAGTGCCTTTGCAAAAATGAGTTTAATTTAGGGGAGTTCAGGTCAATATGCTGCATAGAAATAGAGATATTTTGTTATGTATAAACATGGCTCTACTGAACTGAATGGTTTTAGTGTAAAATGCCCTGCTACCCTAGAGATGAGGATCGGGATCATATTTCTTAGTACTTTGCAGAGTTATAGTTGTAAATTCTTTTGAAATTCATTTTGGGGTTCTGAGAACTTCGATATAAAAACCCAACTGCTGGCACACCCATGATACACGGAAGAGAAATAGTTCATCAAAATGCATTTTGGCTCATGAGACTCATTTACAAAGATGGAGAGCAGATGACGATTCACAACGCACCTCCTATGGGGTAGCATGCTGGCATTTCAAACGTAAAAAGTCCTTTTCGAGGTTGTCTGCTTTGTTTTTTTTTTATGAAAGGGTTTTTTGATAGGTTGTTTTCTGTTAAATTTCTGCAAAAAAAAAAGAAGGGAAAAATTATTCTTTATAAAAGAGGTTAATTTTGCTCAATACTGTGAGTTTTTGTCATTAACAATTTTGAATGATACGTGTTAACCCACAGTTCCAGGAACTCGGATGTTCTTTTTGCTAGCAGTCAGCCAAAGTCTCCCCCCCATCTTCCAGGTTTTGAGCACTGTAGCCACCAACACACTTCCATCTTTTTATGCTCAAAGAGAGATTTGTGGCAGTGTGACAAGCCACCTAACCCAACAACTGTTGGGTTTGGGGGCTTTTAGCTTTCTTGTTTCAACTGAGTTTTAGCAAGCTCAATTTCCTCATCCTCTTGTCTGTGAATCTGCGTGGTAAAGCAGGAACCACTCTTCTTCTGCACAAATACAGTAGCACTTTGTGATAGTAGAAGGGATACTACAGCCAGGGACTTGTGACATGGTAATCCCTGTCTCCAAGACCGCTTAACTGAAGCTAGAGAGGAGTGCAGGTGAATGAGAAAATTACTAAGCAAGGAAAAGATATTTCTGAGGCAATATAATTACTTACAGTAACGACCAATCTCTGCCTTTTCATTGCTTCATGCCCTTTGGTGCTATTGGTGGTCAAGCTGTTTTGCAATGAGTTTATCTTTCCCATTTCATAAACAAGGAAAATGAGGCATAGGAGAGCAACTTGCTGGAGGAGGCAAAACAAGTCCTTGGCAGAGGCCAGGAAACCACCAGGATGTGAAATACCCATGAAAAACAAAATCCTGGGTAAGAGCAGAGGGAGAAGCTTTAACGCAGTTGAAGCCTCCGTATCCATATCCAGTACTGGAGAAACCCCAGCACAACTGCATGACACACTTGCCTTTACAAGCTGATCTGCAAGCAGCAGCATTATCATCCCACCAGTGTCCCATTCAGTCCCAAACAACATTCCTCAATCCCATACCATTCCGGGGTGCTTTTGCAAGGTATGGCCTGTATGTAATGACTGTGGCACACATGTTCTCCCATACTTGGATAGGAAGAGTTTCTCATCCTTTAGGGAACCCATCATTTTCCCTGTTATACAGAAATGCAGGAGGAGGCAAATGGATCTGTGACTGATTTTCAGGCAGTGCAGAAAGCAAAGCTGCTCTTAGTATGTAAGAGCATCAGCAATCTCCACATGCTTTAGTTTAAGCAAAACGTGCAATAGAGGAGAAAGACTGAGGAAGTCTGTGCAAGTGAGTGAAATTAGCTTTTTCCTAAAATGGAGAATTAGAATGTTTCACGAAATTAATGGAAAGAGGATCTTAGAAAGAATAAAGAGGGGCCTGGATAAATTAAAGATTTTATCTGAAACCAAACTGGAGTAATTGACTAAATTAACTTGTCTTAAAGAGACATGTACTGAGACATTGCAAAAGAAAGAAAAGATAAAAGGAAATTAGAGAGTGTAATATGGCATATAAACAACACTAGGAAAAAACTGAGGGGAAAAGCAAGAATGCTTTTGTCAAAGGGGAAGAAGAAAGGCTGTACATGGATATAAGTGACTAAATGTACCATTTTATTTTTAAACAAGGAATATAAAAATCTTCCTGCTGCTTCCCAATAAAAAGGAATCAGTATTCAAATGACGTCTCTCAGGGAGCAGTCTATAAACAAATACCCCTCACACTCATTTCAAGCTTACTTCCTTTATTCATAAAAATTGCAGGAAATTATGGGAAGGCCCTGAGCAGAGGTCATAAATAGATTTTCTTCTATCGATGTGTAGGATAGCCCAAACCGAACCCTGTTATACATGCTTTTTAATTTGGGCAATATCGAAAATGAATCATGAGCAACGTATTTTTATCAATTAAAAGTTATAGGAAAATTCTAAGCTTTTAAAAGATGCTTTTCATTTGCTAAGGCAGCTAGCACAAGCCTATTAAAGCAGTAGAGACTCATCTATGCAATATGTTAGCAGAATGCATACCCAGTGTCCTCAGTTTAGAAAATATTAATATTAAGGAATAGTGTTAACGATGTAAAAACCCCGTATAAACCAAGCAAAGCTTTCTGCACAACTCCTTCTTCATTCCTGATCAGAATATTAAATTAAGATGCATTAAGGAATAGAGAAAAAAAGTGATTTTGTTAATCTTGTAGACTTCCTTCAAAGCTCTTTTTCCTTCTCTTTGGTATATCCTAGATTACTTATTATTATTATTACTATTTAGTATCATAGTTGCAATTAGTGGCCCCCATCAGAGACTGAATGCACCTGATCAAATGCTTAACATATACACATAGGCACATGTATACGCACATACACACATGCTTAAAGAGTTTCCTGTGAGACAGTGGGTTAACAGCAATGGCAATCGCTCATCTTTAAGGACTGCTCAGGGAGGGAGCATTTCAGTGACAAAGAAGGATAGTTTTTCAGAGCCAAACTTCATAACACAAAGAAGCAGTTTAGTAAGTTTAAAGGGGATTTCTTTTCTTTTTAATTGTAAATAATAGAGAATCTCCTTTAATTTTTTATGGGATCTAAAATAAAAAGGAGAATTAAACCCTTTACCTCTGCTGTTTATGTTGGTTGGTGTTACTTCATAGAAATAACCTGCTACACAGAAAATGCACTGCCCATTTAACACATTTTTTGTGATTATACGGGAATCATGTTCAACAACTTAATTAATGGGCAGATAATAATGCTTCACTGTCATGTAACTAGCCATTTCTGTTTCAAAGAACTAAACCCAGAGTTGCTGCTAGGGAAATGCACACCATCCGTTTTACTTGGTTTCCTACATATCTTCCTACAAGGAAGGCAGCTCTGTGATAGATCTGCAGCAAGAAGGTTTCACAGCTCTTGAGGGCAGAGAGAAAAATCAAACTGAGGCCAGGGAAAGAACAAAGTAAGATTTTTCTCTTTGGAGATGAGGAACGACATGGCACTTCGCTAGGAGGAGGCCTGCAAGGAGATGTTCATGTCAAGTTTATAATGTCCATGGGTTTTGCCCTATTGCCAGGGTCATGAAACCAGTCTCCTTCAGGGCTGCCCAGTGCTCATGGTGAGGAAAGGGTGTATAGTGAGAGCCTCTTCTCCAGAGCAGGTGACCAGACCATGCCCAGCTGTGGGAGCTGTGCCAGCATAGCCCACTTAATCCAAATAGGTACCAACACAATCAGTATTAGCTCAGGGGGTAGCTATGAGTTCCATAGCACCATGGAAATGCAATCATAGAACTGTTCCTCAGTACTTTCACTGCGAAAATTCTGCTTTTGTGGCCACACAAGGGCAAGGTTTCCTCCTGGGGAGGAAGTTCCTTTTTAGCTTTTTGAAAGTCCATGGTAATTTAAGCAGCGTATTGGAATGTGTCTGAGCTGAAGAGGCAAAAAGGCCAAAAGGGGTCCTGCTAGACACGCAGCCTTATCTGCAACACTGTGCAACCCTGCAACATACCTTACTGCAGAGGTGGCCGGCTCCCTTAGGCCACCTCATGCTTCCAATTCCTTTGGAGAGTTCTTGATTCCTCGCATGGACAAACACAGATCTATTAGCCTGTTTCAACGGGATGAGCTGAGGTGATGATATTTTGGAGCTCGGCAACCCTACAGGCTGCTGAAGAACCACCATGTTGCTTTGGTATGGGACCTGTCCAATTCCTAGCTCCAGTTAGAAGTGCTGAGATTTTTGTATCCCTCATTCTCCGAGAAGTTGGGATCAAGCATTTGGCACCTGTACAGCAGGGCTGGTACAAGACAAGAGCAAAACAGACTCATGGTACTTCCATCCTGAGGCATGGGACGAGTGTTAATGCTGGAATCACAAAATATTTTTATTCTGCATTTAACAAAGGCACACACTGTACCTTATACTCTCAACCTTCCTGTTGATCTCAAATCCTACCAAAATAAAGCCCCGGCAGGATTAGCTTTTCTTAGTCTCAATGAGATTTCAGCAGATTCTCCCTCATAATGACAGTAATTTGAGACAACTGTTTTCACAGTTTTTCAACCTCTTTCTTTTCGGAGGAGCAAGAGGGACTCTCTAATCAGGTTCTGTGTATATGTATGTGTCAGACTATGTCCCTCAAAATATTTTTAAGACAGAATTTTAAAGCTTAAAATATTCATGTTCTGGCAATTTACCCAAAGTTACTGAGAAAAGGTAGTTGACATTAGTCCTCCCATTCAAGGGAAAGATGCTGCAAATTAGAAACCTAAGAATTAACATGGGAAGGAGATCTTACATATAGGTGAAACCCAGGAAAAATATAAATGCTCATAGACACCAAAGAACTAAAGATACTGGTGAGTGGTGAGGTAGTAAAGATGGGGAACTGAGGCAGGACTCTCCAAAGTATTTAAATGCCTCTTTTAAAGAAATGAATGGCATACAAGACAAGGAGTGAGTTGACAGCGTCCTATTCAAAGCCCTGTGACAAGGGAGGGACTCAGACCTACATTTCCCAAGCCCCCAGCCACTGCTTCCTGGATGAGCTTTCTTTGCTGCCTCTTTTCACAACATCACCATGACAACAGTGGCTGCTCTCTTTTTGGCTGGTGCTCAGTGTGCATATTGATGGTGATCAACAATGAGGTACTACCACGATGAGTAAATAGATTAGACCCATGTGTTACCCTATGGTCAACACACACAATGAGCAGATCTGTAGCCTTCAGATCACCGCTGTTATTCCTTCTCCTGAGTCCTACAGTGTCCTTTCTCCTGACACATAAGCAAGTATTCGACGATAGCATTATTTACATTTTTAATTACATTGTGTGTACTGGGTATTTACTCTGAGCACAAGTGGCAAGCTGTTTGGGAGCTAGTGTTTCTGCAGTGCTGCTAATTAATTGATGATAAATAAGTAAATAAAGAGCCCAGCAAAAGCAAAAGGAAAGACTATAGCTGCTGCTTTCCTTCCCAGAAAACTCTGTCCTCCCTATTCTTTTTTCTTTTCATATTTCCCCTGTTATCATTCACTTTTTAATTGAAACAGGTTTGCCATTTGGCTGCCAGACCTTCCCCTGTAAACAACGCATAACTGAAGACTGGTCTAAATGTTTTTTCTTTCCTTTCTTTCTTTCCTGTCCAGGGATGACGGGTCCTCAGGTTAGCCCGAAATTCCTTACATACACATCTCCTGACAAGTCAGGCCTGGGAAATCTTCGATATATGCAATCATCTGAAATATAACTCAAGAACAATGAAGGGGAACTGTTGCAAACACAGGAAATGAGCTGGGCTGAAAACCGAGCAAGAAGAGCTCAGCAGCCTAATTTTTATTGAGAGCGAAAGAATATTTCACCCTTTTCTCCATAAGTAACCCTCACTTATGCTGCACAGATAGGAAACAAAGTTTAATAAAGTGCAACCGCAGGAGCTAGGCTTTCAAATGATACACCTACAGCTAGGGAAGGTTTCCCAACAATGTCTCATTGAGTAAATTCTGACCGCTTTCATTATGTGACTAAGGCTTTCTTTAGCCTATCAGCATGTACCTGAAGTCATGTTCATTTGCTTAGCTCTTTTGCATTTAAAAATCTGGTCAAGATGAGACAAGCTATATGTATTATAACATACATTTAAATATGACTTGGCCCAATGAGTGTTTGAAGAGAAGTGGATACTTGGTTTGTGTTCATTAACAAATCGAGTAATCCAGTAAAGGAAAGGCCAAATCTGGGAGCTGAATTATGTAGCAAATCTGAGCTTTCTAGAACTGTTGATGGTTTTATAGCTGCTTTGCCTAGATGGGAACAATTATACAAAGGGCAGGCCCAGACAATAGAGAGCATCCCAACGAGTGCTAGTAGAGCTTACCCATTCCTGGGGTTTGCAAGCCTTCCTGCACTGAAGTTGGGTTTCCCAGAACGTTTCTGAATTAGACATCCAGACTTTTTCTTTGCAAAGATAGGTGAAATAAACGCATCAATCCTTTCTTTTCAAAAAACTTCAAAATATTGCTCATTATTTCAAAAAGTGGGTGCTTCAATCTCTTCTCTCTTTGGAACTGTTTTAACTGATATCTAACATCCTGTTGATAATTGTCCTGGGTTGTGAAGTGTTGGGGGAAGTTCCCACAATCTTTTGGGTCAAGGCTTATTTCACTCTGCATGATTTTTCATCAATTCACTTCAAGGAAAAGGGCAGTTAAACACAGATCTACAGCTTAATGACAGGACAGACTCAAGTTCCTACCGCATTGAATACTTGATAGCAGGTATTGAAATATTTAGTGGCCTCCAGGCTAGAACTCAAACTCTCCCACCCCTTATGCCAAGTGAGTGCCTTAACTAGGTTATGGTACAGCACAGTGCCATATCAAGATCTCTTTATAGCCAAGATCCACACATCAATGTGTACCTTGGAGAGACAAGGAGAGGGGGAACTCCAGGAGTAGATCATATGCACACAGCAGATTCCTTACTGAGCTTTGATGCACTTCTACTTTGGGTTAAGGTATACTGAATATTGCCTGTAAACTAGAATGGCTTCAGCCAGGAGGTCTGAGATCATCTGTGTCCCTACAAGACCTCAACCAATTTATCCTGCACTTTGCATACAATCAGCCATAACCAATTAATCCCACCAAAACTCCTGGGGCAGCAATGCAAGCTGTGGAGTGTGACCATCTGCAAGAGATGTGAACCCTCCTGAAAGGAGCAGCACTTCTTCTTATAACCTTCTTGTTAGGACATCTACCTGTTGGATGAGAGCTGTGGAGCAGGGGCAGAAATGAGTGTAGGTCCTTGGCAGTAGGATACGTTCTAGCTGAGGAGTCCTTATACAAAATGGGACCACAGGATTAGGGGTGATGGTTTTAGACTAAGACAGGGGAGATTCAGGCTGGAGGTGAGGAATACTTTTTTTTACAGTGAGGGTGGTAAAACACTGGCCCAGGTTGCCCAGAGAGGTGGTGGATTCATCATCCCTGGAGACATTCAAGGCCAGGCTGGATGTGGTTCTGGGCAACCTGGTCTAGTTGAAGATGTCCCTGCTCATTGCAAGGGGGTAGGGCTACTTTGGTCCCTTCCAACCTAATCTATTCTATGATTCTACATACTTCCAGCTTGGCAGTGATGCTTTGTACTCACATGTTTTGAGACATTGTCCAGATGGACCCCTGTAAGCAAGTAGAAAAAAACACTTCATTTGCCTTTTTGGACTGGGAATTACATACAAGTCAAAGTCTATTGTGTTGGTGAGGTGGTACTTCCGTGTGAGGTACTTGTGAGCAGTTGTGGCTTCTGGAGGACATTACTATTAGGAGGCAGCAGTGTCAAACAAGCTGAAAGCCAACTGCCAAAGTCCCTTACAAGTCTCTTGACAGAGCTGTGCCAAAATACCTGCTGAGGAGCAGCACTTCCAGAAGCGCTCGCTGTAGGAGCAGATCCCTGAGTTCAAGATGTAGCTGCCCTCTCCATACAGGAGCACCAATTGGTTTGAAAGGATGTTGATGAGCCACTGAGATTTCAAGTTTAGTAAGGTAAGAGTAGTAAAGATTAGTAAAGTAAATTAGAATTGCTGGACTTCTATGCTCATTCCCGGGGACCAGCTTTGAGATTTAGGTTATTAAATCAGATTCTGAGCTTTCATTTAAAGGAAAACAACAACAAGAACAACAATAAAAAAAAAAACCACCCACACATTTTAAAAAAAAAAAGGCAAAACAAAGAGATGGAGTGACACTCCAATCACTGGAATGCAACCAAATGAAACCGTGTGATCCTATGCAGGGAATATTTGCTGCTGTTTGCTCCTTAGTTAATTAATTATTGCTGGCAAGTTGTGCAGGGTGTGGGCCTGTTCTTGGCTGCTGCACTCTATGTTTGATGCTGAGGCCAGGGGAACTCCAGAGGGTATTGTAAAAATTCCTCGCCTTGGGAGTGAAATGGAGAAAAAAAACCTCTGCATGCTCACTGTTGTTGTTGTTGTTGTTTCAAATCCTGTCCCCCATGGTAATTTTATGATGGTCCTTGATGCTCTAAACCACCAAAGGAGGCTGCAAGTTTTGCCCGTCTTAAAGATGTTAGGGAAAGGTTACAGTGGTAGAGCAGGCATATTTGTTGAGTTCAGGGGAAAAGGGGAAGCCTAGAACAGGAGCTAGGATGCCTGTATGGGCCATAGCACATCTGGGCTTCATTCCCTGATTTGTTGTAAAATGTCGTTATGACCTCAGTCAAATCACTTAGGGATGGGTTATTAAAGGGATTTACATACCTAAATCCACCATGACATTTTCAAAGTTGAAGCTCAGACACTGCCTTGTCTTTCTCCTCCCTGCTGGTGCATGAAACTCATGGGGATGGTTAAACATACCTTCCTGCTAGAGGCAGTGAGGCTTGAGAGAAACTTTCCCTCACTGCGTCCCTGCTAGCTGTTTGTCTTCATGCAATTTGGGCTGATACGGGCCTGTGAGCAAAACTGGATCAAGTAAACAATTCTGCTGAAAAATAAGCAGTCAAAATGACAACAGAACTGCTAAAAAAAGGACTTATTTTAGTCCGAGTGGATAAAAGTTTTTGTTCACCGTGTAACGCCAGTATTATGCGATAGAAAAGACTGAGGATGAGTAGAGGCAAAAAGTTTAACTGTGGACCAGAAAGATAGGCTCAGCTTGTGTCAACACAACCAGTAACAGAATTAGGTTGGTTTACATTTATTTTTACGGGTTTTTTTTTTTGTGAAAAAGTCTAAGAGTTTTTATAGTGCTGCTAAAAGATGAAAATGTACCTCAAGTCTTGCATACACTAAGGATGCACACTCAAGGTGTGTCAATTAATTTACCTTATACTCAATATATAAACAAGTATCCCACAGTCACAGAATAGCTAATTCATGATAGCTGAGTAGCTTGCAATAAAGTCACAACTACCCCGATGAAGGCTGAAAACAATATCTACCTTCCTAGATGAAAAGTAAAGCTGATTAAAACACTGGATTTTTTTTTATTTCCTACTCACTGCTTCTAATATACCTGATTTGGTCAAAATCATGCTTTTTCTGACTTAAATTAAGAGCAAAACAGGGTTAAGTATTTTCAGGTTAGGTGGTTTTAAACCACAATAACTGTCCATATAGGCATGGTTCCATTAATTAAACATATGAATTTAATATAGTTAATTTATGCAAGTTTGGGCGCAGACTCACAGGTGGTTATCATAGCATAGTAAGTTGCAATGCTTTACTTGACCTATGATTTAACTGTCCCTGTATGTGATTTTGGGCTGCAGTGAGAGACGTAACAAGGCAAAGTTTGGCTTAGCACAGGAAAAAGAGTTCTGCTAATTCAACTTTATATTTTAGTAAGAATAAATACGGTGCAAATATGAAAATGCATTGCCTAATAAGAAAAAACAACGTATGCTTTATGTTCTACTGAGAGGTGCAAGAGATTTCATGCTTTCTTGTGGAAATTATAGCTGAACATAAGTTTGGGGAATCTGTTTATTGTTTGATATTTTGTCCCCACTGACACTTTATTTAAACTGAAAATACAAAAGTAGTTCTAAGAAACTAGAAAAAAATAATCTGGTAAAACAAAGAAGATGTTTTAAAATCCATTTGGCAAAAGCTTTCAAATTGGTCGTTGAAATTTTTCTTGCACTGACTAAAACCAGATGCCCAGTAAGTCAGTAACCAAAGATTTCATGTTTTGTTTAAAGAAAAAAAGCTTAAGAAAGTGGGTCGGGGAAGGGGGGGAGTGTCTGTGAAGGAATTTGGGCAAAGTGAATAGCTGTTCCATTTCTTCTCTGCAAAGCAGAAGCAGCCTCAGCCTTTCAGAATTATGATGATTTCTTTACTTTGCCATTTTTTACTCCCTCTGGTGAGTACGACTGAAAAACAATGGGTTTCTCATTGGCTAAGGGAGGTGAAGTCATCTCATGTATTCCCCCCAGTACAGGAAAAGGGATCACAAGCTTGAAGGCTGCAACTAACTCCTCTTCTTTTTGAGTGCATAATATTCATAAGTAGATTGCAGCTCAGCTGGCTACCTGCTTGTAATTCTGAATATGTAATACTTGACCAGAAAGGAGATAATGTCACCCTAAAAGAAAGACTCTATTTCTCAACCTCAGTCAGCTGACATTGGTCAGATATACAAAAGTCACTTGAAAACAGTCAGTGGCTGCTGACTCATGGGTTACGCTCCACTATGACAGCATGAAATTAGTTGCAGCTGGGCACTATGTGTTTCTGGTCCACTCTTGGATAAGGGCGTCTCCGGCAGTATCCCAAAAGCTTTGAAGTCTCATCTGGATAGCAAAATCCCCAAGGGAAAGGTCACAGTTTAAGAGAAGCAGCAGTGTTCTGATAAACAGGATAAGGGAATTTTAGGACTCTTTTTTTTCTTCCTTCCTTTCCGGCCCACACAGGTATTGCTTGAGGCATCAGTCCTAGAAAAATTAGGCTACTGTAAGATTTATTGGCTGAGTGCAGAGTTTACATTACATTTTCTCTCATCACTTTCTCCTGGAGTAATTGCCTATGCATGCACAGTCCTGGCTGCAAACAGTGTGGTCTGATCCTTGGGTGGCTCATTTTGGGGTTGATCCAGCTAAAGGTTGATATCACCCATGAGCAGCTGAGTCCTTTAAAAGGACTCAGAAGCTTGGAACTTTGCAGTGGTACTTTGGAAGAGCAGCTCCTCACTACAAGGCTTTTGCAAACGCTGTCTCACAGTTATTTATTTCATATAACTGTTGTTTTCCTTCAAGTCTGACTGTTTTTGCTGTAATTTTCTTTCATCAGCAGCCACTGTAATTGATATAAAATACCTATAGACATAGTCCTGGTTATGAAATATGTGGTTAAATCCTTGTGTGATTATTTGTTTGGGTTTTTTTTCTTTAATTTCCAGTGGGCCTAAAAGCTCTGTCACAGAGTTTGCAAAACTCTCTCTTCTTTGTCATAATAAACCCAGAAAACACTCAATTTCAGCTGGAAAGACTAGAGTCAAATTTGCAGCAGTGCTAGTGATTACGAAAGATAAGCACTCAATTCTCTACACAGCATCCCCAATGAGGCAAAGTCATGCTAGCAGGTCCAAACCACAGTGCCCATAGAACATATGTGGGTTTTGTTACCCAAGATTATGACTGGGCAAGGACAGAGATCAGACACTGCACAACAACAATATTTCCAAGCACCTATACAGTGGAATTTACAGTAAAAATATTTTATCAACTCTGAGAACATCATGATTCTGAGACTAATACCAGTGGCTGGGAAAGTCTTATAAGGCCTTTAAAATATGCTAAGCACCCATACATTCTCACCTATTCTGTGCTACAATTTAATCCTTGAAAATACCTTTACCTAACAGAACACGTAAATGCAAATACCAGAAGAAAAAAAAAATGCTAATTGAGCCTTTGCTGGTAAAACCAGAGGCAGACCTCAGCGTCTGACCCGTGGTGAACAGTCTTAGCGTTTTAACTCGTTTCCAGTTCTGAAGTGTGATGCAGAGAAAGGCGAAACCCAAATAATTTCCTTCAGCAAAAATTACAGGCCTGTAAAACTACAATAGCTATTCCTGAAACAACACAAGGAAGGCCTGCCACGCCGCTTCAAAGACCAGTTGTATTATTCCTATTGGATCCCTGAAAATATTTCATGACACATGAACCTCTCGAACAGTAGAAAGACATACAGCTTTGAAATAATAACTGGAGGAAGAGAGTAAACCGAGCCATATTTATTCAAGCATTCCAGGTGCCCTCTGCAAATGGTGACCTAGTCAAGTATGAGAAACAATACAATCCCAGGGGCCTGCCGCCAAAAAGATCCACAGCCACTAAATGCATTAAGACATTAATGTCTACTTTGGGATCAGTTCTCGACTTAACAGGTTAACCTCTGGCCCACAAGGGAATAAGCAGCAAACAAGATTTAGCTAAAGCTTGTACTCAGAGGGTAATTGATAGCTGCAGCCCACCCATCTGATACATTTTTTGATGGAGATAATTTTCCTTTCATAAGGGAACTATCCATAGAAATAATTCAAGTTGACGTCTCAACACTAAATCAAAATGCTGTGGTCTGACATAGGTACTGCTAGATGATCTGAGCCTTTCCAGCTAACGGACAGAGGCCAGGAGTGGGCAGTGAAAGAGAGAGAAAAAAACTCTATTTGCTATTTGGGTTGCTATTGGTTGTATTTTGGGAGGAGAGTTTCCATTTCAATGGTAAATAGCATTTCTTTGGAATAATAAGGGATCACTCCTTTATTAGTTTCACAGTATACATTTTAGATCTCCATAAACTAAGGTTTGTATGGCATTTCTGGGTGAAAGTTGGTTGGGTTTTTGCCCTTAAAAAATCCAAAGAGTTATTCTGCTGAAGTGTAGAGAACTATTCATTAAATTTTTAGTACATTAGTGTAGGAAAAATTTGCCTGTAGAGGAGATAACGTCATTATGAACATATTTCTCCTCTCCCCTCCTCTCCTCTCCTCTCCTCTCCTCTCCTCTTCATTACAGCCTTTGGGGAATACATAGGAGCAGCAAGCAACTTGCAGCAAATTGTGCTTGTAGTACTGGAGACTGAAGTTGAATATATGGCAGGGGAGTTGTAAGTAGATGATCTTAAGGCCCTCTCCAACCCTAACTGTTCTATGGTTTGATGATTCTATGATAAATGGAATGTATTTTTGGAAATTCTCTTTTTTTGTTTTTTTAAGTGGGAACGGTAATATGCAATTGAGCTTCTTCCTCCCAGAGCAATAAAAGTGAAAGCCAAGGTAGTTATGCCAAAATGAAGTATAGTTTATGAACACAGCAAGCTCCAAATTGTGACATTTCAAATATAGTTAAACATACTAGACAAGTGGCAATTGCAGAAATGTTGTAGGAGCTATGTATTTAAGATCTTTTCCTTGTAACATTTTATGCTCTTTCATGGCTTATTAGGTTTGCACAGTGTTGCAAGATCTTTTAACCTACAATAAAGCAGAAAGCAAGGAAACAAAAATAATCATGAAACAGGTATCGCTGGCTGCTGAATAGAAAATATCACTGTTATTTGAGAAAGCAGATTCAGGACTGACTTGTACCAGCTGGAAATTGTTAAACTGAAAACCAGAAAACAAGGTACTTGAAATGCGATTTACACACCGAGGAAAGCTTACAAAGCTCCCATACTCTGAAATTTCCTAAGATACACTTGCTTAGGAAGTAGCAGGTAAACTGGAGAAGGAAATTTTAGGGTATTTGATGTATTCTCCCTTCCTAAAGGGAAACTTCAGCGGTCAGCTGAAACGAAGATATTTTCAGATAGTTTAAATATAATTTTGTAACAGGTAACAAAGAAAGAGTTGTGAATTTCCACTTGAAAAAGGTGTAAGTATTATAGTCATGTAATTATGCACAAGAACCAAGTGGAGAAAAGTCTCGGGACGTGTCTGCTATTGGGTTTGTGTCCTGCTTGCATGAAGTTAAGTACTGCTAGAAACAGCAGATGGAGAAATTAATCCATCAAATCCATCAAATAAATTAATCCATCAAATAAATGGGATATTGTTTAGGGACATCAGCTTACTGTCATCTTTTCTCCTGAAAATACCCCAAAACCTAAAATGTATAAATTGTAATCCTGTTCTGTACAGGTGAAGCAATATCAGTTGGAAGCTGAAGGATCTTGACCAAGAATATGATCTTAAGAACCACTTTTTAAATCAATTGAATTTTTGCAGCATTTTTATTTGGGACATTTTGTGTGTGGTATTCAGCCAGGTCCGCTGACCATTAGGCTGTTCTCTCAGGTAGAAATAAAATTCATATAATAAAGGTTTTTCCTTACTGTTGAAAGCTTTATTCTGTAACTTGTTTCCCCTCACACAGTATTCATACTACTTTCTAAAGTAAAATACTGTGACCCATTTGCACCCTTTTCTTAACCTGGGGTTGATTTTACTGTTCTCTTGATAGGTAACACTCTGATCTACTGCATCATTTCATCTGTATAGAGGTCAACAATTTAAGAAGTACTGGAACAAAGCTGCAGTGTGAGATGAAACTAAACAGCTCAAAATTAGATAATACTAACTAGACCTTGACAGCCCTATGGTGAGATGAAGTTCATTTCTGTGTAAAAAGGCAGCATCGGTTTCATCTTCAGTTTTGTCAAAATAAGAGCCAGATCCTTATTTGGTTGTAATTTTAATATTTTGCTTGAAGTTCAGTGATTTCTATTGTCTGGCATTGTGCAGCTGGTGATACACAGTTTATTTATCTTTGCAGGAGGCAAAATAGAGGACACACAGAGGTGAGAATCTGTCCCTCTATAAGCACACTGCACCATGGTCATTGTGGGGATGAGCTGGTTCGTAGTTTCCATTATGGCCAATGTATTTGAAAGGAAATTCTGCTTTGTGTTGCCACTTTAAACTTTTTCTTTTTTTTTCTTTTTTTTTTTTTACAGCACAGACTTCAAAATGCTTCTTTGAAACAACTGAAGAGTGAACTTTAATTCATGTTTTTTAAACAAAGGTTATATGAGACTTACAGAAGCCTCACAAAAGAAAAATATCAGCAAGAATTGCACATTACGTTTAGAGTGCTACTGACTTTCAAATTTCTCTACAGGTATTATTTCCTATGAATAGGAACAAAGAGCAAAAACAGTTAAAAAAGCATATTCAAATGTGTGCATAAAAAGGCATGGTAAATGAATACTGTTTAGTTTGCTGACATAATTACTGGAATGTAATTTTTATGAGTCGTAGAAATCTTGGCATTTTCACTGAACCAGATAATTAGACTCTGAATAGAACAGGGTCAGAATAATTAATACATCAAAACTAGATGAACTTTTTCTAATTATTTTTATTTAATCTCTATTATAATTATTGTTATACTCTGCTGAGCATGATTGCCTCATGTTCATAGATTTGAATGCTGTCTTATAGTTGCATCCTGGGACTTTGTGGAATATTAACAAACCGTGGCCTGGAGAAATTAGAATGGTGTCGTTTCATGATGGAATTCTAAATTGGAATTTTTCTATTTTTCTATGTAGTTGCACAAATTTTGCTTCAGTATTATAAAAGAAAAATTTTTAAAACCAAAGTATTTTAGTTTATTTTTATATTAAAGGAGAACTTTTCATGGAGTTAAAAGCAAGCTCTTAATCTGTACCTCCCTCCCTTCCCCTTCTCACTCCTGCAACTATTTTCAGATCTCATAATTTTTTCTTTTGATTATTTTTTTTTAATTGCATAGTCTCTCTTCAAGCTTTTGAAACATCAAAGTTAAGACTAGACTCCGCCAGCTGTATTCAGACAGTCAGAAGCATGGAGAATAAGGAGTGCTTCTGTAGTCAACATTGGTGTAATTGAAGGCATGTGAGAGGTTTTAGCCTGCATTGTAGGGTTTTTTTCTCTTTCTTTGAGAAGTGTAAACATTATATATAACCACAACAACTGCCATCAGTGCAACTGATTCAGCAAGCCTTCTGACATCAGGTCTGCCAGACAGGACCTAGGGGTTGCTTAAATGGCTTGAAGACGTCTACACTCTATAATCCAACATGTACTGTGTCTAAGCAACAGAGCACATGTATCTGGAGCAGAGGTTGCAATTTTAAAGTCATGCCCTTTGCTTTAGATGGCAATAGTTTATGAACTTGTGCAAAAGGATGCATGTTGAGTTACAGGGAGCTCTGGCTGCCCACCAATTTTTTTTCTTTAATACCTAGTATATGGGCCTCATTTGTTCATTGAGACTTGAACAGAGTCACTGCAGGCTTGCATAAACATTGGTATATTGGTATAGCTGTAAATAGAGGTAAGAGGGGTATTCACTTTTGGACTTAAAATTTCTCACTGTAGTTGACAATTGAGAGGTTTCTTTAGAAAGATTAGGATTAAAAAATTTATCAGCTTTTGCTTTCTGATACCTTCTATTTTCTAATATCTTTTATCGTCATGGGTAGGAGGTATTAATAGGAAGGAATGATCTGTAAGGTGTTTTTTTTTTTCACTTGAGAAATTCATTCCATAAATGCTATGTTTAACTCAGCCATATTAGATTGGATCTTCACATCAACTCTAATGAAATCTTTCCCTCTTCTATCCCACACATGATCTCCATGGGAGTAAAGACAGTATGTTTTCTCAGCTTTCTCTAGCTCCAATTTTTTTGACAGCAGAGCAACCTACTTTTTATCCCTCACCCAATGTCTCTAAACATGAATCCCAGCCCTTGTCAAATTACAAGTGCTGTGAATGAGCAGAGATACGTAAGAAGATAAGTGACCATCTTCCCTTTAAGGGATGTCCAAGATGACATTTTCTGTACCAAGAAGATCTGACTAATCTCTGTAGGATTTCATAACAGATAGTCAGCAGTCTGAGAAAGGAACCTGGCCTCATTTCCAGTGCAACCCTCATTCATTTAATGTCTTCACTGATAGATCTCCAGCACACACAGTCCGTCTCCCAGGAGAAAGAATGCAAATGGCTGGAACTGGAAAAGCGATAATGAGCGAACAATCAGCCCAGGCTGAGTTTCATGTTAATTACACAGTAGTTCAGACGCTGTATTCTTCTCTAGCATAGAGTACTAGAAGAACAAAGTATAGTTTGCCATCATAACCTAGGTAGATACTGTTAACCTGTTAACCAAGTATGTATAGTATGTTCAGAGATGTTGTGGATGCCCCATTGCTGGAATAGTTCAAGGCCAAGTTGGACGGGTCTTGGAGCAACTTAGTCTAGTGGAAAGTGTCCCTGCCTATGGCAGGATGGTTGGAACTAGGTGACCCTTAAGGTCCCTCCCAACCCAACCCTATAATTCTATGTTCTATGGTGAGTACCACATTGGAGTAGAGTGGGTAGGCTTGAGGCTAAAACCTTCCTCCTTAAATCATTATAGTGGAGTCATTGTAATCTACTTCTGGTGTTTCCTTGCAAATAAGAGGAAGTATTTCCCCATCTTTTAGGCCACTGTGTAATACAGGCAATACCGAAGGCCCAGAGTTCATGTAAATTGAATATAGTCTGCTAAAACTGACAGCCATTTGGGTACTGATGGAGACTTGCAAGTACAGCTCTGAATGGATCTCATTCTAAACTTACCATAGGTGAGTATCTAACCTATATTATTTTGCTAATATATTAGGAAAACTGTGCTGTAATTCCAAACCTTATATAGACCCAAACCTGAAAACTGTCATCTAGATGCCTAATCACCTACAGTCAAAAAGTTTATCACAAATACATCTTTGTATTGCTTGTCTTGCTGGACGCTAAGAAAAAGCTGCCTACAAAATCTGTGAGATGGTCCTTCACCAACCGGAAGGCATTTTTCAGTCTCTTTCTCACACTGTTGCAAACAACCTTTTCCTCAGATAAAGCTGCATTTTCATCGTTTTTGGGTGACCTAAAATAACTTACCTTTAGACTTGCACAATTCTGCACAGAAATCCATTTCCTTACAGCCTGCTCTCATGACTAAAGTTCTGGTCTGGGTCAGCTAATTTATGGTTGATATCAGTGAAAGGTCAAGCATCCTGGGCGTAGGAGGAAGAAAGAGTGAGTGTGTGGAGGAGGTGGGAGGAAAGAGGAAGGGTGCATTGAACTATGGATGGAACTGAGGGAAAACATCTAAGAAAACCAGATTAACAGGAAAAAGATTAGAAAAAAAAAACAAAAAAAAACAAACCAAACCTTCCCACAACGTAGAAATAATAGAGGACAATGATACAGTCAGGTACAACTTTTACCGATTTCTCATACACCTTTTCCATTCATTCATCCCGTCACCAAGATTTCCCCCTTTCTTCTCACATCTCCTTGTCTGTTCCCCTTGAGTTGCCATGCGCACCTCATTTCCACACCATTTCCCTTTTCCATATGCCTTAGCTCTTGATTTTGTGGAGCAGATGAACTAACACTAAATCCTGTAATTGTTAAAAGTCCCTAAAGCCCTTTAGATGCTAAAAGTACACAGTCGAATCCATCACCCACTGCTCTGCTGACAATCAAAGCATAAGATTTTATAGACTGGAGTTAACAATATGATGTCTAAATACCCACTGTAGGATGAAAACTGTACCCAAGAAGGACTATATCTCCCTATTAACAGGGGATTTTAGACAACTCATTCACATGCAGGAGTTTACAAGGCATTCACCTAAAGTCAGATAGCCCGACTTCCCCAGTGAGTTATTAAAGATCTAATGTTTTTCTCAATTTCAGATTGTGTATACTTTCCTGTCTGAGAGTGAGAGGTGGAAGTGGTGTGCAATTTTGCTCCCTATGCCTGTTTCCACTACAGAGAGGACCTCGTTTCACAAAATGAAGCATTTTACCTGCAATTTCCAGCATGGCACCCTAGAATTTTCTTTGAGGCACCATTTTGAGCAAGAGCAGATACTTAGGCACATATCCTCGAAGGTGCTGTCTTCTTGTCCTTCCACCATGCACTAGGAGGTTGATTCCTGCTGACTTATAAAGATGGTGAATTACATCAGCTATCCTTAGTATTTTTCCCACTGTCATTATAAAGACTAGCTCATGACTCCATTTCCTCAGCCATGACTACTTCACATTTCCACACAGGAAGCAAAACAACTCAGTGCAGGTCTGTGTCTACAGCCCAGAGTTATGGTTAGAACCCTAACATGAAGGAGTTAGGGCAGGAATCTCAGTTCTTCACACTGGTACGTAGGTCAAAACAGAAATGAGTTTCCACTCTGAAAAAGATTTCCAAAGTACTGTGTGCAATTCTGAGCCTCCAGACCAGGCCAGACATTGGTACATTGGGCCATGAGAATGGTCAGGAACTGTGGCACTTGGTCAGTGATGACATGCTAAGGGTTGGCTTGGTGGGACCTGATAGGATCCTATCAATATCAAAGAGGATGTTACTGAGAAGATGGAGTCAGGATAATCATGGGAAATTATAGTGGGTGGACAAGGGACAATAGTCATAAATTTAAACAGAATAGAAATATATAAGGAGAATGGACATGAGGATTATTTTTTCATTATGGGGATAAATACACATTGAAACAGAGACATGAAATCTCTGTCCTTGAAGGTTTTCAAGACCAGGCTGGGGACAGCGCTGAGCGAACTGTTGTGATCCTGCTCGGAGCAGAGGACTGGACTCGGGCTTTTCTGAGGTCCCTTCTCACCTGAATGACTCTATCATCCTACCAATAAAAGACAGCTGTGGAGCTCTGCCATCAGTCTTGTGATTCATTATTGTCTTAGCCTGGACCTATAGAAAATAAAAACTTTCTTAGTTAGGCACACATAGAGAAGACAATTTTCATTATAATGACACAAAGCAACCGCTAATACTAACACAGCATCAACAGTATCTAACCATTGCACATTTTATGAAACATTCTAGCATGCTGCACTCTTCCTCAGTTGCAGCCAAAAAGTATCAGAATCAGTGGGATTGACATCACTTAAACTTGGGCCTTGATCTTAGAGTCAATGAGTGGAGCTAAATGTTTGTAAAGTACAGCTCTCTTCTGACAGTGTAGGTTCATAAAATAGGTCAGGTGAATCCCACCACAGCGACGTCTACTTCTCTGCATTGATAACACTGCCAATAATACACTGACTATGACTATCTGGCACTTCTAACAAGAAATGATGTTTTATTCCATGTCTTTGGAAACATAAAATAGACTTATTGCAACTTTCAGATTTGCAAATTCAAGGCTGATATTCTCCCTAATTCAGAACAGAAGAACTAACACTCCATCATAACAACAAAATAGCATCTATAATGTTCACATTTGAACCTATCCTGTTTGAATGATTGCTACTTTTAATGACCAATAACCCCAAACTTTCTGAATTAGAAATACAAAGATCTAAGCACCTTCTGTGATTAGACACAACTGAGACACCAATACCAAATAAGCAATGCAAAGCTCAGCTCAAAACATTGGATGCTGCTGTTTGCAATAGTATTTGTTGGTTGAGCTCCCAGGAATGTTATATGATAAGCATCCCTGTCTCTCTGCACTTGGAGCCTGCAGATCTGCTGCTTAGCATCTGTATGTAGCTCAAAAACCTGATAAGTTACAGGTCTGTAATTCACAGTGAATTTTTGCCACTTGATCCAAAACTGAGCACATAGTTTTGCAAACATATTATGTGTCACTGCATTGATCAGAAGAAAAATGAATAAGCCACAGAAAATCTTCCTGTCTCCTGAATTGAGGGTTCATTACTGTGAAGTTGGTGAGGCAGGTTGCCTCTGCGTAGGTTGCTCAGAGAAGCTGTGGCTACCCCGTCCCTGTCAGTGTTCAAGGCCACGGGGCTTTGAGTAACCTGGTCTAGTGGAAGATGTGCCTGCCCATGACACGGTGTTGGAACTGAATGATCTCTAAGGTCCCTTTCAATCCAAACCATTCTATGATTCTATGAATAAGAACCTGAGTACAACTGATGTGTTAATTGGAGAGTATGGTCTTTTGAACAGCAAGAGAAGATTAAGGAAAAGGAAGACATTGGTAGGCTATAGTTCCTGAGTACAGCTAGTCCGTCTTGTGTTACTTGTGTGAGATGAGCAGAAGAGGACAGGGGCAAATTCCTACTGTGGGGAAAGCTGCTACTGCTGACATAAACCAGCCCAGTCAGCTGCTTCATCACACATGTGGTAGATGAGGCATACGAGGAGATGATGGTGACATGCCACCTCTCCTTTTCTGCACTCTCACAATGCTAAAACAGCCCAAAGACTGATCTGCCCACATATAGAAAACTGACAGAGCTCAGCAACCTACAGTCCATACAGTGAGGGTCTCTGCCAACACTGCTAAAAGCATAAACACAGGAGAAAGCTGGGCAGTACTTATCCATTCTTTAAAAGATACTAAGTCTAATCTTGCTCTGGCAGACAGAAATGGAAAAGTTCTCAATAGGTTTGCTGGAAGAAAACCAGGTCCTCAGCGTTGCAGTCTTTTTGCAGAAGATCACAGTGACTGGAGAGGAGTTAAAAAGTGTTAGTGACAAATGTAACCATTGCCATCCAGTGGTACCATGGGCTACTGCATATTTATGGAAAAACCCTCCTTGTACCGTATCACAGAAAACACATCTCACCCTGGTACAAGACTTCCACAGCACATAAGCATCATCTCAAGGCTTTAATAGAGCTGAAATATTGCTCAGGGTTTGAACTGGACATCTGCATATGGCTGAATATAATATTTTGACCTTTTTCTCTTCTAAGATAGGGCAATCAAACTGGTTCCTTCTGCTCTCTTCTGCTGCAGAAATAAAACGTCTTTTATGCCTCAACTGCATTTGGACATAAGAAATCCTACTTCTATCTTTAGGCTATTAGAAATATAAGAACATGTAGTGAAAGCACATAATTGACCTGAACTTTTCTTTCAAGTGAACAGAAAGCTTGGTAATTCCAATAATGAGTTCAAACAATCCCAATTTAATCATTTTCATATAAAGCCTTCTTCCTTTTCCCACCTCCCTTTCCACAGACAAAAGTGAAGTGATTAATGTATTTTAGTGCTTTTATGAAGAATCTGTTCCTTGCCCATTGTTAAATAAATCTCCACTTAGGACAAGGAATATAAATAGAAACAGAGGGATTTTTTTTTCCCTACTGTAGGTTTAAGAAAAGTAAGGGGGGAATAGCATAATATGGCAATTGAAAGTTATGGCTAAATCAGGAGAATGCTGGATACGATAGCTGACTGTGATGTCTTTTGCATAGTATAAGTGATCCCAGCTGCAGGTTGCTGCATGGAGTAAACAGTCACTAGCAGTTTGATTTCTCTCTTGCTTATCGGCTGTACAAGTATAAACCACCTATAGACCTAACAACCACTGTACTTCATGCCGTTTCCCTATCACTGTTATGGCAGTACATCCTAAACAAAGCCGACACCACTGTAAAGTTATAGAACAAGTGACACAAGATGGTGAATAAGGTTAATGCACCTCAATCAGGGATGAATTTGACCCTCTGGGCTATTTCATATTTATAAGATTTACAGTTGGCATCAGATTCACTGGTGCACTATACTTGCTTTGTAACAAGGAGGAAGAGCAGCTGTGAAACATCCAGATCAGTTAGGATGGAATTGTTTTGCACATGAATTTGACCCTGGATGCCATATGGACAGGGAAGCTCATTTGATTTTAGAGGCACTGCTGTGGGAATGGCTTTTTCAAATGTTGCATCTTCAGATGTTCAAGAGCAGCATTTACCTCCTGATCATGTGCTTTGAATGGCTGAGGTTTTTACATATGATGATAGAAAGTCATCAAAATATAAACTGAAGCCAGGATTTAGGTCCCATTTCTGACTGAGGTACCTAGCTTTGCATTTGTCTTAGATGTTCTGTGTTATGAGGAAAAAAAAACCCAACATAAGTACCTGCAAAAAACAATCTTAAAGTGTCTCTATTTCTCTATGGTCTACTAGAGAATTCAGTGTGACACCTGCTAATTGAGGCACTCCAGGTAATTGTCTAAAGTTAGGTGTGATTCTGGGTCTGCGGGTATGAGCTTATTGTTACAGAGACCTCCACATTAACTCTGAGGGGTGAGAGCACATCCCACTTGACTACATACTTGACAACATACCCCATGCCACCTAGACAAACCCCCTGTGTTCTGGATAAAATAAGGAACCAGGATGAGCATGTTGTTGGAGAAATATTACATGAACTTTATGATGGCTTTATAAACACTTAACTCTGTGAAAAATTATGGTAGCTTAAATATTTTGAAAAATATCTACTTCTCAAATATTCCTGTTTTCAGAGATTTAATTCTGATACATATCCAGTCTGCCCATTTTGGCGTTCAAATTCAGATGTGTTTGGTTTAGCTTGTTCTTGAGAAAACATCAGATATTTAACATCCCCAAGAAAGATACTAAACACTGCTAAAGGAATGGGAAAAATTGTGTTGGTGAACAGGGTTAAAACTGAGAACTTTTGAGTCCAACTCTACCTCACCCATATTTGCTGTGGTCAATAAGGTTTGTCCTCTGGCAAAATTTGACAGAAACCATAACAGAAGCTTGTTTGTACAAGACAGGGTTTCCTTGAAAAAAAAGGGAGAGACTATGGAGTGATCAACAGACTATTCCAAATACTGCTCTGTTTTCCGTTCAAACCAGGTGCATCTTACCATGCTTTCCCTAATAAAAAAGGTTCATGTATCCATCTGGCCCTACCAAAACAAAATGTTCTATAGCAATATTTGCCTGCCTCTGGGCAAAGGGTGAGATCGAGAATGAATTGCATGCAACTCGTTAATTACACATATGTTGCTCAATTGGAAATGAAAGAAATTTAAGAAACTATACCGAATAAGAGAAAGAACCTAAATGTGTTCTATAGATCTACTGATAGAAAGGTAGATTTGGCTGATAAACTGCAGCCTTTAAAAATACCAGGTCAATACTAGCTGCAACATGGTGAACCAAGTATTTCAAATAACCTCTGGGATAGTTTCTCCTTATGACTAATAATGTTACCAAAATTCCCTAGAGGAATTTAAACAGGACTGTGTGCAATTAGGAGGATATAAGCATGGTATATATTTTGTCACGTCTGCTAACACTGTCCTAGTTCAACTAGCTAATCAGTTTTAAATTTTATTGATGTAATGAAATCAATATTAAATTTGTATCGAGGATGGGAGGAACAAACACTTCATTTTGCAAGAATTATGAATTTTTTAGAGGGTTGTGTACATCCTACATTGGTGTAGCACCCAGAGTTGTTATTTGACCTTCTCTTTCTTTTCTTTCCAGAAAAGACCATGAAGGTGTCCTGGTTTGTCCCCAGGTCTTATAATACTTCAAAGAGTTTGCATTAATGTCAGGTGTAGGATACCTTCACTTGAATCTTTTGGGTCCTAGGTTGATCAGGTAGGTATGAGTTTACTATAATTCACATCAGTAAGGACTGGGTGTAGTGCAATTTAGTCGTTTTCATTTTGAATACCCATGTATTTTGATTCATAGAATGCATTTGTGTTTAAATTTTGGGATAATAATTTTTTGCCCTTTAGAAGAAAATTGAGGCTCCAAAACTCCAAGCTTCATAACCGTGATTAAAATAAACACATAAATAAGCAAATGGATGTCAGCGTAACTCTCTTCTTATCTCGGTAATCTCATCAAATTCTTTACCTTTGTAAATGTTAGTTTGCTGAAGTATAACGAGGAAGTGAAAATTTCAATTTACATTTAAACAAGTAAAAAATCACAAATCTCTTTCTTACCCTCTTGGTTCTGGTTGCAAGTTTAAAAGAAGTCACTTATAGTATTACCTAGCATTAAACTGTTGATGACTTAAAGTATGGTGAAGTTGGAAAAAATGTCAGTTCCTTGGGAGTGAGTTAGTTACATTTGAATCAGCTGGAGCATGTAGTTATAAAGAAGAAAAAAGGCAAGTAAATGAAACTAAAAGGAGCATACAAGCATGTGCCCAATGCCTGATTCATAAGCCAATCTTAGGCGTTTTAGGATCTGATTTATATTTTCCCATATTGCTTTCTGCAATGCTCGATTATAAAACCTGACTGAGGACAATGAAAAGTGAACGGAGATAGGACTGAACATGCATATTTTTGGCTTAGCTGTACTCCTATTTGGGAATAATGGTGGGATATATGTAATATCCCACATAAATGTTCTTGCAGGTTTTCAGGATGCTTACTTGACCTGAAGTGCTTATACAGATGTAGGTATGTATGAGTGTATACTTTGGATGAGAAGAGTGCGAATTTTATGGTACTAGAGCAAGCATCAGAGGTTTTACCTTCTACTCTGGATCCACCACAGGTGGCATTACTGGGGAAGCAATGTAACTCCTCAGTGCTCACATACATTTATAAAAGAGGAACATCCATGATTCTGTCTTCATTACCAGCATGTATAGAGGACTATTTGTGTTGGTGTCTCCCTTAGGCAAATACACTGTCAGTTTTCTAAAACACGTAAAAAATGTTTGTTTCTTTAGGTAGTAGGAAACAAAGGAATGAGAAATGTATTGTTCATCCATTTTTTCCCCTCTTGAATTCTCCAACAGGAAGAAAACCAGAGCAGTAAGCTTAGCAACATCAACATGCTGCTTTTTGATTAGGCTGCTTCTTGTAATATGTGTTACACCTAATGTACACTCTAGCTGAAGTTCTTCCTGACACACAAGACTACTTAAAATGCCACCAAGTCTAAACATACCTAGCAATCTGCCTATGTAAAGTTTCTCTACAAGTTTTTGATCTCACCTTAGTTTTAAAGCATAATGTTTAAAAAGTTTAAACTTTCAAAGCTTAAAAAGTTTAAAATATTTAAAAGTTCATCTACAGCTTAATTCAGAAAGGTGGTCAAGAACTTACTTAAGTGTTACCAATTCAGTTTTCCAGATTAAAGATGGAGTCACGTTAAACAGGTTAATGAGCTGAAGATTAATGAATGTATCTGCCTCTGAAAATCTCAGGTTCATAGAAACTCAGAATTTAGAGTTAGAAATGACTGTAGGATAATGCAACTCGACTTCCTTTAAAACAAAAGCTATCATACTTTGGCTAGTTGTTCCTGTACTGAACCCAGATGTTTGATCAACAAGTGCTTAGTGAGGGGACAAATGACTACTGCTGTTCTTTAAAGATCTGCATGATGGACTCAGATATCTGATTTTTGATATCTTTTTATATTAAAGAGAATTAATTGAAACTCTTGCCAAAAGTCAAGCTCATTTGTCACAGATTCTCCCACACTTGTCTATTAGCAGTCCTACTGACTCATTTTCAAATAATCTGCCTCTTTTATGCATTAATTTCCTTTGTTTAGTTCTTCAATTCCCTGTACTACTTCTGGCCTTCTTTGGCAAGTTTTTTTGGTGACTCTTCAGTTTTATGTACTGACATTTTATTAATCCTCCTTCCTCTTCATTATCTCCAGCCCACCCCCATCTATCTTCCATAGTCCCAGTTTGCCACTTGTGAAATGTGGGAACCAAAGAAAAAGATGGAAAGCAGCACTAGTATGTGAGCTGCAAAATGGACAGAAATCATTATCTTGCTTTGAAAGCAAAGCTATTATGATGATGCTGGTTTGCCTTTGGAGAAGCTTAATCATCTCAGTACTTGTCTATTTTCAAGTCCCTAGCCCAGTTTTGAAGAAGACCTACTGTGACTATAAGAATGAGCAGTGGTTCTCAGAGAATTTGGACAATTTGAAATAACTTCACTAATGAAGCCACTGTGGTGTGGAAAACAGCAGTGAGAATTACTGGATAACATAACACAGGAAAGGGAGTATATTGGGAGAAGGGTTTAAAAGCATATTGGAGAGTGAGGCGTACACTATTCCTGGACTTGAAATTAAAAGAAACTGTGTCTCTTAATCCTCTAAGAGCCTTTGGAAACATTGTCACCTTATCCTATTGAAATTCTAGTTTGAAAGGAAATTAGGCAGCTTTTCAAATTAAAATTTGGCTAGGATACAGTTACTCATAAAACAAGACCACTGAACAGGCTATATTCCTTGTTTATTTATCCAAACGGAACAGTCCTGTCAAAAACACAGGTTGATGTCCACAGTCCAGTTCTTTCAACTCACTTCATTTGCTTTTTTACCAATCCAAGCAGTAAGTGTCTGTAAGATGAGAAGAGTCAGAGGCACAGGGTTTCCAACTGCTCTTCCTAGTGTCTGTAAGGCTAGCCGCTTCCGACCTCATGTGGTAAGACAGACACCTAAAGGAAGGTTTAGTCTCTGAATCTGCTCTCCTCAGCAACTGAACTCAAACCAGGATGCAATCAACCACTTAAGCCATGTCCTCACTAAATACCTCACTGCGTGTCATTCAAAGGTATGGTGTTATTTAGGTGTTTATCTGCCAGAAGAATCTGACTATGATAAGCAGTACTGTGTGGAGATTTTGCAACTAACTTAGGACCCCAAAGCAGTGGAACCACATTTTCATGACATACCACCAAACAGGTTAACTAGCCCAGGAACTAGCCATGGTGATGTAACCCTACTGCTTTTCCAACCTATGTGGTCACACCTGCTTCTTCACAATTTTGGGTACCTTTAAAAGCCTTGCATAATGTGATTATCTGAAAAGATTGATGGTAGGAGACAGCATATTTAATTTTTGCCAGCTGTATTCCTGAGGTCAATGGAGAAAACCAGAAACCCTGCAGGAAACTAAACCCATCATTAAGTTGCCATTAAATGTAAGTGGGGACTATCCTCTTATGGAAATACCTATTTCTTTCGCTTGACTATAGGGTGTCCTAGTTGACTAGCTGGGACCAGACCAATAGTTAGATAAGGTTAAGGGAGGTGAGTCCCAAATCCAGGGTGGATGTTAAACTGGAAAAATACCAGTTTTCCTTTCCTAGCTCATTGCACTTGCTGAGCCAATATAAGCCATTCCAAAAAGTGAATTTTGCCAGTGTAAGCAGTGTCCTCATAAAGAGATTTTTGTTAGTACATCTTTCTCTATAAAACTGTTAAGTGCAGATGAGACTTTATTTGTTTTATTTGGTTTTGCAACATTCTGTATGGATTTTACTGTTATTATAAACAAACTGGAGATTTTGCCACAGTCTATGAATTTGGAAAAGGTTGTTTTTAGTGGTGTCAAGGCATGTAATCGTCTTGACAACAGAAGCCAAATATACATGTTTAACAAACAAGTATACAGCAGGTATTTCCTATATTAATCACCCGAATTCAGCAACTGGGTTATTTTCCCTAAGTCCAAATTCTCTGTTTAGTTTGTTCTTGAGCTTTTGAGCCTATGATCTTTGTGTGTCCCCTAACTCTGAAGGGGAGGGAAGGTATTCAATCATGCCCCTTCAGTGCTTAATCACGACTTTAATATGGTTTCCTTCCTGGTTGGTCGTGGCACATATTGAATTAGGAAGCAATCCTGTCCCAGATCCACAAACATACTGCCAACCTTATTTCCTCCACTTAATGTAATCCAGTCTAGGCCTGGATAATTGAAGGCTTTTGTTACTCCCACCATGCCCTTTTCACATGCTTCTTATATGTACAGTATATAAGTCATTTCTTAGCCCAGTTGTTCTCTCAAAACAGGTGGTCTATATTATATTCCTTTGGGGTCTGACTCTGCTTTCATTTACCTCGTCATAAATCAGGAGTAGCTCTACCAAACTGCATGGTTTTATGTCAGTGTAAAACTGACGTAAATGAAAGAAAAGAACCTAACATTATTTCCTGCTACTGTTCTTCCTGCAGGAGGTGGACTCAAAAGGAACCCCTAATATGTGGTATAGCCTTTATCTCGCTTTTATGTTCCTGTCAGGGGCCCTTCATTTTATAAATTGTCTTCACTGCTGGGTGAACCAATCTCAAATGACTGAAAGGTCTGTTCATCAGTAAAAGCTGAGTCTGTCTTCTGAATGGAATATGCCTATGGGATCCAGGAGCTCTACTCCTACTTACTGCATAGAAAATTGATGCACAGTCATATTTCTATTATTTAATGTCTAGAGTCCTTCCTCTTTCCATTTTTATGAAATGGAGAAAATGATTGCTAAAGACAGAAAACTGTAGCACTTGAGTAAATCACTGAGCCTGACATTGATTTTAATGGGTCTAAGATTCAACCATCAACACTTATTACAGAGCTATGAATCACCTCATTGAACCAGGTCTAGTCTTGTAGCCAGTCTCTTCACAGTTTAATTTCCTGTACTAACCATAATCTGGAGGAGGGGATATTTGGTGATATTTAAAAGAAAGACAGAGATAAAAAATCTTACCCAGACACTTTCTGTGTTCACTTTAGTTCCATTTCTTCATTTTATCAGGTTGACCCATACTTTCATTCATTAGTAGAAGTCCCATAGCAATCTTCTTTGAAAAATGGCAAAACAAGCAGGCCCGAATAACATCTGGAATATTTTTTCCTCATTGGAAATTACTGAGAACAGAATCAGAATACATTTTTCTAAAGTTTAGAGTGTGTGGATAGCAAGGAAATTGTAAATGACAGATTCTAAACAGCATGATTGTAGTCTTTTTTTTTCTTTTTTTAATAAGCTAATTCAATCAGCATCAGGATAGGGTGGGACAAAGGGAGGCAGGGGTCAGTTCATTGGAAAAAATTCTTCTTTACTTACTGTAAAAAGTGTTAGATTTGCCACCTAACTTTTCTTTTTTACTTTTTCGTTCTAATTTGTGAACAGCTAAGAAAGAGCATTGCCATAAATACTTCTTATTTTCCAAAATTTGCAGAGAATGCTACTGTGAATGCAGTATTTCTGTTTCTGTAACATTACTGCATTTGTCTTCCCAAAACAGAGTACTTTTCATTTTGAAGAGCTGTTCCTATTTAGTATTTAGCAAATCGCAGCTTCAAAACTGAAGTGCCCTTACTAAGAGGATTCAATCATCAAAACCAGAAAAATTAAAAGAGACTGAAAAAGTTAAATAGCATGGTTATGAAGACTAACTTATGTTGGCAACTGCTCATCAAACCAAGAGTGGTATTTTCTGTCCTCCAAAGACAATTTTTCATTCATGTCAGTGCTAAACACCTCTGTAGTTCATACTTCAGTCCTGTTAGAATCTGTCATCTAAACCTTTCCCCTCTCTGTTCTTCAGGGAATACAATACTTTAAATGTTCTCTTACCATCATTAGAGCAAACCGACAAAATGTGGCACTGCTATTGCTTAATAAATATGGTGGAATCATCCTTTTGCTGTTATAAAGCATCTCGGAAATTAAGCACACACCAAGAAATGCTTGCCTCAGTTTAATAGATTGTTCATATAATCACTTTTAAGCTCCTGTCCACAGGTTCCATCAATTCAGTCTCCTTTTGAAGTTGTTCCCCTGCACAGGAAATAATCAAGGAGATACATAGTGGTCAGGACACATACTGAGGAGACAGTACAAGTTCTGAGTCCTGCTTCAGCACCTAGATATGCATTTTATGTTAAATAATGAATGGGGAAAAAACATATTTCCTTTTCTCTTCGAATGATATCTTTTTCATGCCAATTGTTTAATCAAGCCAAAATAGTCTGTATGTGTGTGCTTGAATCCTCTTGGACTTTGAAGGAACTGAAACATAACCTCCCACGTTGTGTGCTTTTTCTCCAATTGCTTTCTTATTCTGTGAAAAGGGGAATGATTTTTCAGAGTGTCAACTACAATTGCATCTCAAAAGTGCAATCCCCACTCTGCTTTTGAGATAAATGGTTGAAGCAGTAAAGCCCAACACAGATTTTATGGTGATGACTGAACTAGAAGTAGGACAAATTTGCTTTTTACATAATGTGGTTATGTATTAATTTCTAATGTATACCTTAATTAGGTATAATGTCTTGAAGTACTCCAGACTTTGCCAATATATAAGTATGCACATGTTCAAACACATACTTTGGTTTTGAGACATAAAGTTGTGCACATAAATGGCCGTTATAACATTGGACCATTTAGTCTCAATGCTGCTATCCTGCCCTCCAGAGCAAAACCTCATTATTGAATGGATGAAATGGTTTAAGATGAAGTCAGTACCTACATCCCTTGCCTCCCTATTCTCACTCACAACATGAAGGAGAATATTTTGTTTACCCACCACCATTACTCATAGCTAGGTAGAAACACCCTTGTGAGACCAGGAGGGCTGATTCCCATCTCACTTGCCCCAGTTCAACACCATTTCAGACTGCAAGAGCTGCACCTAGTCAGACTGGTATAAATGAGGCAAAAGCTTTCTTTGGTTAGCCTGGAGGAACCCAAGAGGACCCTCACTGGCAAACATCTGTCACGAACATGAATAGCAGAAGGGTTGTACAGATAACCTAACTCTTTCAAGCCCTCCCAGTGGTGTGGCTTTTGTGGGTGAGACCTTCAGGTTTAGGCCCATGAGCACATTCGTTTCATCAGGGTATGAGTATGAAAACAAGGACATGAAAAACAGTGGGCAAGATGGCTGGGTGTGAACCACACCAGAAGTCCAGGCAGGTTGCTGCCGCCCAGCACATTGCTCTCTGCTTGGGTTAGGTTAACTAGTAAGTGAAGTGTGATGTGAGTCAGCCTCGGGACTTGTCCAAACATCTCCAAAAGCCTGCAAGAAACATTTCTGAGATGGGACCGGCTCGCAGTGGGAGTGGGGGAGCTGGAAGGGAAGTGCATACATGGTGCAAGCGGGTGGCAGTCATGCAAAACCTTAACTTCTCACCGGGCAGTGACCTTCGTATGTTTTCATGTTTATCTAAAAAGATAAAAGGTATGTGATTGCTCAGGAATGAAAACACGGGTAACATTCAAACAGAGGAAAGCAGAAACAGCAGTTTAAGAGGCAGGGAAATGTAAACCAGCACTGAGAAACGTTTGACTTTGCCTTTTTTTTTTTGCTCTGTAGAGGTCATGGCTGCATTGTATTGAAACAAATAGGAATGGCCAAGCAGAAGGTTTTGATAATGTAGAGCGGAGCTCTTCTAGGGATACTTCTTACTGTCAGAATTTGTAAGATCCTAGAGCTAACAGTATAAATATGACCAGAGTGAACAGCTTCAGCCTTTTCTAATTGCAAAAGAGGATTCGAGTTCAAGATTTCCGAAATGAAAGAGGCAACAAGAGCCAGTTTGTGATCATGCCTTCTTTTTTTGCATATGGCTCAAGGAAAACCATGTGTTTCTTGAGAATTTTCAGCTCCTTCAGCTTCTTTACAAACACCAGATAAAGCCATGGCAGTAAATACTTTCAGGCCAACATAAAATAAATGAGATTAAGGTACAAAACTGTTGGAGGGAGTGTTTTGTTTAAAAACATGAAGGCAGGTTCTGAGTGGATGTAAATTAAGGTCGCCCCAGTGAAAAACAACAATTTACATGAGGTGGATCGAGCCTGTGATGTTTCTGAGGTATTGCCTTTATACATATCTGATTTGATTAAACTGCTAGCAAAGCAGACTGCCTGTGTACAGACACAGACAGCACGCTGCTCAGACAAAGGTTCTGATTCTTATCTTGCACCAGTTTCACACTGGTGCAATCCCATTGCTACTGGCCATTTTGCTCTCGCCGGTCAGACTTGTGACAGCCTCGGGCCCTAAGTTTCTCCTCAAAAACTGGCAGAGAGAAAAATTGCAAATGGGGGGGGGGGGGGGGGGGAAGGATCAATTTTTCATTTGACACCAAGTGAATCATTACTTCCTTCTGGGATGTAGTACCTTTTCCCACTGTTGGCTCCATTTCCCATAATGCCCTTGACCCCGGAGGTCACCTGTCATTGGAAGATGAAGCTCTGAATAAACACAGAAGACCCTGTGGTGTCTCTTATCTCTCTGTTTTGCCTCAAATCTCCGGGCGGAGTCTTAAATTATTCATCCACTAGTGCTCTCTGCGAGTTACACGTCTCCGTCACCTAGCCCCCCCTTTGCTTGCCCATTTGTGAGTGAAGGCGGTATCCTTGGGAACCTTATCAGAGATCACAGATTCAGGCTCCAGAAATGAAATAAAAGAGGAAATTGGCTGTATTAGCATAAGAGGAGTCAGCCTGGAGTTGAATACACACATCACCCAGAAGCACCACTGGCTTCTCTTATCAGTAACGTCTGATCACCACTTCTTTATACACACGGGCACACATGCACCACACACATGCACACACACACACTCCACTCTTTAATTCCACCCAGCCCATTCCTTTGTTCCAGCTCATATGAGGGAACACATGAAATAAGGTCAGATGGCATGAGTTTCCTGAAGCAGTTTTCAGCACTCAAGTTCTCCTAGGTAAAAGAGCAGAAAACAGCATAAACAGAAAGTAATTTGCTTTTTTTTTCTTAAAAAAATTATGATAATCCTGTAGCTTCCACTGGGGGGGGAAAAGTCAGGATAAAGATTTCGGATAGGGAGGTTCTGTTATTAGTTCAAGTATGATTCCTAAACCAATCTCTCTGTTTATCTCTCTCTCCCCAGTGTCTCAACAATAGCACATAACCATGGTTTATGAGGGTTTTTTTTTCCGAATATAAAAATCTGATAGCCATATAACATAATTGAGCACATTTTTGCAAAGTAATACAATTAATGATTTTTATATTTAGAGGTGCAGATTTGTGTAATTGAAACAAATTATCCTCCTGTGCTTCCTTTACGTGGAGATGTTATCTTTCATACTACAGTTTTGACAAACACTATACCTTGTTTCTTCCAGATCAGAAAAACTGCCCTGGAAAGGAAAAATATTGTTTTATATACTGGAAGGCATAGGGAATTGGAACTTTTAAATTCTGCCTTCTCTATGTTTGATGGGACATTATGGTATGTGTGGCTCCACATTTCACTGTGGGTAGCTTTTAGAGATGTACATTATTCTTAGAGTTGATGTTGATAGGGTAGCAGCTGCTGCCCTCCTTGCTATTGAATCTGGTAACTGGATGAAAAACAAGATCAGAGGGAGCTGACACTATAGACAGGGGAAAACATGCCCTGTGAGATCAACTTTGCTCATATTTATGATTTTTTTTTCTCCATCTTGTGAAAAATAACAGAAATAAATTTCCCTTTGGCTGAGAGCTGCGATTTTGTTAGCATTCAATATGGTAATTTCCATGCACAGTTTTACTTATGGCAGTATCACCATATCTCTACCAAATGAATCTCCTTTGTTGTCTAATGGATATTGCCAACATCAAACAGTAAACATGCATTGGCTTTACACAGTACAAGTGGTGGCCTAAATTCTATTCCTCTTAGTTAAGCAGAGCTTTAACTGAAAAAAAAAATACACCTTTACCTTCATTTTAATGATGGATGCAAGATGGAATGGGGTTTGGACAAAAAATGCAAATGAAAACAAAATTAGCAGTTGTAATGGCTCCAATTCCCTTAGTGTTTTTTATGCTGGAGTTGTTACTTGTGTACATATAATAAAAAAAAGATTTCTATTGGCTTCATTCATGTTGCCATGGATAACTGATGACTATTCAATAATCCTTTCCCTATGCTCAAACAGTGCCATGAATATCTAGGAATATCGGCATCATTTCCTCTTATATCTGTGCAAAGTCTTCCTGATGGCCAGAGTAACAACTATTTATGATTATAGGTCTTTGACAATATCAAGTGGCAGGGACTGTACTTACATATAAAACCAACCTTGACTGGACCCTGAGTAGGAGGCATGATAAATTAGTTTGTAACCATATGCAGGACTCATGCCAAATTATTCCATTAAATGACTCTGTGGATCTACTGAAGTTGTTGTCAAAATAACCATTGACCTCAGAAAAGCCAGGAGTACACCTTTAATATCTACCTCTCTGCTATTGCTGTATTCATCAATGTAGGAGGTCATGGTATCACAAGAGAGTAGCTAAGAGGAAGATGAGTGTGATAAGAATGACAGGGTTCATTTTTAGTTGTAACATGCAAATCTTCTTCAGTTCCTCATTTGAATACGTTGTGCTAATCTGACCAAGAGAAAAGCATCTGTTTGCAGTGCCAACAAGAGAAAATGAGAAGTGTCATCACAACTTCTATTTGTGACGTATCTGGAGGTTGAAAATGCACACCTATTTATTAATCAAGAGGCTTTAGTGATGATAAATATTTAGAGCAGAAAGGAAAGCTGAAAGCATGGTGACTTCTGTTAAATAAGGTTAGACTTGTTTATTTACTAATTCAGCCCATCTAAATGAATGGGGTTGATGTAGGCATCCTGTACAGTCAATGGAGTTAAATCTCAGTTGTGTCAGTCACACCCTGGAAGTACTTGGCTGTGTCCAAGAACTGCAAAGTGAAATTGGGGAAAAAATTCTTCTCACTACCTTTCAGTCCGTTGGACAGAATGAAAATGGGCCAGAGATCCTAAAATGTAAAGGCAACACTGCAAAGCTATCAGTAGAAGTAAGGTGTGAACCCAAAACTTAGTAATATGTAATGGGGTTTGTGTATAACAGATGTTTTGCTATATATTAATAATGCAATTATCTTATAAATTAACTTTTTTTTTAGTCTTTTCCTATAGGAAATTTATGACAGAATCAAGGGTATAACATAGACAATAAGAGCAGTTCTCCCTTTGTATGAAGTGACTAGATACTAGGCATTTCTCAGTCATCATGATCAGCATTTCATCACTGGACTTCGTGAAAACAACATTTAAACTTTGTAGATGTTCCTGAGTCAATAGGAGCTTCCCAGATAAGAGATTCTTTCCTTAGTCCAGACTTTCTGGTATTCCTTGCTGATAGAGTTATGACACTGATTAACTTTCTCCTAATATGTAAGAAATCCCATAGACTATGAGATCTCCTAAGATATAAGAAATCCCATAGACTATGAGACTGGGGAATATCACCATTTCTGTTTAACCCATTGTTGCAGCACCATGTGGAGAAATTTGCAACCCATGCCATGTACCTGGGCTCTGTTCAAGGCATAATATGCTAAAGGTTTCACCTACTAAGTCATTCTGGCTTATTTAATATGACTTCAATGAAAAGGTATTTGCAGAACAGCTTACAGTACTTGTGGATTTAATGGAAAAGTGCTTCACTTCATGTGACTTAAGTGAGGGGTTTACTGTTTAGAAAATGTTTCTCTCTTAAAAGACATCATTCCTTTTAACCCTTGGAGATGCCAAGTTTTTCCTCATTACAAGTTTCCTGATTCTTCACACACAAGTTTTTTTACACATACACATTTCATTCTGTAGCAAATTGAGACCTTTAAGAGCAGAAGTACCATGTAATCTGTAATTCTATGGTACTAGGTGTTCTAAGCAGCTACCTTAAATAGACTGTGCTGTACTCATCATGCCTGAGGCAACTCTTCTCCAAGCCTTTGACTTCCCTGCAAATCCAGGCCGTTTCCACGTACTTGCTCTGTATAACTCATATGGTCAAGATTTCTTTCTTTTCCCAACCTGCAGAACAAGAGGTGTGTCTATTTTTTTTTTTAACAGAAGGCAATATCACATATTCATATATTCAATCATATATTCAATCACATACTAGTTTGGGACTCAGTGTGATGGACATGCACTTAAAGGTAAGCCTTAAGCCAGCCTTGAACAGGGCTTTACAAAGCGTTCTTATGTCAGTCTACCATTACCTGCATGAGTCAGCATGGTACATCTGCACTTATAGAATCATAGAATAGTTAGGGTTGGAAAGGACCTTAAGATAATCCAGTTCCATGTGCCTGCTTGTTTTAGCACCGAGAAAAACGGATGGCAATCTGGAGGGGCAGAAAGCTGTGATCACCCCTTTCTTCAATGTATGTAACATATTGTGACAAGTCTGCCATCTAGTATTTACCCCATGGGGGAAATAAGAGCCTGATTAAATAAGACAGTTTCTTTACCCACGTTTTGGAAATCGGTGTAATGAAACATCACAGCAAATTTGCATGGGCCTGCAGATCATGAATTCAGAACATCATCCTACTGATAACAAACCTCACTCTACAGGTTTCTTAATTCTCAGTACCTGCTGTCTTTTGAAATCTCCCCCACCTCTTGGATGCATTGCTTTGGAGTCTGATTTATACTTTTTGCATGCACAGATCTCCAAGCAGAGGGCAGAAGCTGGCAGTTGAAGTTCGCATTTCTCAACATGTGACATGTTTATGTGAATAAGTATGCCAGAATATCCTTTTTTGCGTCTTTTATTGGTAAAAATAGATTAGCAAATACATGCAGTTTGTCCCTCATTCAAGATAGTGTCATATTATGCCTATTTTATATGCGGGTGAGCAGAGGCACAAAAGACATTTTGGTAACGTGGTCAAAGCCATGCTCTTTATTCAAAGCTGAACCTCAGAGTTCCTGTTTTGATACTGTTCTCATCATCATCTGGCTTTTGCATTTTGGTACTGTCAGGGGATGGTATCTAAGAGCTCTCTTTTCCAGGGGGACCAAGATCTGCATCTATGCTATGAATCACACAGCAGAAACATGGATACAGAACAAAGAAAGTCCATTAAGCTCTCCAGAGATGACCATCTTTATATTTCTATGTCCTAATAAAGGCTTAAATGATTTCCCTTTGCTTTGAAGAAACAGATGCCCGGTTTCTTATCCGAATCATGTCCTTGCATGAGACTGAAAGAGCATCAGCATGTTACTTCTGGAAAGGCCCACACATGCCTACATAACCACTCCATTTCTGGGAAAAACTGATTTATAATTACAGCTGTGCAAGGCCAATTTGGTGTTGGAGCAGTTTAGAAGGTGCATCAGAGCTTTGTTTTCATGTGCAAGAACCTACCCCTGCTGTTTTCCTTTGGACTGCAAATAATCTCACTCTGCAGTCATAAACAGAGTATGCATTCTCCCTCTCCCTCAATTAACAGCTTGTACTCAGACGTCCAATCATCATTTCCTCTAAGGAGCCTTTAGCCCGCAAACTGCATTTGAAGAGCATTTCAGGCACACAAAAGAGGTTTGACGGATGGGACTTCATCAATGCATGCAAATTTGGAAAATCAGCATTTTGCTGGTGGGGCAAATATTGCATGTCCAATAATTTGGGTAAGACACACTATTTATACTACTTGTGATCATCTTTGGAACTGTAGAGGACTACATTCAAGCAACCTAAGAGAAAATAAGCTTTTCTTCTCCTAGAGAACTCTGATCAGCTTTTTGGATGGCAATGGATTTCAGTTGCTATTAATTTGGATGGCATTCAGACCAATGTAGGAAGCAAAGTGGTCCTGTCTAAACTAGTCATGGAAATTAGGTTCCATATCTGGTCCTATTCTTCCACTAAGAAATTTAATAGGATAAAGGATATTACAGATTTTTCTGCATTCATTTTACTTGGGTTACAATTTCCCAGTCATGTGCCAAACTAGGACTTTGCAGCTCTGATTAAAGTGAGAGCTAAGAGTGTAGTCAGGTGAATTGTACTCAATATAGGAATACATCTCCAGCTGTCTAACATGGCCATCTCTTTGTGGGAATAAGGCCACCAGTTGTTCCTTCATTCCAACATTTTACATTTTCCAAACCTGCCAACAATGAGCTGCAATTTATGCATTGGCTTAAGAGAGCACTTTGTCTTCCAGAGTGCCACCCCAGCATGCTCCTTTAGGTTCCAAAACCAAGCGTATATTGGATTTCATTATTTAATACCGCTGTGATGAGATGTTTTTTGGAGGGGATTGGTTGGGTTTTGGTTGCTTTGTTGGGGTTTTTTAGCAGCAACAGGGGTCATGTGAAAACACACACCTCATGAGCTCTTCATGTGTGTATACTGGGTACCAATGAAGCAGAATTCTTATACAACTGTAACTGTTTGTCACACTTGATCCCAAGCTCTCCAATATTTTTCCTCTGATGTGAAATGTATAATTTCTTTAAGGAGTTTTCCTAATTGCTATGAGAACCTTAGATTTCTACAGTGACTATATGGCAAACCATAAGGAAAAGTAGAGAAGTAAATCTGTCCAGGTGAGTTGACATAGTTCTAGCCATTTAATGAGGACAGACTAATTGGGTAACTCAAGCTGGATTGTTGTGAATGTACCCCTTTTAGTGCAAGATAACAGATGATTGTATGCATTGTAATGCAGAGATTGCAATTCAGCATAGCATGGTGATTTTCTCATTGGGTCAGATTATTTCCTTTCTCTAATCAGCAACAGTGGACACCTGAAGTTTACAAACTCATGCATAAAAGGATTTGCCTTGATGATACCAGCTTGGTATCATAAGCTAAAAGCACAACTGTTTTAAACTCCTGGTTAAAAAAAAACAGAAAAGAGTAAAAAAGAAATAAACATAATGTTAACATTCTGAAGTATGAAAGTATCTTCTAAAAGTATTAAATGTATTTTGACAAGGACATTTGTATGAAATCAGTAGGGTGTTTTACTGGTGATATTTCTGCACTCTTTGGCACTGCAAAAAATAATGATTAATTAGCAGTGTTAGTGCTAAACATATGAGGTTCTGCATTAACTGAAAAAAAAAAAGTGCTTTTGCCACTTAAGTTCAGAAACCATACCCTGCAAACTGCTTTTATTTTACATTAGCTGTGATTGCTGTCCTAAGAAAGCTATATTGGTTTACGTCAGGCCGTCTCCAGTGTGTGGTTCAGGCCTTACAGGTAAGTACAGTCAGCACTGATTTTAAGGGCATAATTACAAAACAGCAATAAAATATGCAGTTATTGTTGAACTTCACAACTCTCACCACTATTCAAGCTTTATTATATTCAATCAGAAAAGTATGGAAGTGCAGATACCCAGGCCACCCTGAAAAAAACCTCATGTAAAACTGGACTTTGGAACTCTTACAAAGGAAGAAAAAAGAAAGAGAAAAAAGAAAGGAAGACTTGTTTCTTTTCACCCACAATGCTGATGTCTATTTCTGCTTGCTTCTTTCACACCAATGCATAATGTCTTTGGACGCTTATCACAATAGCCCCCTTGGTAAATGAATATTTTTATTGCAGTAGCCTTTGGAACTGTAACAAAGAAAGATGGGTAGATTCCCACCCGCAACATTAAAGTTTTCCTATTCACTGACACCAAACCATGTTCTAATGTTTAAACAAACCCAAATGCTTGGGAAAATTTAGATCTGACCTCTGTGTGCATGTTAAACAGTTTACATTACAGCAAACTCTAGTTTTCCCTAATGTGCATAGCACTTTGGAACTTTGTCAAAACGGAACAGTTTCAAAGCTGCATGATCTTCACCCAAGGGCCTAATTGTAGCGGCATAAAAAATATTCCTTTCTTTACTTTCTTCCTTCTTTCTATTATTTTCTTTCTTCCTTATAAAGCTGAATTTGAAGCTGGGTACTCTCCAAAAAAGCTTATGAAGTTGACAGACGTTTACCTCCCAGTCCAACAACCCTAAAACTTCCATCGTAGAAATTCAGAGCAAAGGTCAGAAGGAGAAAAAACATACTCGAAGAAGCATGACAAGCCAAGTTTTATTCTACTTGAAAAGCCAGCTTTTAAAAGTTCTTTTCCTTTCATACTGGTTGTTTGAAAAGAGATCTGAAGAAAAGTCGAAATCCCCATGTAAATGCATATATTTTCAAATGAGAGGGTACCTATGCAGATGCACATTAAGCCACATCTAGCTTTGGTGGTCAAGCCATGTTTGAAGAACATTCCCAATGCATTTGATGCTCACGTCATTTTTGAGTCCCCATTGAAGTTCATTTGCATCAAATTGAAATGAATATATAAAAATTAGATGCTTAATTTGCGGTTGCCAGTGGCATAAGAAATATGCATATGTGTTGTTTTCTTGCCAAGCAAAACACTTTTACAGTAAATGTTATATCTGCATAGCTCTAAAATGTATTGTTTATTCCAAGATTTATATTATAATACTGGATTAAGTACTACACTATATCTTACTGAATGGCTGATGGCTTAGGTACCCAGCATATTGTTGGTCCAATCTAGACAATTTACTAGTGATCACATATATATTTATGAAGTTTAAACATAAGCATGAATGAAAATGCACAAACTTTGCAGAACCGTTTTAGTGTTGGCCTGAGCATCCTAAAACCAAGACAATCTAGTAAAGGATTAATGTAGAAAAGTCATAGATTTCTGCCTGTAGTTATGCAGGCATGGAACACAATATACATAACTTGAGCAGTGCAATTGATGCTCCCATTTATTCTAACATAACTCTGTTATTTTTTTTCAGGGTCTTTCTTGTTTAACACTTGTAAATCTGGGCAGTGAGGGAAAGGACTAGGTAGAACCGGCCTGGGGTGCTGTACAATTTTCTACAGAGAGGTACTGCAATCTTTCTTTCATCTGATTAATTGCATGGATGGAGATATTTCAGTTCAACGTATAAAATTAAATCCAGCAAAGATTATTGGATATGCTTGCAGAGTTAATGCAAAATTTCAATCATCAAAATATATCAGCTTCAGTGTGTTCCTACAAATCAAATGCAAATACTATACAGCTCCTTGGTCAAATCCTCAAGTGGGGAAAATCAGCTAATCTGATCTGTATTAACAGAGGATGGGATCTCTGGTTTAATCTGTGACAGGATTTTCTGAACAAACATTTTCCAAGTGTAATATTCAAGATCCTGAGAACTTAACGAAATGCTTCATAACGTGAAGATTCCCTGAAAATTCAAGCATACATCTCAAACTGCGATTTGAGACTTGAGGGACATGAAGTTAAACTCTTTACAGCACACTCTGAATATTTATAGGGGAGAGATTTCACAACTACAGCTCCACAACATATTAAGCACTTGCAGCTACTGTTACTGTCAGAAATGAGGGTCAGGGATTTTGTTTCATGTTAGGGGATCTCATGTCATGTGTAAATGCTTCAGATAGAGTGCATATGATACTTTTATCCATTAACTGAGAGGTCTGACCAGACTTTTCAGTATGTCAGATTCTTGAGACTGATTATCTAGCATTTACCAATCCAGATGTACTGTATTAGTTTCAAACAGAAAAACTCAGTCTCTATGATATTCATCTTCTCTCACCCCCAACAAAGGTTAAGGAAATGTGCAAAGTCATTAGACCCCATCATCTGCTGTGTATTTTTTAATAGAATCATGGAATCAAATGTACATTATTTTTTAAAGATATTGTATATCCTGCCTTGAAAAAAAAAATCTGATGGAATTTTATAATTATTAAATAAATAGGAATATATGTACATATATTTGTGTTCTACAAAAAAAAATATATTCAAAAGGTAAGTCTAGTTGATATGGGTTATCTTACCACATATATGTTCTCTTTAACCACTTAGTTTCTAAAAATTAGTTAGTTAATTATAACAAAGATGTTGTTTAATGATTTTTGCCACTTTTCACACATCTGATTGGATTTATATGGCAAGTGAAAATAACTCATTTGGTTGTTTCTGATTCTTTGAAATGGTGGCTTATCTGGAATCATTTGAAAACAATACACAGCAAAAACCTTACTCTCAGCAGATCTTAAATCCTAGAAGTGCTTCAGTATGTGATAAGAAGACTGCGCCTGCATGTGCAGAGCCTAATACACAAAGGTGTATGCAAGATCAGGGCTTCCAAAGTAATTTTGATTTCTGGTAAGAATACTGAGGAAGCACAGTTACATTTTCAATTGGATTTCCCTTTGGGACACTGGTACCGCAGGAAACAGACTTTTTATTGCAGTACATGAAGAATTAGGCATGTAACTAGATAAATGATGCACTGTTACAGTGATAAAATTGATGCACTCATGCACCTGGAGGCTTCTGAAATATCAAGCTCTGGATGTTTTCTATAGAACTTAGGAAAAATTAAAGAACAAGTGTTTGAAATATTTTTAAAATGTGGTTGTTGCTTTTTTTAACTGGGTTTTATTTCTTCATTTTAAGCTTGATTTCCAACCCTCTGGATGTTTTTTCCTGTTAGATGTTGGAGGAGAAATTTTCCACTCACAGTAACAGTGGTAGCAATAACTAACAATAACTAATGAGCATCTGATAAATATTAGAAGTGATCTTTGCAGTGGAATTTTTAAATCCAGCTTGTATGTGGTCAGAGATTCTTCTTTCTCATATAGTAACTCGGAGTTTAAACGCATGGACAGAAGGAATCTTAACTCTCAGTTCAAGCATTCTGTTTTTCTTGGCCTTTTATCTCACACAGCCTACCTACATTTTCCCACGATTTAAGATCCCAGCCATGACTATCAGATAGCCACTGTCCTTCTCACACCTACATAGTGCTTTCTGAGTGTTGCCCTTATTTACTGTTTGGGATTTCAATGCTGCAGGCTGCAAAGCAAATTATATGGAAGCAATCACTTCTCATTAGAACTTCAGCCCACAGAGCCAAGGAATTCACTGATGTGATCAGTATTAGCTGTGATTATCTTTTTTTTTTTTTTTTTTGGAGATGTTGGCCCACGCTAAGTGATTTTTCATTTATTTTTTTTTTTCACACTCTGGGATTTGTCGTTGTATGAAAATAATTTCTGAAGGAGAGAAACTATTGTGTATATGGCCATTAATTGATAGAGTAGCATGCAGAACAAAACCCATTCTATGGACAGTAATCCATTGAAGAAAAACACTTTTAGCTGTTTCTTTGAAGTGAATTCTAATAGTGTCATAACTCAGTTAAATATGGATATCTTTGTGCTCTATTGGAATTGATTTTATGTAAATAAGGTCGATAAGTCCTTAGACAAAACTGTCACTTTTGGTTTATTTTTGTGAAATGACCATATTTTATCTTCACTTCTATCAAGGAAATATCCCTGGAAACATCAAAATTTGGTAGTATCTGTTTAGTTTGCTAAAAGTACTACACTGACCTCCTTTCTGAAACGTAAAGTGTCAAAGAGCTGTGACTTGAACTCATCATTATAGTGCCTTGAGCTGCGACTGTGAACCCTAGCGCCTGGAAACAAAGGTTCTCTCAAGGTATTTCCCATCTCTCCTTTTTGCCAGCTTCTGTCCAAAAGTCTTCCAAAGGAGTTTCCATTACAATAACTAGTTGAGCTTCTCAAGGGCTCTCAGGGTTAAGAACAATTGCAGTAATTTACCATACATAAGCATGGCACGTCTCACATTTATTTTGCATATATCATTTCAGTTAGGATTGACTGGTGGCATATGAAGCTTTGGTAAACTAGGGACAATGAAGAGACAAATGTAAAGGTAATTCCCTGTCCCAGAGAAGACCATACAATCTCTGCAGAGGATAAATGGAAGAGGAATACTTGAGCACAGTGAGCAATGTGACTGCTGTGCTCTGCATAGTAGGGAGTGCTTTCAGTACATCAGGTGCATCTCCACTTTTTGTTGTTCAAATTCTCATTGTTGAAGAAAAATTATTTTCAGCTTCTCCTTTATTTTTCTTTTAAGCTCCCAGTATATTGTTTATATGAGGGCTTGAGGTAATCTTCCCAGAAAGTCCTGATCACACAGCAGAAATCACATTGTCTCAAAGGAGATAAAGATCGTTCCAAGTCAGCGTGTGATCTCTGCTCTCTCCTTGGTTTAATCATGCAGAGGTGAGTGAAAACACCCAAGGAACTAGCCAAATGAGTCAAATTTCATGGAACATGTTGTTCTTTACCAAAGCGCACAATTCAGCGTTCAAAGTGAAAAGTGTCTAATTGAAGTGCTCATGTTAAAAGGACAGAAAAATAGCAGATTAAGATGAAATCGAATTGTGTTCTTGGCATTCCTACCA